>NC_138768.1:178361338-179008838 GCF_965119305.1 Pelophylax lessonae
TAAATCTGTGTTAGTGAGCACTCCTTTTCTTTTTCCTTTTCTGAGATAATCCATCCACCTCACAGATGTGTGGTAATACCAAGATGCTGATTAGACAGCATGATTATTGCACAGGTGTGCCTTAGGCTGGCCACAATAAAAGGCCACTCTAAAATGTGCAGTTTTATCACACAGCACAATGCCACAGATGTCCCAAGTTTTGAGGGAGTGTGCAGTTGGCATGCTGACTGCAGGAATGTCCACCAGAGCTGTTGCACGTAAATTGAATGTTCATTTCTCTACCATAAGCCGTCTCCAAAGGCGTTTCAGAGAGTTTGGCAGTACATCTAACCGGCCTCACAACCGCAGACCACATGTAACCACCCCAGTCCAGGACTTTCACATCCAGCATCTTCACCTCCAAGATCATCTGAGAGCAGTCACCAGACAGCTGCTGCAACAATCGGTTTGCATAACCAAAGAATTTCTGCACAAACTGTCAGAAACTGTCTCAGGGAAGCTCATCTGCATGCTCATCGTCCTCATTGGGGTCTCGATCTGACTGCAGTTCGTCGTCGTAACCGACTTGAGTGGGCAAATGCTCACATTTGATGGCGTCTGGCACTTTGGAGAGGTGTTCGCTTCACGGATGAATCACGGTTTTCACTGTACAGTGCAGATGGCAGACAGTGTGTATGGCGTCATGTGGGTGAGCGGTTTGCTGATGTCAATGTTGTGGATCGAGTGGCCCATAGTGGTGGTGGGGGTTATGGTATGGGCAGGCGTATGTTATGGACAACAAATACAGGTGCATTTTATTGATGGCATTTTAAATGCACAGAGATACCGTGACAAGATTCTGTTGTGCCATTTATCCATGACCTTCACCTCATGTTGCAGCATGATAATGCACGGCCCCATGTTGCAAAGATCTGTACACAATTCTGTACACAATTCCTGGAAGCTGAAAACATCCCAGTTCTTGCATGGCCACCATACTCACCGGACATGTCACCCATTGAGCATGTTTGGGATGCTCTGGATCCGCGTATACGACAGTGTGTTCCGGGTCCTGCCAATATCCAGCAATTTCGCACAGCCATTGAAGAGGAGTGGACCAACATTCCACAGGCCACAATCAACAACCTGATCAACGCTATGTGAAGGAGATGTAATGCACTGCCTGAGGCCAATGGTGGTCACAACAAATACTGACTGGTTTTCGGTCCCCCCCCCCCCCCCCCAATACAGTAAAACTACACATTTTAGAGTGGCCTTTCTTGTGGCCAGCCTAAGACACGCCTGTGCAATAATAATGCTGTCTAATCAGCATCTTGATATGCCACACCTGTGAGGTGGATGGATTATCTCTGCAAAGGAGAAGTGCTCACTATCACAGATTTAGACAGATGGGTGAACAATATTTGAGAGAAATAGGCATTTTGTGTACATAGAAAAAGTCTTAGATCTTTGAGTTCAGCTCATGAAAAATGGGGGCAAAAATTGTTGCATTTATAATTTTGTTCAATATATATATATATATATATATATATATATATATATATATATATATATATATATATACACATAAGCACATAAATAGACACATACACATTCTATTTTAAATAAATGAAAACAAACATTTTGAAATGTATTAAAACGTACATTTTAATGCATTTTACATCTTATGGCAGAGCTGGTCAGAGGGAAAGAGTGGGACAGAGAGAGGGGGTGAGAAAAAGAGAAGGGGGGGTAAGAGATAGGGGAGAGAGAGGGGGGTGGGAGAGAGAAGGGGGGTGAGAGAGAGAGAGAGGGGGAGAGAGAGAGGGGGTTGTGAGAGAGGGTTGTGAGAGAGGGGGGTGAGAGAGGATGTGAGAGAGTGTACAAGTTAGGGGTGGAGTGTGCATGGGGCAAACTCAGCAGGGATAGGATGGGAGGCAGATCAGATTGGGCCTCCTCCGTGCTGTTTGTAAACACGCTGTCCTGGCCACTGCTGATCAAATCGGCACTGCACATTGCATCCGCCTCTAACTCATAAGCACCCCCCCTTCCAGGCAAGGGAGATGATGCAGTGGATCCAGTGCTGCAGATGAAATACAATAGATTACTTGGGGTGTGTAGTGCGTGACAGGGCACAATGGGTCCCCCTTCACTCAGGTCCTGTGTAGATAGATGGATCGATAAATTGATAGATAGATAGATAGATAGATAGATAGATAGATAGATAGATAGATAGATAGATAGATAGATAGATAGATAGATAGATAGATAGATAGATAGATAGATAGATAGATAGATAGATAGATAGATAGATAACATTTTGAAAATATAGAGATATAGGTAGATTTGTTAATTCATAAATTCATTAAAGTGGCTGTAAGCCCTCACATATACTCAGTGGAGTGAATAGCGTCGGATGATAAACAGAGATGAAACAAATCCTCCTACATAGGTTTTACTTGTATATCTGCTGTCTTCCCCTTTCTACACCGTTTGAAAAGTGCAGATTGTGTTAAAAATCTTTCAGCTTTATATAGGGGTGGGTGGGGAGACTAGGCTTACACTGTGTAAGAGCTGATTGGAGGAAAGGGACACACCACCCTCCACATAGACCGAGGAACAAATGAACATCAAGAGCTGTATTCTAAATAGACAAGCTCCCTGCTTACCTCCCTCTAAGCACCCTCCCCGACAGAAATTTTGAGCTCATGTGTCGGAGAACTTGTCTGAAGTGACACATGCTGATAACTGAGGAACAAAGCCCCAGAGAGAAATGACCCTTAGAGTTTAGGAGAGAGATAAGTAATCACTACATATATATGTGCTCAGCTTAAATTTCATGAATGGGGTTTACAACCACTTTAAGCTATAACACGTTATTTAGCATAACACATTTTCAGCTTTCATTAGCTCTCTTTGCTTTGTATGTCTTTACCATACATCAGTTCACCAATAAAAAAGTTGAATTTTTATGAATCTGATTTATTTTTATCGTTTACCTGTGACTAGTGTTTTTTTCTCCATGGCTTTCTTCGTTTCTCTCCAAAAGTTGTTTTTGGAGTTCTTGGTGATATTTAGTTGATAAAATTCCAAATTTCTGTACCACTGGTATTTTTACAATGGGCATTTTGCTCTGATTCAAAAGCCAAAAAAAAAAAAATATTAAAAGAAATATAAGTACAGTGTAATAGAAAATGTAACATCAATATAACATAAGAACATGGCCTTAAAGAACACCTGCCACGAGAGAAACCTGGAGGCTGCTATTGCTACTTCTACTTCTGATAGTGCTGATTGCCTGGCTGTCATGCTGATGTTCTAGCTTCAATACTTCAACAAATGTACCTGGAACCAGTATGCAGATGATCACTTCAGACTTTCTCTGTCTTATCTGATCTGCATATTTGTTCCAGGTTAAAGACTCAGGAAGTTTGAAAATGGTGAGTCAACTAATGTTTCTAGGAGGTCAGCAATAGCAGCCCCGTTATTTCTTATTACATGTTTACTTTAAAAAAAATCGAAGTGCCTTAAGAAACTGACACATCCAGAAATCTCCTGGTCCAAATCAATATTTGGTGTGACTACCCTTTGGTTTTAAACCAGAATCAGTTATTAACTTTGCACACTTTGTACACTTGCACAAAGTAAGGGATTTTTTAGAATTAGAATCAGGTGAATGAATAAGCAAATATACCAAGCAGGTGCTAACGCTTATCAATTTCATGTGTAGGTTAAAACACAGTAAAACACTTGTCTGTCTTTATGTGCATCCTACTGCTGACCATTAACTTCCACATGCTGGTTGAGGGTAGGTGTGACCTTCCCAACAAAAAAATGACAGCTGGGTACTTGCCAATGTGGTGCAGAATATGCCATAAGGTAAAAAGAAGAGGAATAGGGCCCTTCTGTCAGGAAATACATTGAAATACAGGAAATACATGCAACTGTACTAGATTATTGTTACAACAGCATCAGCTTCAACATCGGGGTTAAGGGAAGGAGGAGGGATTGGGGGAGCACTTGCAGCAGCATTTTAGGTAGAGGACTTTCACTTTCGCCCTCCCTCTACTCCACAAGATTCTCCATCTGCATCCACTGCAACCTCAACCAAGAGGCAGGGAAGTCAAGAGGTTACATCAGCATCAGCATCAACATCAGGGTAAGGGAAGGAGGAGAGACTGGGAAGCACTTGCAGCAGCACTTTAGGTTGAGGATTTTCACTTTCCACCTCCCTCTACTCCACAAGATTCTCCATTTCCATCCACTGCAACATCTGTAACCTCAAGCAAGAGATAGGGAAGTCAAGAGGTTACTTCAGCAGGGTAAGGGAAGGAGGAGAGACTGGGGGAGAACTTCAGGTAGAGGAAGCAACTCTGGAGGAAAGTAAAGGAAAAAAACAGAAGGCGCTTCTAAGTGCAGTATTAAGAGTATTTATTCACAAAAAGCGGTTAAAAACACTTACAAGGTAGTAGATAAAATGGGCATATCAGTCTGTGTATTAGGAATCTTGTAGGGTCCTACGCCTCTAGGGGAGGGAGTGCTCGTCCACAGTTGTGACAGAAGAGGGAGAAGCGAGGAAGCAAGATGGCCGATGGACTTCTGGAACCAAACTAGAACCTATTGACCAGAGCTGACATCAAGGTGGGCGTTAACGAATTTCGGAGCATGCACAATTCTTGGGTCTGATGAAGGAGCGAATTGTGGATTCTCCGAAAAGTGTTACCGCCCCCTTGATGGGCAGAGGATCACCAATTCCCCTAATGCTGAGGCGAAAAATAGTGGACCAATATCAGAAAGGGGTCTCTCAGAGAAAAATTGCAAAGAGTTTGAAGTTATCATCATCTACAGTGCATAATATCCTCCAAAGATTCAGAGAATCTGGAACAATCTCTGTGCGTAAGGGTCAAGGCCGAAAAACCATACTGGATGCCCATGATCTTCGGGCCCTTAGATGGCACTGCATCACATACAGGAATGCTACTGTAATGGAAATCACAACATGGGCTCAGGAATACTTCCAGAAAACATTGTCGGTGAACACAATCCACCGTGCCATTCGCCGTTGCCAGCTAAAACTCTATAAGCCAAAAAAGAAGCCAAATCTAAACATGATCCAGAAGCACAGGCGTTTTCTCTGGGCCAAGGCTCATTTAAAATGGACTGTGGCAAAGTGGAAAACTGTTCTGTGGTCAGGCGAATCAAAATTTGAAGTTCTTTTTGGAAAACTGGGACGTCATGTCATCCGGACTAAAGAGGACAAGGACAACCCAAGTTGTTATCAGCGCTCAGTTCAGAAGCCTGCATCTCTGATGGTATGGGGTTGCATGAGTGCGTGTGGCATGGGCAGCTTACACATCTGGAAAGGCACCATCAATGCTGAAAGGCCTTGTCCCAACTTTTTTGAGATGTGTTGATGCCATAAAATTTAAAATCAATTTATTTTTCACTTAAAATGATACATTTTCTCAGTTTAAACATTTGATATGTCATCTATGTTGTATTCGGAATAAAATATTAAAATTTGAAACTTCCACATCATTGCATTCTGTTTTTATTCACAATTTGTACAGTGTCCCAACTTTTTTGGAATCGGGTGTGTAAATTTACCATGACTGATACACAGCAGACAGAGGCTGCAAATCACAAAGGTCAGCAGCATATGTGTGAAAAAAAGGCAAAGACTGCTGAGATATGTGGAGTAGCTCTGCAAATAGCAGGGCCATGCACCTATGGGGCATTGCCATCTGGTGGAACTGGAAGGCTGCACCCTCCAGTTTTCTAACCAGATGCTTTCCTGGCACCAAGGTGCAGTATTACATCATCCTCAACTTCCTGGAAAAATATCCACTAATGAAAAGCTAGAACTGTGAGCATCCAAATTTGAGTAGAGATGTGAAGTGAGAGGATCCTAAAAGATTGCTGTAATCACGGTGCCGTCTGTGTAGCGTAATGGCACAACCAAGCAGGTGAACCAGGAATCAGATTGTCTACACACAGAGCTTCAGGTTGAGCAAAGCATCCCTACTTGCAATGATAATGTTTCAAAGCTATCCTCGGAATGTTGGGGAGGAAGAGGGAGGCACTCCATGATTTTCTGGATGTGCACTTATCCAGCTTTTCATATGAGTGGATATTATTTTCATTCATGGTATCTTGATTTATCATTGATAAAGCCTATGTTAACTACCCTATCAGCTGCACAGCTATTAAAGCTGCTACTCTGAACTACATTCCAGCTATCCTTGCGTGGACTGTACAGGCTTTTTTTTAGGGCTTTGCTGTATTTAACCCCTTACATTCGGTATGTTTGATGTTTTGTTTTATATCCTTTTGCTATTAAAATGAACATGTATTTAGACATACCTTATAAATGATTGCAGGTAGCTTATTGCACTTAGTGGTTTGTTTTTTAGTGTACATACACAATAATATGTAGCCAACCACACTGCATCCTACAGAAATGTAGTACAATACAGCACTGTGTATAGCACTGTATATAAAAATATGTACATTTCCATCTAAACATCTATATATCTTTTTTTCAGACGGTGATTATCTATCATGTAAAAGTAATCCAAATGGCTATATATAGTTTTACATGCGGTTGAAAGTGGTCTCCCCAACATCACCACCTTCCCCCGTGCGCCTTTCCGGGATCTCCGTTTCCACTGGGTAGCCGGAATTTGAAACCAGAGATTTCGCTGTCTGACCTTAAAGATGAAGAAGGAACCAAAGTTTAACGATCCTCTCTATGGTCTATGAAACCAGAAGTGGTGAGGATTTTATCACTTTTGGTTTTGGTTTGTTGTTTAAAAACCATCATCGGCTTGTAACAGCATCTGAACAAGCCGATCTCACTTTGATCAGATGCTTTTGAGTGCAGAGAAGAGATTTGGGGTCACGACCAGAGGACCTGTCAAGGCCCATGCTATCACAAGGGATGCTGTTCACCCTGTGTGATGGCAATAAACCTAATTGACAAATTAGCTAAAAAGTGTAAAAAAAAATCATTATATAACATGAATAATAAAAAATGTAAAGTCCCCCCCCATGCTCACACGCTAAGGTGAACACATATGTCGGCCCTGCATGCATATGTACACAGGGATTGCATCACGCATGTGAGGTATTACCACAAACATCATAGTAAGAGCAAGAACTCTCCTATCCTTTTCAGCCAAGGAGGCTGCCATCTTAACCTCTGTTTGATCTGCAACTGCCACGGTGCTGCACCTGTGATCAGTTATGACTCCAGCCATTTGATGATTTGACAGATTGGTTGAAAGCACAAGCAGGGGCGTATTATGAAATCAGTGGGCCTGTGTGCAAAATAAAAAAGTGGGCCCCAGGCATTGATTAAAAAAAATGTGATGAAATGTGTGCGAGGCTTAAATTGCGCTAAATATTTGGTGTGGCTTAAAGGGGGTGTGATTCAATAGAGTCTGAGATGACTTACATTGCAGAATGTGGTAATGTTAAATAGGGAATGTACAGTGTGGAGTGTTCAATGGTGGCTAGTATGTGCAGGAGAGGGGTATGGAGTGTAGGCGGTGGGTAGTCAGTACAGGAGAGGAGTGTATGGAGGTGGGTATTATGTGCAGGAGAGGAGTGTGTGGAGGTGGGTATTATGTGCAGGAGAGGAGTGTATGAAGAGGGGTATTATGTGCAGGACAGGAGTGCGGAGAGGATGGTGGTGGGTAGTATGTGCAGGAGAGGAGTCGGGAGTGTATGGAGGTGAGTACTATGTGCAGGAGAGGGGTATGGAGTGTACGGCGGTGGGTAGTCAGTACAGGAGAGGAGTGTATGGAGGTGGGTATTATGTGCAGGACAGGAGTGCGGAGTGGATGGTGGTGGGTAGTATGTGCAGGAGAGGAGTCGGGAGTGTATGGAGGTGAGTACTATGTACAGGAGAGGAGTGCGGAGTGTATGGAGGTGGATAGTAAGTGCAAGGGACAGTGGATGGTGCCAGTGGACCAGTGTAATGTGTCAGTAGTTTTTTCTTTTTATGTAATTATTTTTAACAAATTAACTACTTGCTGACCGCCCGCCGCAGTTGTACAGTCTGCCGCTCCCAGGCAAAGTGCCGTACATGTACTGCGTTAGCCTGGGAGAAGCTAGGGGGCAACCGCGCTCGTCGGCTGGGGAGTCAGTGCGTGTGACTGGCTTCTCCGATGGCCGCCGGCCACTCGCGATCTCCCGCTGCAGTGAGAGAAGGACAGACAGCTGATGTAAACACAGCCATCTGTCATTCTCACTAAAGTAATCACAGAGGCTATGCGATCCTGCTATGTAGGATCACATATCTCTGTGATTACATCACAAGCCATGCCCCTCCACAGTTAGAATCATGCCCCTAGGGACACACTTAGCCCCTTGATCACCAGTAAAGTTAACCCCTTCCCTGCCAGTGTCATTTTTACAGTAACAGTGCATATTTTTAGCACTGATTACTGTACAGGGAGTGCAGAATTATTAGGCAAATTAGTATTTTGACCACATCATCCTCTTTAAGCATGTTGTCTTACTCCAAGCTGTATAGGCTCGAAAGCCTACTACCAATTAAGCATATTAGGTGATGTGCATCTCTGTAATGAGAAGGGGTGTGGTCTAATGACATCAACACCCTATATCAGGTGTGCATAATTATTAGGCAACTTCCTTTCCTTGGGCAAAATGGGTCAAAAGAAGGACTTGACAGGCTCAGAAAAGTCAAAAATAGTGATATATCTTGCAGAGGGATGCAGCACTCTTAAAATTGCAAAGCTTCTGAAGCGTGATCATCGAACAATCAAGCATTTCATTCAAAATAGTCAACAGGGTCGCAAGAAGCGTGTGGAAAAACCAAGGCGCAAAATAACAGCCCATGTACTGAGAAAAGTCAAGCGTGCAGCTGCCAAGATGCCACTTGCCACCAGTTTGGCCATATTTCAGAGCTGCAACATCACTGGAGTGCCCAAAAGCACAAGGTGTGCAATACTCAGAGACATGGCCAAGGTAAGAAAGGCTGAAAGACGACCATCACTGAACAAGACACACAAGCTGAAACGTCAAGACTGGGCCAAGAAATATCTCAAGACTGATTTTTCAAAGGTTTTATGGACTGATGAAATGAGAGTGAGTCTTGATGGGCCAGATGGATGGGCCCGTGGCTGGATTGGTAAAGGGCAGAGAGCTCCAGTCCGACTTAGACGCCAGCAAGGTGGAGGTGGAGTACTGGTTTGGGCTGGTATCATCAAAGATGAGCTTGTGGGGCCTTTTCGGGTTGAGGATGGAGTCAAGCTCAACTCCCAGTCCTACTGCCAGTTTCTGGAAGACACCTTCTTCAAGCAGTGGTACAGGAAGAAGCCTGCATCCTTCAAGAAAAACATGATTTTCATGCAGGACAATGCTCCATCACACGCGTCCAAGTACTCCACAGCGTGGCTGGCAAGAAAGGGTATAAAAGAAGAAAAGCTAATGACATGGCCTCCTTGTTCACCTGATCTGAACCCCATTGAGAACCTGTGGTCCATCATCAAATGTGAGATTTACAAGGAGGGAAAACAGTACACCTCTCTGAACAGTGTCTGGGAGGCTGTGGTTGCTGCTGCACGCAATGTTGATGGTGAACAGATCAAAACACTGACAGAATCCATGGATGGCAGGCTTTTGAGTGTCCTTGCAAAGAAAGGTGGCTATATTGGTCACTGATTTGTTTTTGTTTTGTTTTTGAATGTCAGAAATGTATATTTGTGAATGTTGAGATGTTATATTGGTTTCACTGGTAAAAATAAATAATTGAAATGGGTATACTGTATATTTGATTTTTGTTAAGTTGCCTAATAATTATGCACAGTAATAGTCACCTGCACACACAGATATCCCCCTAAAATAGCTAAAACTAAAAACAAACTAAAAACTACTTCCAAAAATAGTCAGCTTTGATATTAATGAGTTTTTTGGGTTCATTGAGAACATGGTTGTTGTTCAATAATAAAATTAATCCTCAAAAATACTCATTTACCTAATAATTCTGCACTCCCTGTAGTAATGTCACTGGTACTCCCAAAAGTGTCAAAAATGTCAGTCAGGGGTCCGATCTGTCCGTCGCAATGTCGTAGTCCTGCAAAAAAAAAAAAATCGCTGATCGCCGCCATTACTAGTTAAAAAAAAAAACAATACAAATGACATAAATCTTTTCCGTAGTTAGTAAACCCAATAACTTTTGCGCAAACCAACCAAAACACGCTTATTGCGATTTTTTTTACCAAAAATATGTAGCAGAAAACAAATTGGCCTACAATGTTAAAACATTTTGATTTTTATATTCTTTTTTCTGAATTTCATATAAAAAAATGTGAAAAATATTGTTATTTTTTTCAAAATTGTCACTTTTTTGTTTATAGCGCAAAAAATAAAAAACGCACAGGTAATCAAATGCCACCAAAAGGAAGCTCTGTTTGTGGGGGAAAAAGGGACATCAATTTCGTTTTGGTACAGCGTTGCATGACCGCGCAATTGTCCATTAAAGTGACGCAGTGCCGAATCACAAAATAGGGCCTGGTCTTTGAGCAGCCAAATCTTCTGGGGCTAAAGTGGTTCGTTTTTTTAAAAAAATTTTCACAATGCTTTTTTTATTGGGGGGGGGAGGGAGGAGATTTGGGGCAGGGGACAGTGTCGCTAGGGCAGGGGGAGGATGTTGTCAGTAGTTTTTTATTTTATATTATTTTTTTACACTTTTATTTTTTATAATTGTTTTACAATTACATTTTTAAATATTTATTGCATTTTTTTTTTTATCAGCCCTGTTGGGAGGCTTTGGTGAGATATCAGGCGTCTAAACAGGCCCCTGACATCTCCCCTTTGAGACAGAGAAAGGGACTGAGATTTCCTAGTCCCTTTCTCAGCGCTGAAGATGAATGAACAGGAGACAGAGGCTCCTGTTCATTCATAAACTAAAACAGAGGAAACACAGTTTACTATACTCAGTTATCAAAGGAAACAGGAGCGTTTGGTAGCGATCCAATTCAGAAAAGGAAGGGGCCGGTAAATGACATATTTACTGGCCTCTTCCTCTGCTCTCCATCCTGACATTCCCCACAGCAGCCGGCAGGAGAGGAGAGGAGGGAAGCCGGATGCTGGAGGACAAGAGGGGTGGAGGAGGAGTATGCAGGACACGGAGGGGGGCCAAAGGAGGAGGACACGAAGGGGGGCCGGAGCAGGAGGACACGGGGGACAGTGGGGGATGATCAGTGCCGCAGGAGGGACAGATACAAGCACTGATTCCCCTGTATAGCCTTCAGTGAAGCAGCTGACAGCCGCTTCTCCTCCTCTCCCTCTAGCAGCTGCCAGCTGCTTCACTGAAGGCTATACAGGGGAATCAGTGCTTGTATCTGTCCCTCCTGCCGCACTGATCATCCCCCACTCTCAACCAGGGGATCATCTATGTGTGCAGTGTGGGTCACAGTGGGGCCCATGTGCAGTGAACACCCAGCACGCATGGATGATATGCCACTGAGCACAAGAAAATGTGACAGTTAGTATTCCCAGCTTGCCAGGAACGTAACTGTTTTTTAAAATCAATAAATCGATGGGTTTAGTTCCGCTTAAAATACCATAATTTGTCGCCATTCCACATGGTAGGCAATTTCAAAGCGTGACATATTGGGTATCTTTTTACTTGGCATAACATAATCTTTTATATTTTACCAAAAATTGCATATTAAATTGTATTTTTCTGCACTAAAATTCATTAACGTATATCTTTCCATAAAAATTGCACTTGCGCAAATAGCACGTTACATAAAAAAGTGCAACTACCAACATTTTTTTCTCCCAAGCCTTTGTTTTAAGAAAATATATAATGTTTGGGGGTTTGGAAGTAATTATCCAGTAAAAAAAAATGCTAATTTTTACATGTATGAGAGAAGTGTAAGAATTAGCTTGGGACACTAGTGGTTAAACAAGAAAGATAAGAAATTTCAATGTACTTGATGTGTCTCTTTTGAGTGATTTCCTAATTTGCCTATGTGAAATCACCAGTGGCTTCATAAACCAAGTAAAATTAAATTATTAAATATTATTAAATAGTTTAATTTAACTAAACTTTATTATTAAAAAAAAAAAAAAAAAACAGGAGACATATTTTATTATTAATTCAGCTCATCCTAAACGTGTTGTTATAACTGTGCATTGCAACATTTATAGGTACTTTAGATACTAGAGTCTTTATTGGGCATTTTATTATTTATATATGTAGAGTCTCGCAATAAATTATTTACTGGTAGGTGAACTGAGACTGGAATCATGGTGAAAAAGCATGAATCATTAGTTCTCTGAGTTATAAATGTTCAGGTGTAGATGGTCATCTGTAAAATACTGGGCTGCAGGCATTGTTTATGTTCTGCTCAAAGAAATAAAGCTCTTTTCATAATTCATAGTCAAAATGATTTCTGCAGCTTAGATCTGGATATAGTATGTTGTGTAGCCATAATTATTTTGAAAGCATACTGAAAAGTCAAGAGGTTCTTTGACCTAAGCCTAATAAAATAATCTTTTTGGAGCTTGGACTCTTCGATATAATAGCAGTTCCTATTTAAATGATTGTAGCAGTAAATGCTAATAATGGAATATAGATTTTTTTTCTTTTTTTTTTTTTACTTAGGTTTAGTTCCCACCAGCCGCTGCAATAATGCAGCAGCTGGCATGTGGTACTGCGGTGCCAATGCGCAGATTTTGGCGCAACGCATTTTTCACTTTTTTGTATTTTAATTCAATTTATTGAAATATCACAGAAACATTTCATTAAGTTTAATTGCCAGCCATGCAGTGTGAGGCGGTGGGTAGCCTCGCACTATGCTGTGGCAGAATAAAGTACGGCACACTGCCGCACTCCACTGCAAAGCAGTGGTATGAACAAGGCACACCAAAGCCAAGGTATTTGCCGCCCAATGCAGTCCCACTGGATCTGGTGTGAATGTACCCCTAAAGCTTAACTACGGGTTTTTTTTAAAGCTTTAAAGTCGTTGTACGCCTCTGACATTAAATATAAACAAAGCACATACCTCTATTGTGTGTGCTTGTCTCAATCCAGAGCATTAAGTGTTATTTCTCTCTGCTGCCTCTTTCCTGTGCTATCTGAATGAGTCACTTCTAAAAAAAAGATGACCTGGAGAGAGCTCAAGCACACAGCCTGTGATCAACAGCCTTAGCTCTGTTCCTGTGTGCTGTGTGAAGAGGGAGGGGGGTGTCCCTTCCCTCCAATCAGCTCTCATACCTCCCAACTTTTTGAGATGAGATGAGAGACCTATTAGAAAATGTATGTAGGCATAGGATACGCACCCTGCCAAGCGCCCTTAAAGGAGATTTATTAAAAAAATAAAAAAACTGATTAGTTTTTTTTTCTTTACACCAGAAAAGGTTTTTGCACTACTTTTTGATGACTTCAGTGCGACTTGTCCCTCATAGAAGATAATGTAAGTCGGAGCTAAGTCGCAGTACATGTATGTCAATGCATAAAAGTGTAAAACTATCAGCACAATAGTGATAAAAATGAAATTGAGACGTGTTATATTAATTACTACCGTGCTCAGTGTAAAAAATCTTAAGTGTCCGGCTGCTAACACAAAACAGTGTTATTCACTCCACAGTCAAAATCTAAACAAACAGTGCTGCGCCAGAAAAAACACAACAAAGATAGGCGACGCCGAAACGCGTACAGGGGGCGGAGCCTATCCTGACAGACGTCACATCCTCTCAGCTGTGCGGAGCTTGTGTTTTTATATGCACTTGTCTAGTGCTCGATTGTGAGTATTTTAATCAAATAAATATCTTGCTGATTTATCCATACAGAGAGCATTAGATCCTTTGTGCTTTTCCTTTCTATGCCTGGTCTCTGCTTCTGGGGAGAGTGGAACCTGCTTTGGGAATCTTTGTAGGTGTCCTAATGAAGATCCTCCACACCACCTTTTGACCCTTGTGGGGTAAAGCTGCTTCTTGCCCGGGTTTATTCTTGGGTCAGTATTTAAGGTGAGAGGCTTTGATTTCTGGTGGCGGTGAAGTGGAGCACATCACGGATTTACAGTGGTGATCACAGATGTGAAGATTTGTCACTTATGCAATTTATCACGAGACACGAGTCACTTATGCAATTTATCACTTTTTTGGACACTGGAAGCACCTATATTGATTATATTCTTTAACAATTTGTTGTGTTTTTTCTGGCGCAGCACTGTTTATTTGTTTAGATGTACAGTATGTCAACGCGACTTCGTTACGACTTGCACGGAAGTACAGTATATTTTTTTTTAATTTTCTAATCTTCCGGCGAAATCACATGATCTCTGCTCCTCCCAAACACATCACTTCACAAAGCTCATGGTAGAGGAGCATGGGAGATGGCAGGAAGCATGCCCAGGCCAAGAAAGAACAAGCGACAAGTTCATGACAATGAAGAAATCATCCGGCTTGTCAGAGAACGTCCAGCAGTATACGACATCAGAGATCCATTATACAAGGATCATGTGGAGAAGGAGAGAGCATGGTTGGAAGTGGCTCGCATATATTATGAAACGTGGGACTCTTTATCAGCTACAGAAAGGTCAGAAAAATGTAAGTGGTTTATATATGCTACTTATCACATTGCAACTTGCACCCATTATTCCTTATACCAGGGCAGGACTGGAGCTTGCAGAGGAGGAAAGGGGATGAGTTGCAGGCAATCATTAAATAGTTAAGTGCAGTAACCTCTAGCAAGGTATTGAGTGAGCGGTAATGCTGTGCAGTAAGCTCTAGCAACCAATAGATGAGCAGCAATGATGTGCAATAATCGCTAGCAACCAATCGGTGAATGGTAATAATGTGCACTGTGTTCTCCTCGGGGGACGTCTTCCCCTACTGGGGAACACAATGGTTTTGCAGGAGGGAATCTGTCTGTGTTAGTGGGGGAATCAAGCTATTTTCATTCTTTTCTTTCCTGCAGCCACCGGAAAATCTCTCGGTCTAGTCTGATTGTGGGGGGGCCCAAGAAAATATTTGTCCAGGGTCCAATCAATATTAAAGACAGCCCTGACCACATCCTTTAGCACATCTCAGATTGTTCTGTAGGTGTAATGGATATTATAGATTGCGGTTGTTTCCCACTATCAACTCATTATGCAGCCTAGCAAATGAATGACCTATGGCCAGGTATCTGAAAGCAAAATTATTTGAACTTGGCATTGTCTTTATGTTTTGCAGTGCACTCATTACAAACACGATGGAGAAGTCTCAAAGACTGTTACAACCGGTATCTCCATAAACTGCAAGAAGGAAGGAGTGGTTCTGGGTCTAAAAGACTAGCCCCATATGCCCATGCCCGGGAGCTTGAATTTTTAAAACCGGTGTTGGAAATGCGATAGTAAGTTGTCAGCAGGTATATTTACTGTAGTTTAAATATAAAATGTTATAATAATTCATACAATTAAAAATATTTGATTTGTATTTCAGAACCCAAGCAAGCTGGCAAGGCAGCTCACAGGGTTTGCCAGAGGAAGAGGAGTCAGAGGGGGCAGCAGAGGAGGAGGAATTACAAGACACTGTTGACCAGGGAGAGTCTTTAGAGGAAACCATGTCAAGACCAATCTCCGGGAATGTTTCTCCAGTTGAGGAGGAGGCTGAACTGGGGCTTAGCGATGTTTCTAGGCCTTGCCGAAGATCTACAAGGTGAAGAGCTAGTGGTGGGAGACCCATAGATAAACTTCTACAGGTGGTCAATGAGATGTCCACTAAAATGGCCAAAAACCTGTGTTTTAAAAACACATTTTAAAAACAGCATTTCTCACTGTAATTTTAGGCATTTGTAAAAAGGTACCCCCAGAGAAAAAATGTGCGTTCAGGATGGCTTTGATGTCAACTGCTCAATCCTTTGTGGGTGAGGAGCCAACAACAGCCTCAGCATGTATGCAAGCCCCCCCCCCCACATATCCCCCTTATCACCAGTACTCACCAACTCCAAGTACACTGTATGGCCGGCCAATAAACCACCCATACTGTGATGATTATGGTAATATGCTGAATCCCTCCAGGCCCCACGTTACATCCAATTCCACCCCCCCCATTGCCTCCACCCTTGGCCCCCCGACAACTCACCAACTTTTGCCACCTACACCCACTCAGGTTACGCCTTTTCAGGAAAGGCAATACTACCATGGAGCATCAACGGATTACCCTGGCCCATCCACTACTTCAGGTTGTGGGTCAACTGAACCAAAAAACTACCAGCAGTTGTAATTGTTTTTGTTGTTGTTTTTTTTGTTTGTTTTTGGTGTTGTTAAGTACCTGGTAATATTTTGACTTTCATTAGGGCAGAATAAAAAAAAAAAAGACAAATTCAAGTCATAAAGCCCAACAGTTTGGTCTTGTTAGAAGTCCCACAAAAGGACATTTTTTTGTTTTTTACCTGTTAATTTATATATTTTTTTTGGTATTGTTCACTGCAAACAAAGTTTATTTTTTGAGAATTTATGCAGAAAAAAAATATAAAAACTAAAAAATACTCTTGTTACATAATGTGTGTTTTTTTTTGTGGTTGTAGAGTACTTTCATTACAGTCTGTTGTGCTATATAGGTATATATACTGGGAACACAGAACAACAGAAGATAAAGCAATGTAGTTTTATTATATATAAACATTTTTTAAGTGGAAATATGTTCAGAATTTGAATGCAATTGCACATAAATAGACATATAAGAAAACACAACAAAAAGAACCAATTATACAAAATTGGACTGTGCCGGAACGTGGGATACATTATGCAATAGCATCCTGCTGCCAGGGGACAGAACCAGCAGCAGACATGAAAAAGGAGGTGAATTCCTCACGCACAGTGGCACCATTGCTTGTGCCCCTACAGGCACTCCAACGTGCACCCTCCATATCATGCATGAGGGAGTCTTCATGAATGTACCCATCACGAAGTGCAACATACAGTAGTTATGAAGCACACATGCTGCTTTGACCGCAGATATTGCATTCTCCATTTTTAAATTTATAGCTGTATGTAGGAACCGCCAGTTGTTAGCTAAAATGCCAAAAGCACATTCAACAACTCATCTTGCCCTAGTTAAGCGGTAGTTGAATACTCTTTTGTCCACATTCAGAGACTGATTGGAATAAGGCCTTAGCAGATGCCACGGAGATAGAATATGAAGTAAAAAAGAGGGGTAATAATACCCCACATTTTCTGCGCTTGCAACTAAAATGTGTAAAATGTGAAATAGTGATTACATTTCAAAAAATATATATAACGATACCATAAAAATATATAAAAACCGCATACACCATAGACACTAATAGTAGTACTGAAGCCGGCTCTAAAAGGAATAATATTATAAATACCGTATTTATCGGCGTATTACACACACTTTTTTCCCCTGAAAATATAGTGCAAAGAGTGGGTGCATGTTATACGCTGATATTTCCTTTTCTAACAGGGAGGGGCAGAGATTGGGTGGTCCGCCCCGGGTGCCACACATTGGAGGGGTTGTCAGGCTGGCCGCCCCGCCTCTCCTGGGCCTGGGACAGCCCTGCCAGCGTACTCTGCACTTAAGAAAAAAATCACTGCCAGCCCTTTTTTATAGATTCTTCCTACATTATATCACTGTCATTAAAAAATGGTGCCTCTAAATACCTTGTTAGCTTTGTTCTTACTGGCTGCTATCCTCCTCCTGCTCCTCCTTCTCTGAGTGTAGCTTCAGATTGGTGGAGGAGAGCGATCACATGACTGCCCATTAAACGTCAGAGGAGAGCAGTCACATGACCGGCCATGGAAGAACGGAGCTACTGAGGTAATTAGAGGCATCGTTTTACAATAATAGTGACACAATTTAGGAAGCATCTATGGAAAGGGGCTAGCAGTGATTTTGCTTTTCTTTAGAGTAAGCTGGCAGGGCTGTCCCAGGAGATTGGGGGTCTCCTGGGAGTGCAGGGAGCTGTACAATGTAAAAGGGGATTTGTAATAAAAGGGGGTATGAACTGTGCATGGGGGGGACTGTGAAATGTAGAGCGGGCTGTTAAATTAAAGGGGCAGTGTACTGTTATTTTTAAATATTTAAAATGTTTTTTTCCTGAAACTATCCTCTTAAAGTGAAGGTGCGTGTTATACGCATGTGCGTGTTATACGCCGATAAATACGGTAGTTCTTATTATAAATAACAGTTATTGGTGTCCATAAAGATCAGTCTATGCTGGGTGTAATAGTACACCATGCAGGGATGTAAATTCAAGGTAGCCCAAACAACTAATCCAAGTAAAGTAATGCTCAAGACCGTCCTGCCGAACTACCGGTCATGTGTCCTAAGTGCGTTCCAAAATGACGCGTTTCGTCATCAACGTATGACATCCTCATACATCAGGTCTTGGAACACACGCGGAAACCGGCGTTCCCCGTCCCCCGCTACCTCCAGTGCGCGCCGTTAGGGTGCACTATCCGTGTTCGGTCCTATACTAACTTCTTTTATTTGGTTTTACTAAGTTTTTAACTGGTCTGTCTCTTATGCATGAAGTTTTTTTTATGACTGACCCATATATATTTAAATAAACTACTTTTATGGACTTCACGATGAGGCTTCCTATCTTTTGATATCCGATACCCACGGAGTCTATATACAGGAATACATAGGAGAACCCATAATCAGGAACTACGAGAGGATCAGCAGCACTGCAAATGCACTGGGAGGAGGAATACGTTTTTCTCTAAGCCTGAATGATCCCCCTGCCGTAAGGTAGGAGGGGATCCAACCTTTCTGGTGAGTTCTTCTGACACACACCCCCCGAGCACAGTGGTGGTCCCTCACCTCTTTCCATTTCAAGCATTACTTTACTTGGATTTGTTGTTTAGGCTCCTACCTTGGATTTACATCCCTGCATGGTGTACTACTACACCCAGCATAGACTGATCTTTAAGGACACCAATAACTGTTATTTATAATAAGAACTATTTATAATATTATTCCTTTTAGAGCCGGCTTCAGTACTACTGTATTAGTGTCTATGGTGTATGCGGGTTTTACATATTTTTATGGTATCATTATATACATTTTTTGAAATGTAATCACTATTTCACATTTTACACATTTTAGTTGCAAGCGCAGAAAATGTGGGGTATTATTACCCCTCTTTTTTACTCCATATTATATCTCCGTGGCAGGATGAGTTTTTTTGCGGCTGCACATCTTATTCATATATTTTGCACGTTTATACTTTAATTTATATTTTGAGGTGACCCCTAGGCACAGGTGCACAAACCCCCCCTTTTTTCTTAGTAGATGGTGACTGAGAACAAAGGCCTCATCCCCAACAAATACAAATGGCAGTGGGGGTCCGTTTGTCCCTGGCAGTGGACAGTCCGGTGGAAAGTTCAGCCCATTTTCTCTCAACATTCTTCCGAAAGAGGATCGCGCAAATATGCTCGAGTCTGAGCTGCTTCCATATGATCCTATGTCTACATACCTAAAACAATAATTGGCATCAGCCACCGCTAGTAAGACAAATGAAAAGTATTTCTTCTAGTTGAAGATTTTACTTCCACTGCCAATGGGCTTCACTATTCTGATATGTTTTCCATCAATTGCACCAACATAATTCGGAAAATTGCATTGGTCCCAGAAAAATTCTGCTATCTTGCACCAGTCTTCGGTAGTGGGTTTCTTCAGGACCAAATCCCTAAGAACATTCCAGATGGCTCTGCAAGTATCATGTATAATATTGCTGGCAGTAGTTTTGTCAACCATGAACTTAAAATGTAAACTTGCAAAGGAATGTCCAGTTGCCAGGTACCTAAAATGGAAAATAAAGAATATTAGAATGATGCATATTAACAATATTCTAATACAAAACAAATTAGCTTGGAAGAAGGTGCCTGAGGAAATGAAGGAAGAAGAGGAGCAGGAGAAAGAGGCTGTTGAAAAGAGACATGGCAAACACAATCACACCCACAACTACATAGGGGGTCACATAATGATGTGGATCTCCAAATGCCACAGGAGGTAAAAAAAAAAAAGAAAAAAATGAATTTTTGTAAAATCTTACCGTAAAATTCCTTTCTCGGAGTCCTCCGACAGTCGCCGCCCCTTCCCAAGTCTTCACCAATGGGTATTGACCTTTGCTCCGCAGGAGTAGCTAGGCAACAAGAATTGTTAATACAAAAGCTTTTAGCATAGACACACCCCTAGAGGCTGTCCCCTCAGTCAATACCTCCCTGCACCAGCATTCCCAACTCAGTTTGGTAGCATAGCAGTAAGAGTACACAAAAACCCCAAAAGAGGGGCGGGGGGCGGCGACTGTCGGAGGACTCAGAGAAAGGAATTTTACGGTAAGATTTTACAAAAATTCCGTTTTCTCTTACGTCCTCCGACAGTCGCCGCCCCTTCCCAAGTCTTCACCAATGGGACGTCCCAAAGCAGTGTAGACATGAGGGGTGGGAGACGCAACCGTAGAAAAGGCAACGCAGTACCCACATCAGAGAAAGGAACCTTACCACAGTAAGAGAACCAACTGGGCAACAGGAAAACGTGCTCAACAGGAGTAACAACCCAGGAAAACAAGTAACCCAGGGGTAAAACACCCCAATAACCAAGGGCCCTCAAAAAACAAGGGTCCCTAAGAAAATGCCGCAGAACTTTACGGCCAAAGGAGGCATCGGCCGATGCCTGAACGTCCACCTTATAGAATTTTGAGAAGGTGTGAACGGACGACCAAGTCGCCGCCTTACACACCTGGGCCACAGAAGCCTGATGACGGTAAGCCCAAGACGTACTCAAAGATCTGGTAGAGTGCGCCTTCACAGGGAAAGGAGGAACCTTCCCCTTCAAGGCATAGGCTTGCTCAATGGTCTGTCTGATCCATTTGGCGATGGTCGCAGCCAACGCCGCCATGCCCTTCCGAGGTCCCTCAGGAAGGACAAAGAGGGAATCCGACTTGCGAAAAGATTTAGTGGACGACAGGTAAACCCTGATCGCCCGGACAACATCCAAGGAATGTAAGGCAACCTCCTTCGGATGCTTAGGCTTCGCGCAGAGCGAAGGCAAGACAATGTCTTCATTAAGGTGAAACGATCCTTTTCAGAAGAAAGGATGGGTTAGGTCGCAAGACCACCTTATCCTTGTGAATCACCAGGTAGGGAGAGCTGCAGGACAAAGCTTGCGAGCCGAAGTGATCGCCACCAAAAAGGCAACCTTCTTGGACAACAGAGACAACGAGATCTCCCTGATCTTTTCAAAGGGAGCCTGTTGTAACACAGACAGAACCAAGTTCAAGTCCCATGGAGGCAAAGGTTCCCTCCTAGGAGGGGCCAAATGTCGCACCCCCTGAACAAAGGTGCTAACCAATGAATTAGACGCCACAGGGCGTTGAAAGAGAGCGGCCAGCGCAGAAATCTGACCCTTAATCGTGGCCAGCGCCAAACGCTGGTCCACTCCAGTGTGGAGGAAAGCTAACACTCTCGACACCGAGTATGAGCGAGGGGAATACCCCCTGGACTCACACCAGGCAAAGTATGCTTTCCAAGTACGGTAGTAAATGTTCCCCGAAGAGGCTTTTCTAGCCTTGATCAAAGTGGGAATGACCTCAGGGGAGAGACCCCTATCCTTCAGGACCTGGCTTTCAACAGCCAGGCCGTTAAAGCCAGCGACTGTAAAGCAGGATGGAATATCGGCCCTTGAGACAGAAGGTCTTCCCGAAGCGGCAGGCGCCACGGAGCGTCGACTGCAAGATTTACGAGGTCTGCGTACCAAGACCGGCGAGGCCAGTCCGGTGCCACCAGAATCACCGTGTGCTGTTCCGAGGCCAATCTGCGAAGCAGCCTGGACAGTAGTTGAATCGGGGGACAGGCATACATCAGACGATACTGATGTCAGGGCGCCACCAACGCTTCCGAGGTGTCCGCCCGAGGATCGCGCGTTCTTGCCACGAACCTTTCCACCTTGTTGTTTAGACGAGACGCGAACAGGTCCACATCTGGAGAACCCCACTTCGTGCACAACATCTGGAAGACATCCGGATGAAGGGACCATTCCCCCTGGTCCAGGGTCTGGCGACTCAGATAGTCCGCCTGCCAGTTCTCCACCCCCGGTATGTGAACTGCCGATATCGTCGGGACGTGCGTCTCGGCCCAAGACAGAATGTCGGCCACTTCCCGAGCCCCCTTGATGGTTGACATAGGCCATTGTCCGTCTGAACCCAAACTGGACGGCCCCGAAGCCGGTCCGTCCATCGCAGAAGG
Organism: Pelophylax lessonae; assembly: GCF_965119305.1. Classification (NCBI taxonomy): domain Eukaryota; kingdom Metazoa; phylum Chordata; class Amphibia; order Anura; family Ranidae; genus Pelophylax; species Pelophylax lessonae. The sequence goes on from NC_138768.1 coordinate 178,383,556, forward strand.
CAAAGCTTTATCGCCCTCAATTCCAGAATGTTGATCGGAAGGGAGGACTCCTCCTCCGGCCAAGTTCCCTGGGCGGACAAAACGCCCAGAAAACCACCCCAGCCCGACAGGCTGGCATCCGTGGTGATCACAGTCCACAACAATGGATGAAAAGACTTGCCCCCCGACACCGCCGGGGACTGGAGCCACCACAGAAGATCCCTTCTGGTGCTGTGGCTCAACGAGATCCGCAGATCCAGGGATTGCAGCCGCCCGTCCCACTCGGCAAGAATCTCCGCTTGGAGACCCCGCGTGTGAAACTGGGCAAAGGGGATCGCCTCAAAAGCCGAGACCATTAAACCTAGACATCTCATGCATGTCCGGAGAGACGAGTGCCGGTTGTCCCTGAGGGACCTGACCTCGTCCTGAAGTGTCCGAAGCTTGTCTTCCGGTAGGAAGACCTTCACTTGGACAGAGTCCAGAATCATTCCCAGGTAGGGAAGACGAACCGAAGGACACAGAGTCGACTTCGGAATGTTTATAGTCCAACCAAACTCCTGCAGTGTCCGCATCGTGGTGGACAGGTCGGTCACCAGGCTCTGACTGGCGTTTGACCTTATCAGGATATCGTCCAGATACCCCAAGACAGCAATGCCCTGTGCTCGCAACAGGGCCAGAACCGGCGCCAGCACCTTGGTAAAAACCTGCAGGGCCGAAGCGAGACCGAAAGGTAACGCCACAAATTGGTAGTGATCCTCCGCAATGGCGAATCGAAGGTACCTCTGGTGACCCTCGAAAATGGGGATGTGTAGGTACGCATCCTTCAGATCGATGGAGGCCATGAATTCCCCCGGACTCAGGGCAGCCACCACTGAGCGCAGGGATTCCATGCGGAACTTGCGAACCCGCACAAAGCGGTTCAGAGCTTTCAAGTCCAGAATCGGACGCACCTTGCCCTCCTTTCTGGGCACAGTGAACAGATTGGAGTAAAACCCCCGAAATCTGTCCCGATGAGGCACCGGAACAACCACCCCTTGGGCCCGCACCGCCAGGTGTAGATCCTGCAAGCGTTCCGGTGACAGCTGAAGATTTGAGGGAAAAAATCTGCCCGCCGGCCGAGAGAGAAATTCGATCTTGTAACCAGATCGAACGATTTCCTGAACCCATCTGTCCCAAATGCGGGTCAGCCAAGGTTGTAGGAAACCGCGCAGACGTCCCCCCACCCCAGAAACGGGTGAGGGCGCCCCTTCAGGCGGAAGTGGTATGGGAAGTTGAACCGGACTGGCCGGACTTCTGCTTCCCTGCCCACGGCTTCTTCTGGGAGCCTTGGCCTTTGAAGGGCTTGCCCTTGGATTGCGACCTCAAGGCACGAAAGGACCCCTGAGAGGATCTAAACGAGGAATTCCGTTTACCACGGAAAGATTTGTGCTTGTGAGACTGGGGTAGGAGAGTACTCTTGCCCCCCGTAACCCCTTTTATCAGAGTATCCAAAGCCTCGCCAAAAAGGCGAGATCCCGCATAGGGAAAATCCGCCAGCGTCTTGCGAGAAGATTGGTCGACCGACCAATTTTTCAGCCATATCAGACGCCACGCTGGACAGGCGCGCAGCCAAGGGAGCTAAATTCAAGTCCGCATCACACAAGTACATGACACCCAGATGGATCTGATCCACCATAGCCAACGTGGTAGGCGGAGCCGAATCAGCCACCAGGGTGCGCCTGAGCATCTTCGTCCAATCTGCAACAGCCTGTGCCGCCATAATGGAAGCAAAAATAGGCTTCAGCATAGAACCAGCAACCATATAGGCATGACAGGCAAGAGACTCCATTCTCCTGTCCGTGGGGTCCCGGAAAACCGGGGTATCCTCAGAAGGAACCGCAGTAGCCTTGTTCAAAAAGGCCACCGCGTGATCCACCTGAGGCGCCACACACCAACGCTCGTCGGTGGAGGGCGCAAACGGATAAAGCAGTTTAAACTTACTTGGCACAGTAAAGGGCTTCTTTAAATTGTGCCACTGCTCATTAACAGTATGATGAAATTCCGCAGGGCAGGGAAAAACCTGCGCTGATTTTCGAGTTCTCTGCGTTCCAAAAGAGGACACCCTAGCAGGAGGAGTAGGCTCATCCTCTAGGTGCAAGGTATCTTTAATGGAGGCAATCAGCTCATTCATGAGTGCAAGCTCTTCAGGCGAGCCAGGGGGAGAAACATCAACCCCCTCCACCTCTGCCTCCCCCTCGGACCCCATTAGGTCCAAAGATGAGCGGGACCCCGAGAAGGGTACGCCAGTCACAGCAGCCACATCGCCCTCTGAATCAGAGGAAATGGATAACCTGGCCCTTTTTGCGGATCGATCAGCCATCAGCATCTGCACCTGAGAAACCAAGGACCCCACCAGATCAGCCCCCTCGGGGGGAAATTTGCTATCCTGAGAATCCATGCCCCAGCAATGAAAAGGAAAAAAGGTACTGGCCCCTTAACACCACGGCGAGCGCAGCCCACCGTACACTACTGTATGCACCGATCCCGCAGGGATAGATAACACTGAGCAAGGAATGACAGGACAAAGAAGGTAAAAACCTGGAGAGAGCACAACAAGCTGCTGCCACCGAAACAATCTGTTCCCAGAGAAAGAGGAAGTGATGCAATAGCTGGCTGACTGATATAGCCTACGAGGCTCCGCAAACATGGCCGCTCGGCTAAGGGATGAGGCTACAGGAAAATGGCGCCGGCATGTGCTTGAACGAGCGCGGCCCGCCAAAATGGCGGCGAATGGCGCCAAAACACGGCGCTGTACAGGGACAGGGCCGGCCACAGCATATAAGCAAAAAAATGGCGGTTCGCCACAGCGGCCGCCGCACAACACATGTCTGTACCTAAATCCGCACCCAGAGCATAACTCACAGCAGAGCAGGATGGCCCCCCCCTGCAGCCCACAGGCAATGCAGCCATATAGGGATCTGACAGGGAGCCCGCATTTACACAGACATGGGGGGTACTACACAGCCACAGACTGACACCCACACAGAAGGTGCTTACCGTACCAGATGGCGTGGGGAACCGTCTCCAGCGACAAACCGCTATCAAGGCAGACAGGGAGTGCCGCAGCCAGGACGCTTGTGGACCGCAGCCACAGACCGCAGCATGGCGTCCAGTGAGGTAGCCACCTCACAGGCAGCATCCCTGCAGCGAACAGGGATGGGTCGTTCAAATGTGCCAGGGCAAACCTAAGCTGAACGCTCGATGGCAGGCTGGGGATCCATCTGGCACTCAGCCCTGAGATCCAGGGCGGCCAGTCCGAGACCCAGCTCCGCATGAACATCTTCATCCGAAGAACCCTAAACTAAAGCTGACAAAATAACAGCTAGTAAAGAAAAGAAAAATACTTGAAATAAAATCAAAAAGGGTAGAAGGCTGAGACTAAAGCCCCAGCATAGGAAAGCCTGCTACTCCTAAGCTAGGCAAGATCAAACTGAGTTGGGAATGCTGGTGCAGGGAGGTATTGACTGAGGGGACAGCCCCTAGGGGTGTGTCTATGCTAAAAGCTTTTGTATTAACAATTCTTGTTGCCTAGCTACTCCTGCGGAGCAAAGGTCAATACCCATTGGTGAAGACTTGGGAAGGGGCGGCGACTGTCGGAGGACGTAAGAGAAAGTAGGTTTGAAAACTTACCTCAAAGTTATAATGAGTCTTTCAACAGGTGGAATACTCCTTCGGAAGCTATGGCCTGTGGCCAGTCCGGGCCTGATGGTGACCATGCATATACACATTTTCCTAAAAAATATCTTGTAGCATTTGCAAGTTGACATGAACATATGTTCTCACCTTTTAATTGACATCCGTGTGTAATTGAAGAATTTGTCTTCATGAGCACGGAGGTCCTGATAAAGGATCCTGAACTGGCCTCTCTCTTCCCTTTGGGTGATGACAGGATGGATCCAAAACCAATGCCTTCTCCTCCTCCGGTTATCCTCTTCTTCTTCATCAATTACGGCTGCTACAGCAGCCATAATGACTGCTGACCAAACATATTGCATAGCCAACGTGTTTGCTGCACCATACAATGCCGATACCAAAAAAAGGAAATGACTTCAGCAGGAAAAGGAATTATGTCACTTTGAACAAATCGCATAACATCAAAGTCACAAGAAGTCGTTGTAAAGTCGCACACATGTCGCATTACAACGTTGCACTTGAAATCGTGCGACTTTTTAGTCGCATTAGTGGAAACGTAGCCTATAAAGGTACATTTTCTAGGGGACTGTTTAGGTACAATTAACATTGCTAGATGTTCCATATAACATATCACATTTTCAGTTTTTGAGCTCAAGTGCACTTTAGCCCCGGAAGGTTTTACCCCCTTAATGACCAGGCCGTTTTTTGCGATATGGCACTGCGTTAGTTTAACTGACAATTGCGTGGTCATGTCCCTTTTTTCCCACAAATAGACCTTTCAGTTGGTGGTATTTGATCACCTCTGCAGTTTTTACTTTTTGCGCTATAAACAAAAAAGAGCGACCTCGGTTGAAGTCATTTGCTGACGAAACGCAGTCAGGGCGTGGTCACGCGGACACGCAGGAAGCCTACGTCACACGCCGGTTCCTCGAGGCTCGCAACTAGGTACCGAGTAGCGGGCGAACAGGACGAGGAACGGTGGTAGGACTATCGGTTTTTCTTATTCCATGCTGTTTATCTATACATGTTTGTAAGTGCAATGTTTGAGGGATTTTATGTTTGGGGAAATAAAAAGTGCTATATGCAGGATTACGCTATGTCACTTCATTATTTCACATGCAATACATCCCCATGGTGGTGAGGAGAGTATCGGTCTGATATTGAATTGGCATCCAATTGAAGTGCCGACCACTATCCGATGTCTGGAAGAGTTTAGGTGATCCCACTTACTGCTTGATTTGGCGTATATACAGATTATATCTGGTGAGTGTCCCTACTTACGGGTGCACACAGCAGTGTGGTGGAGGTCTTTCCGGTTTTCCACAAGGATTCACTCTTTTGAAACTCTGGATACATTTGGGACTTTATGTATGAACTTTTTTCCCTTACATATATGATACAAGTTCATACATCTTTGTGGACTTTAGCGCTGCTAGTGTGTGATGCGGTTTGAGCTATAGGCTCTGATATTCTTTACTCATACACCTTTTTGATAAAAAAGAACGACAGTTTAAAAAAAAAAAAACAATATTTTTTATATTTCTGTTATAAAACATATCCAATAAAAAAATTTAAAAAAATCGAATTTCTTCAGAAATTTAGGCCAATATGTATTCTGCTACATATTTTTGGTAAAAAAAAATCCCAATAAGCGTATATTGATTGGTTTTTGCAAAAGTTATAGCATCTACAAACGGGATATTTTTATGGAATTTTAAATTTTTTTGGACCTGAAAAGGTGCCAAAGACGTAAAGGACCCTTTGCCAATGCAGACCACATCTGCCCCGGAGCTGTGTGAACCATCCCCATCGAGAGTTGGCCACAGTCTCCTATGATGAGAATTGGATGTGGGGAAACCTGCATCCAATTTGTAAAAAGGTTAAAATAAAATAGTAAAAATAATAATTTATCAGAACTTTATATTTTGGGTTAAAATATTACTGTATTTTGATGGCAGACATAATTAATTTCTTTAAGCGGAACTAAATCCTCCTATCCCTTACATCCACTGAAGTGGCCATCTTAGTCTCTGCTTGATCTGTATATCAGGTCTGGCACGCTGAGGACGTTTAGTCTTTGTTTCATCCTTTACAGCTCTTTCACTCTGCCCAGCTGGCATTTTGACAGCTCTCCCTGCTGGCTCATCTAACTCTTCTGCAGGTCACAGAGAGCAGATGTGTCTTAATCTTATGGATATTTACTCCTGGACCATCTGCACGCTGTAATTGACCAACATTACAGAATATAGCATCCGCTATAGTTAAGCATTCTGCTTTAAAGTGGATGTAAACCCCATTCATGAACTTTGACCTGGGCACATATATCTGTAGTGTTTACTTATGTCTCTCCAAAGCCCTAAGTCCTGTGTCTTTCTGCTGCACTGTTCCTCTGTTATCACCATAATAACTTCTGACAAGTTCTCCGACACAGGAGATAAAAGCAGCTGGAAATTTGTGTCGGGGTGGGTGCATAGAGATAGATTAGCAGAGAGATGGTCTATTCACAGCACAGCTCTGCATGTTTCTTCCTTCCTCTGCCTATGTGGAGGGGGGGGGTGTGCCTTTCCTCCAATCAGCTGTCACACGGTGTATGCCAAGACCCCACACCCAGGGCTAGAACAGGAAGAAAAGATTGTAACATGATGTTCATTTTCAAAACAGTTTAGAAAGCTGAAGGCAGCATATATACAAATAAAACCTATGTAGGCGGATTTGTTTCATCTCTGTGTATCATCTGAGGCTGTTCCCTTCACTGGATATATGTGAGGGTTTACATCCACTTTAAGCTAAAATTCATTAGTAAATAAATGCCTTAATACAGAAGAGTAAGGAAAGTTGGTAAAACATTTGGCTTTTCAAATGACTAAAGTTTTAGAGTATTTTGGAAGTATCTAACATAAAGCATTCTCTAGCCCTGCATGCCCCTGTATAGTGTGTGTCTGTATTTACACCAGCATAGTAACATTATATTAATCTGCTAAACAAACGTGTGCAGATCAAAAAAACGTACTTCACTAGTCTGAATAGTTACTTTATTGATCCCGCAGAAATGAGGACACTCCACCCATGCCCCCTCTGCTGGATCAATAAAGATGGTTTTAAGCTATTTGAACCAGCTTCAGCTTCATGTTTGTACTATGCAAAGCTAATGCAAGACCAAATGAGGAGGCAACACAAGAATCCTGCATGCATATGGTTAAAGCAGCTCAAACAGAGAAGTATATATTCACATTTTCAATGTGGTTTATATATGATATAGGGGGCACATGGATGCCAGAAGGCTTAAATATGCCTGCAATTATTTGAGTTGCATGCATTCTACATAACACACCTAAGATACAGGTTTTTTTTTTACTATATCAAAAATATTCCAAAGCAGTCCCTGTCATTGGGAGCCTTGAGAACTTTTTACATGTCTATTTTAGGAGTTTGCATATTGACAATAAGAGCTAAATACCTGTCTGTTACTTTGCCAGCAAATATAGCAAATCAACTCAATTAAACTAAAGGAAGAAAAAGAACAAAGTCAGCTGCTGCCATCTAGTGTTCAAATATAATTTTGTAAACCAAGAGAATACACAGCAGGCAAGGCAAATTAACTTAATAAAATTAACAAGAGCCATTATAAACAGAGACAGAATCACATGCCTACATATGGGAATAAACACAGGTGAACATCCGCTCATATGCGCAATTGCACACAAATACACACTGATATGCAAGGTTAATGCTGCAGTCCAGAATATCCCAGTCATTTTGCTGAAATGTTCCCTTTTCTCTAAGATGAAAAAAAAAATAAAAAAATGTGCCCAGCTCTCTAAGCAATGAAAAACGTGCAAGAATTTACCATTGGAATGGGTATTCTAAACACCAACATATGCATAGGGGGGGGAGGTTTGGGACTTTAATTGAGGCGCACAGTGGGAGTGCTGTGCGACTCCATCCCGGTTCAATTGTAAAAAGAAGAGGAGGTTGGGACTTTGAGTGAGAGGCGTGACCAGGCTGGCAGAGAACAATCGGCATGTTTATTAGTACATATAGTTCAAATGACATATACAATGTTATACAAAAAATTGTTACACATTAGGAGAGCAAATAAATAATCCCATGGTCCAATTTCAAAAAAGATCAACAGAGTGGGATTCCATATATGGTAGAGTATTGGGGAGTATACATAGTATCACAAACTGAGATTCCAAGTAGTAATAATATAGTAGTAGGATTAAGAACATAATAAGCTCAACGCGTTTGTGGCCCGATTCGCCACTTCTTCAGGAGCAGATGAACAAAATCTAAAAGGAAACATATAAGGAAATTGGCACAATGCTGATAATATGTATTGGAGAAGAGGGAGAGGGAGAAGGGGCGAACCCCCATACATACCCACACTTGTATAAGGCTCAGATGGTGATTGGAAGGGAGAGTGGATATGACCCCATGAGGTCTCCCCGGGAGCTGAGGGCACACAGAGTCGGCGGGACAGGCAGAGAGAGCCGCACACATGATGAGTGTGGGCTAAGGTAGGTGTTGTAAGAAGTCGGAGATATATAGCAGCATGGAGGGATGTCTATCAAGAATATATGTATTATACATATTATGATGTTATTAGTGGCATAAGAAAGTAAAAAGTTGTTAGAAGTACACCATAGTGCTACTACAGAATAAGGTGAGAAGGAAAAAGAAGTTGTATGTAATGATATATAATGTATAATATTTATAAAATGAATAAGGAGTATATGGTCCTATAATATAATGTAACATCATAAATAAAGAATATATATATATATATATATATATATATAGGGATGCACCGAATGTTCGGCGGCCGAACATTATTCGGCCGAAAATAGAAAAAATAGCACTTTCGGTGTTTGGCCGAATAAGTCAAAAGGCCGAATAATTTTGTGCCGAATAATAGGGCTGAACGATAGTCGATATGATATCGACTATCGTTCTGTGGCCGTAGGCGATATTCATATCGCCGAGGTCACGATATTTACAGGGGGAAGGGACTCGGAGGAGGACAGGAGGACTCAGACTTCCGTGAAGCCGGGACACTTCAGCGGTGAGCATACATTACATTACTCACTCGTGCACTGCAGCCCGCCCCACACATTCAGTGAGTCTTACTCTCCTCCCTAGTTTTTTCAATGGCACATTCAGGAAGCCAATCACGCCGTGATTAGCTGCACAGCGAACCAATCACGCGTGCCTGCACACCTGATTGGTTCCGCTGTGCCGCTACTCACTGCGTGATTGGCTTCCTGAATGTGCCATTGAAAAAACTAGGGAGGAGAGTAAGACTCACTGAATGTGTGGGGCGGGCTGCAGTGCACGAGTGAGTAATGTATGTATGCGGCTGTGCTCCTTTCCAGGCTACTACTAGTCCACCTCCAGCCTCCTACTACCACCACTATGAGAGACTGTATAATCTGATCGAGTCCACACTGACACTGACTGACTGTCACTGAGTAATTGATGTTACCACATTAACCCTGACCTGCCCAGTGCCCTGTATCTGCAATTAAAATTTACAAGGCTGCCTGCATGCTTCCTGATTTCCATTCCCAGCATCCTTCCCAATCCCTACAGTGTCACTAACATTAACCCTATGGTACAAGGCTGCAGTGTGCACTGAATCCCATTCCCTACAGTAACATTTAGGGAGAGAGAGAGAGAGAGAGAGAGAGAGAGGACGAGAGAGAGAGAGAGAGAGGACAAGAGAGAGAGAGAGGACAAGAGAGAGAGAGTGAGACATGAGAGGACAAGAGAGAGAGAGTGAGAGGACAAGTGAGAGAGAGTGAGAGGACAAGAGAGAGAGTGTGAGAGGACAAGAGAGAGAGAGAGTGAGAGGACAAGAGAGAGAGACACGAGAGGACAAGAGAGAGGACAAAAAATTGGCAAAATAAATGAAAAAAATGTGAAACACTGCGTTCAGTATTCGGCCTTCGGCCAAACATTTTATTATTATTCGGCTTCGGCCAAGAATTTCATTTCGGTGCATCCCAAACTCGCTCATCCAGGTCTTTGTGGACCGTGCTTTGTATAGTGGTGCGCAGTCATGTTGGAAGGGGCCATTCCCAAACTGTTCCCACAAAGTTGGGAGCATAAAATTGTGCAAAATGTATTGATATGCTGATGCCTGAAGAGTTCCCTTCACTGGAACAAAGGGGCCAACCACTGAAAAAAAAAAAACACACCATAATCCCCCCTCCACCAAATGTTTTGGACCAATGCACAAATCAAGGTCCCTAAAGACATGGATGAGCGAATTTGGGGTGGAGGAACATGACTGGCCTGCACAGAGTCCTGATCTTAACCCGATAGAAAACCTTTGAGACAAATTGGAGCAGAGACTGCGAGCCAGGCGTTTTCTTCAACATCAGTGCCTGACCTCACAAATGCGCTTCTAGAAGAATGGTCAAACATTCTCATAGACACACTCCTAAACCTTGTGGACAACCTTCCCAGAAGAGTTGAAGCTGTTATAGCTGCAAAGGTGGGCTAACTCAATATTGAACCCTACGGACTAAGACTGGGATGCCATTAAAGTTCATGTGCGTGTAAAGGCAGGCCCAATACTTTTGGTAATATAGTGTATGTGCACAAAATCACAAAGTTTGCTCTTAAACTCCAACAGAAGAAGGGATGACAATGCCAGCTTACACATTTCAGGGAACTGATTCCTTCCTCAGAGCTGTGGCTGATGCCTCCCCAGCCTCAACCCTCTTAAATTCAACTTAAATTAAAGACCCCACCCACCCAATCAATTAGGGAAGGGGCAAGAAAGAGGGGAGGAGTTGGGGGACCACAGTCCTCTGACAACTCTCTATGAACATAAACAAGATCAGCAGTCTGTTTCCAGCACACGATAAACAATAACAATGACTGTTTGTAAAAGGTTAATACTAAAAAAACTGACCTCTTAACCAATAAGAATGCAATGAAGATTAGACCATAAAGAGAGATGATACCATTGTGTGACTATAACCAAAATAGTATGTTGTAGTCACAAACGGTGCAGGTGCTAAAAAGCCAGGGGGCTGAAGCTGTTATTTTTTGTTGATGGTGGAAACCCCTGCATGGGCCATGGTGTTGTTGGACATTTTCTTTCTTTTTAATCAAAGTGAGTCAACATGTCCTTAAACGGCATAACTGGCGTGGACTCTACCCACTGGTGAGTGCTACACTGAGCTAAACAACCCCCAAATTTTACAATAGGTATATTTCTATGCCTACAAAACCTACCAATTCAGAATGAAACTATGCAACCCACTCAAAATACATTAATTGAACATTGTGGCAAATTAGACCTGGAAACAGTGAATTATACTATAAAATAGCCTTTAGGCCTCATGAATACTGGGCAGAAAAAAAAACACGCCACTTTTAGGGACTTCAGAACCGGATGGTTGGGTATCTGCTCTACGAGGCCTGGGGAACATGCATTGACTCTATCCTTGTGTGTGTCCCCGAAGAATTATACAGGTGTTTGACTTTAATTTTTTCATCCTGTAAATAAACCTATATGTTAGTATATGTATCCATGCACCCATAGGCGTTTTAAAAGTGGAGCATTTGGGCAGAAAAAAAAACGTGTGAATGCGCATAAACATGCATAAGTGCGTGTGTGCGTTTAGTCATATTCGCACCGTAATGCAAAAATGTAATATACCTGTTAGATTGTAAGCTCTAATGAGCAGGGCCCTGTATTGATTTGTATTGTAACTGTAGTGTCTGACCTAACATTGTAAAGCGTTGCACACACTGTTGGCGCTATAAATCCTATATAGTAATAACCATAATAGAACCTGCTAAACCATTTTCAATATACTATGGTATCAGGTTCCATCTAGTGGCTATTGTTCAAAATGACAGCTTCCCCTCTAAGTACAGTAGATAAAATAATACCAGATGTTCTATGATGAGGATGGGTAAAAGAAGAAAAAACTCTCCATTAAAATCAGTGTAAAGCACAGAACTTTCATAAACAGAAGGTAGCTGCATGGCCATGTCCCACCTCCATCCCAAAACCACAGAGGAAGGAGCAATGTATTGCAAATTATGTAATATTAACGTAAATCATGCAAATTATTGTTATTTTTTTTATGGAAACCATGGCCAGGGCTTTGGGAGCATCAATAAAGTATAACCTAGTAAAGGTTCTCGCCTTCCCCTAGCCTAATAATACAAGGGAGTCAATTTATAATACATTATTTGGACAAACATTCATCCAGGCTGCATGAAATGTTCTCTGTATTTTCTCTAGCACTAGATTGTATGATTGCAAGCTCCATCTCATGGCCAAGATGCAGTGAATTCTTCAGAAAAACCCCAATTAGACAACATACTGCATTTTGGTTATGAGATGGAGCCTACAATCATACAAAGCATTAGTATTAGAGAAAATACAAGTACAATTCATGCAGTATGATCAAATGCTTGTGACATTCATCCAACAAACGTTTTATAAATTGACTTGATGGTTTTTTTTTATTGTATTGTGCCCCTATTAAAATGATTTTCCATCACTTTCTGTCCTTGTGACAACACTGTAAGGCCCCTAGCACACAGGGTGGGCTTTGTTGGAGTTTGCATGCTCAGCAGGGAATCTGTCCACTAATCCCGGCTGAGCAGGCGGATGGCTGGTTCCAGTCCGCTTATGAATAGTGGACACAGACACAGCCCACTCTGCTCTATTGGCAGTCAGATGTAAACAGATCCAATCCGCCCGATGGATGGGGATCCCTATCTGTCTGTTGTAAGTGGATAAGATTGGATCACACATGTTCGTTGACACCCGCCAGCTCCATAGAGGAGACTGGAGAGTCCAATCAGGTCCAGCTGAAAAAACTGAGTCAATCAGTCTGTCCATGTGAAAGGGTGCTAATTGTGTCAGTACTGAGGGGGAATGAGGACACAGCTAGGGCTGCAACTAACGATTATTTTCATAATTGATTAGTTGGCTGATTGTATTGATTATTCGATTAATCAGATAATAACCTTTAAGGAAGTGCGATGTATAATTTATTTGATATGTAAAGTTTAAAAAAAAAAAGGCAATTTATTCTTAAATGTCTATATGCACTGGTAAATATAAATAACCAACTATATGGTTAGGGAGTAAAATCTTTAATCCACTATGAGAATACCAGACAGAAGAAATATTCTGTATATACTATTAGAGGTTGAATCTGGTAAATATCATCAGACTCAGATCAAATTTTTTATTTAAAGGAAAAAAAAAATGTGAAGACTGTTTTTCCAATTTTCAGACATAACTGTAATATATCATGTATGACAGACTCCCTCGTCAAAGGCGGGCGGATTGATAAAAGCTCCCTGCGCCTGCTGTCACTTAGGCCCCTTTCACACATAGAAGTCCATCGGCGGACTCCATTTTTCTCAGCGGGGGATCGATCCGCCGATCCCCCCCGCTGAGCAGGCAGATGGAAGCTGTGTCTCCGTGCTGTGTGCGGAGATGGAGCTGTCAGGTCCCCGCTGTTCTCTATGGGGGAATCGGATGAGAACTGTCTGTCCGTTCTCCTCTGATCCGATCCGCTGGACGGATAGAAAATAGTGTTTCCATCCATCCAGATTTGACGGATCAGATCGGATGTCAGCACACATGTCCCCATAGAGATGCATGGGGCATCCGTTCAGATCCGCCTGAAAAATGGACAGGTGGATCGGAACAGTTCACCTGTGTGAAAGGGGCCTTATGCTGGTAGCAAATAAATAGGGTCCAGGTGTGCAAGTAGAATGTGAAGGGTAAGGGAACAAGGGCATGGAATGGGAAGGTGATCAAGCACACCTGGGCAGCAGGGGATTTAATTGTGCCATATAATCATTCAAACACAAAAGAATAGTATTTTATATAAAAAAGTCACAGTATTTTATTAGCACATAGGCATTCAATAATTAATTTTAAAAAAATAAAGAAAACCAACACAGAAGATATTCAAAAATAGTACAAAATATACAAATACATATAAACATTCTATAGTCAGGTTTACTGGTGGATCAACGCGTTTCGCAGAAACAGCTTCCTCAGGACCCAACAGTAGTATCTCAAAGTAGTTGTGTATAATCACATTATCCGTTGTTTAAAAACAAAACTCGAGGAAATAAGATAATACATTGTCCATCAAATGTCGTGACCCAAGCTGTCTTACCCTAGTATCCTGATAACAACTGAGATATAAGAAAGAGGAATGGGTCACTAGTCCAGCCCGTCACTGTCTATGCCGGATGTATCCAGGATCGCCCATAGGTGACCCCATATATAAAAAACAGAAACAGTTCCCTCACAAAACAGGGGCAGGCAGTGAGGCAGTCACAAGAGTAGATATCCAGTTTAAAACTGAGATCTCATTGCCAAAAAGGGAAACAGGTGATAGTTATGCTGGCCATACAAAAACAATGTCCTCTTTCAAAAAAATTGTAATTGTAAGAACATTCGTTCGATTTTGTAATCATTAGTGAGGTCAAATTGACGTTCATTTTCAACCACAGTGATGGGAAAATTAGAAGGAGCCAAATAGAAAACTTCTTGATCAAAGGAATTTGCAGACAGTGCATGTGGTTTTCGTTCAGAAATGACATTTATTTAAAGAGGAAGTAAACCCAGTGTGTTTTTTTGTTTTTTGTTTTCCCCTGAAAAGTAAAAGCATACTGTGCTAGTATGCATCGCATTCTAGCACATTAATGTGACACTTACTTCCAAACTAAACCCTCATCGTCCTCGCTGGAGGCCGCAACCATCTTCAGTCGTCTTCCTTTCCGGGTCTGCAGACCCCGGCTATGCTACTGGCCGGGAGCCGCGTGATGTCACACCCGTGCGCATGCGTTCATGGCACAGGGCTCTGAAGAAACGTCATGGGCAGCTGTTCCTTCAGAGCGCATGTGCTGATGACGTTATCGGCGCATTATACAGTAAATATCTTCTAAATGGTGCAAGTTTAGGAGATATTTACAGTTACTATAGGTAAGCCTTATTATAGACTTACCTATAGGTACAACTTACAGATGGGGGGTTTACAACCACTTTAAAAACTGAATGTTAAAAGCAAGTGAAATTTTCAAATGTCATTCTTTCATTTAGCGAATGTGCAATGATTTTTTCGTATGAATTTTCCCGCCGAAAAATCAATACATGTATGGCCAGCATAAGGCTTGGTTCACACGTATGCAGTTGGCTTTTGATCCATTTCTACAGTGTATTTTACTGTGCGTTTTTGCACACGCAATTTTGCTGCAATTTGCGTTTTGCATTTTTTTTAAGCTTTTTTTTGGCCAATTTGTTGTTGGAAAAAAGTCTTTGACCCTTTCCCTTTCTGTTGCGGTATCAAACAGGAGGCCTATCAACTTTTATATACACCACATAAAGAAAGATCCACTAACTGAATACGAGAATTAAAAACAATTAGCAGACAAAGCACTTGCAGAAAAAAATCATTACCAACAAGGAATTAGCATATCTGTATAAGGAATTATTTTGGACATCATATTTTTACCACTTGGCAAAGATTCATAAAAGCTCAGACTCCCCACCAGGTAGACCCATAATTGTCTATATAAGCAGCCTTATAAGCGGACTGTCCAAGTATATAAAATACTTTTACAACTCATAGTCACATTGTATATTTATGATTCAATATATCTGCTTAACACTCTCATGCATTATGAGTGGGACCCAGTCTACACCTGGTCATCCTTTGATGTAAATTCAGTATATACCTCTACTCTATGCCCCATGCTATGAGTCTTTCAGCTTTTGTAACATCCCAGTCTAACATACATTTTAAGCAAGCTCAACTTCTAACAGATTTAGTTAAGTGCATTTTTTTTTTTTCTTTCCAAGGAATTTTTCTTCCTAAAAGTAAGGGGCATGGTGATGGGCGCGAAGATTTCTCCCAGTTAAGCAATCCTTACCATGGGTTAACCACTTAAAGCAGTTGTAAACCCTAGAATAAAAAAAAAAAAAAAAACTGCAAGACAAAGGCATAATGAGCTAGTATGCGTCGCATACTAGCCCATTATGTGTAACTTACCTTACAACGAAGCCCCCACATGGACCCCCGGACATCGCTGCGGGCGCTGCCATGATCCCTCGCCGTCTCTTCCGGGTTCAGCGGCTCCGGCGCGGTGATTGGCCGGAAGAGACGGCTCCGGCGCGATGATTGGCCGGAGCCACGATGACGTCACTCCCACGCATGCGCGCGGGAGTGATTTTCCGGCAAGCTCCCGGCAAATAAATTGAAGGTCTCCCAGACCTTCAGAGCGCATGCGCCGCTCGCGCGAGCAGCTGCATGTACTGTAAATATCTCCTAAACCATGCCGGTTTAGGAGATATTATTTGTACCTACAGGTAAGCCTTATTATAGGCTTACCTGTAGGTAAAAGTGTCAAAAAGCACTATACTACCGCTTTAAGCCCCGCAAGATTTTACCCCCTTACGACCAGGGCCTATTTTGTGATTCGGCACTGCGTGACTTTAACGGACAATTGCGCGGTCGTGCAACACTGTACCTAAACTAATTTGGCGTCCTTTTTTTCCCACAAACAGAGCTTTCTTTTGGTGGTATTTGATCACCTGTGCGATTTTTTGATCATGCGCTATAAACAAAAAATAGCGTAAATTTTGCAAAAATAACAATATTTTTCACATTTCTCTATATGAAATTCACAAAAAAAAAATGTAAAAATCAACATTTTTTAACATTTTAGGCCAATTTGTTTTCTGATACATATTTTTGGTAAAAAAAAAAAATCGCAAAAAGCGTATTTTGATTGGTTTGCGCAAAAGTTATTGCGTTTACTAACTAAGGGAAAGATTTTTGTCATTTGTGTTGGTTTTTTTTTTTAAATGCGTAATGGTGGCGATCTGCGATTTTTTTGCGGGACTGCGACATTGGGGCGGACAGATCGGACCCTTGACTGACATTTTTGACACTTTTGGGGTTACCAGTGACATTACTACAGTAATCAGTGCTATACATATGCACTGTTACTGTAAAAATGACACTGGCAGTGAAGAGGTTAACTTTTTTTGAGAGGGAGGGGTTAAGTGTGTCCCTAGGGGCGTGTTTCTAACTGCGATTGGCTGTGGCTTGAGCTGTAAGAACAGTGATCAACGGTCCTACATAGTAGAACCGTATGATCACCATTCTTACACAGGGGCGAATGACAGGCGGCTTTGTTTACATCAGCCGCCTGCCTTTCTCCCGGTGTAACGGACGATCGCGAGTGCCCGGCGGACATCAGGTCCGCCGGGCACACGCGCGCGGGGGGGGCCGTGACCGAGCGGGAGCGCGCATTCGGCGGCGCGCGCTCGCTCGCTCCCCAGAGCCTGAGGGGCTGCCTGCCGCAGTAAATATACTGATGGCAGTCGGCAAGCGGTTAATAGGAAGTACATACATATGGGAAAACAATCAATTTGCATCTAAAATTGTTTATTTCAGATGCTATATAGATGGCATAATTACAATGAGGGATGATCTCCTCATATTCTGTACAACCTTTTGTAGATTTCCACAACAATAATAACCTATGTCTCAGCTTCACCTCACTGATACTACCCTCACTCATTTTCCTCAGTTAGAACCTCAAACAGATTAGACATCAACTATTCTCTGAAATCTGCCTGCCTTGTACCTGGACTGTCATTGAACCATTCTGCCTGTCTGCCAACCACAAGTACCTGTTTTCTTTGCTCAGTTCACGCCTGCCCCGGTGTGGTGGCCAGGCACTATAGCATTGTGTATAAGACCTGGAGGCAATCGATTACCGGTAGGCCTGCTTGCCTTATGGAAAAGGGGGCTACTTTAGGTGAAGAACACAGAAGCTAGCTATAGTATCTGACCACCTGTGTTAGGGATAAGCGTGACAGCTAGCTTAAGGAAAGAAACCCCACAACTTAAACTGGCAGCAAATTTAAAAAGCTCTTCAATATGGGCCTGTTTTATCAGCTGCCAACAGCACTGTTGTGGTCTGCAGCCTTTGCCCGCAGTGTATCAGTCAGTGGCGGCCCGTGCATAGGGGGCGCCAGGGCGCCGCCCCCCTACCCCTAAAAAAAAGAAAAAAAAAAAAGAAAAAAAACAAAACGAACAAATAAAGTTGTATAAAAAAAAATTGGGTTCGCCGGCCTGAACCCAAGGAACTGGTGGCTAGGGGGGGGGGGTGGGGTTACGATTGGCTGCCTTCTGGGGGGGTAGGGGGGTATCCTGGGCCCTGGGCGCAAGTCTTTGCGGTTGGACACCCCCACTTTCTGATATCCTGGCTGTGATTGGTCCAGTCTACAGCCTGGACCAATCATCATCCAGGATATCGCTGACATCACAATGGGGGCGGTGCCGGTGCGTGCGTCAGTCACTCACCGTCACCGCCGCTCAGAGAAAAGGAGAGGCCGCCCGCCGGTTCCCGCCGCCGAGACGAGGGAGGAGGACCCGCCGCAGAAGAGGAGGAAGAAGCTGAGCCGCGCCGCCGCCAGGTAAGTTTGAACGGAGCAGGCCGCCCGCCGGTTCCCGCCGCCGAGACGAGGGAGAAGGACCCGCCGCAGAAGAGGAAGAAGCTGAGCCGCCCCGCCGCCAGGTAAGTTTAAACGGAGCACGCACGCTGGCACTCTGCATCGATTGGGGGACAATGCTGCGGCGCTCTGCAATCATTGGGGGACAATGCTGGCGCTCTGCAATCATTGGGGGACAATGCTGGCACTCTGCAATCATTGGGGGACAATGCTGGCACACTGCAATAATTGGGGGACAAAGCTGGCACTCTGCAATCATTGGGGGACAATGCTGTGGCGCTCTGCAATCATTGGGGGACAATGCTGGCGCTCTGCAATCATTGGGGGACAATGCTGGCACTCTGCAATCATTGGGGGACAATGCTGGCGCTCTGCAATCATTGAGGGACAATGCTGGCACTCTGCAATCATTGGGGGACAATGCTGGCACTCTGCAATCATTGGGGGACAATGCTGTGGCGCTCTGCAATCATTGGGGGACAATGCTGGCACTCTGCAAACATTGGGGGACAATGCTGGCACTCTGCAAACATTGGGGGACAATGCTGTGGCACTCTGCAATAATTGGGGGACAAAGCTGGCGCTCTGCAATCATTGGGGGACAAAGCTGTGGCGCTCTGCAATCATTGGGGGACAATGCTGTGGCGCTCTGCAATCATTGGGGACAATGCTGTGGCGCTCTGCAATCATTGGGGGACAATGCTGTGGCGCTCTGCAATCATTGGGGGACAATGCTGTGGCGCTCTGCAATCATTGGGGGACATTGCTGTGGCGCTCTGCAATCATTGGGGACAATGCTGTGGCGCTCTGCAATCATTGGGGGACAATGCTGTGGTGCTCTGCAATCATTGGGGGACAATGCTGTGGCGCTCTGCAATCATTGGGGGACAATGCTGTGGCACTCTGCAATCATTGGGGGACAATGCTGTGGCGCTCTGCAATCATTGGGGGACAATGCTGTGGCGCTCTGCAATCATTGGGGGACAATGCTGTGGCGCTCTGCAATCATTGAGGACAATGCTGTGGCGCTCTGCAATCATTGAGGACAATGCTGTGGCGCTCTGCAATCATTGGGGGACAATGCTGTGGCGCTCTGCAATCATTGGGTGACAATGCTGTGGCGCTCTGCAATCATTGGGGGACAATGCTGGCGCTCTGCAATCATTGGGGACAATGCTTTGGCGCTCTGCAATCATTGGGGGACAATGCTGTGGCGCTCTGCAATCATTGGGGTACAATGCTGTGGCGCTCTGCAGTGATTGGGGACAATGCTGTGGCGCTCTGCAGTGATTGGGGACAATGCTGTGGCGCTCTGCATTGAAAGGGGCTCGCACGCTGAACTCTGCATTGATGGGGGCACGGAACAGTTGCATTGAAGGGGGCACGCACGCTGAACTCTGCATTGTGGGGGCACAGCACAGTGTTCATTGCATTGAAGGGGGCACAGCACAGTTGCATTGAAGGGGGCATGCACGCTGAACTCTGCATTGTTGGGGCACAGTACAGAGTTCATTGCATTGAAGGGGGCACAGTGTTTATTGCATTGAAGGGGGCACAGCACAGTGTTTATTGCATTGAAGGGGGCACAGCACAGTGTTCATTGCATTGTGGGGGCACAAGGGGGCATAGCACAGTGTTCATTGCATTGAAGGGGGCACAGAACAGTGTTTATTGCATTGAAGGGGGCACAGCACAGTGTTTATTGCATTGAAGGGGGCACAGCACATTGTTCATTGCATTGAAGGGGGCACAGCACAGTCGCATTGAAGGGGGCATGCACGCTGAACTCTGCATTGTGGGGGCACAGCACAGTGTTTATTGCATTGAAGGGGGCATAGCACAGTGTTTATTGCATTGAAGGGGGCATAGCACAGTGTTCATTGCATTGAAGGGGGCATAGCACAGTGTTCATTGCATTGAAGGGGGCACACACGCTGAACTCTGCATTGAAGGGGGCATGTACACTGGTCTCTGCATTGAAAGGGGGCATGTACGCTGGTCACTGCATTGAAAGGGGGCATATACTATCTCCTGTACCATGACCTGTGACATGCCTATACCATATCTGTGCCATGCCTATACCATCACCTGTGCCATGCCTGTACCATCACCTGTGCCATGCCTGCACCATGACTTCAAAGTCACGCAATTTTTTACTGCGTTTTTTGACGCGAAGCAATACCTATTACATTTTTCTTTTTGCGCCCCCCAAAAATTTTGAGCACCAGCCGCCACTGGTATCAGTCATAGTAAAAAGACCAGATATTTGGGTACTACATCCATGAGGAAAAGCAGGACTATGCACCAAAGAGGTGGGGGAGAGTAGAACCCCAGTGCGAAAAGTAGGCAGCAAAGACCTACACACAAGTCGTTGAGCACCCAAGGTGAAAAGGCAAAAGTGTAGCCCATTCTGCCATGAGCTTTAAACTAGTTCAGCAACATATGCTTTAAAGTGGAGTTCCACCCATTTTCGAAACTTTAGATCTATGTAATCCCCTTTAAAACAACTTTTACCAATGGAAACTTTTTTTTGCTAGTAAATACCTTAATTTCTGCTTTATTCCTCCTCTCCTCACTTCAGGGTCCGATCGGCGATGACGTCATTCGGCGATTCGCAGTGTGTGCTGGGATGTATTCCATTCCAGAAATCTCGCAGTATTACCCAGGAGCTGAGCTGACCTGTACCCGCCTCCGCCCCGCCTGCGCTCCGCCTCTTCTCAGTGAGTTGTACTGTATGCATTGTATTCAGGACATGCTCTGCCCCGCCTCCTCTCAGTGAGCTCAGTGAGGATATAATGCTTTCAGTCCTCGCTCACTGAGAGGAGGCGGGGCGGAGGCGGGGCAGAGAACGGCCTGAATACAATGCATACAGTACAACTCACTGAGAGGAGGCGGGGCGGAGGCGGGGCAGGTCACGGCTCAGTACAGCTCAGCTCCTGGGTAATACTGCGAGATTTTTGGAATGGAATACATCCCAGCACACACTGCGAATCGCCGAATGACGTCATCGCCGATCGGACCTGGAAGTGAGGAGAGGAGGAATAAAGCAGAAATTAAGGTATTTACTAGCAAAAAAAAAAAAAAAAAGTTTCCATTGGTAAAAGTCGTTTTAAGGGGGATTACATACATCTATGTTATCCAACCTATTAAAAATGGGTGGAACTCCGCTTTAAGTCCTACCCTTTTTGAACCACCCCTCCACTACTTTTGGTCTGTGCTGCACCATAGAGGTAGGTACCCAGACACAATTTTTGATCAGAAGGCCATGCCTGCCCTCCACCAGTGTGTTCTGGTAATGTCTCTGTTTCGCTAGACCATGCTGTCAGCATCAGGATCCACATGACCACAAACATGTGGTCCAGCAAACAAGGGCAGCAATTTTTGCACGCTCTCGTTTTAGTAAATCATCCCATGTGTCCATGCACACCTAGGCGTTTACAGGCATATTAGAGGAGGAACTGAAAGAGGAGGGTGAAGAAAGAAACCCCACCAAATGCGCATTCAGGAGAGGAGCTGAAGAGCAGAAAAAAACGCTAAACGCGCCTAAACGCACACAAAGCTAGACACATCTAGCGTTTGACTGGTAATGCATTCCAGTGGCCAGAATAAATGAATATTCTGGCTAATAGAATGAATTAACACTAAAAGGTTAGAAGCGCCTAAACACATATGCAATACGCAGCTTTAAGCGCGTTTCTTTAGGCAGATTTTTCCTGTAATAAGTTCTGGCTTTCACATGGGCTTCACAGACGGCCTGTGTGCATGAGGCCTTGTAGCTGATTTCTAATTCTTTAGGGTTTACATTTTTGTTTCAATATGTTAGTTACATTATCTTTTTATTCCTGGGTAATTTATTACTTTTTTATACACAATAGTTACATAGTCTTTCTTCTGCCATGCAAATATTTAAAACCATTTCTGTTGTAATATGTCTCCCCCCAGAGGAATTTTATGAGAATAGCATGTGAAATTCCACCTGCTTTAAGAGTGTGTTTTTATGAATGAGATTTACATGCTTGAGTCAATCTTAATAGTAAGAACATAGATGAATGCTTTTATTAGGTACTTTGTGTTATCTACATCTAATGGGTGCATTAAATGTTGCATTTTTAACTCTTTCTGCAAATACTGACACTTTCAGTAGTAATTTATTACCAGGCAGAACGATCGACCTGCCACTCCCGAGTTACAGATCAATCATGTGCAATCAATGTGCAACTTTGGTGTTTGGGGAAAAATGCACAAGCATGGGGAAAAATGCTAATGCTAACCATCACCATTTACAGCCAAATACAGACATTCACTGGTGAAGGGTGCTGTACATGGCAACAGATCCCTAGCTGTGGATTGTATGGTAGAGGACTTTGCAGCCTCTAGACGTCTGTGGGCAATAAGGCCGGAATGTACGTGTTATGGCCCTCCTAGGCTGCATTCACACCACTGTTAATTTCGTTTTAGTTATAGTCTTTTGACTAAAATGCCATTTTAGTTTTAGTCCTATTTTAGTCATCTGAATTGTTTTAGTCTTAGTCATATTTTAGTCGACTACAATCTCCAGTATATTTTAGTTGACTGAAATCTCACACATTTTAGTCAACTACAAATCGAATGGGTTTAGGTAAATTGTAATGAATTATTTAAACATTTACCTAGGATTTCCAAATGAATTATATACTCCTGGAGTAAATATCTAAATGTCAGTTTTGCTGCAGCAGTTTCTATACATGGTACAGATTCGCCACTTTAAGAGCAGACTCAGGTGACCCCCGGGCACTACATTTAAAAGACTTTTTCATTTTTATTGTTTCACTTTAAGCAGCAGTGTACTCACTAATTAAGAAAAAAACCCTATTGAAGATATGAATATCATTACCCAGCACTCTGAATATTATTCCATAGAATATATTATGAAAAAACATTGGCATATCCTCCCTAAAAACCTCAGACTTAAACTAGGTCCCGGTCCCGCAAAAAGCTGGTTCAGGTCCAGCCATTTTACCTAGCCTACAATAGTATTTTTTATTTTTATTTTGTTTATCTTTTTCAATTGCATGAGGACTTGGGGGCATACAATGCGATTAGAGGAGAAGCGTTTTAACCTCAGGCAACGTGGGGGGTTCTTTACTGTTAGGGCTACAAGATTGTGGAATTCTCTACCACAAGAGGTGGTTTCTGCAGGAAGTATGGTGGCTTTCAAAAGACTCTTAGACTTACATCTCAAGGATCAGAACATTCAGGGGTATGAGAGATGATTACGGCCACACACACCTACACAGGTTGAACTGGATAGACTATTGTCTTTATTCAACCTCACCTACTATGTAACTATGTAATTGTTATCATGAAAAATTGCTTGGGTTATTTTAATTTGTTAGGCCATCCCTTCACGGGGCATGCAAAGACAGCAGGCAGGCCCTTCTGCATAAGTCTTTTCCGGGATTACCTTTTCCACAGCAGAGTAAATTGGTGATTGAGAAGCTGTATTTTTATAACCTGTAGTATGGGTGCACTTTTTTTTTAAGGTGCACTCTCTTTTAACCACTTGACAACCGCCCACCGCAGGGGGCCGCTCCTGGGCAAACCAACATAGTACTACGACGCTCGCTCAGGAGACTCTAGGGAGCCAGTGCGTCTGACAGGTGGCTCCGATGGCCGCCGGCCGCTCGTGATCTCCCCCCGCTGACAGAGAAGGACGGACGGCTGATGTAAACACAGTCGTCTGTCATTGTCCCTGAAGTGATCACTGAGGCTATGTGATTCTGCTATATAGGATCACATGTTTCTGTGATGATCTCACAAGCCCAACCCCCCCCTCCCCCCCCCACAGTTAGAATTACTCCCCTAGGCTTACATTTAACCCCTTGATCACTAATAGTATTAACCCCTTCCCTGCCAATGGCATTATTACAGTAACAGTGCATATTTTTAGCACTAATTACTGTAGTAATGTCACTGGTACCCCCAAAAGTGTCAAAAATGTCAGTTAGGGGTCCGTTCTGTCCGCCGCAATGGCGCAATCTCACAAAAAAAATCGCAGATCGCCACCTTTACTAGTAAAAAAAAAAAAAATAACAATTACATAAATATTTCCCGTAATTAGTAGACGCAATAACTTTTGCGCAAACCAATCAAAATACGCTTATTGCAATTTTGTTTACCAAAAATATGTAGCAGAAAACAAATTGGCCTAAAATGTTGAAAAATTTAGATCTTTAATTTTTTTTTTGGGAATGTTATATAGCAGAATGTGAAAAATATAGTTTTGTTTTTTTTTTCAAAATTGTCGCTATTTTTTTGTTTATAGCGCAAAAAATAAAAATCGCACAGGTGATCAAAAACCACCAAAAGAAAGCTCTATTTGTGGGAAAAAAAGGATGTCAATTTTATTTAGGTACAGCCTCGCATGACCGCGTAATTGTCCGTTAAAGTAACACAGTGCCGAAACGCAAAATAGGGCCTGGTCATTAAGCAGCAAAATCCTCCAGAGCTAAAGTGGTTAATGTTCATTTGCAATAACTATTGGGTATCCATGCTGGAACACTAGCTGGAGGTGGTTCTACATGCGCTTTAGGTACTAGCCTGCCTTGCTGAATGTGTCATGTCTCGGAGGGTTTCACTGCTGCAGAAATGAGAAGCTGTATGTTAATAACAAGGGGTAAAAAGTTTGCTGTGTTGTGGGTACACAGAGGGGGTAGATTTAGGATGCAGTGAGGTGCTGGGACAATAAAGGCAACTCTGGAACTGACTATCAGCAACAACTGACTGATGTGGTCTAACAAACACAAAGTTAATACTTTAAATTAGACATAGGCAATTTGTTTCGTTACGAACTGAATTTCGGATGAAATTTTTGTTAATCAGAGATTATAATGTATCCGAATTTCCGAATCACAATAGTAACGAGTTTCAATAAATCCAAAATAAATTATAATGAAACAAATTATCCAAATTCGAAAATAAATTTGAATTTGAAAAATTATTTAAATATGAATTTGAAATGAAAACATATTGCATTAAATACAATTGAGTACTGTCTGTGATACATTTTTTTTATTTGCACTAACATAAAAAATTTTCAGGACAAGCTTTCGGGGTATGTCCCCTTCTTCAAGATCTAAGCAGTACTGATTCACAAAATGTTTAGCAGAATGGTAAGAAAACACAAAATCTCTAAGCCAAAGGAAAAAAAAGAGAAAACCCAACAAACATAAACAATGGTAATAAAACTAGCATAGTTAGTGAGATAAGAAAGAGGGAGAGCTGAAGACAGGGGGGAAAGTGGGGGGGGGGGGGAATAGTCACAGAGGGGGTCGTAAAACTGTGGGATAATGAGTGAGGAAACCCATGTCTAAATTTAAGCCGTTATTTTTTGTGTCAAAAAGAAGTATCATTCTTAAAGTGGAGTTCCACCCTAAAATTTTACTTTGGTCCATCTTCTTGCCCCGGGTCACCTGTAAAACAAATGGATACTCGCAATTTATTTTTCACTTACCTTGTTTTAGAAGAACATATACTCACCTTACTTCCTCTTCCTCCCTCTGCGGCCACGGCCCGTCGTCACTTCCTGGCTTGCAATGATTCCTGGGAGCTGAACGTCATCGCTCCCAGGAATCAATGCGCCTGCACCGACCCCGACGTCAGTTCCGGTGCAGGCGCCGTCATACCTTGCTAAACAGCTTCTGGGCATGCCCAGAAGCTGTGCAGGGATGACGCTGCAGCCCCGGAAGTGACGGCGGGTGCATCGTGGGACCGAAGAGGATGGAAGAGGACACAGAAGAGGATTGCGCTGGCTTCAAGCTGCCCACACCTGAGATGGCAGCGCTGGAGAAGACATTTTCAAGGTAAGTATTTCTTCTTGCAGTTAAGTGCAACCCGGGACAGTTCAGAGGCTATCCACTGTGGAATGCACTAGCCCTGACTGTCCCGGGGGTATTTTTATGTATTTTTTTTTTTTTTAGGTGGAACTCCGCTTTTCCTGGATAGTTCTGAAATTCCCTTTAAGAACTAAAACATTGAGGTCTTCTATAGTGTGGTCCGGTTGTGAAAAATGATGTCCCACAGGTGTGCAGAAACGATCTTCCTTATGTTCCTTGATGGTTAGAATAATTATTATTCTAACAGGCATGTCAACTTCCTAGATACCATAGTATACATCAGGGATGACAAGCTTCATACTTCGATATACAGGAAACCGACTGACCGATGCAGCTATCTCCACAGTTCCAGTTTTCCCCCCCAACACACTAAACGACCATCATACACAGCCAGGCCATCAGATACCACCGAATATGTTCAGACCCAGAAGACAGAGATAAACATCTCAGAACACTAGCAAACTCCTTCCGTAAGAAAGGTTACAAAAACAAAACCATCAACACCAGCATGAACACAGTCTTGAAAACCCAAAGAGAAAATCTTCTCCAATACAAAGAGAAAAAAACAAATAACTGTGTATCTCTAGTCACCACATACAATCCAGCACTAGAAGGGATAAGAAAGATAATCAAAGATTTACAACCTATCATAACAGAAGATGAAACTCTGAAAGGAATATTCCAACAACCTCCAATACTGGCTTTCAGACATCCACCCAACCTCAGACATAAATTAATCAGCAGAAAACTTCATTCTGATTATGAAGTCACAAATAATGGGAGCAAACCCTGCCATAAAAAACGCTGCAAACTGTGCAACCAGATCAATCTGTCTAAAAGTGTCACACACACAAATGGGACCTTCAATATAACAGGATCATACAACTGCACCTCCAGTAATGTTGTGTACCTCATCCAATGCAAAAGATGTAGCAAAGGATCTTATGTAGGCGAAACAGGACAGAAGTTGCAAGCGAGGATGAATTTGCACAGACATACCATCAAGGAACATAAAGAAGATAGTTTCTGCACACCTGTGGGACATCAGTTTCTGCACACAACCGGACCACACTATAGAAGACCTCAATTTGTTTTAGTTCTTAAAGCGGAGTTCCGGGCACAGATCTCATTTTTTGATGAACATACCCCCGGGACAGTCAGGGCTAGCACATTCCACAATGGCTAGCCTCTGATCTGTCCCGGTTCGCACTTACCTGCAAGAAGAAATACTTACTTTGAAAATTTCTTCCACAGCGTTTCCATCTCTCTTGTGAGCAGCTGAAGCCGGCGCGGTCCTCTTCGGTGTCTTCTTCCGCATCTTCTTCTCCCAGAATGCGCCGCACCGGCCCCTCTCGTCACTTCCGGTGTGGCGCCGCATTCCTAAACAGCTTCTGGGCATGCCCAGAAGCTGTTTAGCAGGGGAATGCGGCGTCGCCCGGAAGTGACGTGCGGGGCCGGTGCCGTCGCATTGATTCCTGGGAGCGATGACGTTCAGCTCCCAGGAATCATCGCGAGGCAGGAAGTGACGTGGTGAGCCTCGGCGCTGGAGGAGGAAGTACCCTGAGGTGAGTATTTACAATCTTCGATTACAAGGTGAGTGTACAAAAAAAAAAAATATAACTATCCAATTCCTTTTCAGGTTATGTGTAGCTAGCGGAGGGGCACAAAAAAAATACTGATTTTGTGCCCGGAACTCCGCTTTAAAGGGAATTTCAGAACTATCCAGGAAAGGAAAACTTTTGAATTAAGAATGATACTTCTTTTTGACGCAAAAAATAACGGCTTAAATTTAGACATGGGTTTCCTTACTCATTATCCCACAGTTTTTTACGACCCCCTCTGTGACTATCCCCCCCCCCCCCCCCACCTCCTCAGCTCTCCCTCTGTCTTATCTCACTAACTATGCCAGTTTTATTACCATTGTTTATGTTTGTTTGGTTTTCTCTTTTTTTTCCTTTGGCTTAGAGATTTTGTGTTTTCTTACCATTCTGCTAAACATTTTGTTAATCAGTACTGCTTGGATCTTGAAGAAGGGGACATACCCCGAAAGCTTGTCCTGAAAAATTGTATTACGGACAGTACTCAATTGTCTCTGTCGCAAGTGCACTAATACGGCTACAATGACCTCAAGCATTAAATACAGTAAGGTATAAAAGTGAAATAAGATGATGATTCCAACTTAGGCTGCTTTATAGAAAATAATAAAATAATTGAATAGAAAAAAACTGAACGGATATAGCCATCTTCTGAAATCTGAATTTCAGAAGACAGCTATATTTATTCTATTTTATTCTATTCTATTCTAATCTGTTCTTTTCTATTCTTTTCTGCTGTATTCTATTTTTTTTTCTGTTCTATTATGTTTTATTCTTTTCTGTTCTGTTTTATTCTATTTTATTGTATTCTATAAAGCAGCCTAATGAAGAATCATCTTCTTATTTCACTTTTATACCTTACTCTATTTATTGCATTATGTTTCCATTTCAAATTCAAATTGAATTAACAAATTTGTATTGGTTTGAAAATTATGAACATATGAAACGAATATGAATATATGAAACAAATTCCAAAAACGTATCATTCTAACAAATATGACAAAATACAATTATTAACTTAACAAATAAATGTAAAACGAAACAAATGTTTCCATCTTGCACATATCTACTTGAAATTTAAAATTTTAAATAAATTACAAACTATGAATACAAATTACAGCTTATTATTTCAGAGACTACAATTTCAAAAGGAGATACCAGGCAGGTTTTCAATTAAGTATTTAAAATTACAGTGTAATATTTCACTGAAAAAAATTGAGACATATTGCACAGCTAGAATGCACACTATATAAATAAGATTTAGTAGTATGCAGCTTAATAGGAAAGCAATACTTAAAAAAAGCAGAAAAATTGCTTTGAATATACCCACTATGTAAGTTACTTTAGTAGGCTGCAGTTTAACAAGGAGACAACAAGCAGATTTATAATCAAGAGATTTTGTTTTATTTTACAGAAAAAAAGACAGTTTCAGTGACATCAGATTAGAGTGTAATTTGTTGAAGAAAAAAAAGTCACAGAAATGATGCAAACTACATGCCACACATACTGTATAAGCAGCTTAAGCCACTTTAAGAGGGATAAATCAGGCAGGTGTTCATTTAAAAAAATATCAAAATCATATTGCATTATTTAACAGAAAGAGATAGAAATATTGTACAGACTTGATTAAAAAAATATAAAACGCTTTAGTAGACCATGGTTTGAGAGAGAGGAACCAGAAATGTTTTAGTAGTAAATGAAAATTATAGTGTATTACTTCAAAGAAATAAAACATACATATTGTACTGACTCCATACACAGTGGTGTTTAAAACTGAACTCTAGAAAAACTAAACGTCCTCCCTTGTTGTGCCTGGGTACACACTATGAGAAAATCGGGCGAAGGATTGTCTGGTTTTCCTCAATGTTTCACATCAAGTTGGATCAGGGAAGAAAATAATGATCGAAAATTCTTATACGACAAAGGCTTTTTTTGTGTTGTTTATTGTTTCTGATCATGCGCATCTTTCGTATCTGATTTTTTCTCATACGAAAACAGTACACATTACACGAAAATCGTTCGTTCTGTTTACAGATGAGAAAAACGATGGAGTTGTCTATTCTAAATTTTTAATTTGCAAAGTCTAAGTGGATGTCGAAAGTTGTATATACACTTTATGAAATTTGAACGATCGTACCTTGTACGGAATGTTTCTTCCGATTTTACTATAGTGTGTACCCAGCTTAAAGGAAGAATATAGCCAAAGCTTGTTTGGCTGTACATCTCCTATGGATCACAGGAGTGCAGTTCGTTCTGCACTACTGTGACCCGTTTTCAGCAGAGAGCGGGCTGAAGTCCACTCTCTGCTGACATCACAGATATCACAACCACGGAGTCCACCAGGTGCCTGGACTGACACCCTGGTCAGCCTCTCAGCGAGCCGCTCAGAGCCTGAGCTGGCCGCTCCCCACCCCCTCACAGCCCAGTACTCCAGTGAGCGAGGAGGGGGCAGTGCAGAGGCGTCGGGGGACAGATGCAACATCAGACCGATGCTGCATCCACCTAAGTAAATATAATTCTCAAAAAAAACGAAAACCATACTTCTCTTTTAAGTCCTAAATCTATTGTACTAAACCAGGGCTGCCCAACCGCTGGCCCTCTGATATGGCCCGCAACCTCCTGCTCTGGAATAGCGAGTCAGCAAGCCCAGATCGAAGGTTTCCGACCTGCCATCCCTGGGCATCAATATTCTGAACGGAGGCGGCGCTAGAGGAAGCACAGCTGTGGAGGGAGCAGAGTCGCAGAAGCCAATGCTTCCTGAAAGCTCTGCCACCTGTAACAGGCAGTGTGATACCAATTGCACCCTGCCTGGGAAAGCAACAGCCCGGAAATACTTGTAGCAAGTAGATTTCTGGATGGAAGATTATTATTAAAGGTCATATTCTAATATTACAATGTATATACGGTATGGGCATATCTCTTCTGCTGTGGCTACTGGGCTGATTACAAAATCATCCGCAAGTGCAAAGCAGTAAACCTGCAAGTTACCTACACTGTGCCATGGACTTCTGTTTTTTACCTTCGGGTTTGGTGTTCTTTCAGAAAGTGCAGGATATAATAGAAGTCTATGGCACAGTGTAGCTAAACACAGGAAAGCCACATGTGCACTGCGCTACTGCGGTGAAGCGGGTAAACCGCAGGGCATCAGTGTGAAAGCAGCATTAGGCCCTTTTTTACATGACCAGTCCAATCAGGTCTATCTGTCTGTTTTTTTTTTTTTTTTTTTTAATCAAGATTTTTATTAGAGTTCACCAAACATAACAAAGATATAACTTGAACGTGAAAACAAAGCATGACATCAAATGATAAGCAGCTTACACGATGAGTCACGGAACATATCAAATAAAACAGGTACTCATAACCGTTGGGTAAATAACAAGATCACAGTAAGGATAACTATCTGTCTGTTTTTAAGGCGGACGTAATTGGACTCTACATTCACCTCTTGTGTCCAATTACACCTGCCTACCTCTGATCCTCTAAAAAAAATAAACAGAAGGGGATCAGATTGGAGGGCCCATGGAGTAGAGTGGGCTGTGTCTGTGTCTGCTCTGCAAGTGCAGAGTGGACATGTACCAGTCATCTGCCCACTCCGCCCATTGTGGTCTGCGACCGGTTACCAATTTGCTTAAGTGGCCCACGCTCCTCAGAAGTTTGGGCACCCCTGTACTAGATCCATGTTTTGAACAGGGCATCTATTGTAAAACCAATTTATCAACATTTCAGTGTAAGGTGTTCCCAGAAAAAAAAAAAACACTCCAAAAGATTGAGGGATCTACTGAATGTTTTGCTGTATTCATTCATTTTTTAAGCCCCAGTTTTAATAGGACACCCAGCAGCCATTTTTAAATGTAGGAGTTAAATTTAGAGCATCATTCACAGAAAAAAAACACCCCAAAAGATTGCAGTATTTACTTTTCCAGTATTCATTTATTTGCAATTAAAAACCCAGTTTTAACAGGGCACCCAAGAGCCATTTTAAATTGGCAAATCACATTTAAAGCAAACTTTATTTGCAGAAAAAAAATCTAGAAATCAGCTTTATAGTGTAATCTATTGCCAGAAAAAAAGCCATCGAAAGATCATTGTGCTTGCATTCCCAGCATTCCTTTACTTACAATGAATCCCTAACATGAACAGGATCCCAAACCACTATTAAAAAACGATTCTAATCGTTTTTTATAATCCAGCAACACCACACATAGGACACCCAATGTTAGAGGGGATTTATTCTTCCAAAGCAAATACACTTTTGCACACTGGTACTGACTAGTATTCCAATGTTTCTCTTCTCCCTACATTTCTCTCCATCAGTCAGCTAATGTCACCCCAGCGCTGAGGGAGAGGGCACAGGAGGATCAAACAAGGATGCTGTGGAGGCGACAGACATCCTCCTTATTAACTGATGACATCATTGGTTGTTAGGATGCCAGTGTCAAGAAAGGCGTAACGGTATATATTGAAAACCCAATGCTTTGTGCAACTAAAAGGCAGACTTGATCCACCTGCTGGCTTGTATACAATTTTTGATCAATTTTTAGAAATTTTGCCAAGTCACCCCTAAAGAAACCTCAAGGCACTCTGGTTGAAAAAGACTAATCTAGAAATCAATGTTATTTATTCACATAAAAAAACACAGCAAACATTTGTAGTATCTCCGTTCACAGTATTAAATTATTGGCGCCAATAACCCAATTTTACCCAACAACCATTTATAAATCTAGAAATTACTATTACAGCTTCATTTATTTTTAGAAAAACATCCCAAATACTGTAGTATTGGGATGCCAAGGCCATATCATCAGCATTGTTAGCACTGCATAAATATGATAGCTAAAATAATAATAATAATAATAATAATAATAATAATAATAAATAATATTAATAATAATATTTATCTGAACAATGACCCCTGGGAACTTTGGGGTTGATTTACTAAAACTGGAGAGTGCAAAATCCGGTGCAGCTGTGCGCAGAAACCAATCAGCTTCCATTTTTTGTCAAAGCTTAATTGAACAAGCTGAAGTTAGAAGCTGATTGGCCACCATGCACAGCTGCACCAGATTTTGCACTCTCCAGTTTTAGTAAATCAACCCCTCTGACTTTTATAGGGAGGGGGCTGGCACATTAGAAAGCCAACCAAAATTGGCCCTCCCAGGCCACCTAACCAAAGTTCAGAGACCAGAAAGTACATAACCGGCAATATTTGCTATGGCGGTGAACAATCACAATGCTTTGCCATTGCAAACAGCTAGCGCTCAGGTCAAACTGGTGGTCACCCTGAACCTGAAACTCATTCCTGGTAAACAACAGACATATTGGATCTACATGATTAGCGCCCATTGATTTCAACAGTGATCTGGAAATAAGTACCATAATGTGACAGTTTCATTTATAAAACACCCATTTTATAAGTAGATCCACTCCGAATTCAAATGGGTTCCTCCAAGTGGTTTAGCTCCTTTGTTTTTTTATCAGTTTGTGATATTTGATATGATCAATTAATTTTTGTAACCAAAGCTCATATTTTACGCTTCTGATTCTTATGAAGTTTTTAAAAATAAATCTCTAATAAAGATGAACATTTTTATACATCTAGTCCTACTGTTATTTGCTGCCTAAAAAACCCTGGGGGGGGCTTTCCTTTTTTACTCACATTTTCACTCATTTTAAACACACTAACAGCCATTTGCATGTATCATTTTATGAATTATTCTCACTGCACCAATTAATGTAATTTTTTTTTTTTTTACTATCATTTTATTGACATACCTTTTGGCCTCATGCACACAGAGCTTAAAAACGCCGCTGCTAGAGGCAACGAGCATTTTTTTTTTCAGCCTGTAAAAGCATCTCTATTGGCGCTTTTCCACTGCATGGAACCGTACCGGTTCGGCACGCTTTTGTGCTTTTCCACTGCTGGTACCGCATGGTATAGGGTCGGAACGGTTCGGTACGGTACGGTATAGGTTTGCTTTTCCACTGCATGGAACCGAACGGTACGGTACGGCTCTGAAAAAAAAGTACCTACTCGATTGTGGTTCCAACAGGTACCAAACTGGTACCATATCCCACAATCCTTTGCATGCAGTCACTACTAGCCACTGATTGGTCAGAGAATCCCACCCACCCTGTTGTTATCCCACCCACTTAACTTTAGTACTGTATAACAGGGGGGAGTACCGCGCTTAAAAGGTGCTTAGTGCATGTTATTCATACATTTAATAATTTACTTTCAGTGCTTTCAAATATTTAAAATAAAATATAAATATTCTCCAGTGTATAAAATTATATAAATATTCTTCAGTGCATAAAAATTAAAAAAATCTCATTAATAAATAAAATATTTCTTACAAGTGATGTAAATATGTGCTATAAACAATCCTTAAATATATCAAAATTTATAAAAATGAGACATAAAAATAAAATGTCAGTGATAAATTATGTGCTTATAAGTTTCCAATAATTAGTTCAAAAGTGAAAAAGTGCCAAAGTGTCCTTGTATATATAAATAAAATGGTGTATATTCAAACGCCTTTTCTTTCCCAAAATTCATGCAGGTGCTCTTCCATGCAGTGGCCACTAGGTGTCCTAAGCGCTCACCTCAATTGGCTTTATAACCAGCTTTGTATGGTATCATGTGTAATCCTCCTTTTCTATGGTTAATGGGTTCGGTCACTGATTCTCACACTTATCCCTTTTCCCGCGATATTCCAGGGGGTGTGTATGGAGCCTTTGAATCTCCAAAATAAATGGGGCCACAATAGTGAGGTACCGTTTGGTAATTTTATTAAAAGAGATAAAATTCACAGACTCACATTTTCCTTCGTCTTTGCCAATGCATAACAATTGTGCTGTCGCTACGTCACTTCCGGTTTGGCGTTAGGACGCCAAACCGGAAGTGACGTAGCGACAGCACAATTGTTATGCATTGGCAAAGACGAAGGAAAATGTGAGTCTGTGAATTTTATCTCTTTTAATAAAATTACCAAACGGTACCTCACTATTGTGGCCCCATTTATTTTGGAGATTCAAAGGCTCCATACACACCCCCTGGAATATCGCGGGAAAAGGGATAAGTGTGAGAATCAGTGACCGAACCCATTAACCATAGAAAAGGAGGATTACACATGATACCATACAAAGCTGGTTATAAAGCCAATTGAGGTGAGCGCTTAGGACACCTAGTGGCCACTGCATGGAAGAGCACCTGCATGAATTTTGGGAAAGAAAAGGCGTTTGAATATACACCATTTTATTTATATATACAAGGACACTTTGGCACTTTTTCACTTTTGAACTAATTATTGGAAACTTATAAGCACATAATTTATCACTGACATTTTATTTTTATGTCTCATTTTTATAAATTTTGATATATTTAAGGATTGTTTATAGCACATATTTACATCACTTGTAAGAAATATTTTATTTATTAATGAGATTTTTTTAATTTTTATGCACTGAAGAATATTTATATAATTTTATACACTGGAGAATATTTATATTTTATTTTAAATATTTGAAAGCACTGAAAGTAAATTATTAAATGTATGAATAACATGCACTAAGCACCTTTTAAGCGCGGTACTCCCCCCTGTTATACATTTCTGAATTGTGTAGGTTACCAATAACAGTACCTGCAGCTTTAAAGGATTTTAGGATTCATATAAAGTGACAGCGCGAGAATTTCACCAATCCAATATCTTTTAACTTTAGTACTACTTTAGTGGAAAAGCAAACCATACTGTACCGTACCGAACCGTTCCGACACTATACCATGCGGTACCAGCAGTGGAAAAGCAAACCGGGCCAAGCAGGGCCGAGTAGAGCCGAGCCGGTACTAGCCGGTACTTGCAGTGGAAAAGTGCCATATGTAAGCCTATGGGGATGATTTACTAAAACTGAAGAGTTCAAAATCTGGTACAGCTGTGCATGGTAGCCAATCAGCTTCTAACTTCGGCTTGTTCAATTAAACTTTGACAAAAAATCTGGAAGCCGATTGGTTTCTCTAGAGAGCTGCGCTACATTTTGCACGCTCTCGTTTTAGTAAATCATCCCATGTGTCCATGCACACATAGGCGTTTACAGGCATATTAGAGGAGGAACTGAAAGAGGAGGCTGAAGAAAAAAAACACCAAAGGCGCATTCAGGAGAGGAGCTGAAGAGCAGAAAAAAACGCTAAACGTGCCTAAACGCACATAAAGCTAGACACATCTAGCGTTTGACTGGTAATGCATTCCAGTGGCCAGAATAAATGAATATTCTGGCTAATAGAATGAATTAACACTAAAAGGTTAGAAGCGCCTAAACACATATGCAATACGCAGCTTTAAGCGCGTTTCTTTAGGCAGATTTTTCCTGTAATAAGTTCTGGCTTTCACATGGGCTTTACAGACAGCCTGTCTGCATGAGGCCTTGTAGCTGATTTCTAATTCTTTAGGCTACATTCACACCTGAGCGTAGCGTTTTT
The DNA here is from genome assembly GCF_965119305.1 of Pelophylax lessonae. NCBI lineage: Eukaryota > Metazoa > Chordata > Amphibia > Anura > Ranidae > Pelophylax > Pelophylax lessonae. The sequence goes on from NC_138768.1 coordinate 178,419,676, forward strand.
CGCGCGTTTTTTTTACCGCGATTTTACCGCGATTTTTGCGGCGTTTTTTACCGCGATTTTACCGCGATTTTTACCGCGATTTTTGTGCAGGCGTTTTTAGATTGAATAGAGATCAATGGAAAACACCTGTAATCTGCCCAAAAAGAAGCTCATGTACTTTTTTGAGCGTTGGGCGTTTTGTATACAGCGTCAAAACGCTCAGATGTGAACAGGGGCCATTGAAATGAATAGGATTTGTCTTGTTGGGCGTTTTGAGAGCTGATCCTAGAGCAGAAAAACGCCCCAAAAACGCCCCAAAACGCCTACATGTGAACGGAGCCTTAGGGTTTACATTTTTGTTTCAATATGTTAGTTACATTATCTTTCTATTCCTGGGTAATTTATTACTTTTTTATACACAATAGTTACATAGTCTTTCTTCTGCCGTGCAAATATTTAAAACCATTTCTGTTGTAATATGTCTCCCCCCAGAGGAATTTTATGAGAATAGCATGTGAAATTCCACCTGCTTTAAGAGTGTATTTTTATGAATGAGATTTACATGCTTGGTTCAATCTTAATAGTAAGAACATAGATGAATGCTTTTATTAGGTACTTTGTGTTATCTACATCTAATGGGTGCATTAAATGTTGCATTTTTAACTCTTTCTGCAAATACTGACACTTCCAGTACTAATTTATTACAAGGTTATTACTAGGCAGAACGATCCACCTGTCACTCCCGAGTTACAGATCAATCATGTGCAATCAATGTGCAACTTTGGCGTTTGGGGAAACATGTGCAAGCATGGGGGAAAAATGCTAATGCTAACCATCACCATTTACACGAGTACGGCCAAATACAGACATTCACTAGTATAGGTTGCTGTACGTGGCAACTGCAGATCCCTAGCTGTGGATTGTATGGTAGAGGACTTTGCAGCCTCTAGAGGTCTGTGGGCAATAAGGCCGGAATGTATATGTTATGGCCCTCCTAGGCTGCATTCACACCACTGTTAATTTCAGCAGCAAATTTCGATTTAGGTTGGCCATACATTATACAATTTTCTTACAATTTTCTGTACAATTTCCTTTAGATTTACCTTCAACTGTGTAGTGCAAGGCCTCCCTCTTAGGATACAGTTGAAACTGTTGTTTAGTTTTGACGTAATATTATATGGTTTTTGGTAAATCTAACAGAAAATTGTACAAGAAAATGAAACATGTATGGCCAGACTTAGTTTTAGTTATAGTCTTTTGAATAAAATATCATTTTAGTTTTAGTCATCTTTTGACTAAAATGCTATTTTAGTTTTAGCTGTATTTTAGTCATCTGAATTGTTTTAGTATTAGTCATATTTTAGTCGACTAAAAGCTCCAATATATTTTAGTCGACTGAAATCTCATACATTTTAGTCAACTACAAATCGAGTGGGTTTAGGTAAATTGTAATAAATTATATAAACATTTATCTAGGATTTCTAAATGAATTATATACTCCTGGAGTAAAAATCAAATATATTATTATTTCTGGTATTAAGGTTTGAACATGCACTACAGACACAGATTAAGGCTGGGTTTCCACTAGTGCGACTTCAAAGTCGCGCATCTTCAATAGCGACTTTGTACTTTGATAAACGCGCGACTTGTGTACGAATTTACAACGACTTGTTGCGGCTACGACTTGTTGCGACTTTGATGTATGCGACTTGCACATAAAAGATTCCTTTTCCTGCTAGTGATGTAATTCCTTTTCCTGCAAGTGATGTCATTTCCTGTTTTGGAATAGTAGTGTATGTTGCAGGAAACATGTTGGCTATGCAGTATGTTGGAGCAGCAGTAATTATGGCTGCTGTAGCAGCTGTTATTGATGAGGAAGAAGAGGACAGGAGAAGGAGAAGGCATCGCTTCTGGATCCATCCTGTCATCTCCCAAAGGGAAGAGAGAGGCCAGTTCAGGATCCTTTATCATGACCTCCGTGCTCATGAAGACAAATTCTTTAATTACACACGGATGTCAATTAAAAGGTCAGAACATATGTTCATGTCAACTCTTTAACAAATATGTCTCTATGTATGTTATTTTTTACATGGATAATGTTGATAAATGCCATATATGTTTTTTTTTTACAGTTTTGATGAATTGTTGGCTCTGCTCTCCACACATCTAGAGAGACAAAACACTAGATTCAGAAGGAGTATTCCGCCCATAGAAAGACTGATTATCACATTGAGGTAAATTTTCCAACCTACTTACCTCCTGAGGCATTTGGAGAGACACATTATCATGTAATTATCATGTAACATATATGTAGTAGTGGTTGTGATTATGTTTGCCATGTTTTTTTCAACAGTGTCTTTCTCCTGCCTATCTTCTTCCTTCATTTCCTCAGGTACCTTCGTCCAAGCCAGTTTATGCATCATTCTAACATTATTTTTTTATTTTTAGGTACCTGGCAACTGGACATACCTTTACAAGTTTACATTATGAGTTCTTGGTTGGCAAAACTACTGCCAGCTATATTATCCATGATACCTGCAGAGCCATCTGGAATGTTCTTAAGGATTTGGTCCTGAAGAAACCCACTACAGAAGACTGGTGCAAGATAGCAGAATATTTCTGGGACCACTGCAATTTTCCAAATTGTGTTGGTGCAATTGACGGAAAACACATTAGAATATTGAAGCCCATTGGCAGTGGAAGTAAATTCTTCAACTACAAAAAATACTTTTCTTTTGTCTTACTAGCAGTGGCTGATGCCAAATACTGTTTTAGCTATGTAGACATAGGTTCGTATGGAAGCAGCTCAGACTCGAGCATATTTGCGAGATCCACATTCGGAAGAATGTTGAGGGAAGATGGACTTCAGCTGCCACCGGACTGTCCACTACCAGGGACAAACGGACCACCACAGCCATTTGTTTTTGTTGGAGATGAGGCTTTCGCTCTCAGTCATCATCTCTTAAGGCCCTATTCAAATCGGTCTCTGACTGTGGAAAAAAGAGTTTTCAACTACCGCTTAACCAGGGCAAGACGAGTTGTTGAATGCGCCTTTGGAATTTTAGCTAACAAGTGGAGGTTCCTGCACACATCTATCAATTTAAAAATGGATAATGCAATATGTGCAGTCAAAGCAGCATGTGTTCTTCACAACTATGTTGCACTTCGTGATGGGTACAATCATGAAGATTGTGGCATGAATGACATGGAGGGTGCAAGTTTGAGTGCCAGTAGGGGCACAAGCAATGGTGCTACTGTGCGTGAGGGATTCACATCCTTTTTCATGTCTGCTGCTGGTTCTGTCCCCTGGCAGCTGGACGCTATTTCATAATGTATCACACGTTCCAACACAGTCCAATTTTGAATAAAATTCTGTTATGTTTTCCTTATATTTCTGTGCAATTATAACCAAAGTCTGCATATTGTTCCAGTTCTAGCTATAATAAAAATACATTGCTTAACCTTCTGTTTTGCTGTTTTCTACTGTAGATATAATTATATAGCATACACACATTATTGACAGTACTATAGAAGCAAAAATAATCCAAACAAAAACCACAGAGTAGAGTAACAAGGTAATTTTTTTTATTTTTTTTTTTTTTCAAAATTTAGAAAAAAATAAACTTTTTATAACAACATCACCAATGTTTTGGAGATACCAGCACCAAAACAATGAAAAAATAAATTAACAGGTAAAATGTTAACAACACCAAAAACAAAAAAAATTACAATTCCTGGTATATAATTGGAGATTCAGTGGACCCAGAATGAGAAATATTTGATGGGCCAGATGGGCTTGGGTAATCACTTGCAGATCCCTGACGGTATTGCCTTTCCGGGAAAGGCGTAACCTGCATGGGAGCAGGTTGGTAAGGTCTTGGTGTGCCAAGGGTGGAGGCAATAGGGGGCGGTATTGGGTGCAACATGCGGGGCCTGGAGATATTCGGCATGTTGCCATACTCATCGTAGTATGGGCGATTAACTTGGTGCCCATACTGTGAACTTGGTGGTGGTGGTGGTGGTGGTGGGTACTGGTAATTGGGGGGATATGTGTGGTGGGGGGGGGGGGTTTCCATACATGCTGTAGAGCTTGCCTCCCCAACCACAAAAGATTGGGCGGTTGACATGAGAGCCATCCTTAGTGCATACTTTTTCTCAGGGGGGACCTGCTTGCACATACCCAACAACACGGTCATGAAAGCAGTGTCATCACACATGCTTTCCTTCATGTGTGCGTTCATTTCCTTCACCACCTTCAGAACCTCCTCCATGGGTTTACCACCCCTAGGATTCGCCCTTGATGAAGACCTTGAGGAAGATCTTCGTGAAGGCCTTTGTTCTGTACTAGGCCCTGGTTCAGCCTCCACCGCAGCAGGAGAATCAATAATGGACAATGGTCTTGATATTACTCCCTCTGATTCCTCACCATCAGGGTCAGGGTCACCAGGGTCTTGGCATCCCTCCTCCTCCTCCTCCTCCGCTGCCGCCTCCTGTGACCCCTCCTGCTGTTCAGAACCAAGTGAGGAGTCTTGCCAGCTTGCTTGGGTTCTGAAATATAATGAATACATTTCAAATTTTAGGAATATTAATATATTTTATATGTCAACTACAGTATCTAAAAAAATGCTGACAACTTACTCTCGCATCTCCAACACCGGCCTTAAAAATTCCAGCTCCTGGGCATGCGCATAGGGGACAATCCTGGAGGACCCAGAACCACTCCTTGCTTCTCGTAATTTTCTGAGATAGCGGTTATAGCAGTCCTTTATGCTTCTCCATCTGGTTTGTAAGGAGTGCACTGAAAAAAAGAAAATAACGGTACTGTACTGTACATATGGGGGCAAGCAGCAATGTGATAAATTGCATATATGAAACACTTACATTTTTCAGTCCGTTCTGTACTTGTAAGACAGTCCCAATTTTCAAAATAGATCCTTGCAATCTCCAGCCATGCTCTCTCCTTCCTCACATGGTCCTTATATAAGGGGTCTCGGGTGTCGTATATTGAGGGGCGAGCTCTGACCAGACGTATAATCTCCTCATTATCATGAGAAGTTCTTTTATTCTTCCTGGATCTTGGCATGCTTGCTGTATATAACACTCTCCTCTCCTCTGCTAACTATGGGAAGTGATGTTCTTGGGAGGTGCAGAGATCATGTGATTTGGGGCGGAACATAACAATAAAAAAAATTTACTGTAAACTTCCGTGCAAATCGCAACGAAGTCGAGACGAAGTCGCGTTCAAAACCGTGTACTGCGACTTCGTTGCGACTTACATTACCTTCTATGAGGGACATATCGCACTAAAGTCGGCCCAAAGTAGTGCAAGAAGCAATTTTGAAGACGCTGCGTCTTGAGTCGCAGCAGTGGAAACGGTCCATATTGAAAACAATGGGTTTTGACTTGTCATGCGACTTGACATGTGTCAAGTCGCACCGCAAGTCGCACTAGTGGAAACCGAGCCTAAGCCATCGTAACATCTTTATAAATAAAACCAAGTTTCATAAACAAACAATAACATTGCTTTTTGACAAACAGAAGTGCAACTTTAAAATACCAAAAAAAAAACAAAAAAAACTGTAATGTCTATTGGCTGTAATGTCATTGCATCACCAGCAGAGGGGAGAGGGTCCTAATTCCCCTGTATAAATCTATAGATCACTACAGGGGTCATCAGCAGGGGGAAGGAGGTCTTTATTCCCCCATCTAGATCTATATATCACTATAAAGATAACCAGCAGAGAGAAGGAGGTCCTGATTCCCCTATATAGATCTTTATATTACTAGAGGGATCACTGACAGAGAGAAGGAGGTCCTGATTCCCTATATAGATCTTTATATCACTAGAGGGAACACCAGCAGAGGGAAGGAGGTCCCAATTCCCCCATATAGATCTATATATCAGTGGAGGGATCACCAGCAGAGGGGAGGAGGTCCTAATTCCCCCGTATAGATCTATATATCAGTGGAGGGATCACCAGCAGAGAGAAGGAGGTCCTGATCCCCCAACATAGATGTTTATATCACTAGAGGTAACACCAGCAGAGGGAAGGAGGTCCCGGTACCCCTATAAAGATCTTTATATCACTGCAGGTATCAACAGCACAGAGAAGGAGGTCCTGATTCCCCTTTATAGATCTTTATATCACCAGAGGGATCACCAGCAAAGGGAAGGAGGTCCTGATTCCCCTATATAGATCTATATATTAGTGAGGGGATCCAAAGCAGGGGGGAAGGAGGTCCTGATTCCCCTATATAGATCTGTATGTCATTAGAGGGATCACCAGCAGATAGAGGGAGGTCCGGATTCCCCTTTATAGATCTGTAAATCACTAGAGGGATCACCAGCAGAAGGAAAGAGGTCCTGATTCCCCCTATATAGATCTGTATATCACTAGAGGGATCACCAGCAGAAGGAAAGAGGTCCTGATTCCCCCTATATAGATCTGTATATCACTAGAGGGATCACCAGCAGAGGGAAGGAGGTCCTGGTCCCCCTATGTAGATCTTTATATCACTGGAAGGATCACCAGCAGGGGGAAGGAGATCCTGATCCTCCTATATAGATCTTTATATGACTGGAGGGATCACCAGCAGATAGAAGGAGGTCCTGATCCCCCTATATAGATCTTTATATCACTGGAGGGATCACCAGCAGCAGTGGCAGAGAGCCAGAGGGTTAGCTGGGGTGGCAATTGCCACCCCAGAAAAAGTCCTTGCCACCCCTGTTGCCACCCCGATCCTGGGCGGGTGCATGGCAGCGGAGGAATCACAGGGGATTGCCGTACGGGAGCTGCGGAGGGAGGAGGGAGGCGGATGAAGAGCTGGTAGGCAGAGGGAGGGAGGAGGAGCGGAGAAATCACAGGGGAGCGCCGATCCAATCCCACATCAAGACAGGAAGACTGGACAATCGTCCTGTCATGAGCAGTGTTGCCAACCGTGCCGCCCACTGATGATGTCATGCTGCACGGGCGCCGGCCTAAAAAATTAAAAATGCCAGGAGGCGCCAAGTCGCGGCGGGCGGATGGGAGGAGACTTGACTTGTTGTGGTGTAATAGTGCAGGGGGGAGCCGAAGGACTGTGGCAGCACCAGCAAGAAAGACAGCGTGGACCCGACAACCCCGAATGGATTGGACACACAAAGCCCTGACCAGTGCCACTAGCCGACACTGAGCACACTCTGCCCTGGCTGCAGCCCCCTGGTAAGTGAGTGAGTGGAGTCAGGACTCGGAGTGTAAGCATGCATGCCAGTTTTAACTTAGACTGAGTCCCACCACCTGGCCTGCAACATGCATCCATTGCTTGGCTGGCTGCTATCGATGTGATGTCCACTGGCAGGCACAGGCAGCAGTTATCATACAAGAATGGCAGTGGTGAGATTGTACAGAATCACAGATGTTCACAATCTTTGTCTTGCTATCTCCTGTATCCTGTCCGCATCCTCTGATCGCCCCCTATATCCTGTCTGTATCCTCTGACCACCACCACCTGTATCCTGTCCGCATGCTCTGATCGCCCCCTATATCCTGTCTGTATCCTCTGACCACCACCACCTGTATCCTGTCCGCATGCTCTGACTGCCACCTGTATCCTGTCCGCATGCTCTGACTGCCACCTGTATCCTGTCCGCATGCTCTGACTGCCACCTGTACACTGTCTGCATGCTCTGTCTGCCACCTGTATCCTGTCCGCATTCTCTGAATGCCACCTGTACCCTGTCTGCATGCTCTGACTGCCACCAGTCCGCATGCTCTGTCTGCCACCTGTATCCTGTCCGCATGCTCTGACTGCCACCTGTACCCTGTCTGCATGCTCTGACTGCCACCAGTCCGCATGCTCTTACTGCCACCTGTACACTGTCTGCATGCTCTGTCTGCCACCTGTATCCTGACCGCATGCTCTGACTGCCACCTGTACACTGTCTGCATGCTCTGTCTGCCACCTGTATCCTGTCCGCATGCTCTGACTGCCACCTGTATCCTGTCCCCATGCTCTGACTGCCACCTGTATCCTGTCCCCATGCTCTGACTGCCACCTGTATCCTGTCCCCATGCTCTGACTGCCACCTGTATCCTGTCCGCATGCTCTGACCGCCACCTGTATCCTGTCCGCATGCTCTGACCGCCACCTGTACCCTGTCTGCATGCTCTGACCGCCACCTGTACCCTGTCTGCATGCTCTGACCGCCACCTGTAAGGCTAATATGTATTCTGCCACATATTTTTTGTAGAAATCCTAAGTGTATTTTGATTGGTTTGCAAAAAAGTTATTACATCTACAAACTATGGAACTTTTTATTTTTTAATTGTTTTTACTAGTAATGGCAGCGATCAGCGATTATTAGAGGGACTGCGACATTGCAGTGGACAAATCTGATACTAAATGACACTTTGTATATTGACCCCCAAAATAATACCTTGCCACCCCTTTGCCACCCCTGTTTTAAAAGTCTTGCTCCGCCACTGACCAGCAGACAGAAGGAGGTCCTGATCTCCCTATATAGATCTTTATATCACTCAAGGGATCACCAACAGATAGAAGAGGGTCCTGATCCTCCTATATAGATCTGTATATCACTAGAGGGATCAACAGCAGGAAGAAGGAGGTCCTGATCCTCCTATATAGATCTGTATATCACTAGAGGGATCACCAGCAGGAAGAAGGAGGTCCTGATCCCCCTATATAGATCTTTATATCACTCAAGGGATCACCAACAGATAGAAGAGGATCCTGATCCTCCTATATAGATCTGTATATCACTAGAGGGATCACCAGCAGGAAGAAGGAGGTCCTGATCCCCTATATAGATCTATATATCACTAGAGGGGTCACTAGCAGGAAGAAGGAGGTCCTGATCCCCCTATATAGATCTTTATATCATTAGAAGGATCACCAGCAGATAGAAGGAGGTCCTGATCCCCCTATATAGATCTTTATATCACTGAAGGGATCAACAGCAGATAGGAGGAGGTCCTATTCCCCCTTTATAAATCTTTATATCACTTGAGGGATAACCAGCAGATGGAAGGAGGTCCTGATCCCCTACATAATTTTTTATATCACTTGAGGGATCACCAACAGATAGAAGGGGGTCCTGATCCCACTATATAGATCTTTATATCACGTGAGGGATCACCAGCAGATAGAAAGAGGTCCTGATCCCCTATATAGATCTTTTTAACACTGGAGAGATAACCAGCAGAGAGAAGGAGGTCCTGATCTCCCTATATAGAGCTATATATCACTGGAGGGATCACCAGCAGGGGGAAGGAGGTCCTGATTCTCCTATATAGATCTTTATATCATTGGAGGGTTCACCAGCGGATAGAAGGAGGTCCTGATCCCCCTATATAGATCTTTATATCACTGGAGGGATCACCAGCCAAGGGAAGGAGGTCCTGATCCTCCTATGTAGATCTTTATATCACTCGAGGGATCACCAACAGACAGAATGGGGTCCTGATCCCCCTATATAGATCTATATATCACAGGAGGGATCGCTAGCAAATAGAAGGAGGTCCTGATAACCCTATATAGATCTATATATCAGTGGAGGGATCACCAGCACATAGAAGGAGGTCCTGATCCCCTATATAAATCTTTATATCACTGGAGGGATCACCAGCAGATAGGAGGTCCTGTTCCCCTATATAGATCTTCAGATTAGAATGCTGTGTCCACCTCCAGCTAACACTGAAAATGACCTTCAGTTTGGAGTTGGGTGGTTTTCCTGTAGATCCCCCCGCACTCTCCTGTCCCCTGTTACCTCTCACACAGTATTATTGGGACTCCTCCACTGTACCTGCCGCTGGGATGAGCCGCACTCCACACCTCTCTCCGCACACACGTGGTTACTAAGGACGCGCAGAAGCTCCCCTCGCTACATGATCCCGCCTTCCTCCAGTCCAGCCTATTACAGGACGACTTTCACTACACACGCCCACCTGTGTGATAAACAGAACGGTCTGTCAGAGCAAAGTAGGACCGCCCACCTCTCGCTATTCTATTGGCCGTATATTTGGACTTCGTATCCCGACATGCCTTGCCATCACGTGACCTGAACCCTGGCAGGCCTCCTTCTTCCTTGTAGGCAGTGGCGCTGTGCAGCTAAACCTTTGCCGCGGTGACGTCACGCTGTCGGGTGACCCGGGCTGCATATCACTATCAGCAGCATGCAGCCCCGTCGGCCTGATGGCTTTGATGGCCTCGGCTATCGGGGATCTGCCTGGGCACGGGGAGACGAGGGGCCGCCACCCCCGTACCAGCACGGCTTCCCGGCAAGGTCATTCAGCTCTTCCGGGGATCTCTCACAGCACTGGGTCACCACCCCGCCTGACATTCCGGGGAGCCGTAACCTGCACCGGGGGGAGAAGACTCCGCTCTATGGAGGAGATGGCAACCAACCACCGCCCGGCCTGGGGGAGGAGAACAGCGCCACCAGCGGGGGTGAGAGGCCACTGCCACCCATAGAGAGGATACAGGACCACTTCTATGGACGGGGTGGGGGAGGGCACTGCCAAGATACAGGACCACTCCTATCAACAGGTGGGGAGGGCACTGCCAAGATACAGGACCACTCCCATCACAGGTGGGGAGGGCACTGCCAGGATACAGGGCAACTCCTATCACAGGTGGGGAGGGCACTGCCAAGATACAGGGCCACTCCTATCAACAGGTGGGGAGGGCACTGCCAAGATACAGGGCCACTCCTATCACAGGTGGGGAGGGCACTGCCAAGATACAGGACCACTCCTATCAACAGGTGGGGAGGGCACTGCCAAGATACAGGGCCACTCCTATCAACAGGTGGGGAGGGCACTGCCAAGATACAGGGCCACTCCTATCACAGGTGGGGAGGGCACTGCCAAGATACAGGGCCACTCCTATCACAGGTGGGGAGGGCACTGCCAGGATACAGGGCCACTCCTATCAACAGGTGGGGAGGGCACTGCCAGGATACAGGGCAACTCCTATCAACAGGTGGGGAGGGCACTGCCAAGATACAGGGCCACTCCTATCAACAGGTGGGGAGGGCACTGCCAAGATACAGGGCCACTCCTATCACAGGTGGGGAGGGCACTGCCAGTATACAGGGCAACTCCTATCAACAGGTGGGGAGGGCACAGCCAGGATACAGGGCCACTCCTATCAACAGGTGGGGAGGGCACTGCCAGGATACAGGTCCACTCCTATCAACAGGTGGGGAGGGCACTGCCAGGATACAGGGCAACTCCTATCAACAGGTGGGGAGGGTACAGCCAGGATACAGGGCCACTCCTATCAACAGGTGGGGAGGGCACTGCCAGGATACAGGGCAACCCCTATCAACAGGTGGGGAGGGCACTGCCAGGATACAGGGCAACTCCTATCAACAGGTGGGGAGGGCACTGCCAAGATACAGGGCCACTCCTATCACAGGTGGGGAGGGCACTGCCAGGATACAGGTCCACTCCTATCACAGGTGGGGAGGGCACTGCCAGGATACAGGTCCACTCCTATCAACAGGTGGGGAGGGCACTGCCAAGATACAGGGCCACTCCTATCACAGGTGGGGAGGGCACTGCCAGTATACAGGGCAACTCCTATCAACAGGTGGGGAGGGCACAGCCAGGATACAGGGCCACTCCTATCAGCAGGTGGGGAGGGCACTGCCAAGATACAGGACCAATCCTATCAACAGGTGGGGAGGGCACTACCTGGAAACAGGACCAGTCCTATAAACGGGTGGGGAGGAAACTACCAGGATACAGGACCAGTCCTATTAACAGGGGAGAGGGCACTGCCAAGATACAGGACCAGTCATATGGAAAGGGGAAAGAGGGCACTGAGGGGATACAGGACCAGTCATATGGACAGGGGTAGAAGGCACTGCCAGGATACAAGACCAGTCATTTGAACAGGAGGGAGTGGGCACTGCCAGGATACAAGACCAGTCATATGGACAGGGGAAGAGGGCACTGTCAGGATACAGAACTAGTCATATGGACAGTGGAAAGGGCACTGCCAGGATAAGGACTAGTTATATGAACAGTGGAAAGGGCACTGGCCGGGAGATATGATATTTTACATAGAAGAGAAGGCACTGCCGGGAGACACAGAGGTTATCGCTGACAGGCAAAGGTTGCACGGCCAGGGAGAAAGGACCATTTACCCGCAAATAGAGATCATTGGCAGGAAGACATTAACAATACCATACATGCACTGGGGAGAGGGTTATGCCAGGGAAACATGACCCTTCACTCACTTTGAGAGGATATTGCTAAGGAGAGCTGGCCATTCCTTTTATGATTATGGGAGAATATGTTGCCATTTCATTATATAATTGGCTGAGATGGGGGAAATGCTTGTGAAGCAAAGACTTTCACTTAAAATGATTTGGAAGGCACAGCCTGGAAGCCGGATTCATTCAGTCTAGACAGCTGGCAATAAACTGTCTGGAAGCCTCAAGTTTTTATAAAGGCTGAGTAGAAAGCATTACCAGGGAGTTGGGATTAGAAGTGGTATAGACTTAAAGTGAATCCAAAGCCAAGAGATGTATACATGTTTTGTAAATCTTATAGAATAAGCTTTTTTTTTTGCAGTCCAGTTGAAAAGCTTTCCCTTCACACTCTAAAAGCAATAATAATCGCTTTCCACACAGTCACTGCATATGGGACAAGTGCGATCTAGGTGGCTGTACCCGTATATCCTCCCATGAGGGCCCACTGATCCAAGTATTGAGTGGTGGTACTCTTCCGTCGTACCATGTGATTGTTGTGACCGATCACGACAATCGCATGTCCAGTAGTAAACATGGTTGCCATTCATACAGCCATTGAGAACTACTTTGATCTCTGTGATTGGTCACAGTGATGACACGGTACAGGGCCAAGCACAACCTCCCTGTACCATGTGATAGCTGTAGCCAGTCACAGCGATCACAGTAGGTCAGTGGCTGCCAGAATGCAGCTGAGAACTGTCAAATCATTGCTATCATAGCTATAAAAGCAATCATAGTGGGGGGAAAAAAATATCCCAATCATTTTCCTAGAGTAGTGGAGTGTTACTATGGTAACACTGCTCTGGTTACAGAATGTAAATTAAACCCCCACCCCCCTTTTTTTTTTTTTTGCATACTGTCACCAGAGTAAGGGCAGTGTCACTATGGTGGCAATGATCCTGTTCAATGGCTGGCTGCTCTGAAATCACTTTATGTCAGTGCTGCCAGCCATTATCTACGATAACCGCCACAGCAGTATAGTGTCATCAGACCAGCGTCCCTAATCACTGCTGCAACAATCATTGTCCCTAATCACTGCCACCCACTCACAGTGTCCCTAATCACTGCCACCCCAGTTACATTGCCCCTAATCACCACTACACAAGTTACAGTGCCCCTAATCACCGCCACACAAGTTACAGTGCCCCTAATCACCGCCACACCAGTTACAGTGCCCCTAATCACCGCCACACCAGTTACATTGCCACCTAATCACCGCCACACCAGTTACATTGCCCCTAATCACCGCCACACCAGTTATAGTGCCCCTGATCGCCGCCACATCAGTTACAGTGCCCCTAATCCCCGCCACACCAGTTACAGTGCCCCTAATCACCGCCACACCAGTTATAGTGTCCCTGATCGCTGCCACACCAGTTACAGTGCCCCCAATCACCGCCACACCAGTTACAGTGCCCCTAATCACCGCCACACCAGTTACAGTGCCCCTAATCACCGCCACACCAGTTACAGTGCCCCTAATCACTGTCACACCAGTTACAGTGCCCCTAATCACCGTCCCACCAGTTATAGTGTCCCTGATCGCCGCCACACCAGTTACAGTGCCCCCGATCACCGCCACACCAGTTACAGTGCCCCTAATCACCGCTACACCAGTTACAGTGCCCCTAATCACCGCCACACCAGTTACAGTGCCCCTAATCACTGTCACACCAGTTACAGTGCGCCTAATCACCGTCACACCAGTTACAGTGCGCCTAATCACCGTCACACCAGTTACAGTGCGCCTAATCACCGCCACACCAGTTACAGTGCCCCTAATCACCGCCACACCAGTTACAGTGCCCCTAATCACCGCCACACCAGTTACAGTGCCCCTAATCACCGCCACACCAGTTACAGTGCCCCTAATCACTGTCACACCAGTTACAGTGCCCCTAATCACCGTCCCACCAGTTATAGTGTCCCTGATCGCCGCCACACCAGTTACAGTGCCCCCGATCACCGCCACACCAGTTACAGTGCCCCTAATCACCGCTACACCAGTTACAGTGCCCCTAATCACCGCCACACCAGTTACAGTGCCCCTAATCACTGTCACACCAGTTACAGTGCGCCTAATCACCGTCACACCAGTTACAGTGCGCCTAATCACCGTCACACCAGTTACAGTGCGCCTAATCACCGTCACACCAGTTACAGTGCGCCTAATCACCGCCACACTAGTTACAGTGCCCCTGATCACCGCCATACTAGTCAATTACATCACACCAGTGTAAGCCAGCAACAGTGTCCATGATTGTTGCCACATCAGTCCCAGTGTTGTGTTTTGGGATGTAATTCTAAGTATGCCTATGGCGTGTTAGAAATAGTTTAATTGACAACTTTGTAAAAAAGAATACGTTATTTTTCCTGAATTCTCCAAAAAATTTTGGCAAAAAATTATCTTTTCAAAAGAAACACTATGCCTTTAAGAAAATTAATTGAGGTTACTTTATAGGTGATTCTACTGTCCCGGTGCTACAAAATGTGTTAGGTAGTCAGGAAATGAGATGCTTCATTTATGCTCCTTGGTGCTCTTTGGATTCTGGGCTCTTTTATGCATCTAGGTTGTGAAAATGGCTCACACATGTGGTATCCCCATATGCAGGAGACATAGCAGAATGTGTTTTGGGGTGTAATTATGGGTATGCCTATTTAGGGATGCACCAATACCAGTTTTTTAAGACCGAGTAGAAATACTGATACTTTTCTTCAAGTACTTACCGATACCTATTTTTAGTGTCATATGACATTTCTTTTAGCCTCGGTTCACATTTATGCGATGCGGGAAGGCTGCGAATCCGCAGCCTGTTCCCGCATCGCACACGCACCCCCGGCAGTTCACACTGCCATATGCGATACGCTGGGGGTGTCAATGTAATGTTAACGACACCCCCAGTTTGATCGCATATCGCAGTGCGATCGTGCAGTTTGCACAGGATCGGATCGCACAAGTGTGAACCGCTGTGCGATCCGATCCTGATGCGGCTGCCAAAAAGGGTCCCTGTGTGTGTTTGGTGCGGCTGCGGTGCGAATTTAGCCATACAAACTGTATGGCTAAACTCGCACCGCACAGCCGATCGCATGTAATGTCGGAGCAGGGCGCTCCGACTTTACATGCGAACCCCGCACACGCACAAGTGTGAACCAGGGCTTAGACTAATGAAAATGTGTCTCCTTTTCTTTAAAATTATCAAGAACTATAACTTCAAAGACATTATGAAACAAATAAAACATTTTTATTTGCTTGTCACAAAGTTGTGAAAGCTCAAGTTTCACAGAACATGTTTAAAATATTATATTATAAATATGCATCATAAAGGATGTATGAACTGCTCACAGCAGATGAATGGGGGCTCAATGAGCTAGACGTACATTCACAGGTGGAGCTGCTGGCTGTAACCTTGGATAGATGGATGATCAACTTCTCTGCTGTAGATCAGTGTAGTATTGAGTAGGTGTGTAAGCTGCTATCTCCCAATGGATGCATGGCTGGATAGGCTGCAAGCCGACCATGAAGTAGCTATAGTTCAGGACTCAATGTATGAAATAGATAGTGGACAGTCCCAAGGGCATGTACACCACCCATCACATTTTTGTAAATATTTTATTATACCTTTTCATGTGACAACACTTAGAGTCGGTTCACACTGAGGCGACACGACTCCTTACTACTTCGGGGGCGACTTGTGCATTACATTGCACCACGACTTCGGAGCGACTTCCATGGACTTCACATAATGGAAGTCTATGCAAGTCGCTCCGAGGTCGCCCCGAAATAGTACAGGACCCTTTTTCTAAGTCGGAGCTACTTGTGTCGCTCCTATTAGAATGGGTCCTGTAGCGGTCAATGGACTGCGAGGGAGTGTGACTTGACAAGCTGACAAGTCACGCTAATGTGAACCGGCTCTGAAGAAATGACACTTTGCTACAATGTAAAATAGTGAGTGTACAGCTTGTATAACAGTGTAAATTTGCCGTAAAATAACTCAACACACAGTCATTAATGTCTAAACTGCTGGCAACAAAAGTGAGTACACCCCTAAGTGTCAATGTCCAAATTGGCCCAAAGTATCAATATTTTGTGTGGCCACCATTATTTTCCAGCACTGCCTTAACCCTCTTGGGCATGGAGTTCACCAGAGCTTCACAGGTTGCCACTGGAGTCCTCTTCATCCCCTCCATGACGACATCACAGAGCTGGTGGATGTTAGAGACCTTGCGCTCCTCCACCTTCCGTTTGAGGATGCCCCACAGATACTCAATAGGTCTGGAGACATGCTTGGCCAGTCCATCACTTTTACCCTCAGCTTCTTTAGCAAGGCAGTGGTCGTTTTGGAGGTGTGTTTGGGGTTGTTCTAATGTCGGAATACTACCCTGTGGCCCAGTCTCTGAAGGGAGGGGATCATTCTCTGCTTTAGTATGTCACAGTACATGTTGGTATTCATGGTTCCCTCAATGAACTGTAGCTCTCCAGTGCTGGCAGCACTTACGCAGCCCCAGACCATGACACTTCCACCACCATGCTTGACTGTAGGCAAGACACACTTGTCTTTGTACAATAGTCAGTAGCAGATTCACACAGCCCAGTCAATGCT
This sequence comes from Pelophylax lessonae, assembly GCF_965119305.1. Lineage (NCBI taxonomy): Eukaryota > Metazoa > Chordata > Amphibia > Anura > Ranidae > Pelophylax > Pelophylax lessonae. The sequence continues at coordinate 178,436,515 of NC_138768.1, forward strand.
ACACTCCTCACCTGGTTGCTTCCACACATGCTTGACATCATCTAAACCAAATACGTTTTATCTTGGTCTCATCAGACCACAGGACATGGTTCCAGTAATCCATGTCCTTAGTCTGCTTGTCTTCAGCAAACTGTTTGCCGGCTTTGTTGTGCATCATCTTTAGAAGAGGCTTCCTTCTGGGACGACACCCATGCAGACCAGTTTGATGCAGTGTGCGGCGTATGGTCAGAGCACTGACAGGCTGACCCCCCACCCCTTCAACCTCTGCAGCAATGCTGGCAGCATTCATACGTCTATTTCCCAAAGACAACTGCTGGATTTGACACTGAGCATGTGCACTCAACATCTTTGGTCGACCATGGCGAGGCCTGTTACGAGCGGAACCTGTCCTGTTAAACCGCTGTATGGTCTTGGCCACCATGCTGCAGCTCAGTTTCAGGGTCCTGGCAAACTTCCTATAGCCTAGGCCACTGATGGTGAACCTTGGCACCCCAGATGTTTTGGAACTAAATTCCCCATGATGCTTTACTATACTGCAGAGTGCATGAGCATCATGGGAAATGTAGTTCCAAAACATCTGGGGTGCCAAGGTTGGCCATCACTGGCCTAGGCCATCTTTATGTAAAGCAACAATTCTTTTTATTTCAGATCCTCAGAGAGTTCTTTGCCATGAGGTGCCATGTTGAACTTCCAGTGACCAGTATGAGAGAGTGATAACACCAAATTTAACACACCTAATCCCCATTCACACCTGAGATCTTGTAACACTAACGAGTCACATGACACCGGGGAGGGAAAATGGCTAATTGGGCCTAATTTGGACATTGTCACTTAATGGTGTACTCACTTTTGTTGCCAGCGGTTTACACATTATTGGCTATTTGTTGAGTTATTTTGCGGGGACAGCAAATTTACACTGTTATACTAGCTGTACACTCACTACTTTACATTGTAGCAAAGTGTCATTTCTTCAGTGTTGTCACATGAAAAGGTATAATAAAATATTAACAAAAAATGTGAGGGGTGTACTCACTTTTGTGAGATACTGTCTTTATAGGTCTCTAGTGCAATAAACATAGACTAAAGCCAGGTACACACGGGCCGAATGTCGGGAGTAGGCTTGTGACGGTATCAGATTTTCATGCTGCGATTAATTGATTAAGGTTTTGCCACGGTATACGGTATTATCACGGTATTCTATTATTAAATTTAAATTATTAAATTTCCACCTCACTTCAATTTCATTGCTGAATTTAGGGGCTTTGGTTCACTTATGCACATTATTATATAGTCAGTCAGTACAGACTCTGTGAACCAGGCCTAAAATAGGTCATCAAGCAGTGTCTGGCCTAACTGGTCCTGGCGCTCGGCTCCGATCCGATGGCCTGGTCATTAAGAGGGCAAATCCTTGTGGTCAAGAAGTGGTTAAACCTGAAGGAGGTGTTGTTTATAAATTACTTTACTATTGCTTTAGGCCTGGTTCACATGTATGCGGGTTGGTGGTTCACATGTATGCGGGTTGGTGGTTCACATGTATGCGGGTTGGCGGTTCACATGTATGCGGGTTGGCGGCCCACATTTGCACAGGCATAGCAGCCCATTAAATTGAATGGGCTGCTATGCCCTCATTTTCCGCAGAAAAAAGGTGCATGCAGCATTTTTTTAAAATTCAGTGGCCTTGAAATCCATCCTGCTTTTGCACCATGCGACTAACCTGCAGTTCCTGCTCTGGCAAGCTTTCTGCATTTTTTGTATACGTGGGCACGGCATTTAAAAACAGTTTGCGTGTGCAGCAACGGCAGGTAAGTCGCATGGTGCAAAAGAAGGATGGATTTCATGGCCACTGCATTTTTTTAAATTCTGCATGCACCTTTTTTCAGCTGAAAACGCAGGCATAACAGCTCAAGCCCATTCACATCAATGGGCTGCTATGCCTGTGCAAATGTGGGCCCCCAACCCGCATACATGTGAACCAGGCCTAAAGCAATAGTAAAGTCATTAATTGGTTAAACCTGCAGGAGGACCGGTGTTTTTATCTATTAATGACTTTACTATTGCTTTAGGCCTGGTTCACATGTATGCGGGTTGGTGGTTCACATGTATGCGGGTTGGGGGCCCACATTTGCACAGGCATAGCAGCCCATTGATGTGAATGGGCTTGAGCTGCTATGCCTGCGTTTTCAGCTGAAAAAAGGTGCATGCAGAATTTAAAAAAATGCAGTGGCCATGAAATCCATCCTTCTTTTGCACCATGCGACTTACCTGCCGTTGCTGCACACGCAAACTGTTTATTTTTAAATGCCGTGCCCACGTATACAAAAAATGCAGAAAGCTTGCCAGAGCAGGAACTGCAGGTTAGTCGCATGGTGCAAAAGCAGGATGGATTTCAAGGCCACTGAATTTTAAAAAAATGCTGCATGCACCTTTTTTCTGCGGAAAATGAAGGCATAGCAGCCCGTTCAAATCAATGGGCTGCTATGCCTGTGCAAATGTGGGCCGCCAACCCGCATACATGTGAACCGCCAACCCGCATACATGTGAACCAGGCCTAAAGCAATAGTAAAGTCATTAATAGATAAAAACACCGGTCCTCCTGCAGGTTTAACCACTTCTGGATCGCAAGGTTTTTCCCCTTTAAAGACCAGGCCATCGGATCAGAGCGCCAGGACCAGTCATCACCAGGTAGGCCAGACACTGCTTGATGGCTATATAATAATGTAATGTGGGCTGCTATGCGTGTGTGTGTGTATATATATATTTATTAGAGCTGCACGATTCTGGCCAAAATGAGAATCACGATTTTTTAGCTTGGAATAAAGATCACGATTCTCTCACGATTCTCTGTGTAACAAAAAAAAAAAATTGGGATAACTTTACTGTTACGTTTTTTTTTTTTTTTTTTTATTCATTAAAGTCTAATCATTGCGTTTGAAAGACTGCTGCGCAAATACAGTGTGACATAAAATATTACAACAATCGCCATTTTATTCTGTAGGGTCTCTGCTAAAAAAATATATAAAATGTTTGGGGGTTCTAAGTACTTTTCTAGCAAAAAAAAACTGATTTTAACTTGCAAGCAGCAAGTGTCAGAAAAAGATCCAGTCTTTAAGAGGTTAAACTTCCTTTCTCCCTGGCAGAGGGAAGGAAAAGATACAATGTAATCATTTTTGTTTATAGTTAGGAGACTTAATGCTGAAAGGTGTTAGCTGTGTGAGTGAATGAGTCATCCAGCTCACTGAAATGTATCAATTCACAAGTCAGGCAGACTTGACAGAGAAACTCGGTATTTTAAAAATGCCACAATAACAATACCGTGGCTATGCAATACCGCGATATATCGAATTACCGAAAACCGGCATATGTCTAGTCGGGAGACGTTTGCCGGTTCAAAACAAAAATGGCCAACATTCAGCCCGTGTGTATGTCGGTCTGTCCGACAAAAGTTAGCCATTTGGCTAGCTTCTGTCGGATGAGCATGCTGGAAAATCAGCAGCTGACCGACTCCGGATCAGCGCACTCAGCAAATGACTGTGAGTGCTGATTGGAGTGTTCTGGTGGGGGCCGTCCCCCTGTCAGAACATAGCAGCTCAGCGGGGAGATCACTATACTAACTTTGCATTGTTAGTATAATGAAGCTGACAGTTTTTTTGCTCACTCCGCTGGCTTGAATGGATAAAAACGAATAGTTTGTAACAAGCTTAACATTCAAAAGCAGTAAAAGCTGTATATGCCGTCCTATGTGATAACCATAAGTACAGCATGCAGGACATGTAACAGGGCTTACCGCCTTGTGGAGGGGCGTAACCTTATCCGCCCCCAAGCTGACGCCGCTTCCAGTATAGGTTTCAGGTATTGGAGCACCGATACTCGTACATAAGCTTAGTATCCGCACCGATACCTGTGGCCAATCTGCGCATGCGCACGCCCCCACTAGCTGTATCGAGAAGCGACGTACAGGTGAAGGGGAAACCATAGTCGTCTTCTGCTAAATTTGTGCACATTGAGGGCATGCCACTGTTACATAGTAACATAGTTGCATAGTAGTTGAGGTTGAATAAAGACAATAGTCCATCCAGTGCAATCTGTGTAGGTGTGTGTGGCCGTAATCATCTCTCATACCCCTGAATGTTCTGATCCTTAACAGGATTTTGCTGTCTTACGTCTGGGCCACTTTTTGCGATTCGGCACTGTGCGACTTTAACTGACAATTGCGCGGTCATGCAACGCCGTACCCAAACGAAATTTACGTCCTTTTTTCCCACAAATAGAGCTTTCTTTTGGTGGTATTTGATCACCTGTGCGATTTTTTACTTTTTGCGCTATAAACAAAAAAAGAGCGACTATTTTGAAAAAATAACATTTTTCTAATTTTTTTTTATATGAAATCCCCCCCCCCCCCCCCCCCCCCAAAAAAAGTAGAAATCAAATTTTTTTTATCATTTCAGGCCAATTTGTTTTCTGCTACATATTTTTGGTAAAAAAAATCGCAATAAGCGTATTTTGATTGGTTTGCGCAAAAGTTATTGTGTTTACTAACTAAGGGAAAGATTTCTGTCGTTTTTGGTGTTCTTTTTTTTTAACGAGTAATGGTGGCGATCTGCGATTTTTTTTTTTTTTTTTTTTTGCGGGATTGCGGCAGACAGATCGGACCCTCGACTGACATTTTTGACACTTTTGGGGGTACCAGTGACATTACTACAGTAATCAGTGCTATATATATTCACTGTTACTGTAATAATGACACTGGCAGGGAAGGGGTTAATTTTATTGGAGAGGGAGGGGTTAATGTATGCCTGGTGCTTACTGACGTGTGGGGGGAGGTGACTGAGTGACACAAGGACAGATCGCGGGTTCAGCTATGCTGAACCCTGCAATCTGACCCTGCCTGTCACTTAGAAGATCCGCCCGCTTTGTTTACACAAGCGGGCGGATCTCCAGACTCAATTCCCCGGCGATCGCCGCTGCTCCTCCCCTGGCCCGACTCCCGCTGTGACTGAATACAGCGGGAGCGAGCCTCCGGCAGCGCGCGCTCGCCGCCGAGAGGAAAGAATGTCTGGCGACGTAGGTCTACGTCGCCAGACTTTTTCGAGCCACTTTGCCACAGTAGAGCTCTAGTGAGCAGCGGTAAAGTGGTTAAGATGTACATACAAGAGTCTTTTGAAAGTAGCCTCACTTCCCTCAGAAACCAAATCTTGTGGTAGAGAATTCCACAATCTTGTAGCCCTAACAGTAAAGAACCCCCTGCGTTGCCTGAGATTAAAACGCTTCTCCTCTAATCGCATTGTATGACCTCGCGTCCTCATGCAATCCTTGCTACTGAATAGCTTTTTTTCTATGCTGAGATCACCATAGAGATATTTATAAATTGCTATCATGTCCCCTCTCAGGCGTCCCTTCTCCAGGGAGAATAAATCAAGCGATTGTAAATGCTCTTCACTGACCCGAGCTGTGAGCGGGATAAAATCTTGTAGGTCAGATTGTGGCCTTCATGACTAGAATTTTGTTTCAAACTGTTTGTGTTAAAAACATGTTTGTTTGTTTTTTTTTCTGTTATAGGCCTCATGCACACCGGGTGTTTGAAAAAACGAGCTACAAAGCCAGTTCTGACTCCAGGAAAAAGCAGCTGTAAAAACGTGCTTTTAGAAGCGTTTTGTATTGGCGTTAGACATATGCCGGTTTTCGGTAATTCGATATATCGCGGTATTGCATAGCCACGGTATTGTTATTGTGGCATTTTTAAAATACGAGTTTCTCTGCTCCTGGGTCTGACTTGTGAATTGATACATTTCAGTGAGCTGGATGACTCATTCACTCACACAGCTAAAGCCTTTCAGCATTAAGTCTCCCAGTAACTATAAACAAAAATGATTACATTGTATCTTTTCCTTCCCTCTGCCAGGGAGAAAGGAAGTTTAACCTCTTAAAGACTGGATCTTTTTCTGACACTTGTTGCTTGCAAGTTAAAATCAGTTTTTTTTTTGCTAGAAAAGTACTTAGAACCCCCAAACATTTTATATATTTTTTTAGCAGAGACCCTACAGAAAAAAAATGTTGATTGTTGTAATATTTTATGTCACACTGTATTTGCGCAGCAGTCTTTCAAACGCAATTAATAGACTTTAATGAATAAAAAAAAAAAAAAAACGTAACAGTAAGTTATCCCAATTTTTTTTTTTGTTACACAGAGAATCGTGATCTTTATTCCAAGCTAAAAAATCGTGATTCTCATTTTGGCCAGAATCGTGCAGCTCTAATATATATATATATATATATATATATATATATATATACACACACGCGCATAGCAGCCCACATTACATTATTATATAGCCATCAAGCAGTGTCTGGCCTACCTGGTGATGACTGGTCCTGGCGCTCTGATCCGATGGCCTGGTCTTTAAAGGGGCAAATCCTTGCGATCCAGAAGTAGTTAAACCTGCAGGAGGACCGGTGTTTTTATCTATTAATGACTTTACTATTGCTTTAGGCCTGGTTCACATGTATGCGGGTTGGTGGTTCACATGTATGCGGGTTGGCGGTTCACATGTATGCGGGTTGGCGGTTCACATGTATGCGGGTTGGCGGTTCACATTTGCACAGGCATAGCAGCCCATTGATGTGAATGGGCTTGAGCTGCTATGCCTGCGTTTTCAGCTGAAAAAAGGTGCATGCAGAATTTAAAAAAATGCAGTGGCCATGAAATCCATCCTTTTTTTGCACCATGCGACTTACCTGCTGTTGCTGCACACGCAAACTGTTTTTAAATGCCGTGCCCACGTATACAAAAAATACAGAAAGCTTGCCAGAGCAGGAACTGCAGGTAAGTCGCATGGTGCAAAAGAAGGATGGATTTCAAGGCCACTGAATTTTAAAAAAATGCTGCATGCACCTTTTTTCTGCGGAAAATGAGGGCATAGCAGCCCGTTCAAATCAATGGGCTGCTATGCCCGCATACATGTGAACCACCAACCCGCATACATGTGAACCACCAACCCGCATACATGTGAACCGCCAACCCGCATACATGTGAACCACCAACCCGCATACATGTGAACCAGGCCTAAAGCAATAGTAAAGTAATTTATAAACAACACCTCCTTCAGGTTTAACCACTTCTTGACCACAAGGATTTGCCCTCTTAATGACCAGGCCATCGGATCGGAGCCGAGCATCAGGACCAGTTATCACCAGTTAGGCCAGACACTGCTTGATGACCTATTTTAGGCCTGGTTCACAGAGTCTGTACTGACTGACTATATAATAATGTGCATAAGTGAACCAAAGCCCCTAAATTCAGCAATGAAATTCAAGTGAGGTAGAAATTTAATAATTTAAATGTAATAATAGAATACCGTGATAATACCGTATACCGTGGCAAAACCTTAATCAATTAATCGCAGCATGAAAATCTGATACCGTCACAAGCCTAATTGGCGTTAATGCACTTTTTAGCCACGTTTAGCAGGCTTTCTCTGACCTCTTTTATTTTCCCACCGCAAATCCAACTACTACAGCTTAAAAACGTCTGACGTGGCCTAACGCTGTATGTAGCCTTTAGCACCATCAGGCGTTTTTACAGTTTAACGCTGCGGCTCCAGAACGCGCTGGTCCTGGGTTTTTCTTACAGCTTAAAAATGCCAATTACAGCTCCTAATAGCCTGTGTGTGCATGAGGCCATAGAATAACATGGAGGGGTGTTTTTAGGCTGCAAAAAGAAAAAAAAACGCCTGATGCTCCTAAGGCCCCATGCACACGGGGCGTTAGAAAAAACGTACGTCATAGTTAGTTCTGACGCCGGAAAAAGCAGCTGTAAAAACGTGCTTTTCAGTAGCTTTTTCCATTGGCGTTATTGCACGTTTTGCCATGTTGCTTTTAGCAGCGTTTTTTTTTCTTCCATTCAAAATCAATGGTTCCCTATGGAAGCCTATTGATTTGAATGGAGGTCGCACCGCAACACCGCAAGTCGGATCCGACTTGCGGGGCGACATGCGCTGTGAGAATCTTGAGGGGGTACTCCACGCCAAAATGGGAAAAAAACGGCGTGGGGGTCCCCCCCAAGGTTCCAAACCAGGCCCCCCCCCCAAAATCCATACTAGACCCTTATCCGAGCATGCAGCCCGGCAGGCCAGGAAAGGGGAGGGGACGAGCGAGCGGCCCCACCCCCCCTGGACCACACCAGGCCACATGCCCTCAACATGGGGGGGTGTTGGTGCTTTGGGGCAGGGGGAGCTCTGCACCCCCCACCTCAAAGCACCTTGCCCCCATGTTGATGAGGACAAGGGCCTCATCCCCACAACCCTGGCCGGTGGTTGTGGGGGTCTGCGGGCAGGGGGCTCATCGGAATCTGGAAGCCCCCTTTAACAAGGGGGCCCCCCAGATCCCGGACCCCCTCCCTATGGGTATGGGGTACACTGTACCCCTACTCATTCACCACATAAAAGGCAGTGTATGGAAATAACGACAGGAGACGTTTTGGAAAGTTTATTAAAAATCTTCATCCGACTCTTCTTGTCTTCTCCTCTCCGGGGTCTTCTCCTCTTTTGCTGTCCGCCCTTGCGGTGCGACCTCCATTCAAATCAATAGGCTCCCATAGGGAACCGTTGATTTTAAATGGAAGAAGAAAAAACGTATAACGTGGCTTAATGCACGTTAAGCAACGTTATAGCAATGTTCAGCTTTTAGCAGCGTCAGGCGTTTTTAACGCTCTAACGCTGTTCCTCAGAACGCGCAGGTCGTGGGTTCTTGTTGCAGCTTAAAAACGCCTAGGCCACTTACAGCTCAAAAACGTCTGAGTGTGCATGAAGCCATAGAATAACATGGAGGGGCGTTTTTAGGCTGCAAAAAGAAAACGCCTGACGCTGCTTACAGCGGCGTTAAAAACGCCCCGTGTGCATGGGGCCTAAAAGCCGCTGTAAATACGCCGTGTGTGCATGAGGCCTTAGTGGTGTCAAGTCTACATTCCTTTTCAACCGCAGTGACAAGAAAATTCAAAGGAGCAGGATACAACATTTTTCAAATAAATATTTTACTACAAATGTTTGAAAATCTACTAGGGCAGCCTTTTTCAACCAGGGTGCCTTGAGGTTTCTTCAGGGGTGTCTTGGCAAAATGCCTAAAAAATTGCTGAAAAATGTATACAAGCCAGCAGGTGGAGCCTGCCTTTAGGTTACACAAAGCCACCGGTTCTTATTGTGCACCATTTCAACCTTTCAGCCACCGGTGTCCTAACAACCAGTGATGTCATTAGTGTTGATAAGAAGGGTGCTGATCGCCTGCACAGTATCCTTATTTGACCCTCCCCTGCCCCTCTCCGTCAACACTGGGGTCACATTATCTGAGGGAGAGGGGAAACATTGGAATACTAGTCAGTACTAGTGTGGAGAAGTGTACTTGCTTTGTAAGAATAAATCACCTCTAACGTTCGTTGTCCTATGTGTGGATGTTTGCTGCATTATGTAAAACTATTAGAATAGTTTTTTACATTTTAGTATGGGGTGTCCTGAGATTGTCCATATTTTTAAAGGGTGCCTTCACTGAAAAAAGGTTGAGAAACCCTGTACTAGGGTATATCCAGCTTCAGGACTCATGTACACAGGGCAGCTAAAAAATCTTTTCTGAACGCTGGAAATTTGACCGTTAGAAACTGACGGTAAAAAAAGGTCTGTTTTACTGCTTTTACATACTGCGTTTATGCGAGTTTAGCAGCGGTTATGAGCGTTTGGGGTTCGAAGCGTTTTTTAGAGATAACCTCAGGAGACCTTTCTAAATGTCCACAATGCATGGAAAAACAAGTAAATAATAACTATTTCAGCTAGGGTGCCGAAACTTTCGGTTGTAAATGGTGTTATCTGTATTTTGCCGATCAGAGAAAAAGGTGCCGATAATGGCACTGAAAACGCTGTGCTTATCGTTTGTTTTTCATAGGTCATGTGGCTCAAAAACTGCATCAAAAATGTAACACGGGTGCGTTAGTGATGTGTTCTCGCTGCGTTTTCGATGCATTGCACCGGGGAGGTGTGTTTTTTGTGCTTTTAGAATTAGGAGGGATGCATTTTTGTTTGCGCTAAAGGTGCCAGTATTGGCAGACAATACATTCATATTCATTTAAATTCATTATCTTATTTGAAAAGTCAAATATAGTACAATTATATATAAAAATAGAAATATTTTTAAAAAACTGGCATTTTCGGTTGTTGACCAGGTGCATCCTGCATTTTCGATTTCAGCACCAAAATTTCCATTCGGTGCACCTCAAATTTCAGCCGTTCTGTGAGAATTTCGGAGCCTCAGCAGATGTTGCTGAGGCTCCGAAGAGGTAGAAAATTGGGTGAGAGGACCCGAGTTCTTTGGACTCATCCATTGATGCAGGCAACAGCATGTGGTGAAATTGGTCAAAAAGACAAATTTTCCCCCTTAAAAATGCTTATAAATGCAGTTTACTGCGGTTCCACGCGGTTCTAGGCGTTTGCAGTTTGAAATGCTGGTAAACTACAGTCCTGAATGTGATTTTTCTGCTTTAAAAAAAAAAGCTAATAACCTCAACTACCTCTAAATGACTATAAATGCCTGAATGTACGATGTACAGATAAGATATCAGAGGAGAGTTCAGGGACTGCTGAACAAAATGCCCAACTGCTCCTAAACTTCTGTTTAGCTGCTGCAATGTACATGAGGCCTAAGGCTTTTTTTATTTTTTAGTTATACAGATGAGATGATTTTGTGTGTTTTAAATGATTGGAAAGTCTCTTTTGTTTTTTTTCTATTAAAATAACAAACATGTAATACTTACCTCCTCTGTGCAGTAGTTTTGCACAGAGCAGCCCGGATCCTCCTCTTCTCGGGTCCCTCTTCTGTGCTCCTGGCCTCTCCATCCTGTTGAGAGCCCCCACAGTAGGAAGCTTGCTATTGGCCAAGCTGCAGCTCCGTGTATCCATTCAGACACAGAGCTGTCGTTTGGCCCGCCCCTCTCTCTCCAGATTGACTGAGTTTGATTGACAGCAGTGGGAGCCAGCAGTGCCGCTGCTGTGTCTCAGCCAATCAGGAGAGGGAGTCAGCTGAGGCACTTGTGGACATTGCTGGATAGAGGGGGGCTCAGATAAGTATGAGAGGGGCTCCGGCACAAGGAAGGCTTTTTATCTGAATGTTCCTATTGGGAGTATCTCACCACTAATGACATTTTTGTTGCAGGGGATGCATAGTTGCCAACATTTAAAAAAAATTTCCAGGGACACTTTGCAGCATAGCTATCAATTGCCACACCCACTTCCTTGAAGCTCCACTCTGCATAATTAATCTTGCCTACTTATCAGATTATAGGGTCTACTCAATATAGAGAGAATTACAGGAAATTAAAAAGGAAATTTCAAACTTAAGGCCACATTAGCAGAGTTGGAATAATTCTCCCATTCAGCTGCACTACTTCTGCGTAACATTTATGGGCAGTCTGATTAGCAGGCGCTTCCAGGGACAATATAAATTACCTGGGACAGGCTCCTATTTGCAGGGACTGTCCCAGGAAAAAAGGGACAGTTGGCAAGTATGGGGATGCCAGAAATCTGACTTGTATCTTAGGCAGACTTCTGGGAAAATGAGTGAGCCAATCACAGAAGCAGGAAATGAAGTTTCTGGGGTGTGGTCAGTACACATTCTGTTGCATATTGCATTGCATTTTTAGAAAATTACAACAGCTGCAGATTGAAAAGGAAAGATAATTTTTAATAACATTCAATTACAATATGATTTGGGTCCCAATTGTATACGCTATATTGTCTTTAATTTATTTGCTATTTTTTTCCCCACGAAAGTGGAGTTACCCTTTAAGTTCATTGACGCTTGTAACGGTGGATAAAAAAAGAGCGATAGATGGTAGTGAAATGTTTTGGCAGTGATCCCATTCTTGCTGGCTCATAGTTCTTCTGTGAATGATAAAAACATGTAATTGCAGCGTCCCATCTACATCACTTTCTTGAGCTCAGACAAATGATTCATTTTCATCAGTGAGTGAACATGAGGTCAGCTGTCATAGTGGTTACTTTCCTTGCTGCTCTATGCATCAAGGGGAAAAACCTTCTCGGTTGCAGCTGCCCCCGCAGACCCCCTGTTATTCTTACCTAAACCCGAATGTTCCAGGGAGGAGCCCAGCAGCTCCAGCCGCTGTCTCTGGTCCTCATTGGATAGCCATTGGCTCCCGCTGCTGTCAATCAAATCCAGTGACGCGGGGCCGAGTCCTGCTGTCTGTGTCAATGGACGCAGCAGCGGGACTCGGGAGCATCACCGCATGAGTGCCCCCATGGAAAGCAGCTCTCCCTGGGGGCACACGATGAAGAGGAGGAGCCAGAAGCGGCATCGGGGCACCCCAGAAGAGGAGGATTGGGGCTGCTCTGTGCACAATCCTTCCACAGAGCAGGTAAGTATAACATTTTTATTAAAAAAAATAAATAAAAAATGAACCTTTACATCAATTGATGTATTTGTAATATATACATAATATATGTAAACTTTTTTTTTCTCTTCTCTTTCAGATCAGCTAAACAGATTTGCTGGATTTGGTATTGGACTTGCCAGGTAACGCTGCCCATGTTTTGTCAGTTATTGTAGTATTTGGCATATAACCTAATGTTAGGCTGATTTTGGCATTTTTTTGTAAATCTTTGCTTATAAATTTTTGTGAGGTCTCTATACGTTTGTACAGTGCTTTAAAGCAATCCTACACCCTCCTATACTTTACATCCAGCAGTTTCCATGGTACTTCACGTGTCATCAGTTATCACACCAGCCATTTGATAGCTTAACAGTTCGTTGAGAGCGTGCCTGTGAACCCAGTATGTCGCAGTGCTGGGGGAGCTGCAAGCCAGCAGTAAAATTACTTTTGGCCAATCAGCAAGTAGTTAAAGCAGAAATAAACCCTCCTATTGTTTTAAGCCAAGGAAGCTGCTATATTGCCCTCTGTTTGATCTGCAACTGCCATGGTGCTGCACATGTGATCAGTTATGACACCAGGAATTAGATGGTTTGACAGTTGGGTTGAGAGCACAACCAATGTGACAGTTACATTCCTAGTACGTGTTTTTTGAAATTGTTAAAAAGATGGGTTTAGTTCCTCTTTAAAGCGGAGTTCCAGCCATTTACTCACCTGTCCAACGGTCCAGCGATGCGGCCGCCCGAAGCCTCGATCCTCTCCCTCGGCGCTGGCATCACTGCTGTGGGCACCCGGCTGTTAGTTTGCGGCTTCACAGCCGGGTACCCACTGCGGATGCGCGAGTCGCGCTGCGCACCGTGATTGGCCGGCAATCTTCTGGGACCTCTGACGTGTCCCAGAAGATTGCAGGGAGGGAGGGGGAGAGGAGAACTTCAGCTCAGGGCGCCGTGGCGCTCCGAGCGGAAGTGGGAGCGGGTACCTGTCAAAACTAGGTACCCGCTCCCCCCCCCCAAAAAATGACATGCCAAATGGGGCATGTCGGGGGGTCAGGACTCCCTAAAGCGGAAGTTCCACTTTTGGGTGGAACTCCGCTTTAATGAACATGCATCAGTGCATTATATCTTGCATTAACATGCATTGTGTTAGGACAGTCCACTGAAAGCAATGGACTTCTGACAATGTCCCAGTTTTGTGACATGGCACAACATTTTGCTGCAACGCAATATGACGCATTGTAGCATATTGCAATTTGTCTGTGCTGCCTTATTGTCATTCAAAATGAATGGCACTGCAGTGCATCAATGCATGTAACGTGCGTTGCGTAAACACTTGCATTGCTGCAACACAGATGTAAAACGGCCCTAAAAAAGGACTAGATTTACTTTTAATGCAGACTCCAAAATAAAGAATAGCTATAGGTAAAATGCAGACAGTTTTCCTTTTAGACACTTTGTGGCATATATTATTATTATTAAGGATTTCTATAGCGCCAGCAGTTTACGCAGCGCTTTACAATATTAGAGGGAGACAGTACATATAAAATACAATAAAATACAAGAGGATTAAGAGGGCCCTGCTCAGAAGAGCTTACAATCTAATGGCATTGAATGTGACAGTCACTGAACATTCACTACAGATGAATCAGTCACTGAAATTTAAAGGATAGGTTCACTTTTAGGAACATTATATACCTGTATTTAGGGGGTTAACATGCTGCTAAGCACCCTCACCCTCTGACTGAGCCCTCCCTTCCCTGTGACAGTGAGCTGGGGTTCCACTCCCCTGCAGCCGCTGTCACATTTAAAGTCTGCTCCGCCCACACAGCTGCATCTGTGAATGAATAAACTACAAGTCTTGTTTGCCCCTGCTGCAGACAGATTTGTTGTCCTCAATGGACTACAAGTGCTTTGATCAGCACACATGTAGTCCTTTTGACAGTTCCCAAGCTATAACAGAAAGCCTCTATAGGTGTGGGCAGAGAGCTGGAGGAAATATCTGCAGGAGACTGAAATTGCATCCTCAATCCACTGATCATGGGTGAAATATTTTGCAGGCACCTGTGAAAAAAATAATAAATGCACTTTTTATTCCCTGTAAAAATATGTGGTGGTGTTATTAGTGAATTTAGCCTTTAAAAATGCATGCACTGGGATGATGCACCAGCATAATGTTTTATAACTCTTTTATAAGTTTTGGAACTGTTTTGTACCTCTTTGTGTAGAAGACTGACTGTGCGTTGTTTGTTGCCTAAATATATTGTCTGGGACTACACATACAATTTTGATTGCTTAGTAAACGCTTTAACCTGTTATTGACAACCACCTCATTAGAAATCAATGTGTTATTAATAACTGTTACGAAAAATAGTTACAATGAGTTTGAATACTCATGATGTTGTGTATTGAGCACTGTGGTTGCACAAGCATACCTGCTCTTCAAAGGTCTTGAAAGCTTGTAGGCCTTGCCTGTTTACCTACCAGACTGATGAAACAGTGTGGGATGAGCATGGAGGCATGCCTTCTTCCTCACTTACCCAAAAGTCCTGCTTTTTCTGGACAGAAGCTGCTTGTATCCCAAGAACAGGATTGCATTAAAGTGAACCTAATCCTTTGCCTATTCAACACAAGATGACAGGTTCTCTCGGTAACCCACCTCCTGTGTTGGCTCGGTTCATACGTGTGTGTGTGTGTGTGTGTGTGTGTGTGTGTGGGCCGTGTTTGCTTGGACATATTGCAACTTGTGAAATGAACATGCATATTAAGGCCTTATTCACATGGGTGTACTGATCCATACACCTGTGCAAGGGGCCGTCTTTACCCCTGCATGTGCACTGGTGTGTGTGCAGATTTGTGCAGACAGCCTGTTTAAGGCAAGGTTCACACCTATGCAGGTTGCAGTTGATGTGTTTTTCATGTGTTTTCCCAGTGTGTTGGGATGCGTCGGTTGTCATGTGGGAGAAACTAGCAAAAACACAGTGGAGACGCATAAAAAACGCAAGCACTGCATTTTTGATACATTTCTGCTGCGTTTCTGTTAAAGTCTGTGGAACCAAAAGCACAACCTGTTGTGGGCAAAAAAGTCCCTGACCCTTTCCAAAAAGCATTGGTTGAAAACGCACAGATGTGAACGTGATTCATAGGAAATCATGGTAAATGAACTGTAGTGCATTTCTGCAAAACTGAAAATGCGTGCCAAAACACATTGGTGTGAACGTAGCTTAAAGCAGAGTTCCACCCAAAAGTGGAACTTCCAATCATCTGCTTCCTCCCTGCCCTCCTGTGCTACATTTGGCACCTTACTGTGTGTGTGTGTGTGTTTAACGGGTACCTGTCTTTGACAGGTATCCTTCCCCACTTCCAGGAGACAGTGTGGCGCTGTCCCTCAGAAGTTCGGCCCCCTCCTCCTTTCCCCGCTGCTGAGCCAATTGGAATGCGCAGCTTCACTGCTGGTTTCCCTTAGAACGAATAGCGGCAGCAGCAGCCGATCCGATAATCAGCTGGGGTGCTGACGTTGCGGGCTCTCTTGACTGGTAAGTGTCCTTATATTAAAAGTCAGCAGCCACAGTATTTGTAGCTGCTGACTTTTAATTTTTTTTTTTTTTTTTCCCCAGCTGGAACACCCCTTTAAATCTGTGACAGATGCCCTCTGTAAGGATCTGCACTGATCTCCAAGTACTTCCTGCAGTGCACATTAATGTAGGTCTAATTCAGATCAGAATTCAGACAGACTGGATTCTGATGCATGCATTGAGCCTGCACGGATCTGCACTCTGGGATGTGTGTGGAGATCTGGGAGTACAGATTGCTTTTTAGCTTATGAATGTGCATGGGCCCTGTGAGATTCAACTTCATGGTGACAATTGCTTTGCTTTTAACTGGTTTTGAACAAGGGGTTATCATCAAAGTAGAACCATAGACAAAACTTTTTTTTTTTGGATAGAGCAAGGGAGGGTTATAACCCCTGTCAGATTGTTTTTCGCCATCTTGTGTTCCATTGCAAAGATTTAGCTTCACTTCCTGTCCCATAGCCAAACGGGAAGTGAGAGGAAATCCCTGCAAATTAAGGGAATTCTTTGGGGACCCCCCAGGTCACCAGAACTAGTGTCCCCATTGGAAGATTTCCCTTTTATTACTTTTCTGGGGATAATTTCAATGATAACAGTATACAGGACAAATGGAGACGGTGAATCTCCTGAACAGGGACACAGACTGCAATAAAAACTGACAGGGGTTTTAATCTATCCCCATTCTATCCAAAACAAAACAAAAAAAGGTTTTGTCTTTAGTTTTGTTAGCTAGGTCACAAAGCAATCAGTGTAAGGGTCCTTTCACACGGGCGCTCCGTGTGTCCGCAAATCATCCTATTTTTTTGCGGATGATTTGCGGACTTTAATGTAAGTGAATGGCACTGCGGATGTCAGCGGAATACCATCCGCTGACATCCGATTTTCCTCCTTTCAGTTCTGTTCCGTTTTTTCGAATGGAACAGAACCCTATTTTTTCATCCGTGTAAAAAACGGAAAGGAAGGAAAATCGGATGTCAGCGGTGTCATCCGCTGACATCCGCAGTGCCATATACTTACATTATGTCCGCATATCATCCGCAAACGGATGGGATGATATGCGGGCACACGGAGCGGATGACACAAATGTGAAAAAAAATAAAAAAAGTCCCGTAGCGGACTAAAGCAGCGGAGCGGCCGTGTGAAAGGACCCTAAGTTCAATCACTAAAGATATAAATCTAAAAATGTTTGTATCCAAAAAGTTGCATGTGCGATGGTGGACCTTTTTCAGCTGCGTGCTTTTACATTTGTACTTCAGTGTTATTTATATATGTGTGTGTGTGATTATATTATTATTATGTACTGTAATATATTAGTATTAGAAAAATATTGTTGAAAATGCTCTATAAAAAAGTTAGAAGCGGTTTTCCCTTAGCCCCCTTTCACACGATTGGACCAATCAGGTCCACCTGTCCGTTTTTTAGGCGGACCTGATCAGGCCACCCGTTCTACTCTATGGGGAGGCGGATGTCCGCAGACACCCACCTGGTATCCAATCCAACAAGATCTGCTGAAGACAGACGGATGGCGATACGTTTGCCATCTCTCCAGCGGGTCGATCGGATGGGATCAGATGAAAAGGGACAAGCTGTCAGTTTTCATCCGATCTCCCCATAGAGGAGAGCAGGACTCTGACAGGTCTGTCTCTGCACAGTGAGCAGAGACTGACCTGTCATCCGCCTGCTCACTCTGTGGAAATCAACAGATCAACCCATGTGAAAGGGGCCCTAAAGTAAAATGCACATATTTTCGCAGGAAAAAAAATGTGCGTCTTATTATTTTTGTCACCAGAGCATGCAAAGTAGTGTACCCATAAGAAGTGTACTTACAAGTTCATCTGCTGTGGTGGCAGATAGGATTTGTAGTTCATTCATTCATAGATCTCTGTGAATGAATGGCATGGCTGTGCGGTTATCCCTGCACAGCCATCCATGCCAATTTCAAATTTGATAGCTGTTGCAGGGGAGAAGAACCTAAGATGCTGTCACAGGGTGGGGTTGCTTAGCAACATGTTATATGTTATACCCTAAATATGGAGTTGAACTTTTAAATTGAATCTCTGCACAATTTTTCTTTTTTTTTTTCTTTCGATTTTGAATAAGTGGGAAAGGGTTAGAACAGAGAAGACTAAGAAGGGTGCTGTTTTGAGTATGAAAAGAAAGTTTATTGGTAATAATAACATAAAATCCCTTTAACTTAGAAATGCAATCAGGCACTTGTAAGAAGGTGATCAGGGGTAGTAGCAACAGATGTGGAATCCAGCTGTGGAGAGTGGTGAGTCACATCTATGAAATGACAGCAAGTAGGTTCTGCAGTCCAGAGCAGGTAAAGGCAAACTAGCAGCATCCACAAAGTAATTGGTGATCTCTAAGATGAAATGTGCAAGAAGGTAAAGCAGGGCTGTAGCAACAGATGTGGGACTCAGCAGTGAATGACAGCTGACAAGTGGCTTAAACAGTCCAGGGCCTGCTCAAGCAACCGTGGTCCTCAGAGTGGTCCTCAGAGTGGTCCTCAGAGTGGTCCTCAGAGTGGTCCTCAGAGTGGTCCTCAGAGTGGTCCTCAGAGTGGTCCTCAGAGTGGTCCTCATGGCGGTCCTCATGGCGGTCCTCATGGCGGTCCTCATGGCGGTCCTCAGAGTGGTCCTCATGGCGGTCCTCATGGCCTTGGAAGTAATTTTATGTCTGGCAGTATAAGACAATACATTTTGGGGTCCAAACCCTTTCTGAAGCCTGGTTTGAGAATAGTGAAAAGCATTCCTATGTGCGGAGAGATTGGCAAGATTGGTGATGCATTGTTAGACAGACAATTGTTCAAAAAGATATTGCTCTGAAATCTCAGAGCACCCGCCGTAACCGAGATTTGGAGAGGGCTAGAAGACCAAAAATGGGACTTTATGGGTACCAAGCAAGGATCAGAAATTCAAAAGTATATATAAAATCTTTTAAATTTTATTAAATACAAGTATAAAATCAATTACAATACAAATGAAGGGGAATGAAGGGGAAGAAAGAAAAACAGTTGGATACATTACATGAACAGGTTCAAAGGTGTCAATAAACCATATATATATATAATATTACAGTGGCTTATCCGGAGAGTAGCCTGGCTGTTGTCCACAGAAAAGCGCCCAACATGTTTCGCCAAATGCTTCTTCAGGGGCATATAGCTATTGAAAATATGGTCGTAGTAGTACTGTATCAAAATATAAAGATGTATTACATACAGTTCATATACAAAGAAAGACATTACGTGACACTGTAATATTATATATATATATATATATGGTCTATTGACACCTTTGAACCTGTTCATGTAATTTATCCAACTGTTTTTCTTTCTTCCCCTTCATTCCCCTTCATTTGTATTGTAATTGATTTTATACTTGTATTTAATAAAATTTAAATGATTTTATATATACTTTTGAATTTCTGATCCTTACTTGGTACCCATAAAGTCCCATTTTTGGTCTTCTAGCCCTCTCCAAATCTCGCTATGGTGGGTGCTCTGAGATTTCAGAGCAATATCTTTTTGAACAGTTAACTTAGGGACGTTGGTACCATTTTGTACTGCATCTGCTATTTATTCTATTCCCATATAGACACACCTCAATTTATTTAGACAGACAATTGGTTTAGTAGATCATAGTTATATTATTACACTTATAACAAAAACAATTATGCTTGATACTTTATTGAACTAACATTCAAATTTTCAGGACATGCTGTTGGGATGTACCCCCTTCTTCTAAGGGCAAAGCAGTGTTACGGAAAATTGGCAAATTTAAAAAAAAAAAAACAGTAAAAAAAAAAAAAAAAAAACATGGTCACAGAGTAGACTAATAAAATTTTTAACACAATGTGATATACCTAAATTGTAATAATAAGAGGTAAGACAATCAGAATACTGCTGGTAAATTTAAATTGTTAAGATTTCATTGATGAAAAAATGTACGTGTTATAGCACAATTCTACCACTAGAGGGAGATGTGTTGCAATGTATTTTTAAAAACCACATGAATGAAGCCATGTAAGAACACTTCAAAAGGATGGAATGTAAGGAAGATTGAGAGGAAATAGCTACTCAGACTCCACTCTCACTAGTGCGGTTTCCCAAGCATCTACTGCTGTACTGCAGTGCACAACAATGAACATCGCATTATTCTCTATGGTGCCCATTCACAATAATTTGTGGCTCCATAGACTTCAGTGGGAGCTCATGAACGGTGCATGTGCATGTGTTTTAGTGCATTTGTGGCAGTGTTTTTTGTTAAGTAACCAGTTTCCTCCTACACAAAAAAACAAAACATGTAAACATGCTCTACGGAAGCGCACAGAAAAACGCATTACTATGTAGAAGCATTAGTATGATCCTAGGCTAATAAACCTAGTAGCCGTTATCAGCACAGCAATGCATTTTGATACTTGGCGCACATGTGAGTCAATATCTGTGATAGAAAAATATATGAAATGCAGAAGTTATGATCGGAGTATATAAAGACAAGAAAAATACTATGGAAGTAAAGCAAATTGAAATGAAATCTTGATCAGAGCAATGAGGGTGATTTCCAGCTTCTCCTTGGGGCCTTTTGGGACTTTTAGGCGTTTAAAGTTATACAATGTATCCAACATGTTAAATCGTGACATCTAATCTATGAAATCTCTCAGTTGAGGAATACCAAGGGGGGAATAGATTCATTAAAGTGGTATTAAATCCAGAAACCAAAAAAATATATATATTTCAGTTTACCAGTTCTTGGATGTGGTGGCTGCATTAGTTTTCCTTTTTTTAGACTTTTTTTTTTAATAATTTTTTTGGGGGTTTTATACCGCTTTTAACTTTCAGATCTTTTGTGGATTTGTGTTTCTGTACAAATTGGCGTGGGGCACTATGATCCAAGATCTCCCTCTTTATGAGTGGGTAATGTTCCCCAAATCCATTACAGGAGACTCTGATTATATATTCAACATAAAGGAGAATGCAAGGACATGTTGGACAATAAACAAACTCTATGTAACTCCTTGAGAGCCGGTTCACACTGGGGCGACCTGGTCGCCTGACAGGTCGCCGTAGGTCGCCTGCCATAGAGAAGCTGTGGACCCGTTCTAATAGGAGCGACACAAGTCGCTCCGACTTAGAAAAAGGGTCCGGAGCTTCTTTGGGGCAACCCGGAGCGACCTGCATTGACTTCAATTATATGAAGTCCGTGCCGGCCGCTCCGAGGTTGCGGTGCGAGCTGCACGCCGCGACTTCACAGGTCGCCCGGCAAAGTCGGCTCGCCCCAGTGTGAACGGGGTCGAAAGCATTTGTAAACCCTATTTTTTTCCTAAAATAAAAAAAATCATGTTTTACGTACCTAGTCTGTAGAATGGTATGCACAGGAATGGCCCAGAACCTCCTTTTCTGGGGTCCCCCACCAACACTGTCAGCTCCTCCTCTTCTGTGTCTGCCTTCATAGCAAGTTGCATGCTATGGGGGCAGACGTGCTGGCTCGCTCCCAAGACGGGCTGTGTGTGTCAATAGACAAACACAGTACAGCTTGGCCACTCCCCCCGCTCTCTCCTCACTGGGTTTGACTGACAGAGCCTCCAGTGAGACCCAGAAGAGGAGAGAAGAGCAGGAGTAGACAGCCACAGCTCTGGATCGAGAATGGACTCAGATAAGTGTTGGAGACGGGGAGCTTTTATTGATAGGTTTTATAACCTAACACAGGGAATGCATTAGGGAAAAATGCTTTTTGTCTTTAGAACCATTGTAATGTTGTATGTTGAATACTACTCATTTTTTGTCATTATTTTACTAATATTAAGAATTTTCCACAAATGAATCTCAGTCTGGGAGGTAACGTGGGGCCTTACAATGCATGCAGGTGAACAGTATTTAAAATGTTATTTTTGGAATCAAGTCATTGATTAGTGTGGTGGGCTTAGGTGGATGATCTAGGTAAGTGCAATGTCTCCTGCATTCTGGGCATATGTCCCTGCATGCATAGGGCCCTAAACGCAAATGCCACTCATTACAGCATCTAGCTGCAGTGTATTTCAATAGCCACTGCTCTTGCAGCTGTTAGTATACCTAAATAGTGACTGCATCTGATTGGCTGCAGTCACTGTTTGCTTGAGAATTTTCTGCCTAGAGCCTTTGATCTTCAGACCAAAGGCTGTTAAGCTTGATGGGCCATCTGGTCCACCAGTGGCTTGGATTTCATCTGATTCAGCTGTGTGTATGGCCAGCATGAAGGCTAGTAGACACGGGCAGAGTATTGGCTGGTTCAACAGAAACAGGATGACATTCAGCCCATGTGTGCAGCAACCTGTCCGACATAAGCTGGTTTAATGAGCGGCTTTTATCGAACAGGCATCCTGGAAAACAAGCATCTGATCAGGGCTGGCAGCCAATGGCTGTGAGTGCTGATCAGTGTGTTCTGGCGGGAGCCGCCCCCCTGTCAGAACCCAATGGATCAGGGGGGGAGATCGCTGCACTAATATTGCTTAGCTAGTACAGCGACCTCTCTGTTTTTTTTTTTTATGTTCAGCCTGCTGGGTTGATTGAAAAAAAAAAAAAACTCCCCGTGTGTCCTTGGCCTAAAATTGGGTTCACTAGGCTAGTGCAGGAGTTCCCAAACTGTGGGTCGCGAGCTGCATTTCAGTGGGTCGCTGGCAGATTTTGAGCCAGAGCTGCCCCGGCAACCCAATTCTCTCCCACATTATTCCTGCGGCTCACTGACACCCGCAAGCGCAGCCCGATATCCTGGCTGTACTTGTCAGCCGTCGGTGAACTCTGTCAGCCAAGAACTTAGCGGCGCCGCTGCTTCCATCCTGTAAAGTTCGGCTCCTCCTGACACAGGCGGAGTCAGTAATATTGCACTCCGCCTATGACAGGAGGAGCCATGACGCGATTGGCTAAACAGCGCGCCACTGCACTCTGAGTCCCCTGCTTGGAATCAATTCTTCCACGTGCTGATGAGAGGTGGGGTGGATGGGACCAGCATGGGATTGTGCAGACGTGAAGAACACACAGGTAACCTATGATGGGTCACCCTGTACCCTTCAACACCTCTACCTAGGTAGCCAAGCCACCTCCTGCTCATGCCATGCCTCCTTCTTCATCATGCCTTGTCTCCTTCTTCATGCCATGGCCTCCTTCTTCATGCCATGTGGCATGACATGAAGAAGGAGGCATGGCATGAAGCCTGAGCCTCATTTTTCATGCCTTGCTTGACTTCCTTCATCATACTATGCCTCCTTTTCTTCATGCCTTGTTTCCTTCCTTCCTTCATTCATGCCTCCTTCTTTCTCATACCTGTGGCACCTGGTGCCATTTGCCAACCTCCTTCTTATGACTATAAAGTGTGACTTACTCACCTTATATGTATTATCACCATGACCATGGCATCACCTCTCCTTTTCCTGCTTGTAACTATTATATATAATTCAGACAGCACTACAAGTACCAGGGCTACACAGTGCCAGTCTGATGAATGCAGTAGGTACAAAACTAGTTTGGCAGGCAGGGTCTTCTTTCTCCCAGAATGCAGCAATGGCCCAGCCAAGTCAGTACACACATGAATGGGTCCAAGTTAAAGTATAATTCAATTCTATCTGCTTTGCAGCAGGTGTAGGTGCCCTATACCAGCATTCACTTCCAGCAAAAGGAACTTTTCCAGGTTAAGTTCGGTCAATTAAACTGATTTGTTACTAAGATCTAGGGAATAATTATTTCAGCAGGTGGACTGCTGCTCACTTTCAGGGCTGATGATGGGAAATGAGAGGACGTAGCAGTTTACTAAATTGAAAAGTTGTAAATTGATATTTTTAATTTAACATCCCCCTCCCTTTAAAATATGCATTATTATTATTTGCATGTATATAGCGCCAACAAATTCTGTAGCGCTTTTACAATATTCAATTACAAGCAAGTGGGTCCCGAAAGATAACTATTCAGAAGTGGGTCTCGGCCAAAAAAAGTTTGGGAAGCCCTGGGCTAGTAGAAGTGGATGCAGGCATATTTATTGAAGCCTTTGATCTCTGTACAGAAGTGGCTGGAGTTTTTTTGTGATCTTTTGTAGGTGACCACTAGTGGGACCTGATTATCCTTTTCACTTTGATTATAATGTAATGTGAGTCTTATGAGATCATCTGTGGTGTCTGAGCAGATCTGATTGTACCTTAAAAGGGCTGTCCAAAGACGTTGGATTCTTGTATGTGTCTGGGATGAAAACTACCATGCCTGAGTTATGTGAGAGATGGCCTTTGGGTTTTCTGTAGGTGGATGTTTGCAAATGTGCTCCTATAATTCCTATTGTGGTGTCCAGGAAGTTTATTTCTGTTTGTGAGTGGTTTAATTTAACTTTTAGTATGGGGTGGAAGTTGTTGTGGAATTGGAAAAGAACCTCTTTACATGCAGTTCAGATAATCAAAATGTAATCTATGAAGGGAAAATAGACCCAAAGGGCTTTCACTATAGGTGAAAATAGAGCCCTGGACTCTTTATCTCATAATTAATCACCAAAATAAGATCTCCAAACTGATCTTTATTGTTCCGCTGTGGATTTCACAACAATCTTTAGCTTTATATAAGGCCCAAAGAAGGGAACCCGAAAGATTGCATAGCCTAACTTAGCCTATAAAAGGTATCGCCTAGGGATGCACCGAAATGAAAATTCTGGGCCGAAACTGAAAATGCAGGATGCCGAAAACCGAAATTGACTTTTTTTCCACCAAATTATTTTAAAATAGATAGAACAGGGGCATACACCAGAAACAGGCAGCGACATACACCTGTAGCTGTCACCCTGTCGCAGTATATG
Source organism: Pelophylax lessonae (assembly GCF_965119305.1). Lineage (NCBI taxonomy): Eukaryota > Metazoa > Chordata > Amphibia > Anura > Ranidae > Pelophylax > Pelophylax lessonae. Next base: position 178,461,302 of record NC_138768.1, read on the forward strand.
TACTGTGACGGGTTGGCAAGTCGTAATTTAATTACCAATGGTATTTGTATTATGCAGCATGAGGGGGTTAATGTATTGCCATTGGTCACTGATGCATTAGTGACTGACCAGTGGCAGTTAATTAACCTCTTTGTGCTGCATTAGTGCAACCAGTGTCAGTGTTAATTAACACTGGGTGCACTGACACTGATACTGGTTGCACTAATGCAGCACAAAGGGGTTAATTAACTGCCACTGGTAGGTCACTAATGCATCAGTGACCAGTGGCAATACATTAACCCACTCATGCTGCATAATACAAATACCATTGGTAACCTCGCCTCAGCGCCCCACCCCACCCCAATGATGGCAATCTCCTTGTGGGCACCTCCATGACACAGGCAGACAAACTCTCCCCTCCTCCTGTGTCCTTCCTTTCAAAAATCCGTGCTCTGGCTGGTGGCCCGCCTCCCAGCGATGTCACTACTACGACTATGTGTATGAATGAACTAACACACCAGGCGGGCGGGCGAGCGGCCGCTAATAGCTGTGACTAAGTGAGCCCTTCAGATCCCTGTCAGCAGAGATACCCGCCTGACAGAGAAGTGAAGGGCTCACTTAGTCACAGCTATTAGCGGCCACTCGCCCGCCTGCCCCGTGTGTTAGTTCAATTATACACATAGTCGTAGTAGTGACATCACCAGGAGGTGGGCCGCCGGCCAGAGGTAGGATTTTTGAAACCTGCACTGCGGCCATCATTAATTTCGACATCTTTAACCCATTTTCGGCCGAAATTTCGGTGCACCACTAGTATCGCCTAAACTCCAAACTTACTCCAAAATTAGAAAAGAGCTGGGCTGACATATATGGAAACAATGCGTGTCTCAGTCCCTAATATATTGCATAGAAACAGGAGATGAAGGCCCAGGTGGGGCGCTGAGGCGAGGTTACCAATGGTATTTGTATTATGCAGCATGAGTGGGTTAATGTATTGCCACTGGTCACTGATGCATTAGTGACCTACCAGTTGCAGTTAATTTATAAAATTACATTGGTTTATTATATAGAAAAGTAAGAAAAAGACATAATATTACACACAAGATGATCATCAACAAAAAAAACATTTCCATTACATACATATACTTGTTAGTCTGCTTGAGCATCAAAAATATCAATGGTCTGTGCTAGATGAATCTCGACGCGTTTCGCGAAGACACCATTTCGCTTTATCAGGAGAAAAGCACAGCTATCTTCAGATGTAACAGGCTGTAAATTCTAAGGTACTCCAAGTCCACTTGTCAGGACCCTACTGTTTTCCCATGTCCAGACTATCAAGTAAAAGTTCATAGAAGCGGAAGAAACCGCTATACTCCACACACAAAAGGAATTGTCCTGTTCAGTCTCTCCGGGAGTTAGGGGGAGAGGGATATGTAGCCATTTTTTGGCCTTTTTTCCATCTTTTGGCCTTGTCCTCTGGAGGTTTTCCTGCTCTGTGTGTCCTGCTGGCCCGGTATCCCTCTCCCCCCAACTCCCGGAGAGACTGAACAGCACAATTCTTTTTATGTGTGCTTCCGCTTCTATGCACTTTTACTGGATAGTCTGGACATGGGAAAACAGTAGGGACCTGACAAGTGGACCTGGAGTACCTTTGAATTTACAGCCTGTTGTTACATCTGAAATAGTGTCTTTGTGAAACGCGTCGCGATTCATCTAGCACAGACCATTGATATTGTTGATGCTCAAGCAGACTAACAAGTATATGTATGTAATGGAAATGTTTTTTGTTGATGATCATCTTTGTTGTGTTAATATTATGTATTTTTCTTACTATTTTATATAATAAACCAATGTAATTTTATAATTTTGTGTATGTCTTGTTAAAGTCCCTTGGGCCTTCATCTCCTCCTGTTTCTTACTCCAAAATGAATTAATGGCTGAAACAGTACAGTACGCTTTTACGTTTATTTCATAGGAATATGTACATGTTGATTAGCTGTTACTTACGGTAATCTTTTGTTCTCTAAGTCTCTTTACAGAAAATGTGTTGGCTCACCCGTGCATTGTCTTGCGCCGTCAGTGCCAGGTAAATATAACAATTTATTGTAGCAGATCTTAATGGTTGTTTTATTAAACAGAACCAGTGTATCACTTAAATTATACCTAAATCCCATATGTATAATTTAATTTTGGATAGAATAGGGGAGGGTTAAAACGAATGTTGTTTTTTTTACCCTCGGGGTCTCCCTTTACTTCCTGTCTTGTAGACCCAACAGGAAGTGAGAAGATATCTTTCCAACGTGGGAGAAATCACGGAAGTTGACACAATAACAAGTGTACCCACTGGAAAGTTTGCCCCTCTTTTCCAGTTCTTGTGTCAACTCAATACTTTTTGAATATACTCTCACTTTTATTCCCAGTGACATTGGAGATGAGGAAAAATAGAGTAACTGAATATCCCTGACATGGACATAGAAAGCAATAAAACCTGAACATGATTGTTCCAGCCCCTCACTATATTCAAATCTTCAAAATTCAAATAATTAAAAAAAAAAAAGGAAAAATTGCCTTCATTATACAATTTTCCTTTAGATTTTCCAAAAACCATAAAATATGAGGTCAGACCTAACCACTTGTATGTAATCAGGCAGGTCCTTGCACTATTTGTTGAAGGTAAATCTAAAGGAAATTGAATAGGAATATTGTATAATGTATGGCCAGCGTTCGCTAATCAAATGAACCATTTACTCTCTGTATGGCACAGTCTTCCTTCAACCACAAAGGGGAGAAAATCAAGGCTGGTCCCAGAGGTGTGCAAGTCATTGAAGGGCAGGCAGATGTTGCTACCTGTCATTGAAAAGAGATCCTTCTGTCTTTGACTACCTAAAGCATGGTACACACTACTAGTTTTGGGAATAAAAATGACAGCTCAGAAGGAGCCGCTGTACTAACTATCCGACATTAGTACAGTGATCTCCCTTCGCTGTGCTATTGTGTTCTGACAGGGGAAAACCCCCCTGCCATAACACTCCGGTCAGCACTCTCAATCATTGGCTGAGAGCACTGATAAGGAGCCAATCAGCAGACCTTTTTCTGTCATACTCTTTCTACAGAAGCTGGCCTGGCTGCAGTACACCGAGCATCGGCTGTTTTCTATTGAGCACTGTCAGTGTTGATGGAGGAATGCCTCCCGTGGGGCTATCGTGTTCTCCTGGTGGGGGGGGGGGGGGGTCTGGTTCTCTTGCTGGGAGAACACATTGATTACTGCTAGTGGCTATAGCAATAATCGCATCCTAAAAATTCCAACATGCTGTTTGTACGAAAGTCGATCGATGGATCGCCTTTGGTACAATCACTCTACCCATAGATCCAAAACCATCTATGGTCTACTTAAAATGTTTGCAGCTAAATTTTTCAGAATCAGGACTATGGCTGGCCAAAGTTTGCACAACTTTTGTCCAATTCCTGCTGAATGAGCCCCACAAGCACCATTTGGCTTGACAAAAGAGTTAAAAATCGACTGAGCTTGTGGAAATGTATAATTCGAACAATAACTGGATCTTTTCAGATGCATTCACTGTTCTGCAGGGCCACTGTTTTCAGATAGTCGCTGCTGCTAAAAACAATATCTGGCAGTGGAGAGTCCTCCATCCATGCTACGTAGTGTGGAAGGGGGATTCAACTTTTTTTTTTTTCTCTCCAGGCTGAACAAGATAAAATTAATTTGTTTGTGGCTAGCTTAGGGCCCTTTCACACTGATCAGTTCTTTAGTTTAAAAAAGTAGAAGAAAAATGCATTCCTTTTGCAAATGCTCTGAAGCTCTTTGCACCGGTCAGTTGCATTTTTAAAAGTCCTGCTTGTTGCAATTTTGGTGCATGTTAAAAAAACATTGAAAAACGTATCAAAAGCGCACCACTGTTGCCTTTTTGGTGCGTTTTTTTTTTTCCCTCATATTTCAAAGGTGCATGTTAGGGGTCAGGCACCCAGAAAACGCACTGGAAATGCATTAAAAACATCTGATGCATTTTTTTTGCAATGCAGCAGCGTGAAAGCAGCCTGAATCATTATTCTAATGCATGCCTTTTTTCTTTTAAATGTGTGATGCATGCACACAAACCTGAGGGTTTAATCAGAATAGTGAATGTTTCACAAGAGAAAGAGAAAGTTTCCATAATGGCGTAGAAGCCAGTTGTCATTCTTCATTTGCAAATGTACATCACTTGAAAGCTGTGAAGCAGACAGTTCCAGCACTGCTGATTTGAATGAAGTGTTTCCTAAATGGATCATTTCCATGAATGTCTGCTGGACAGGTCACTACTAATGCTAATGTCATGTAGGCGGTATTTTGTGGAAAGCCGCTGACTGTTTTGGCGTATCAAATGGCATGTGATACCTCTTGAGTGAAGATTTGTCACGTTCTATCAGTTCCCTTTTATTCATCACTAGTGTTTACCAAGGAACATGCCAGTACGTGCGGGCGATCATAGCTCTGCCCTGTACTGGTGTGCAGTCACTAGCACCTTGCTACATTATGCCTTTAAAACTCTAGGATTAAAGTGGTTCTAAAACCTATGCATGTTTTACCTTCATGCATTCCTTGAAATAAAGGAGTTGTAAAGGCTTTTTTTATCCCTATGCATTCTATGATGAGGCTTACCTATAGGTACTGTAAATATCTCCTAAACATGTACCGTTTTGGAGATTTTTACCCTACATGCAGCCAGTGACATCACTGGCGCATGCGTTCTGAAGGAATGGGCGCTGGTGCCGTACCTTCATAGCTCTGTGCTGTGACTGTCGGCTTGCGTGCGCGGGAGTGACGTCACCGCGGCTCCAGCCAATCAGATGGCCGGGTGCCGCGATCCCGGAAGACGGGCGACTGAACATGTCGCCCGTCATACAGGTAAGCGGGCGGCACGGCGGGGGCTCGTTCTTAGGTAAGTATTTCATAATGAGCTAGTATGCGATGCAGGTGGAAAAAAAAAAAAATGTTATGGGTTTACAACCTCTTTAATACTTACCTGTGCCCTAGTGATGTCCACGAGGCCCTCACATGTCCAGGACTCTCCCTCCTGATTGGCTAAAATACAGCCGCTGTGCCAGTGGCACCTGCGGCTGTCAATCAAAGCCAGTTAGCCAATCAGGAGAGAGGGGGGGTGGGGCAGAACAGCTGTGGAAGTGCTGGATAGGAGGGAGGGGCCAGAAGCACATTGCAGAGGGACCAGAGAAGAGGAGAATCCAGGCTGGTGTGTGTAAGCCCCCGTTCACACTGGGGCGACCTGGTCGCCTCACAGGTCGCCGCAGGTCGCCTCCCATAGGGAAGCTGCGGACCCGTTCTGATAGGAGCGACACAAGTCGCTCCGACTCAGAAAAAGGGTCCGGAGCTTCTTTGGGGCGACCAGGAGGCGACCGCCATAGACTTCAATGTTACGAAGTCCATGGCGGCCGCTCCGAGGTCGCGGCGCGCTGCTCGCACCGCGACCTCGGAGGTCGCGGTGCGAAGTAGCGTCGCCCCAGTGTGAATGGGGGCTTAAACCAACTGCACAGAGGAGGGAAGTATAACATGTTTGTTATTTAAAAAAAAAAAAACAGGACTTTAAAATCACTTTAAGGCTCGGTTTCCACTGCTGCGGCTACAGAGTCGCGCTACTTCTAGCGCGACTCTGTAGTGTTCACTTGTTCGCAGCTTTCAGTGAGACTTGTCCCTCATTATAGAAGGAAGTCGCACTGAAGTCGGCCCAAAAGTAGTGCACAAACTACTTTTCAAGTTGCCGCAACTCAAGTCGCGGCAGTGAGAATGGGCCAAATAGAAATGAATGACTTTTGACTTGCTGTGCGACTTGACATGTGTCAAGTCGCACAGCAAGTCGCAATAGTGGAAACCGAGCCTAAGTGCCGGTTCACATTTGTGCGATGCAGGAACGCTGCGAATATACAGCGTGTTCCCGCATCGCATCCGCAGCTCAGGCAGTTCACACTGCCATATGCGATACACTAGGGGTGTCAATTTAAAGTTAACGACAACCCCAGTTAAAATCGCATATCGCAGTGCGATCTGTAAGTTCGCACAGAATCGGATCGCACTAGTGTGAACCACTATGCGATCCGATTCTGCTGCAGACCCAAAAAAAGTGTCCTGTGCGTCTTTTAGTGCGATTGCGGTGCGAATTCAGCCATACAAACTGTATGGCTAAATTTGCACCGCACAGAGATAGCATGTCATTTTAGGAGCAGTGCGCTCCGAATTACATGCGATCTCTGTGATCGCACTAATGTGAACCGGCACTAAGGTAAAAAATGTTTAGGCATCAGTATCCCCCTAATCCCCTTTTCACTTACCTTATCCCTCATTTGATCCAACGCTGTGCATGTCTGCCACTCTTCTCTCCCTCACTTCCGGGTCTCACAGGCTTTTTCTGAGGCAGTGGGGGTTATTGGCTCCACCTGCTGTCAATCAAAGCCAGTGACAAAGGTATAGGGGGAGGAATCCCGCGGTCTGTGTCAATAGACATGAGTGCCCCCATAGTGAGCCGCTTTCTCTGGGGGCACTTGGCAGAGGGGAGGAGCCAGGACTGGTGGCAGGGGACCCAAGAAGAGGAGGTTCAGTGCAGCTAAGTATAAAGCTGTTTGATATATATATATATAGATAGATATATACACACATACATTTCCAACCACTTTAAAGTACTTGTTTTAAACAGTGTTTCTCCATGATTGTCCTAGTGGGAATTCTTGGCAGAAATGAATGCAGAAACCAATTTAAATAGTAGACCTATATACCTGGAGGAAGATTTCTTTAAAGAGGAAGTAAACCCTAAGGTATAATTTGTACCTATTGGTACTCCTATAATAAGGCTTACCTATAGGTTCTGTAAATTTCTCCTAAACGTGTACCATTTAGGAGATCTTTACATTACATGTAGCTGATGACGTCATCGGTGCATGCGCTCTGAAGGAACGGCCATCTGTGCCATTTCTTCAGATCAATGAAGAGAGAGAACACCGCTCAGGCTAGTCAAAGTCCACGATTCAAGGTGGGTGCTGAACCTCGGCTCGCCACCAGGAGAAGCATATAAGAAGAAAATGGTCGCACGTCACCAGGGAATCCAATGAAGAAAATTTCTGTTATTCACATAATTGGTACAAGGTACAGCAGGGTAGGACAGTAGACATGTTTCACACGACTGCTACGTCCTTGTTCACTTCACAACAGGCACATAGCAGTCGTGTGAAACGTGTTTACTGTCCTACCTTGCTGTACCTTGTACCACTTATGTGAATAAAGGAATTTTTCTTCATTGGATTCCGTGGGGGCGTGCGACCATTTTATTCTGTTATGCCGTTCCTTCAGATACCTGTGCCGTAAATGACAGCTCTCCCACGCATGTGTGAGAGTGATGTCATTGAGGCATTGGCCTGTCACACAGCTAGAGTCCGCGGACCCGGATGGAAGAACGGGAGAAGATGGACGCTGCATCCAGCAATTATTTTGCTGCGCTGGAGGGCTTCATTTTCAGATAAGTTTCACATAATGTGCTAGTATGAGATGCATACTAACACATTATGCCTTTACCTTGCAGGTCCAAAAAAAAAAAAAAAAACAACAAGCCGTTTACAACCACTTTAAAGTAGTAATAAAGTAGTAATAAACCCAAAACCAAAAATGTAGTAGCCACATTAGTTTTTATGTTTGACTTTTTTTCCCCTTTATTTTTTACCTGGTGATCCGTCCAGTAACAGGCTTTGTTTATCTTAAACCAGTTGTTACCCTTTAAAAAAAAAAAAAAAAAGGCCCTGTTCCTTTAAAGCATAAATAACAGCATAGTGCTGTTGCAGTGTAATTTGTCCCTCTCTATGCTGTAAAATACCTGGTTGATCCTTCCTGTTTCTATGTCTCCCTTAGTGTGCTGACCATGGTAATCATGGCTGCTGATCCATGATACTGTGGTCAGTTTATGTGCCTCAGTCAGCCCGCTGCTTTTCTTCTTTCCTCTCTCCCAGCCTGTCAGCTCAGTCTGTGTGTGAGAGCCGATCTGCTACCTGCCCCTCCCCTCTCCTCCTGCGGCTGTTTCTGCTGCAATACATACCCCCATTACTTGTATCCTCTCTGTTTTATGCAGATGTTTGGCCCGTTCACACCTGAGCGATTTTCTGATTGAAGCTTGTAGCTCTAAAATGCTAAACAAGCCAAATCACATTCATTTCAATGGCCCCTGTTCACATCTGAGCATTCGGTCTCCAGAAGCAAAACATCTGTCGCCAAAAAAAGTACATGAGCTTCTTTTTGGTAGATTACAAGCATTTTTGGTTCCATAGATTTTAAAAGAAATGCCTGATTCGAGTTCGTTCGAGTTCATTCGTTGTATGAGCATTTTCTGCTCGAATAGCAGCTCTCCACACCTAATTTCCTCTCCCTCTCCTCCCCCAGTGCTTTCTATTGGCTAAACAAAAATGCCTTAAGCTATAAAATGCTTGTAATACCCATTAAAAACGCCAGTAAATTGATACACTCAGGTGTGAATGGAGCCTAAAGTACTGTGGGTCCGTTTTTTTTTTTTAATTATAATCCTAAATACCTCTTATCAGCACTCCACAGTCATGTGCCGCCCTCTGCTGGCCACCTGACGTCAGAGGGAAATCTAAGCTCCTCCCGCTGCTCTCCTTATATTGGGGAAGGAGAGCAGAGGGGGATCACATGACCGCAGAGTGGCGGTGTGAGAAAGGGTATTTAGCATTGTAATTAAATGCCTAAAGATCAGCCGCCGCAGATATACTGTGGCAGGCTGGGACTCCTGCGCAAACCGCCGTACCCGTACGGCAGCTCGCACACCGCTCATCTGTCACTGATTGAAACAGTGTTCCTGTTATTTCGGAACACTGGAGCCCTGTTTCCATACACCAAGTCTGGCCCCCATGCGGTTAGAATCACCCCCTAGGCCTAGGTACATATTTAACACTTTGATCGCCTCTGGTGTTAACCCCTTCCCTGCCAATGTCATTATTACAGTAACAGTGCATCTTATTTAGCACTGATTACTGTAGTAATGTCACTGATCCCCCCCAAAAGTATCAAAGTCAGATAGGGGTCCAATCTGTCCACCGCAGTGTCGCAGTCCCGTTATAAATCGCAGATCGCTGCCATTACTAGTAAAAAATAAGCAAATAAATAAAATTACATAAATCTTTCCCCTAGTTTGTAGACGCAATAACTTTTGCGCAAACCAATCGAAATACACTTATTGGGATTTTATTTACCAAAAATATGTGGCAAAATACAAATTAGCCAAAAATGATGACAAACATTTGATTTTTAATTTTTTTTTTTTTATTATTATTATTGGGAATGTTATATAGCAGAAAGTGAAAAATGCTGCTTTTTTTTTTTCCAAAATTGTTGCTCTTTTTTTGTTTATAGCACAGCGGCGATCTTGGCTCCTCCTCTTCTTTTTACGTCCACCATAGCCAGCCGCTTGCTATGTAGAGAAGCGTGGTCTGCGCGCCCCCAACCTGTGTATCTTTGGAGGTTGGCTGCATAGACTTACACAGAGAGACTTAGGCCCGCCCCCACTTGCTCTTCACTGCATTTAAAGCTGTAGTAAACTCAAAGAAAAAAAAAACCCTGCAAGACAAAGGCATAATGAGCTAGTATGCATCGCATACTAACTCATTATGAAACACCTTAGAACGAAGCCCCGACACGGACCCCCGGACACCGCTGTGGGAGCAGACATAATCCCTCGGCGTCTCTTCCGGGTTCGGCGGCTCCGGCGCTGTGATTGGCCGGAGTCGCAATGACGCGCGGGAGTCATTTTCCGGCAATTCTCGCCAAGGAACTCTGAAGGTCCGCCGAACCTTCAGAGCGCATGCGCCGCATGCGTCAGCTGCTGCATGCAAAGCAAATATCTCCTAAACCGTGTAGGTTTAGGAGATATTAATTGTACCTACAGGTAAGCATTATTATAGGCTTACCTGTAGTCTAAAAGTCAAAAAAAGCGGTATACTACCGCTTTAATAGCAGCAAGAACCATTGGCGCCTGCTGCTTCTCGAATGCTGTGTGAAGAGGAAGTAAGGGGAGAACAGATGCAGCCGCGCACAGCACTGATCTCTTCTCCCTTTCTCTTACTCTTTGCACAAGGGATGGGGGGCACAGGGAAATCTAAAACTTTAACTTAATGCAAACAATGCATTAGGGTAAAAACGTTTTTAGGTTTAGTGAGACTTTAAAAGTCAACAGAATTTTGAAGTACTTTCCAACAACATTCTTCGTGTCATCCAATGTACTGAGAATTTTCTACAAATGTTGGTACAAATATTAATGCAAATGTTCATGTTATAATTTACTAGTGTATAGCCAGCTTTTTCCACTCCACTGGAAGAGCAACGGAGATCCGTTTGGAGAGCAGCATTGTCAGTGCGGGGAGAGGGTAGTGTTAGCTGGACTAGCAAACCAAACCCAAACCGTCCTCTCCTCTCCAAGACCTCCTACTCTCAAGCTCCCTTGTCTCCTCCTCTCATGCTCGTCTCCAGGATTTCTCCAGGGCCTCTCCCATCCTCTGGAACGCTCTACCTCAACCTGTACGGCTATCCCCTACTCTAGCTGCTTTCAGGCGATCCCTGAAAACTCATCTCTTCAGGGAAGCCTATCACACTGCCAACTAATCTGCCATCAGCTCATTGCCTACTCTTACAACCTCTTGTAACACTTGCCCCACCACATTAGATTGTAAGCTCTTCTGAGCAGGGCCCTCCTTATCCTCTTGTATTTTATTGTATTGTAAATGTACTGTCTCCCTCTAATATTGTAAAGCACTGCGTAAACTGCTGGCGCTATAGAAATCAATAATAATAATAACTTGACTATCAATTTAAAGCCAAAGTTCATCTAACACTTTTTAGCAGTTTACAGAAGCAGGCTTGTTTTCCGTTTGGGATAAATGTTTTACATAAATAAAAGTGACCATTGTGAACACCCCTGTCTGTTTTATATTTTTTCTCCCAACCCTGTAATTGCTACTTGTCTGGGAAGCTTGTTCTGTTGAAAAAAAAAAAAAACAAGAGACTAAGCCCCCGTTCACATAGGGGCGACGCTACTTCGCACCGCAACCTCCGAGGTCGCGGTGCGAGCAGCGCGCCGCGACCTCGGAGCGGCCGCCACGGACTTCATAACATTGAAGTCTATGGCGGTCGCCTCCTGGTCGCCCCAAAGAAGCTCCGGACCCTTTTTCTAAGTCGGAGCGACTTGTTTCGCTCCTATTAGAACTGGTCCGCAGCTTCCCTATGGGAGGCGACATGTGAGGCGACCAGGTCGCCTCACAGGTCGCCTTAGTGTGAACGGGGGCTTACTGGTTAAACCACCCGGTGAAAAAAAAAAAACATAAAAAAAGACCACATCTAAGAATTGCTGAGCTGCGCTATATTAGATTTTTGTTTTTGGGTTTATTACCACTTTAAATAGAACAAGTGAGGAATAGGCTTTAATTAGAGTTTATAAATGAATGACCTTTTTTGTCTTACAGGTTAACTACCATGCAAGGAATTACCATCTTTCACCGTTTAGCATTGTGACTATCATGTATAGCTTTACAAAGACTCAGGTATGTTTGCAATTTGTGGGTGTTTTTTGGTATTTCATCTTTGTTGTGGAAGTCTGCTCACCTCCAAATCAATTTAAATTACTAAATGCAAACAGTAATGATGTTTGGTCTGTTGTATTTTAATTTTGTTTTTGAAGTTTATCAACTGATATTTTATATAATAAATGTTATCATTTGTATAAAACCATAATTTTACTGAAACCTTCATTACTGGGAGCTAGCATGCTTAGGTGTGTGCAAAGCATGCTGGGTTGTCTTAATACTAGAGCCCAGCTCTAAGTTTTAGCTCAAAGTCTGCCCCTACAGGATCTACAGAAAACTTAGAGGGGTGTCCCTCATTCATTTAACTATCCATCAGTGACCTGGAATCCTGCTATTAGGTGGTCACAGTACAGCAGGAAACCAACAGTTTGAAAACTCGGAATAAAATCTTGGCATTTCTCACCTGCAAAAAGAATAAAAACTATTTTTATGCAATCGTTTATATTATTTGACTAAAAAACAAAGTCGACAACCCCTATAGGTATAGACCCTTGATGTCTCATCTGTGCTCTGTTGAAGCTGATGGAGCACAGATCACGCTCCATTAGGTTCTTCCCTGACCACAGCAGCCAGAGAAAGTGACACGTCACTTCTGGGTTATTAGTAGGAAAGGGAGATTAGCAAACAGACGTTCCTTAACCCCCCACTCCCAACCTGGCAGCACCTTCCTGCACCCACCATGCCAGTCCTGGGTCAACCAATGAAACTGCAGAGCCTGAGAAGCATTGAGATGGAACACCATGCTGGTCCTGGGTCAACTAATAGGAGCACAGAGCCTGGGAAACATGGAAGAGGCACACGCAGGGGCATGGGGGTGGCAGCTGTTTCCGTAGGGTTTGGAAGCCACCCAGCCCTTTCCAATTGACAGCCGACAATCAGCTTGTCAGTGTTTGTAAATCTCCCATTGCTGCCAATGTATGGCATATGTTGATGGCAGTGAAAGGTTAATAAACGTTAGTCTAAATTTTTTTTCCATAGTTTCTGATGGCAAAGGTAGACCTGGCTGAACCAACTGTAAATTGTATTCGAAGATTATTCATAGTCTGCACTTCATTCAGAAATTTCTCTTCTAATGAGACTAGACTTTTTGTTATAAATGTCATTAACTGCCATCTACTAGATGCAAAAAGACAACTGGCAACTTACAAGATGATAAGAAAGAGAGTGCGTATCACATAAACTCTGAGACAGCCCAGCTAGGACTGCAGGGAACCATTATCCACTTAATGTGGCGAGACACAGGGGGGTGTAGAAGGACCGCTGGTGGTATAGGAGGCTCCAGGGGATGATTTCACATGCTGGACGACATAAGAGGCCTGGCTACACATTTCCGAGCCGCGCTGGGCTTCTTTGTCAAGCATGCCCCTGCACTGTGAGGATCATTTTTATAGCTTCAACGAATACAAGGCTCAAAAACAAAAAGAGCTTCAAATGCTTGCAAAACATACAATAAAAGGAAAATGGGGTAATTACAAGTATTGTTAGGAGAAAACACAAATCGAAAGTACCAAAAACGATAAAAGAATACAATCACTAAACAAGATTCATTAATAAAAATGATTTGAAGATATGAACATGCTGAACATACATAATCACAAAGACTAAAGTGTTTTTGGAGTCTATTTTAGTTTTTGACTATGTGTGTTCAGCTTGTGCATATCTTCAGCTCCTCTTTAAAATAAATAAAATCAATAAATGAGATTCATTAAAGAGGTTGTAAACCCATACAAACTTTTTTTTTTTTTTTCGACCTGAAAGAGAAACACATAATGAGCTAGTATGCATCGCATACTAGCTCATTATGAAATACTTACCTTAGAACGAGCCACCCGCCGTGCCGTGCGCTTACCTTCTGGGATCGCGCGCGGGAGCCGATGGTCACTGCACGGGACTCTGAAGGAACGGCACCAGCGGCCGTTCCTTCAGAGCGCATGCGCCAGTGACATCACTGGCTGCATGTAAGGTAAATATCTCCTAAACGGTACAAGTTTAGGAGATATTTACAGTACCTATAGGTAAGCCTTATCATAGGCTTACCTATAGGTACAAGTTGTAGAGGAGGGTTTACTTCCTCTTTAATAAGCAGAAGTGCGGGATAAAAGAAAATTAAAAAAAACCTACATACTCGCCTAGGTGGCTGCTATAAAAATCTCAGACTGCCCCAAAAGAGGCTCTGAAGAGGCGCTGCCTCGAAACGCGTAAGCCTGCACAGCTTCAGGGGACGATCCAATCCCGATCTTGTTGCTGAGGATTTTATATCTATTTGATGTGCTTTTTATCAAGAAACTCGTTTGTGAGTATTTTTAATCTATTATTTTAATAAACCTGTCTAAGAGATAATGCACTAGGCCGGTGCGCCCTTGTGTTTGTTGTCGTTTATAGTGCCCCAAAAACTAGTTCTGACCTGCTCAGTAGATTGTTTGAAAAAGAGCTGGATGCACAAAATGTAACTAGATACTAACATTTATAGGTAATAAAACCAGGAGTGGTGGATCCAGGGAATATCCGATTGCCTCCTTGGGGTATCATTCAGGAATTTGCTGTAGCAAAATTCGAGCATTCTTTATTGGAGGTTTTTTTTTTTGCCTTCCTCTGAATCAGGCAAAAATCATCCAAAAATGTTCCAACTGGCTCCTTTGAAAAAGTCCCCTGAGTGAGGCCGGCAGGGTCACTTACTGATCTAATTTTGGACAAATCCTCATGAACCAGCTAAAAATTTGCACAGTGTATGGCTAGCTTTAGACTTTGCGCAGACCTTGTTTACAAAGAGCAGTCATGGTGCCCCCCGCAATTTCTGTCATGGAGTTTTGCTATTCTTGCCTGTTAAGTTTGGCCAGTACAGTTCAGGGTTTGCCAAATGACCTAATGCTATCAGAGCTGCTTCATACGAGTCTCTAAATAATAAAGTGCCTAAATCTGTTTTGATTAGGCAGTGTCAGATCTTTTGTAGAAATGTAAACCATTTACTGTATTTTCTGGCGTATAAGACTACTTTTGAACCTCAAAAAAATCCCCCAAAAATTGGGGGTCGTCTTATACGCCGAGTATAATATCTCTTAGGTAACCTAAGTATAAGTATTACCGGTAGATGAATATTAGGGGGGTCGTCTAATACGCCCAGTCGTCTTATACGCCGGAAAATACGGTATATCTGCATGTCTTCCAATAAGTACAGTATTTATTTAGTTTTTACAGTAGTCTTGTGGCATTATTGGTACTTGTGCGTATTGCTGTCTTCACTGATATAATATGTTCTTTATAAATCCATAGGGTCCAAGGGCACTTTGGAAAGGAATGGGAAGCACTTTCATTGTTCAGGGAGTAACCCTTGGAGCTGAGGGCATCATCAGTGAATTCACACCTCTGCCTAGGTAGGAACCTTTCACTGCTTTCTACTGTTAATTTTATTCTATATGTAGTTTGTGTGTGTTTTTTGTTTCAAGAATACATTTTTACATATGAAGGACTGCAGGTAAAACAGCCATGCATTAGAAATGGAATTAAAGTGCATGTCCAGCAAAATTTAAAAAAAAATTTAAAAGTGGACAATGGTTAGCACCCATGCCAGGTTTTTGTTGCTATTCAGGGCTCTGTATGGCTCTATTCACATCACTCCATTTCTGCTGTCATGCATTTTTATTTGCATTTCTTAAGTGTCATTTTTGTTCATTTGAGCTTTGCATTTTGGTTGTTACCAGTAAGTATGCTTGTAGTGACATTGTCAGGGATTGTGATTCCTGGTGTCTGTTTATGGAGTTGAAGCATGGCCGATCTTACACCCCTGTTTTCAGCTACCGCATCTACTGTCTCGGTCTTTATTGTGGCTGAGCAGATGGCAGGTGAATTATACCTGAGCACATAGCAGGTATACAGGAAAGGTGCTTGTAACCACAGGATGATATGTTGCCAAGCACTCACCCAGAGCAAGTTGAAATGCATGGAAAAAATATGGTTCCATAGCCTTTAGTGGGCCAGAAAACACAGAAAAATGCATTCAAATTCATACATGCCTCAACTGTTACAATGCAGTACGCATTTGTGAACAGTCTTTTTGGATTTAATGTATTTTCATGGCACATTCATTTTTATGCGCTGTATGTGTGAACCAGATCATAGAGAATTTTTCCCTCCCTTCCTGCTGACATTTTACCAGACAGGAAGTGAAGGGAACTCTCCCAACAGCAACACAAACATATGGAAAAATGTTTTTGTCAACGCTAGATTTTTCTTTTTTGTGCCCCTTTTGCAGATTCTCCATCACTTAACGCCCAAATGGCAGTAAAAACACAAACAGCTTTTAAGCTTTACTCCCTTAATACAAAACCTTTTTGCTTGACGTATTCTTCAGCTTCCATAAATCAGGATGTAAATATGCGGAGAGCTATACTGTATTCATGCACAGCAGGTTGTAAATTTACTCTCTGTAATTAAGAAAGCAGGCTTATTTTCCGTGAATGGGTGCAAACTCAGGGCTCAACTGTTGAAGAATTGGACCCAAATTGGAATTCCAGACAGACAGTTAACAGTTTAGATACATGTATATTAAATAAAGATCTTAGCTTCAGCTAGTTGATTTACACACTATACAATCACTCTATTTTCTCAATGAATTTTAAAAATTCTTAGGGAATAGTAAAGAGGTGCTGATTCGTAATCCCTGTACAATGAGCTGGCTGGGAGTGGGAATGTAACACACAAATCCATAAAGCTGAAGCAGAAAATAAGTGTCATCTTACTTACTGTGCAGGATGGCAGAGGGATTTAAATTACTAGATATGCTGTACAGAATGCCAAGTTCTATGGCAGACACTGCAGTTATTTATTTATTTATTATATTATTTATATTTATTTCAACTATGTATTCAGCTGCTACATTGAAATTCCTTCTTAACCTGTTGCCACCTGCCTAACATATGCGCTGCAGGAAAAGGATGGGCTTCATGGCCCATATGCCACATACATGCATCACTGGGCGGCTAATGTTTTTGTGCTGAGAGCGCTCTTACAGTGATCTTCCAGCACAGGGAGATTGCGCTGTCAAAAATAGCTCTTGGTTTCTGATAACGCTCAGTAGCTAGCGGGTCTGGCTTCCGATCATGTGACCACTGTGTCAGCCAATCACAGCGGTCACATGATCACAGCAGTACAATATTGTCCCATCATCTTTGTGAGCGTTAGGAGATAGATAGATAGAGATATATAATTTTTTTTTTTTTTTATTACTTTTAGGGAAAAAAAGCACCACCCACCTCCTGTTTGACACCATTGTTGACAGAGTTAAAAAAAAAATGTAAAAAAATAAAACCTACTTAATACTCCGCTATCTCATTGCCCATTTCTCAGACCTTACTCTCATGCATCAGTACTGGGCAAAGTATCGATGTAGGGGCCAGTGGACCACAGCACATAGTGGGAAATGCAGGCATATGATACACTCTGAGGTTTCATTTAAAGATTTTACTTGAGGCTGTTCTGCAAGAGAGCAAAGATTGAGGAATTTGTTGTAGGACAGGTAGGTAGATGAATGGGTTGCAGGACAGGAAGGTAATAAAGCCTTTGACCAGGCAAACAAAAAAATATGTTCAGTATATCTCCCCAATACATGCACATTTTCCTATGTTGTATTCCTTCAAAACCTGGGAAACTCTTTGTACTGCGGTCTTCCCTCCCCTCTGTGTAATTTGGGAGACCACAAGTACAGAAAAATGCCTGTTGATCATGAAAAAATAATCATGTATGCTACTAACTTCCAGTTGCACTGACAACACAGTGCTTTCTCTTTCATTGATTGACTGACACAGCTCCTGGTATTCCTAACCATTGGGTTATACGACCCCCACAGGAGTAGGACACTAGGCAGAAAAAAATTCTGGCTACGCCCATGGGCAGTCCCAGGGGGTATACTCGCTCTCTGTCTGCTATAGCCATTCATTTTGTTTCTGCCTAGTCAGGAGTAAGGACCTAGTTCCTTGCTGGGATCTTTGGTCCTGGCAAAATTTTTTAGATAGGAAATTTTTTCCTGTGAGATCTACAATCAACTGCCAGACTGGGCGATGGGCTGGATAACTAGATCCAGTGGTCACCCCAGTCTGGCCAGTGAGCGTGCCCAGCCTCAGCTCCACGCTAGGTCGGTCACGACATAGCCCTACTGGTTAGGGGCTGGCTTGCGAGTTCGCATACGACTGAGTTTCGGCCCGAGTCGCAGCATTCCTCCTGGCCGACAGCCTCCCATTTCAATGGAGAGGGGTTCTGTCTGGATCGGTGCCCGCCTGGTTCCTGGTATGCCGAGTCCCTCACCCTACCCCCCCCCCCCTCCACATACACTGGGGCTGTTTTGGTGGTCTGGCCACTTTCCAGGAGTGGGGGCAGGGTGCTGACAGGCGAAGGGGGCTGGTGGGGTGCGTTGCCGGTGACCGGGTGATCGATGTGCGGGGGGGGGGGCTTACCTGTCGGGCCTTACCCCCCCCCCCCCCAGGCCTGCCTGGATCTGTCCTTGAGGCCTGGTCTCTGCAAGCCTCGTGCCAGAGTGGTGGGGGTTGTCCCTTTTTAGCAGTATTTTTTATACATTTTTGTGGGGTCCCCCTGGTGACTCATGGAGTCTTTGGAGCACCAACCATCCATCCATGCACTGACGGCGGTCCTGGAGTCCCTTGTGTCCCGGGTGGAGATGGCTTACGGGCGACAGGCTAGCAAAAAACGCCCCCCATCTTCCCTGCCTCCTCTGTCTCATCAGACCCTGAATCTGATTCGGCCGCCACGGACATGGGTCACCCTGCAACCACGCGCCTGGAATCCTCTGATAATGAGGTTGATTCCTCCACGCCTGTGACCGCGCACGAAAAGTCGCTGCCTATTTTGACAGCATTGTCGCTAAAGAGTGGGGATGACCAAAGCGTCCCAGAGGGGTCCCTAAGCGATTTACTAGGCGTTACCCCTATGAGAAGTTCCTTCTTAAGAAGTGGAGTGTGCCGCCGGTGGTGGACCCTCCTGTTTCTAGATTAAACAAGGCAACCATGATTCTGGTTGAAGAGTCCCCGGCCTTTAAGGATCCGGAAGGCGGAGGCTGTGGCCCGCCATATGTACACTCGCTTGTTGGGCAATGAGGCCGGTATGCACCATTGCCCTAGTGTCCCAAACTCTGACTGAGTGGGCTAAGCTCTTACACCGCGACCTGGAGAGGGAACAGCTCTTTGCCGAGCTGGCGGACCAGCTGGTCCAGGGGCTACAGTTTATCTGTGATGCATCTTTGGATGCAGCTCCCCTTATGGCTCGCCTCTCTGTTTTGGCGGTGGTCCTTTTGACATGTCTTTTGACTCAAGCGCTGGTCTGCGGATCAGACTTCAAAAAAAGGCTTTGCCTGATCTTCCTTTCCAAGGAGATCGCCTGTTTGCAGCTACCCTGGATGACATCATTAAAGGTCTCACAGTGGGGAAGGGTACTTTTCTTCTGCAGGTCCTAAGGGCAAGGAACCTCATCGTAGATGTGGGCCCTCCTTCTCAGCTCATAAGAAGTTTTTTCGTCCCTCGGGGTGTGCCCTCACCTGTACGGGGGGTGGGGGGACATCTTTGCTGGTTTCCAGACCCGTGGACTTCCCTAATGCAAGACAAGTGGGTCCACAAAGTCATTCAGTCCGGCTACAAGATCGAGTTTCGCTCTTGTCCCCCGGCAAGGTTTTTTCCTTCCAACTTAGGAAGGAAGGCAAAGTGCGTCTAATCCTGGACCTCAAGGCGCTAAACTGCTTTGTGCGGGTACAGCAGTTGGGAATGGAGTCCATTCAAACGGTGGTGGCATCCCTACATCAGGAGAATTTCTTCACCTCTATCGATATCAAGGATGCCTACCTTCACATTCCAATATGTACCAGTCACCAGCATTTTCTCCGCTCTGCTGTGGGAGAGGAGCATTATCAATTTGTGGTGTTGCCCTTTGGTCTCGCCTCTGCTCCTCAGGTCTTCACAAATGTGTTAGCCCTAGTGCTAGCCTTGCTATGCCAATGGGGGATCATGGTACTGGGCTACTTGGATGATCTCCTTCTGCGAGTGGAGTCTCCACCTGCTCTGGTGGACAACCTGGAGATCACAATATGAACTCTGCAGGAGTTCGGCTGGATTCTGAACCTTCAAAAGTCTGCTCTGGTTCAGTCCACGAAGCTGCACTATCTGGGCCTAACACTGGACTGGTCCTTAGCCAGAGTGCTACTTCCTTTGGACAAACTCCAAAAATTACAGGCTGAAATTCGTCTCCTGCTGTCCAACAGATGGTTGTTCGTCCCGGACTTGCGTGCTGGTGCTGGGCCTGATGATATCTACCTTCGAGGCAGTTTCGTTTGCACAGTTCCATACGAGGTCCTTGCAAAGGGAGATTCTGACCAAATGGGACAAGACTCCCCAGTCTCTGGAAAATCAGATCCGACTAAGTTGGGGAACGAGGTAGTCCTTGATAATGGTGGCTTTGTTCTCAGGGGATATGGACGCTGGAAGAATCTGGATCATTGAACGGATCGTCTTCTGGGTTGTCCAGTGATCATTCAATCGGACAATGCAATGGCCGTGGCTTATGTCAATCATCAGTGGGGAATAAGAAGTGTCCTGGCGGGTCTGGAGGTAGCTGGCATTCTAAGGTGGGCAGAGCAGTTCGTTCCAGCCCTCTCCGCTGTACACATTCCCGGGGTGGAAAACTGTCAAGCGGATTATCTCATTTGGCAGGCGTTGGACATTGGGGAGTGGTCCCTTCATCCGGAGGTGTTTCATCAGCTATGTCTCCGATGGGGCATCCCCGAGGTGGATCTGTGGGCGTCTTGGCTCAACATAAAGCTGCAGAGGTTTTTGGCTTGGCCAAGAGATCCTCTGGTGGACGCCACAGACGTGCTGGTGGCTCCGTGGGGTCAGGATCGGCTGATTTACGCCTTCCCCCCCTCTCAAGCTTCTGTCCAGACTTATACACATGATCGAGGCAGAAGGGATTCCGGTCATCTTAGTGGCTCCGGACTGGCCTCATTGGGCTTGGTATGCTGATCTGATGCAGCTGGTCGCTGACGTTCCTTGGAAGCTTCCTCTCAGGGAGGATCTGCTGTCCCAAGGACTGATCTTCCATCCTGCTTTACAGCCGCTGGCTTTTACGGCTTGGCCAATGAACGCCAGGTGCTAAAGGATAGAGGTTTGTCTGAGTCGGTGATTCCTACATTGTTAAAAGCTAGGAAATCTACTTCAAAGAAGATCTACCATTGTACGCGGAAGATGTACATTGCATGGTGTGAGTCTCTTGGGATTCCTCCTTGCTTCTTCTCGGTGGCTCGGATCTTAACCTTCCTTCAATGGGGGGTTGAACAGAAATTGGCCTTGAGTACCATCAAGGGCCAGGTCTCGGCTTTGGCGGTCTTCTTCCAATGACCTTTGGCCACACACTGGTGCGTATCTTTCTTCAGGGTGTCCGACATTTGTTTCCTCCAGTGCGGGCTCTGTTGCCGCTTTGGGATCCTAATTTGGTGCTTTCAGCTCAGCAGAAGCCTCCTTTTGAAATTATTCGGGAGATTCCCTTGCTTACATTGTCCCAGAAGGTGGCCTTTTTAGTGGCTATCACTTCTGCGCCCAGGGTGTCGGAACTGGCGCCGTTATCCTGATCGTTCACCTTACCTGGTGATTCACAGTGGTTCTTCACCCCTGTCCGTCTCTGACTTTCATTTGCATGAAGACATTGTGTTGCCTTTCCTGTGTCCCAGGCCTAAACATCCGAAGGAAATATTTTCTTGCATGGCTTGGAATTGGGTCCGGGCAATTAGAGTGTACCTGGCAGCTACGAAGTCAGACTCTCTATTTGTACTCACGGATATACCTCGAAAAGGGTTGTCCGCCTTCCTCTGCGACCATTTCCAGATGGATCAGACAGATGGTGGTTCATGCCTATTCCATCAGGGGTCAGGTTCCTCCTTTCCCTGTTAGGCCCCTTTCACACTAGTGCGACTTGTCCCATGATTTTTGACCGCAAAATCGCATGACCAGTAATTTTCCATTATTTTTAATGAGCCCCATTCATATCAGTGCGACTTGAAGTCGCACCGACTTCAAAGTAGTCCCTGCACTACTTTGGCACGATTTTGAGGCCAAAGACATTCAAGCCCAGTCAAAATCGCGGGAAAAAGTTTGAAAGGGGCCTTAAGGCGTACTCTACTAGGGCGCTTGGTGCCTCCTGGGCCTTCCGTCATCAGGCCACAGGTTTGCAAGGAGGCTACCTGGTCGTCGGTGCACACTTTTACAGTTTTTTATAAAGTTTTACAAATGTGTTGGCATCTGTGAATGCTTCCTTTTGGGCGCAAGGTTTTACAGGCTGCTGTTTAAGAGGACCTGATCCTCTTTGAGGGTGTTTTTTTTTTTTTTTTCTCAGGTGGGCTCCAGTTGTTTGGTTGAGCCCCTGTTGGCTAATGTTGGCCTTAGGGAATTTTTGCTTGTTCTCACCCCTCATGTTTAACACTACTTTGGGACGTCAAAATGGTTATGAATACCAGGAGCTGTGTCCGTCAATGAACGAAAGAGAAAATGGGGTTTTTGACACACTGTAATATCCATTTCTCTGATGTTCATTAATGGACATAGCACCCACCCCTCTGTGGAGTTATTATTCTCCTGACACTGCTTGTTACAAAACTGAGTGGCTATAGCAGGGAGAGGGAGTATACCTTCCAGAAAAAAATAGTGCTGCTCAGCACCCTGCTCCTGCGCTCAGAACCTGGTCCTCAGGCTGCCATTATCTCAGGAACTGGTAATCATACTAGGCATCCACTATGGCTAGGCTTTGCTGCCCTCTACGACCGGGGTGGTCGACCAGACACTGTAAATACAAAACAAAGAAAGGGCGCACCAGCCTAGCAAATTATCCTCAGTGAGTTTATTAATAATAAAAGGTGGCTCTGAGGAAGAGGCACGGCCTTGAAACGCGTCAGCCCTCCACTTTTACGAGATATTGGACTCCTGTAAAAATGCTGCTCTATGGCATTGAAATGCTTGACTTTCACGTATGTTTGTGAGTAGCTGATTTTTACCCTTTTATTATTAATAAACTCGCTGAGGATAATGCGCTAGGCTGGTGTGCCCTTTCTTTGTTTTGTATTTACAGAGGGAGTATACCCCCTGGGACTGCCCATGGGTGTAGCCAGAATTTTTTCCTACCTAGTGTCCTACTCTTGTGGGGGACAGTATAACCCAATAGTTATGAATACAAGGAGCTGTGTCTGTCAATGAATATCAGAGAAATGGAAATCCCATTTTCTCTGCACTGGAATCCCAACCATTGTTGTCAGCCATGCCTGCTGGTCTACAGAAATCCTCACTTTTTGGATTCTGGTCCACTTTAAAGCAGAGTTCCACCCACATATAAAACTTTGCGCCATCCAGTTCATCCATGCACCCTTAAAACATATTGGCTAATTTTTTTTTTTCTTGTTCTGTGTTTGGTTTACCTTCTTTTCATTGTTATTCTTCTGCGCTTCCTATGTACCCCGCTGCTGCGAGGTAAGTCATTTTACAGATTGAAATTGAAAATTCTACACCCAATACCCCATGAAATCTTTGAAAATGTATTAAAAATAAAAAAGTAAAAAATCACATGTACGTAAGTATTCACAACCTTTGCCATGACACTCAAACTTGAGCTCAGGTGCATCCTGTTTCCTGATCATCCTTGAGATGCTTCTACAATTTGATTGTAGTCTACTACTGGTAAATTCAGTTGATTGGACATGATTTGGAAAGGCACACACCTATCTATATAAGGTCCCACAGGTAACAGTACATGTCAGAGCACAAACCAAGCCATGAAGTCCAAGGAATGGTCTGTAGACCTTTCGAGACAGGATTGATTGCATGGAGGCACAGATCTGGGGAAGGGTACTGAATAATTTCTCCAGCATTATAGGTCACAATGAGAAAGGTGGCCTCCATCATCCATAAATGGAAGAAGTTTTGAACCACTAGGACTCTTCCTAGAGCGAACCACCTAGCCAAACTGAGCGACTGGGGGAGAATGGTCTTAGTCAGGGAGGTGACCAAGAACCTCTGACACAGTTCCAGCATTTCTCTGTGGAGAGAGAACCTTCCAGAAGAGCAACCATCTCTGCAGCACTCCACCAGTCGGGCTTGTATGGTAGAGTGGCCAGACGGAAGCCACACCTCAGTAAAAGGCAAATGACAGCCTGCCTGTAGTTTGCCAAAAGGCACCTGAAGGAATCTCAGACCACGAGAAACAAAGTTCTCTGGTCTGATAAAACAAATGTTGAGCTCTTTGACCTGAATGGCAAGGGTCATGTCTGGAGGAAACCTGGCACTGCTCATCACCTGGCCAATACCATCCCTACGGTGAAGCATGTTCGTGACAGCATCATGCTGTGGGGATGTTTTTCACGGGCAGGAACTGAGAGACTAGTCAGGATCGAGGGAAAGATGAATACAGCAATGTACAGAGACATCCATGATGAAAACCTGCTCCAGAGCGCTCTGGACCTCAGACTGGGGCAAAGGTTCATCTTCCAACAAGACAAGGACCCTAAGCACACAGCCAAGAAAACAAAGGAGTGACTATGGGACAATACTGTGAATGTCATTTAGTGGCCCAGCCAGAGCCCAGACTTGAATCTGATTGAACATCTCTGGAGAGATCTGAAAATGGCTGTGCACAGACGCTCCCCATACATCCTAATAGAACTTGAGGGGTCCCACAAAAAAGAATGTGAGAAACTGCCCAAAAATAGGTGTGCCAAGTAGGGCTGCACGATATTGGAAAAAAAGTACATTGCGATATTTTTTTTCCCAACAATATATATTGCAATATTGAGCGAGCCATCAATCCAGGCTAAAGTCAACAATTACCTTTACATTGATATTAATAATTTCACAAATAAGCAAGCTTCATTACAAGTGACAAAAAGGTCACTTAATATTTTATTCCAAAATTAGAACATTTCTTGTAAACACAAAAGCAGAACACATTTTTAAATAAAACAGCAGCTTTACACCAACCCCCCTGATTGGTTTACATTACAACAATATAACTTAATATATTTTTTATAAAACAACTTATAAGCATTTTTCGTTCACAATCTTTTTTGTTTTTAAGTCAACTTTTCTTAGCAAAAGTGCCAAAGTTAAACAGTGTTGGTCATCATAATCATGGTTAAACAAAATGAAATAATACTTCTAAACTGAGTATTCTTTAGCATGATCATGCATGCTAGCTGCTTATGTATGCTGTATGCTTTGCTTACTCAAGGTTTTTAGCTAAGAACACAAGTCTATTAACCTTTGTAGGCTTGAGGCAGGTTCGTTGGCAAGTGACGATGTTGCCACTAGTACTGAAAAGTCTCTCTGACGGCGAGCTTGTCCCAGGAATACACAGGTATCTGCGGGCAAGTCTGGCGAGACGAGGAAAGCTTATTTTGTGTACTTTCCACCATGCAAGTGGATCCTCCTCTTTGTCTATTGGAGGTGTTAGCAGGTAGGTGTTTAACTCTGCTTCCAAAGCATCCTTTAGGGCCAGAGAGGAATCAACCTTTGCTGCAGTTTCAATCTGTTTAAAGAAGCTTGCCAATTACTTCTTTGCTTTCTTTGCCTGGGGTACACTGGTAACGTTGGGCATCACGTCAGTGCTGCAGCTTGATTTCTCCTGGCATTCCATCATCTGTGATGCCACTCTGGCCTTAACTTGGGTTTTCTTGTCTGCACTGATAAAATCCATCTTGAACCGGGGGTCCAAAAAAGATGCCATATCTAGCAGCTTCTGAGTATCATCATCTTCGTATTTCTCGTTGAGGTAGTCCAGCATCTTCTTCTTTATATTCTTGGTCAAGTCTGTGTCTTCCTCTCGCATTTTCAGTAGTGAATTGTTGAAGAGCTGAAGAACTGGCTTTACAAAGGAGACACTTACGTATTCATCCCCTGAAAGTGCATCAGTGAAACCCAGCATTGGGCCCAGTGACTTGCTTACAGATTCCAGGACATCTATATCTTGCCAGGTCGAAATTAGATGTCGCGGCTTCTTGTCTGCAGACAGGACCTGAGTTAAAGCCTGCTGCTGCTCTAATATCCTGCTGATCATCATCTGTCTGGAACCCCATCTTGTTTGGCATTCTGAGATGAGACAATGTGATGGTAGATTGAGTTCCTTCTGGACTTTTGCGAGGGCATCGCTGGCTTTCCAGCTGTGAGAGAAGTGGCTCACCAGCTTCTTGCAGACTCCTATAGCACGATCAATGCGGCCATCCTTTTTCACTGCATTTTCTAAGCGGAGAAAACAAATAAAACATTGTGAACTTTAATTATTGAAGCACACTGTTTTGTTTGAAACAATAAATGAAAAGCTCTTTTCCAAAACCCGATAAACGCCAATAATAATTTCCTTGTTTAAAACGTTTTAACAGGATAAATTGAATATTCACAAAATGTGTGGGTCTAGGTAAAAAATGTAATTTTCCCTGAAAACTATTGAAATGGAGTTATCGCGTTTTGGAAAAGAGCTCCTCAAATGTGCTCATAAAACTATTTTTTGCCACTGATTCAATAATAAGTTGTTTAAAATGAAATGTTTAGTGTATTTTTTTCTTACGCCATCGCTCCCAGGAGTCAATGCGCCTGCATCGGCCCCGCACGTCAGTTCTGGTGCAGGTGCGTCATTCCCTGCTAAACAGCTTCTGGGCATTCTAGGACGGAAGGGGATGCTCCAGCTTCAGCTGCCCACACCTGATGGCAGCGCTGGACAAGAAATTTTCAAGGTAAGTATTTCTTCTAAAAGGTAAGTGCAACCTGGTACAGTACAGAGGCTATCCATTGTGGAATGTACTAGCCCTGACTGTCCCGGGGGTATTTTTATCTACATTATTTTTTTTCAGCAGGAACACTTTAAGTAAAACGGCAGAAAAATTTATGTTTGCTGCATTATCCGTTGTTATACAGACTTGACGTGTCTCATCTAAGCCCCAAGCGGACACTGCTTCTTTCAGGGCCTCTGCGATATTCTCAGCTGTATGACTTTCCGGGAAAAATGCCGTCTGCAAACAGCGACTTTTTAGCTCGAAGTCCTCTGTGATTAAATGGACCGTCAGACTCATGTAGGGCTCCGTTGTCCTGCTGGACCACAAGTCTGTTGTAGTTGCATAATATTCCACATGCAACAGTTCTGCTTTAACCTAAGATTTGCATTTTTCATACAGTTCTTGTATCGCAACTTGGGAAAAATATGTGCGGGATGGTATAACATACCGCCTGTCAAGCGTTTGGATCATTTTTTTAAATCCCTCTTTGGCGACGGTATTTAATGGCAACATATCTTTAGCGATATGAAACGTTATTGCGTCTGTCTGTTCTGTCGTTGAGAGCCTTTCTGGTAAGGTGACACACTGGCAAAGGCTTCACAAATATTTGTTTGCTTTGGTTGAACTTAACGACATCCAGAATCAGATTTGACTTTGTATTCGTCGTAAAGAGCTTTGTGGTGCAGTTTTAAGTGATCAGACAAATTGGTGGTGTTTCCTTGTTTTGTGGCCACAACTTTGACACTGCATGCAAAGTACCTCTTTTTGGTCAACATCCTCCTTTTTGTACCCAAAATACTCCCAAATACTTGATTTTTATTTTCTTTTTGGTACAAAATCATTTTTTTGCGGCGGATCCTCTTCGTCGCGCATTGTTAGTAGTGATGATGAATGTTGGCTGTGACTGAGCGGTGGGTGAGCGCCGTGAGCAGCGGCACAGCAAACCAATCACGTGTGACTTCTGACCAATACAGGGTTAATGTTAATGTAGGGCAGTACTGCAGCCTTCTGATTGTAGTTGTGCCATACAGGGTTAATGTTACTGTAGGGATTCAGTGCAGCAGCCTTCTTCTGATTGTACCATACAGGGCCAGCCAGGGTTAATGTTACTTTAGGGATGGGAAGTAGTGCAGCAGCCTTCTTCTGATTGTACTACAGGGCCAGGCAGGGTTAATTTTACTGTAGTAGGATTTGGGAAGTAGTGCAGCACTGCAGCAGCAGCCTTCTTCTAAATGTCATTGCAGTTGCACCATACAGGGCAGGCCAGGGTTAATGGTGGACACTCCAGGCAACTTCAGGTTAATAAGATGACCATGACAGTGTGTGTGACTGTGCTGTGGAACTTAGGCAGAGAAATCGGGACTCACAGTGGTGGTAGAAGAATGCAGCCCGACATCTGTCCCACATGTTAAGTCTGCCCCTGCAGCTCTCCTGACCGAGCGGTGAGCGCAGCTCAGTGAACCAATCACGTCGTAAGTAGCGGCACAGCGAACCAATCAGGTGTGCAGGCACGCGTGATTGGTTCCCTGTGCCGCTGCTCACGGCGCGCTGCTCACCGCTCAGTTAGGAGAGCTGCAGGACGGACTTAACATGCGGGACGGTCGGGCTGTATTCTTCTACCTTCCTTCACTGTGAGTCACCAATATCGGCTGATCCGGCGATGTGACTATCGCCCACGCCCACAGCACGATATTCGATGTTACATCAAATATCGTTCAGCCCTAGTGCCAAGCTTGTAGCATCATACTCAAAAAGACTTTAGGCTGTAATTGGTGCCAAAGGTGCTTCAATAAAATATTGAGCAAAAGCCGTGAATACTTATGTACGTCTGATTTATTTTATTTATTGTTTTTTTTTATAAATTTGCAAAAATTTCAAAGGAACTTCTTTCACGTTGTCATTATAGGGTATTGTTTGTAAAATTTTGAGGAAAAAAATGAATTTAATCCATTTTGGAGTAAGGTTGTAACATAACAAAATGTGGAAAAAGTGAAGCGCTTGGTCAGGGTTGGCCCCTGACCAAGGTGCTAAGGCAATGTGGAGGCTGTTGTTACAACTCCCAACAGTCGCTGGTTAAAATTGCATGGGAGATAAGTCGAGACCCATGGTTCCCATACTTTGCGAAATTTAGACATGCTACCTTGAAGTCGAACAGTGAGTTTCTCATTAATTAGGGTCAAGTGTACTTGGGTTTTGACTTCATGTCTTCACGATTATCTGCTTCGTGACTGTAAGGATTTGCGTCATGAGGGTGAATTTAGACCTAGTCAGTCTTTCTGTTAACCTCTTTATCTTCCTTTTTCTTTTTTTTTCTTTGTATGGTTACAAAGTTGGTTTTAGTCAAGCAGGTCTCTCGACTTTTTTTTTGCAACTTTTTAATTATTTTCCTATCATCTTAAGAGCCTATGAGATTTTTTTTTAGTTTGTTTTTATATGTGAAGAACAATACTTGACGGTCTTGTCTTTACAGCCATGTCACTATAGATTCAAGGAAACGAATGTGCTTTCTTTTAATGCTTAGTTATTCTTTTAATGTGTCTGCGTAGTTTATAAGGATATTTTATAAACCTTGTAAGCCTAAGTACTTTAACTGTGAATTAAAGCAAAAAAGATATAATGAAATGTCCTTCATAGTCAAAAAGATTACTCAGTCTTTTTATTTAAGGTTTTCATATAGAGGTGGCATAAATGAAACTGCTGAGGAATTGTACCGCTAAAGGATGTAGACAAGGGCACAGGGATTTTGTAAAGATTTAAAAGTATAAGTTCACCTTTCAGAGTATGTTACATGTTTCACCAGTATTTAGGGTGGAACTTGTAATCTGTTCCAGCTCCTGCAGCCTCTCCCCGCCTGAGGGTGATAGTGGGCGGGGGATCTTCTTTCCGCACTCGCTGTCAAAATTCATAAATGGGACTCCGTCCACACAGCCCCATCATTCATTGAGTTTCCTGTTTAAATATTCTTTGGTTTTGGTACATTTATGGCTACTGCAAAAGAGCCTCTCATGGTTACCTTGAAGGCATCCCATCTGATAGCAACTTTTGAACTATCTGCATCATTTGCCCAATATGAGTGCATATCAGTAAGATAAGAGCCATACGCTGCTCAGGCACCAAACCCGGAAGTTACAGGGTGAACCCAAATTAAGCTTCTCTTTTATGCTGCTCAACATTTCTGACGCATTGTGTTTATTACGAACATCTTGTTTGGAGCATGGAGAGTATGTATGGATAGAGCCATTCTGACTGATTCAGTATACCTGGCAGTGATGTATAGCCTGCATAATTTGAGACTCTAGGCTCATCATTGGTTTCAGCAGAGATAGACAAAGGACTCAGTTCTGTGTCAGATTGTTGTAAAAATCAGCTGGAGACTGCTGGGATTTGTGTGTGGCTTAATAGGACTCGCCTAGCCTGGGAGTGTCTGGCGCTGGTTTTGTGCTTTTGCCTCGTGGATTGCTAGCGCCATCTTGCTGATTTTCCCTGGAGAAGTGAGCCAGCTTGTTTTCAATGGCTAAGGTGCATGGTTGCCATATTTTCACCATTCCTCACAGCTGCCCAAGATCTTCAGCAGTAGCAGCGAGAATTAATTTTTGGGGGAGGCTCGGTAGGAGAGTAGGATTACTAGACCGGAAGAGAGCTCAGACCCGAAAGCTGGCCATGTCCCAATCATCCATTTTCTTTCACTTAGTTTTTATTGAAGATTTACCAAAAGGAATAGTACACATACAGTGCAAATGAAGAGTACATTCCAATACAGGATTGAACGAAATCTCTACCCTTAAAGTGTTACTAAACCCAGAACCTGCATTCACTATATCGGGTCTCACACAGAACATAGAAATGCAATTATTTTAGTAAATTTAAACTGCTAAATACTTTTTTTTTTTTTTTATTAGCAGCATATAGCAGCCTTGTGACTTGTATCAGTGTCTGCTTTAAGCTTGTAGGGGGAGTTTTCATTCTCCCCTGACCTGTGTGGACAGTGCTGATTGGCCCCGTGCTGATCACATGCACCCTCCCAAGAGAAAAAAAAAAACTCTAGCAATACACACTAAACTGAGCATGTGCAGCCTTACTCCTAATGCTCTGTTCTATCACGAGATAGGTTGGAGTCATTTAAAGAAGAATAGGATCAGAGAGACAGCATCATACAGCCTTTATACATAATGTAGAGGATTGACTCCTTTATAGTTTAATAAGTGAGTATAATAAGCATGTTTTATTGCATGTACAGACTGATTTTAGGGTTGTGGGTTTAGTAACACTTTAATAAAGGGCAAACTTGTAACAATAGAATACGACCTAGGTGCTTAATTGGCAACAAAGTATTTCACAGGGAAGTCATTGAGTTATTAAGA
Source organism: Pelophylax lessonae (assembly GCF_965119305.1). Taxonomy (NCBI): domain Eukaryota; kingdom Metazoa; phylum Chordata; class Amphibia; order Anura; family Ranidae; genus Pelophylax; species Pelophylax lessonae. Next base: position 178,492,070 of record NC_138768.1, read on the forward strand.
CATGTTAACTGTTATCAAGGGTGAGAGAACCAACATCAGGGTAATCAAAGTAATATCACACCCAATGATCCACGGCTGTATAAACCGCACTGGAGCCTGTTAAAATCCATCACTGGAAGGCCTGGTCTGAAGAGGGAAGGAAAAATAAAGGAGGATGTTCCCTATGCATAATAAGGGGTATAACAAAGAGTCAAAAGTAATAAGGTAATCGGTCAACCCGGAGAAAAAATGATTGGAAAATAAAAAATGATTGGCTACTGCCAGGTTCAGGGAGAAGATTGCATTGGAAGATTAGAGAGATTAGGTCTGAAAAAGGATGGGGTTCATGTAGTTTTTTTGTGTTTCAGTACAAGTCAGTCATCAGCCCTCCTAGCCCAACAAAGTTCAGATGTCAAGCTTACAGGTTGTCACAGCCAAGATAAGGTGTGAGAATGTCTTTCTGTCAGTTTCCAAACTGCAATGAAGATGCTACAGGTTGGACCCTGCTAGCATAACCTGCTTCCCACCCAAACCCTAATGACCATCTATCCCCCTCCTATAATAAATATGTGTACGGAGTCTTCACAGAGACTTGACTTGCTAGTCTCTACCCTTGCCTGTTCCAGGCAGCTGGTTGGGGTTCTGGCAGACTTGCTATAGTGTGCATAAGTACCTGGCCATTGAAAATATTTGAGGATGGTGAAGGGGGTAAATGTAGGGAACTTTTATCCTGAAACTGCAGTTACCTGTAAAGTATAGCACCTGCATTTTTATTTATGGCTGGTAATTATGCTCATTCAATAACATTCCTAATTTGAGACCACTTGTGCTTTGGGTTTAAAGTGTATCTGTAGCGCAAGCAGCAGTAAAAACCTGATAATAGGAGTTCTAACCCTTTCAAATTATCCAAATTTAAAAATAAAAAATGGCTTTAGAGACACTTCAACTCTATTTTTTTTTTTAAATACTTTTTAGCGAAAAAAAAAGAAAACCTTTAATGGGAGATAATTCCACTCGATGGGGGATCCCAGTCATTGGTGTTTTTCAGCCCATTGATTTAAGTTGTTTAGGGTGTGCCAAGCATGGTCAGTTAGCCATGAGAGGAATTCGCTCAGGTATGAAAAAAAGAGCTCACCAAAGCTGAGCCGGTTTCTTTACTATAATGTCCTTCCTTTTGATAGTCCAATACTGGTGTAGACACATTCTTGGCCTGTTTTGCAGTGAGACACACCCTGTGTAAAACTCTTTAATAATATATGTAATCATGTTTGTAAATGTTGCAGAGAGCTCACCCATAAATGGAGTCCCAAGCAGATAGGAGGACACCTAATCCTTAAAGGGTAAGTGAGGCGCTCGCCATCTTGAATTACATTTCCATTAAAACCATTTCACTGTGCTCTTCATTCAGCCATATGATATTTTTTTTTATATGAATAGTCAAAACCATTTTTGTGGTTTTAGGTTAACGTAAAGGTAAATGCAGACAGTGGTTAATCCTGCTAAACGTGTTGTTTAGTCCCAAACATGCTGTTTTTTTTTTTTTTTTACAGGTTAGTGTATGCGATTGCTACTCCATTCTATTCATCAAGTCTGATTGAAACCGTGCAGGTAAGAGTAAGTCATACAGCAAGACGTGTTTATGAAAAATTCAACTAAACTTTCATTTTTGATGTCATTTATGAATTACCCTGCTTGAATGTTCTACTGAAGCACGTCACCAAGTTCCCGATTACACAGTTTCTTCTTTCACATTCGTGGCCATTGCAAAAGATTGGCACCATCACCACCATGCCGCACCATTGGGATGATGTTTTTTTTTAACAATTTTGTAGGCCTTTAGCCACAGTGTTTTTATTAGGGCCAACAAGTTTAGTTTCGAACTAAAGAACTTTTTCTCCACATGTTTGCTAATTGTTGTTTTGCTATCTACATGCTGTTTGTAATCTAGGGCCCTTTTCACAAAGTCCAAACTGGATTTAATGTTTTTTTACATTTTTTATTTATTTTTTGCAATTACTTTTTTTAATGTTATATCTCTAAAAATTGTTTCTGGGTTATAGCTGTCCCATGGATAGATTCTCCAATTTATAGCTTCCTCAGCATTAAGCTGGACACAGACTGATTGAAATTCGGCCGGTCCACCAGGGACCAGACAATTTTTAGTTTGTTTTAGTTTGTGGGCTCCCCCACTTGACAGAATTTAATTGCTTATTCCGATTTCTGTCAGAGACATGGAAAAATTTCTGTCGATCAGCAGCTGTAGCCACTGACCAGTGTATTCTGACAAAAGCAGGTGCATCTGTCAAAATACAATGTCCCTGCAGGGGGGTCTTCTCCATCTACTTTGTATTTGTAGATGGAGGAATCTGTTTTTTTTTGCAGGCTGAATGAAAAAAGAAAAAAATCCCAGCTCAAGTACCAGCTAGCCTGTGAGAGGCTGTTGCAGGCTAGCTAGTAAGTGAGCTGGGATTTTTTGTTTGCATCCTATAACCAATGGTCTCTTTATCTCGTCCCTAGGGTGTAATGGAAATCCCTGTAGGCAGGGACGACATTGTGATTATATTTTTTTCATTGTTTTAATTGATTTGAATGGTTCTAGAAGATGTGTAGAGTTTTTGTTTGTTTGTTTTTTTTTTTTATATTGGTGTTCCTTAAGGCTCCATTCTCACCTGGTCACACCTGGGCGTTTTTGAGCATTTTTCAGCTCCAAAAACGCTAAAAAAAAACGTTCCAAAAAGCCCAACAAGTAAAACCCTATTCATTCAAATGGCCCCTGTTCACATCTGAGCATTTTAACGCCTGAAGCAAAACGCCTGTAGCTGAAAAAAGTACATGAGCTTCTTTTTGGGCTGATTACCAGCGTTTTTGATAGATGTCAATGCCTGCCTCCAAAAACGGCTAAAAATTGCGGTAAAAGCACGCGAAAACGCTACACTCAAGTGTGAATTCAGGCTAACTGATTGACTTTTGAAGGCAATTTGTTGCATCAAAGTTTAAAGTGTGGGTAGCTATTCAATTATGATCTTTCAATTACTTAGTAATTGTAAATAGTTGGACATTTCTATGTTTTTCACTAACTTTCTTTTATGTAGATCTATGACATACAATCCAAATTAAGTCCAATTTTATTCTATGTCATAAAACTACACAATATGAAAAATCCAAGGGTATGAAACACTATGTGCTACTGTTAAATCTAATTGGTTTGCATTCTTTTTGTTCTGAGATAAGAAACGCATACTTATCAGAATACAATCTTCTTGGCAAACATTCTTTTTATGCTTGGGTGAATTTCTTCTGCAGAAATAGAAATTGCCTAACTCTTGTATATGTAATAGCTTGGCCATAGGAATATAGTACCATTTTTTTATTTCACTTCTCTAAAGGATTTTTTCATTTTTGGGGGCGTTAAATCATTGTCTGTGTTTTGCCAGCTAAGCTGTGAAGATTTCTCTTCAGGTCTGTCCTGTAAACAAACGTAACACAGGATATTTTTTTCAATAACAATACCCCCACTCTTAGGCCATACATAATTCATTGTCGTTTATTTCAAGCCTAACTCTGGGAAAATATTTTTTTCCCCATGCAGTGGGGCTGTGAATGCACTGCATGGGCCAACTGCTTGTTTTATCTAGGGGTGAGCACAAAGTTCACATTTATAGAGCATGCGGACGTCAGGAACAGTCCATTTTCAAGACAAACCGGTCTTGTGTGGGGAGGATCTGTGGACCAGTTATTATATAGCACCAACAGTTTGCACAACGCTTTACAACATGAGGGCAGATAGTACACTTACAATACAGTTTAATACAGGAGGAATCAGAGGGGCCTGCTCGTTTAGAGCTTACAATCAAGGAGGGAGGGTCAAATGATACAGAAGGTAATAGCTGTGGGGGATGAGCTGATGGAGAAAATAAAAGTACAGTTGTTAGGTGGGGGGAGAATAGACTTCTCTGAAGAGAAGAGTTTTCAGGGATCGTCTAAGAGTGGACCAAGTAGGAGATAGTTTGGACAGATTGGGATAGGGAGTTCCAATGGATGGTAGAGGCTCTGGAAAATCCTGAAGGCAAGCAGGGGAGGAGGTGACAAGGAAGCTAGAGAGCAGGAGGTCTTGGGAGGTACAAAGAGAACGATTAGGTTGGTATTTTAAGACTGGACTAGTGATGTAGCTGGGGGCAGAGTTGTGGATGGCTTTGTAAGTTGTTAGTATTTTGAATTTAATTTGTTGGTTGAGTGGCAGCTAGTGGAGTGATTGGCAGAGAGGGGTAGGAGACCCTGTATGGTTGGTAAGGTGGATGAACCTGGTAGCAGTATTCATGATGGACTAAAGCTTATGTAAAGGTAATTCAGTTATGGAGAGCGTTATAGTAGTAAAGGTAAGAGATGGCCAGGGAGTGGATTAAGCGCTTTCTGGTGACATTAGTTAGAAAGGGGCGTATTTTGGAGATGTTGTGTGGGTTGAGGCGGCAAGAGTTTGACAGTGATTGGATGTGAAGCAGAAAGGATAGTTCAGAGTCTAGGATTAAACCTAGAACCTTTGCATGCAGGGACAGATTGATAGTTGTGCCATCAATCTTGACAGAGAAATCAGGGGAAGAGGCATATTAAGGAGGAAATATGAGCTTGGTTTTAGATGGATTGAGTTTAGTAAGTGGTGGGTCTTCAAGGGTGATATGTCTGTTAGTAAATTAGTAATATATCAGGAAACTTGTGTCAGAATGCACTCTTCTGCGCTGCCGGCTATCGCCTGCAACACTGATCAACTGAAAATTTTCCAACATGCTGGTTGTATAGAAGTCGATCGAGAGATTGACTTCTGTACAACCAGCCTGCCCGTAGATGGATAGAAATTCAGCCAGTCTATCCTTAACTTCCCAAAGTTCTATCCATTTATGGCCAGCTTTCTTTAGACAGTTGTCACGGAAACAATTGTCCTTATTGTAAAATTTCCCCTCTATTGCTTTTCTGGTAGCAACCCTAAATTTTATCTTTGCTTTCATTTCTGGTGACACTGCTGATCAGAGCAATTAGAGCATGCCAATCTCCAACAGCTATGCAGGCTGGAATAAAAAGCTGACAGGGATTGTAACTCCATAACATTCTGTTTAAAATTTGAAAGTGAACTTTTACCTTTACTTTATACACTAAGATTTAGCCCACCCATTAATGACATTTATGGTTTTAGTTGATTCTCGCAAAGGTGAATCACCCACCTCACTGAGATCCACACAAGGAATTGCAGTTTATTTTCGGAGTTGACCCATAGTTTATAACTGTTGTCTTCATGTCTTTATTTTTTATTCTTACTAGACTTAAATTCATTTGTTTCAATACTTCTCTTTATACAATACAGAGTGAGATCATCCGTGACAATCCTGGCATTCTGGATTGTGTGAAAGAAGGAATTGGCCGTCTTATGGGACTTGGAGTGCCACACAGCAAACGTCTGCTGCCTCTTCTTGTTCTTACCTTCCCTACTGTCCTTCATGGTGTCCTTCATTATATAATCAGCTCGATAGTTCAGAAATGTGTTTTATTCTTTATAAAGAAAAGAAATCCTGCCAGAAATCCATCCGATGGCACTTCATCAGCTCAGAACATTTTGGAGGAATATTTCCCAGAACTTCTAGCCAACTTTGCTGCCAGCCTGTGTGCTGATGTCATGCTGTATCCTCTTGAAACAGTGATGCATCGCCTTCATATTCAAGGGACACGCACAATAATAGATAATACGGACCTTGGCTATGAAGTACTGCCTATCAACACTCAGTACGAGGGCATGAGAGACTGCATTAATACTATCAAACGAGAGGAAGGAATGCTAGGCTTTTACAAAGGGTTCGGGGCTGTGGTGGTGCAGTACACTCTTCATGCTACTGTTCTGCAAATTACAAAACTCATTTATTCATCTTTGCTGCACAATACAGCCCAGTGAAAGGGACAGTCATGACTCGTACAAAGGGTAGAAAAGAAAACAGCATGTCTTAGCCACCAGTGTGTCCTCCCACGAAATCTGGTCTGGATTCTATATGCTGGATGAACGTTGACGTTTACATTTATGTTTGTAATCTGGATTCACTGTGGGCTTTAATAAAGAATAGACTACTGAATTGTATGATGTAACCTACAGAAACCAATAAGAAATGAATGTTACTTGCCCAGCTTTACTAGTTTGCTGAGAACAGAATGATTGGGTTATGGCACATCACTGATTTTGTGCGATATTAAGAGTGTTGATAATTAGAGCTGATTATTGTGACAATTTTTCAACATTTATTGTGATATTACCTCTAAAATACAGATTGTTTTCTGTTAGTAAAATGCCTGTGTAGGTTTTGGCAGGTTCCCAAAATCAAATATGTAGGGTACATACACTGCCTTCTATAGTACAATGGTGTTTTTTGACATGGACACATTGCTAGACTTCTCTCCTTCTTTTTTTTTTTTTCTTTTTTTTTTTTTTTTTTTTACATTAGCAACACACAATGTATGCTTAATTCCTGTAATCATGAATGGCAGGATTGTTATTTTTGGTGTGCACTGAGCCATGTGGATGTATAGCTATCCTAGGGTTATAGAGTAAACTATAAAGATGTTCCTAGCCATACCATTATGCTATGTTCACTACACAACAGTATATTGTAGACTAAATACACAGCCTCAAAGGAATCTGTGACATTGAAGTAGATTTAATGCTGCAGAGAAAGATGGTAAGAAATCCTAGACACCCGTATTTTTTCTTCCAATTTATTTAAACATTCTCAAAGTATTTTTGTACACATGTCCATAGCAGAGTTATGATATTAGGTTGAAGGAGAGGACAATACTTAACCGAAGCTTTCATTCCTGAATTAAGTATGGATTGTACAGAGAATGGGCACACTTTAATATTTTCAATACAGGGCACGTATATCCCCCCCCCCCCCCCTTCCGCCCAGACCAATTTGCAGCTTTTAGCGCGCTCACTTTGTACTGTTTCCAGACAAAATTTGTTTCATTTTTTTCACACAATTAGAGCTTTCTTTTGGTAGTATTTAATCACTGATGGGTTTTTTATTTATTTTTTTGTGAAAAAAAGAGCAAAAATAAAAAAAAAACATTTTTTTTAGTTTATATTATAAAATTTGCCAATAAGTAATTTTTCTTCATAAATTTGGGCCAAAATTTATACTGCTACATATCTTTGGTAAAAAACGACCAAATTGGTGTATAGTATGTAGTCTGTGTGAAAGTTAGAGTCTACAGGCTATGGTGCCAATCATTGAAAATTGGTCACACCTGATGTATTGACTGCCTATCTATTTTCTTGAGGCCCTAAAATGTCAGGACAGTACAAATAGCCCCCAAATGATCCCTTATTGGAAAGTAGCCAATCCAAGGTATTTAGTAAGAGGCATGGTTGAGTTTTTTGAAGTTGTAATTTTTTTTTTTCCACAATTTTTGGGAAAATTAAGATTTTTTTTTTTTTTTTTTACACAAAATTGTTATATTAACAAGTTATTTCTCGTATACAGCATATGCATACTTGCAGGTACACCCCAAATACATTCTGCCATTCCTCCTGAGTATAGTGATACCACATGTGTGAGACTTTTACACAACCTCGCCACATACAGAGGCCCAACATCCAAGTAGCACCTCTAAGCGTTTAGGAACATAAATTACACATCTAATTTCATTCCTACTTATCACCAATTTGAAGGCCCTGGAGCACCAGGACAATGGAAACGCCTATAAAATGACCCCATTTTGGAAAGCAAACACCCCAATATATATTCTATGAGGCATTATGAGTCTTTTGAACATGTCATTTTTTTTCTACAAGACACAGCATGAACCTACCAAAAAATGACACCCCAAAATACATTCTGCTACTCCCGAGTATGACTTTTACACAACCTGGTCACATACAGAGGCCTAACATCCAAGTAGTACCTCCAGGCGTTCTAGGAGCATAAATTACACACCTAATTTCATGACGACCTATCACACTTTAGAAGGCCCTGGAGCGCCAGGACACAAAGTTGTCATTTTATACCATATTTATAACACATCACATGTACGTAGCAAAAATTACACCCCAAAATATAATCTGCTACTCCTCCTGAGCTTTGTGATACCACATGTGTGAGACTTGGGACAAAGAATTCCCCTAGGGGTTGGAACTTTAAAGGCACTTAATGATACAATAGAATGTTAAAATCATAAAAGTTTGATTCACAGAAGAGGAAAAAATAGTAAATAAAAGGTTTTCACCAAAATGCTGTGTTCAGAATACATTTACATGAGAACTGCTTGAATATAATCCTCACAATACATATGTGTATAGATATTGATATTCATGCAGTGTGTATTCTGAACACAGCGTTTTGGTGAAAATCTTTTATTAGTACTATTTTTTCCCCTTCTTTGAATCAATAAACTTTTATGATTTTAACATAAGTGCCTTTAAAGTCCCAACCCCCAGGGGAATTCTTTTGTCTGTATCTATATAGGCATGTGGCACATATCATAGATTAAAGGTCACCGAGACCATTTTCTCCACGTGTGAGACTTTTACACAGCCTGGCCATATACAAAGGGCCATCATCCATGTATTCACCTTCAGACGTTCTATGAGCATAAATTATACATTTAATTTCCCGACAACCTATTGCATTTTAAGGGCCCTTTATATTTCTAACACACAGCATGTACAGACTAATTACACCCCAAAATACATTCTGTTGAGCAAAGGGTAAACAAAAGATTACCTGTGGTTTTAGTAGTGCAGTGGTCTACAGAGGAGAGCATCCAGGTAGCAGGCAGGGATGTGGTCAGCGACAGAAAAAGCATTCATCCAGGCAGCAGGCAGGAATATTGTCCATAGTCAGTACAGGCAGCAGGCAGAGATACTCTCAGCACAACCAAAACACCAACGGACGTAGCTGCTGCTTTAAATCATAGATGGATGGGTAATAAGCCCCTCCCACCAGGAGTGACCAGGTAGAACCAAAGGCTATGACACACCCAGGGGGTCGGGTTCCCTGGGTTATTACCCCTGGCCTCACCGTTGCATCTTCAGTTTTAGCTGCCTGGTCTTAGGAGCAGCCAAACAGCTCCCTGCTGTTTTTGTCCTAGCTCTGTTTTAAACGTCTTAAAGGGAACCTTTTTTTTTTTTTTGCTGCTGACTCCAGTTCCTGTGGAATGCCGGCTGGGTATAGGACTGGCTTTATGAGAGCCTTACGGTCTCCCAGTTTGTGCCAGCGAGCGCTTGCAGACCGTAGCTCCCCACTGGGTCTCCATAGCGACTATAGTCCCATGGACGGGAACTGGCCTTCGGGTGAAACACCCCGCCGGGAAGCACACACCTGTCATGCCAGCGTTGCAGCGTGCCCTTTGGCTTGACAGTGCCCTCACTGCGGTGCAGAGGCAGTCTGTCAGGATGGCCGCCCACCCTCAGCAGCGTGGTCCAGTAAGTACAGTCCCTCCATCTAGTTAGCAGACCTGGGGCGGACGTGGGCTCCTCCATAGGTGAGTAGGACCCTCGGGTACCCATACCTCCTACCACCCTCCTCCACTATAAGGGGTCATCTGGGACCTTCCCCTCCTACCTTGACCTCTCCCTACCCTGGGCTCCAGACCCTTAGTGGGGGGTCCCCTATGTAAGTTGCCTCAGGTGCTATACCTGGTAGTGGACAGTTGGGGGGGAGGCCTCAGAGGGGGGTACATGGTTGCACCTCAAACCGCTACCTTGGGGGGGGGTTTCATCTGCCGGGATGGCCCCCAGGCCTGTTACTAAGGTAGGCCTCACTAGGCCCGAGGTCACGTGCTCATCGGCGCAAAGCCGCCATTTTGCCGTGACCTGCAACCTTAACAGGCCTCAGCAGCCTGCCTGGGTATCCCTATGACTGTAATGCCGGTGGCCATTGTGCTGGAGCCGGAGACAAAACAGCACAGGAGCTTCTGGCTCTTGTGGGCGGGGGTGTTTCCTTCTACCTTCTCTTCTCCATGCTGCTGATGGACCTTGCTGTGTTCTCCATGTGGCAACTACTCTAGAGGAGTTTAACTACCCTGGCCTTCACCATTTCATCTTCAGAGGGTTTTCAGGCCTTTAGGGGGCTTAGGATTATCCCGCGGAGTAGCGCTGCGTGCATGGTGATCGCCTCTTAAAGGTGCAGTGCACGCCGGTAGCAGTGGACTTGCTGGGACCTGTGCTGCCTTTGTAATATCACTTAGCCTCAGGGGCGTTAATATTTGGCGATTGGGCGCGGATTGCTCCCTCTTAGGCCATTGCTCCTGTTTTCAAGAGAAGCTTCTGTTTAACCCATTGCGGTGCAGGTTCCGGTGTTTCCCTGTCTGCTCTTTACATTCTTACTGTGCAATCCTACTGTTTGGCCATATGTCTAACATGGATTCCCCAAGTTTGTCTGCGACCCTCGATGTATTGTTGGGGCCCGCTTCTGATGCTCATGATGTGACTTTATTGTCTGTGATGCAAGAAATGTCCAGAAAAATGGACAAAGCTATTGTGGCAGCATTTACTAAGAAACGCCCTCGGCCCTGCAAGGAAACTCAGGAGGAGTGGTCCAAAATTTCAGAGTTTATATAAGAGAGTAGTGGGCAGTTATGCAAAATCCCTACACAAAGTCATCTCTGCTAAGGGAGGATAGTTATACTTACTTCTCCCACAATACACTGTTTCATTGATTATTATGTTTGTTGAATTATTAAAAAGGCACATTTTGCTGTGCTTTTTAATTCAATATTACTTTATTAAAGTTTTCAGTAAAGTAAAACAAAGTGGATAGAGTTTACAATTGTTACACACCTGAGATGTTCTGACTAGAGCATGATAGACGAAAAAACAAGGTGAAACATTTCTGTTGTAGTGTTATTTAACTTAGAGTATGATGAAGTTCCACAGGTTACTTGTGTTTACAATGTTGGCTCCAGTCAGGGGGGAGGGTAGTGAGTGTGGGGATGGGGGAGAAAATAGGTGGGGAGTAGGGTGGGGGGGATGCACCAGCAAGGTAAGTAGGTAAGTTGTATGGTAGTAGAGCGGATAGGAGGGAGAAGGGAGAGATATTAGTAAAATGGAACAAAGATACACAAGAGCAAAACAGAAGACAAACCCTCAGATAGTCACAGTACATTTAGGATAGGTAAACCAAGAAGACCATTGAGCTAGACATTTTTCCTAAAGTTACCTTTTTCTTAGCAATTAGTCTCTCCATCTCGCATTGGAGTTTGGTGATGTTTAGTTTTGCTGCAATTTCTTGTGATTTTATGCAAGTATACTATCTTTATCCAACTGTCTCATCTCAGATTCTGAGGCCGATATGGTCGCACGCAACGCAGACCCCCTTTTGAAGGGTGCGTCCCTGCATTCAGACTTTTCTGACGCGGAAGAGGATGTTTCCACACCCGCCTTGGCACAGGAAAATGCGCTGGTAAAAGCTTTGATATCCTCAGTGAGAGACATCCTAAAAATCATGGATGCGATTTCTAAATCGAAAGGAGCCCTGGTATCCTTTGGATCCCTCAGGGCAAAGGAATCGGCCAAGGTTTTCAAAGTCTTGTCTGCCTTGGTGGGGGAACAATGGTGGCTATCTAATCGCAGGCTTGCAATTCCCAAACGTTTGGTTGGACGCTACCCGTTTGAGGAAGAGATCTTACGCAAATAGACGGTCCCCCCTCCGGTGGACCGCCAGATATGCAGTATTCACAAGGCCACGGTTTTACCAGTGGCAGAATCCTCATCCCCCCAGATATGCGGTATTCACAAGGCCACGGTTTTACCAGTGGCAGAATCCTCATCTCTCCTGATCCGGTTGACAGACATATTGAGGTCTTATCCTGACACCTGTATACGTCAGTGGGATCTATTTTCAGGCCTGCCCTGATTACCATTCTAGTCTCTCAGACTACGTTTGAATGGGTAAAGGCTCAGAGAGAGGCACTGACGATAACCCCGTTACCATCATCTGCCCTGGAACTTGCTGACCAATTATTGCAGACTCTGCAATTTGTATGCGATGCTAACCTGGACGTTCTTCCGCTCGCAGCCAGAGCATCAGTGGTAAGTGTGCTCATCAGACGTGCGATCTGGCTAAAGACCTGGTCGACAGACCAGGCTTCTAAGAGGCTTTTGGCAGATTTTCCCTTTCAGGGTGATCGCCATTTTTGTTCCTCCTTGGATGACTTGATCAAGACGGTCACTGGGGGAAAGAGCACACTCCTTCCTCACTTGACTAAGGGTAAGTCTCCCTCGCGTAAGCGAGGTCCTTCCTTTGCAGCCCAGATGCGTCTTTTTTGTACGACCGTGTCGCAGAAACCCAAATAGACTTCGGGCGGAAAAGGATCCAGAAAAAGGTGGGCTGGTAAGCCGAAATCCTCTGCCCCCAGAACCTCCAAGCAGACCCCTTCTGCCTGAAGGGGAGCCCCCAGGACGTCTCTGTTTCTTCCCGGATCCTTGGACTGTTGCACGACAGGTGGGTCCATGAGGTAATTCAGTCCGGGTACAAGATGAGTTTCGTTCCCGTCCGCCAGACAGATTTTTTCCCTCCAATCTTCAGCTTTCCCCAGACCGCCTTGCGGGGCTGCAGGAATATATATGCTCTCACAAGGCGTGATTGTACCAGTTCCTCATTAGGAACACTTTCAAGGGTTCTATTCGAACCTGTTTACCGTTCCACGGAAGGAGGGCAAATTGCGTCCAATTTTGGACCTCAAAACTCTGAATCCCTTTGTGCGTGTCCAAAAATTCTGCATGGAGTCCCTGCGGTCAGTGGGGGCGTTCTTGCATCAAGGGGACCTGCTGGCCTCGATCAATATCAAGGATGCCTATCTCCAAGTCCCTATTTGCCAGGGTCATCAACGATTCCTCCGCTTCGCGGTGGGCAAGGACCATTTTCAATTTGTGGCATTACCGTTTGGTCTCGGCTCTGCTACCAGGGTCTTCACCAAGGTTTTAGCCCCTATCCTGTCTCTGCTACGACAGAGAGGAATAGCGATTCTTGGGTACCTGGACGATCTTCTTCTCCGAGCGGACTCGTCTGTGACATTGGAACAGGATTTAGAGGTGACCATTCACACTCTGAAACAGTTCGGTTGGAATCTCAACCTTCAGAAATCTGCCCTGGTTCCAACAACCAGACTGGAGTATCCAGGGATGATCCTAGATTCAGCTTTGCCAAATGTATTTCTACCTCCTGTGAAGTTACAGAAGTTAAAGCGGAGTTCCAGCCATTTACTCACCTGTCCAACGGTCCAGCGATGCGGCCGCCGGAAGCCTCGATCCTCTCCCTCGGCGCCGGCATCACTGCTGTGGGCACCCGGCTGTTACAGTTTGCGGCTTCACAGCCGGGTACCCACTGCGCATGCGCGAGTCGCGCTCCGCGCCGTGATTGGCCGGAAATCTTCTGGGACCTCTGACGTGTCCCAGAAGATTGCAGGGAGGGAGGGGGAGAGGAGAACTTCCGCTCAGGGCGCCGCGGCGCTCCGAGCGGAAGTGGGAGCGGGTACCTGTCAAAACGAGGTACCCGCTCCCCCCCCAAAAAATGACATGCCAAATGTGGCATGTCGGGGGGTCAGGACTCCCTAAAGCGGAAGTTCCACTTTTGGGTGGAACTCCGCTTTAAGGGAAGTGATTCTGTCACTGCTGGCATGCGACCTGGTGTCTCTCAGGTCATCTATGCAGGTGCTGGGCCTGATGGTGTCCTCCTTCGAGGCCGTACCATATGCTCAGGCCCACACAAAACTTTTGCAACAGGAGATCCATGTCAAATGGGGCAAGGATCCTCTATCCCTAAACAGTTTGAGTCGGAGATCCAAGGACTCCCTGAATTGGTGGCTCAGCTCTCCGAATCTTCTCCACGGGAAATCCTTCCTTCCAGTATTCTGGACGGTGGTGACGACGGATGCCTTTCTGACTAGTTGGGGGGGGGTGCTGGGTACCCGGAATATTCAAGGGACCTGGACGTTGGAAGAGTCCAAGCTCCCAATCAACGTTCTGGAACTGAGAGCAATCAAGTTGAGCCTGTTCCATTGGACAGACAATCTCCAAGGGGTGTTCTGTCCGTGTCCAGTCCGACAATGTCAGGGCCGTGGCAAATGTCAATCATCATGGTGGCTCTGGAGGTAGCCGAGATCCTGCGCTGGGCAGAGGACTATGTCCCAGCCCTATCCGCCGCGTACATTCCGGGCGTAGACAATTGGCAGTACCTGAGTCGTCAAACCCTGGATCAGGGAGAGTGGTCCCTGCATCCACAGGTGTTCCACCAGCTATGTCTCCAGTGGGGGACCCCGTATGTGGACCAGTTCGGCTCCAGACAAAACAGGAAAGTTTCAAAGTTTGTGGCTCGGTCCAGAGATCCTCTGGCCGATGCAGTAGACGCCCTGGTGGCTCCCTAGAGCCAGTACGGGCTAATTTATGCTTTTCATCCGCTGAAACTTTTATCTTGCCTGCTACGCAGGGTCGAGTTGGAGGGGATTCCGGTAATTCTGGTGGCTTCTGATTGGCCCCGAAGATCCTGGTACACCGACATGATTCGGCTGAATGTCGCAGGTCCGTGGACACTTCCTCTGCGGGAAGAGCTATCTCAGGGTCCGATCTTCCATCCTGCTTTACAGTCGCTGGCTTTAACGGCTTGGCTGTTGAGAGCAAGGTGTTAAAGGACAGGGGTCTGTCCGATTCTGTGATCCCTACCTTACTCAAGGCTAGGAAGTCCACTTCTCTGAAGATTTATCATCGTACGTGGAAAGCGTACATTGCTTGGTGCGAATCGCTGAAGCTGCATCCTAGATCCTTTGCTATCAACAGGATCCTGACCTTTCTACAGAAAGGGGTTGACTTACGTTTGGCATTGGGCACTCTTAAGTGTCAGATCTCGGCCCTTGCTGTGTACTTCCAATGCCCTTTGGCTACACACTTTCATTCGTACGTTTCTTCAGGGGGTTTGCCATTTGGCCCCCCCCCCCCCCCAGGAGGTCTCCGTTACCTCCTTGGGACCTTAATTTGGTTCTATCGGTTCTTCAAAAATCTCCTTTCGAAAACATAAGACACATTTCCTTGCTCGTCTTGTTGCATAAAGTTGCCTTTTTGGTGGCTATCACCTCTGCGCTCAGGGTTTCTGAACTAGTGGCGCTATCTTGCCGCTCTCCTTATCTGGTAATACACAGGGATAAGGTAGTGTTACTGCCTAATCCGTCGTCTCTACCTAAGGTGGTTTGAGTCATCCATCTGAACGAAGACATAGTGCTTCCGTCACTCTGTCCGAAACCTTTGCATCCTAAGGAAATTGCCTTGCATTGCTTGGATGTGGTTCAGGCGATACGGGTGTATATAGAGACTACTGAGTCCTTTTGTTAGTCAGACTCTCTGTTTGTGAATACGGATGGACCCCGAAAGGGTCAGGCTGCGTCTGTGGCGACCATCTCGCGATGGATCAGACAGACGGTAGTGGAGGCGTATTCTCTTAAGGGCAAGGTTCCTCATTTCCCTGTCACGGCTCACTTTACGTGCCTCTTGGGCTTTCTGCCATCGGGCATCAGTGATGCAGGTTTGCAAGGCAGCCACTTGGTCATCTGTACATACGTTCACCAAGTTTTACAGAGTGGATGAGTTAGCATCCTCGGATGCATCCTTTGGCCGCAAGGTTTTCAGGCCGCCAGTTAAGGAGCAGTCTACTTTTCCTTCTCCTTTATGGTTTTGCTACAATTGAGCCCCCGTTTTTGCTTGTTGGGCTCCATGTTATATAGTTGGCTATGTTAGCTGTGGGAATTGCATTATTTTAAATTTGTCCTTTCCCCACCCCTCAGTGGTTACTGCTTTTGGACATTCCATCCATCTATGATTTAAAGCAGCAGCTACATCCGTCGGACGAAAGAGAAAATGGGAATTTTTACTTACCGTAAAATTCATTTCTCTGTCCACCGATGGACCTAGCGCCCACCCCTCTTTTCTCTGAAGATTTGGGTTTTGGTTATTATTCACTGCTTGCAACTAAACTGAAGATGCAACGGTGAGGCCAGGGGGTAATAACCAAGGTACCCCGCCCACCTGGACTTGTCAAAGCCTTTGGCTCTACCTGGTCATGCCTAGTGGGAGTGTCATCACTTCCGGGTACTCGGCGCCAAATTTAAAAAACTGACCGCATTCAAAACAGCCAAACTTGTCGTTTTGAATGCTTTTCAGTGCCGAGGAGGGGTTTGAGGTCGGAAAATATCAGCTGATACTGATATCCGATGACCAAAATATCGGTATCTGCATTAAAAAAAAAAAAACAATATTGGTCGATCACTAATAACCCTTTAAATCCAAAAACAATCAAAGCTCCAAAGTTCTAAAAATTCTGTCCCTCTTCGCCAGGAACCTCTCCCTAGGGCTAAACAAGCCATCCCTATAAAGCATGGATCCTGTCCACTTTACAATTCTACACCAACTGCAGCAGGGCACCGCTATTTATAAGCATTGCCCCCAGTAAAGATGGCTGCGGTGTGGCAGCGTCCAATCAGGGCACTACTCCCCTGGTGACACCTAGAGAGGCTGCAGATGAATAAGATTCCTCTCATCCTCCAAACCCCCTATACAAAGGCCAGCAATACAGTGCCACTTACAGAGGGGAAGGTAAACTGCACCTGCCTACAAGCCAGCAGTGGAGGTTCTTCTATCCCCACTACTTTCTGTAGATGGGGAGTTGATTGAAAATTGAACAGTGTATGACAAACTTAATATAGATCGTTTGTTTATTTTTTAGTGACTTTACCTCCCCTTTAGCCTATAGATTGCATTGTAAATACAATTTTAGCAATATCATCAGAAGAAAACCTTGTTTATAAAGGAACACAGAAGTTAGGTTCAGACGGGGGGGGGGGGGGGTATTTACTTAAACTGGAGCATGCAAAATCTGGTGCAGCTGTGCATAGAAACCAATCATCTTCCAGGTTTTATTGTCAAAGCTTAACCACTTAAGCCCCGAGGATTTGGCTGCTCAAAGACCAGGGCCTATTTTGCGATTCGGCACTACGTGACTGTAATGGACAATTGCGCGGTCGTGCGACGCTGTACCCAAGTGAAATTGACGTCCTTTTTTTCCCACAAACAGAGCTTTCTTTTGGTGGTATTTGATCACCTGTGCGATTTTTACTTTTTGCGCTATAAATATATATTTTTTTATGAAATTCCCCCCCAAAAAAATGTAAAAATCAAAATGTTTTAACATTTTAGGATAATTTGTTTTCTGCTACATATTTTTGGTAAAAAAAAATCGCAATAAGCGTATTTTGATTGGTTTGCGCAAAAGTTATTGCGTTTACTAAATACGGGAAAGATTTATGTAATTTTTATTGTTTCTTTTTATTAACTAGTAATGGGAGCGATCTGCGTTTTTTTTTTTTTTTTTTTGCGGGAATGCAACATTGCGGCGGACAAATCGGACCCTTGACTGACATTTTTGACACTTTTGGGGGTACCAGGGACATTACTACAGTAATCAGTGCTATAGATATGCACTGTTACTGTAAAAATGACACTGGCAGGGAAGGGGTTAACTTTATTGGTGATCAGTGGGTTAAATGTATCCCTAGGGGTGTGATTCTAATGGTGGGGGGGCGTGGCTTGTGATGTAACCACAAAGACATACGATCCTACATAGCAGGATCGTACAGTCTCTGCAGTTACATCAGGGAGAATGACAGATGGCTGTGTTTACATCAGCCGTCTGCCTTTCTCCCTCTCCAGCAGGAGATCGTGAGTGGCCGGCGGACAGCGGAGCCGCTGGTCACTCGCACGGGGATGTCAAGGAACGAGCGGGGCTGGAGCGTGCCTCCAGCGGCGCGCGCTCGCCTCCTAGAGGCTCCTGGGCGAGTGACGTACCCCTACGTCACTTTGCCCAGCAGCGGCTGGCTGCCGCAGTATATCTGCGGTGGGCGGTCGTTATGTAGTTAATTGAACAAGCTGAAGTTAGAAGCTGATTGGCTATAATGCACAGCTGCATCAGAGTCTGAGTGCTCCAGTTTAAGTCAATCTCCCCCACAGTCCACTATACAGTATATTCACTATGCCAAGGTAACTTAGTTCTGTACCACTAGACTGGGATTAACTCATGAATCAGCAAAGTCAGCAATAAACAGTGCATAAAAGTATTAACTGCAATTGAAAAATACTATAACTATTCTAGAGAGCACTCTAGGAGAGTGACTAATATATACTGCAATGTTCCCTGAGAGGTACAGTACCTCTTAGCATAAAGTTATTGGTGTAGAAGCTGTAAAGCAGGGATCTCCAAACTACGGCCCTCCAGCTGTTGCGGAACTACACGTCCCATGAGGCATTGTAAAACTGACATTTACAGACATGACTAGGCATGATGGGATTTGTAGTTCCTGAACAACTGGAGGGCCATAGTTTAGAGACCCCTTTTGTAAAGAGACCGTCTTTAATCCTAACTCTTCAGCCAGTTTGCATTGGGGCCCAGTTGTATTGTTGGTGCACATGAGAATAGTCCCATTTAAGCCTAAAGTCAACAATAAGGCTATGAGATGGCTGTTTGCTCAGTTCCTAAAGGGCTCAGTCTCTGTAGCAGCAGATTCTAAATCTCCACAGCTGCAGCTCACCAGTCCCAGTGATATTGCAGCTCACCAACCAGTCACACACAGCGACTAAGCTCCGGGGGAAGGCAGAGCGAAACGCATTGGGGGCATGGCCTGGCAGGAGCCCAGGCTGAGGTTACCACTTTCCCTGCTACAGGACTCCGTGGATGTGTGGAACTAGGGATTTCTCCCTCCTTTCCCTTCAGTGAACATAAGTAATGGCAAAGGTTTTATAAAATACAGGTCCTTAACAAAAAATGTAATAAAAGTGCAAGAAATTAAGTGGTTGAAGATGGTTGTTTAATACTGGCTTTGTTGAAAAATAAAAAAAAAACACTACCATTAGGGAAACCTGGTTAAATATTGTAATGTATGACCAAAATGACGATGTTTACATTGGAAGAGGTGGGGGGTTTGCAATTTACATGTTCTGTGTGCTGGGCGAAACTCTCAATATCTGTTCTTATTCTGTATGTATAAATGTGGCACAGTAAGAAAGCAGGTATGGATGTCCGCGCTGCACCGTAAACAATAATGCAAATATCAAGTATTAATAAATAAATTAATATATAATCTTATAGTGCAAATATACGTGACATATGAACTTTGGTCATGAGCACTTTATATCACATATATTTGCACTATAAGATTATATATTCATTTATTTATTAATACTTTCTATTTAAAGGCACATACCTTTTTGTCAGCAGCAGCCCACATATAGTGTATTAGTCACTTAATTTAATCACTTAATATAATCATTTTTTTACGTAATATATATTCACACAATATTTGGTGGAGCAGCGCTGACATCTTACACTCGCTATAATGTAGCACAGTACCACTTCTTTTGTTCTGTGTGTGGAGTGTAATTCTCTGTAACTGTTCTTCTGTATATAGTAGTGGCACTTCTCTTGTTGGCATTCCAACTTTGCAATTATTGCTGGCACTGTGTTGAGCAGAGTGATCTCCTGCCAGAAGTTCCCAACGAACAGAGCAGAGAGACAACTGTATGGGAAAGTGTGATCTTTTAAGTTACAACTTAACTACTAGTGAAGGGATGTGGTCCATTTGTTCCGACTAACTCCAGTATTTGGCACTTGTATCCCCACATATTAGTTCAGTCCCACATCTCTGTGGGCTGCTCGTGATGCATTTTTCAGGCATGTTTTGCGGTGCGTTTTGTGTTTTAAAACCCTCGTTTTTGTGCGTTTTTGCATGCAGTTTTGATGCATTTTGTGTTTTGAATTTATTTTTCCTCTTTAAACACACTGTACATTGTTGGTTGTCAAGGAGCAGGCCAGGATGCCGGTCGCCACGTCCTTAACAACCTATGAGTCATCAGCTGTCAGTGTGGTTCCCCTCTGACAGCTGAATGTAAAAAAAAGAATTGCCGGCAAATTGTTTTTAAAAAACAACAGCGTGGGGTCCCCCCCCAAATCCATACCAGGTCCTTATCTGAGCATGCAGCCTGCCAGGTCAGGAAAGGGAGGGGAAGAGCAAGCTCTGCCCCCCCACCTCAAAGCATCTTTTCCCCACAACCCTGGCCGGTTGTTGTGGAGGTCTACAGGTAGGGGGCCTATTGGAATCTATAAGCCCCCTTTAAGAAAGGGGGCCACGTTATCCCAGCCTCCCCTATGTGCATGAGTATGGGGTACATTGTAACCCTACCCATTCACACAAAAAAAAGAGTAGAGTTACAAATAACAAGAGACAGTTTTCAACAATTCCTTTATTTAAAATGAAGAATGCCTCCCATTGTAGCTCCAACGTGACTTCTTTCTCCGCTGTCTCCTCCCTTTGGTGATGTCTTCTGCCTCCACTGTCTTCTCCCTCCGCCTATGTCTTCTTCCTCCACTGACCCGCTAAAAATAAAAGAAGGTCCTCCTCCAACACTGGCTCCCTCCGTTGTGTTAGCTCCGGTGTCTGCCAGTTCTTATATAGCCATGCAGGGTGGCCATCCGCTGACGTCAACTGGAGAACCTGTCCCTTGTGAAGGTCTGGCAGACACAAGAGGTGACACAACAGAGGGAGCCAGCATCGGAGGAGGACTGTTTTTTTTAATTGTTTGTGGGTCAGCTGAGAAAGAAGACATCGGTGGAGGGAGAAGACAGTGGAGGATGAAGGCAGCGAGGGAGAAGACCAGATGAAGAAGACATCGGTGGTGGTACCGGAGAGAGATGACACATTGGAGCTAATATGGGGGACATTCTTCATTTTTAATAAAGGACTTGTCAAAAAACGTTTTTGTAATACTACACTGCTTTTTTTTGGTAAATTGGTAGGGGTACCCCATACTCATTCACATAGGGGAGGGGCCGAGATCTGGGGGCCTCCTTTCTTGGCTGGTAATTATTTTTTTTTTACATTCAGCTGTCAGTGGGGAATCTCACTGACAGCTGATGACTTATCGGTTGTTAAGGACGCGGCAGCCGGCTTCCTGGCACACTCCTTAGCAACCAGCTACAGCATATAGTGTTTTTGAAGGGGAAAAAAAAAAGCGCAAAACACATCAAAAATTGCATTACAAATGCAACACTTGTGTTTCTGGTGCGACTCCATTGAAGTCTATTACACACAAAGCGCAGGAAAAAAGCCCCCAACCCTTCCCAAAAACACAGTGGCTGCAAAACTCATAGATGTGAACATGAATATAGAAAACCATGTTAAATAGACTGTAGTGTGTTTCTGCAAACTGCAAAAACATAAGGGAAAAAAAATTTAATATAAAATACATATATGACCAAACAAATCAAAAACCAAAATGTTGCAAGAAAATTGATATATATCTTTGATATATCATATAGCACACCTAAAATCATGTAAACAAAACTTTCGTCCCCTGGGGACCTTGAATAATGTAGTTCCCTAACCTGCAAAAACTGTTAGCATATATGACATGTCATGATGTATAGTCATCACAGTACATTAACTTCTCAAAGAATGCCAGACAGTTAGATTACACAACCCATGATAATGCAAAACACTCATTTTATCCCAATGACAGTGATGGGTTTATTTTTATTTCACTGACACAGACACTGGGACTATATATTCACACTTTCTCTTTAGTGTACCCACAGGCCCTGTTTTGTCTAAAACAGGTTGAACCTGTATAATAGCGCTTAGCCATAATGTATTTGCCTGATTCATGTAAACATGAAAAGATAAATTTGCTTAAAAGTGAAGTTGTTAATTCTTCAGCAGTGTGCGGAAAAATGTTATAGCACTGAGCTCCCAGCAGCAGACAGAAAATTATTTAGTTCACAGTTTATGTCTGCATGTTCAAAATCTGACATTTTTATGGGGATTTTGGTGGAGGCTGGAGCATTTATTCTGTGAAGAAGAGGATTGAGTGAGCACCTTAAGCCCCGTGCACACGTACCGATTGTCGGCCGTAAACATTCGGCCGCCGACCGATCGGCCGATTGTAGGCTTGTTAGTATGATGCTTCCGACAGCCGACAGCGCATTTTCGGCCGAACAGAATCTGTCGTGCAGACTTTAAAATATTTGTTGGCCGTCACCAGAACGGCCGATTGTTCGCCAGTCAGTACAGATTTCGGCCGACAGACAGCAGATTAGCAAGACTGGGCATGCTCAGAAAAGAAAAAAGACAAGGAAAGTTAACCATCACATGACATCACTTCTGCAGTCGGCTGTTGTTGGCCGGCAAAATTCGTGTGCAGTCTTTTGCAGTTTTCAACAGACACGACAGCCCTGGACAAAAGACGGCCGATCGTTCGGCCGACGATCAGTACGTGTGTACGGGGCTTTACTCTTACTGATGTTGGTTTTTACAAGAATAGTCAACCTAAGGAAATAATTTAAAGTAAACAATCCTACTTTTTGCCATGGTGCTGTGTCATCACCCTGGTAAACCTCTACTAAGGTTGACATCTCTTTGCTGCAATAACTTGTGAAGTCTTTTTTTTTACCTTCAAATGACTTTTATCCATGGACAACTATTGAACTCCCAATTACTCTGAAGCTAGGGTTCATGTTAAAAAATTCAGTCCTGGGGGTGTGATTCTGAGCTGACGTGTACTGAGAGCTCCTGCACCTCAGAATGAAAAAAACCTTTAGAGATCTACATTTTGCCTCTGTAGAGAGTAAGCTGGGATCACACTCAAGACTCACGTCTCATCAGCTGGCAAACAAGACATCAAGAACTTTTTCATTAATTCTGGAGAACCCCACCAAATACAGAGCACTTCCAAGGTGGCGCTGGTGCAGGAGCCATGCACCAAGCCTTCTTCCTCTCAATTAGACTCTTTCCCTTCGGGCCCATAACAGCAGGGATACATCTGAGCACAGTGAGGAATGAGACTGAGGACCATGATCTACCAGATCCTTTCTGGAGATATTTCTCCTTATTGCCCATCAAATTAGATATTAAAGGTACTGTTTCAGCAATTAGAGGCTGGACATAAAATAGACATGGCTGATCTCCGACAACCTCTGCGTTTTTAATCAACACCTAGTCTCGCAAGGTATTCTTAACTTTATGTCTGTGTTTCTAAGGATGGTACTGAAGCCCCGTACACACACACAGATCGTCGTCATACAAATGTTCGTCTTTTCTCCCCGGGATGTCGGTGTCTGTTGAAAAGTGCAAAGACAGCACAAGGACAGCACAAGAATTTTGTCCGCAGACTTCAGCTGACTGCAGAAGTGATGTCATGTAATGGTTAACTTTCCCTGTGTTTTTTATTTTCTGAGCATGCCCAGTCTTGCAAATCTGCGGTCTGTCGGCCGAATTCTGTACTGACAGGCGAACAATCGTCCGTTCTGGTGTCCGCAGACAAAAATTTTCATGTTTGCAAGAAAGACTCTTGTCCGCGGATTGTGCGCAGACATCTGTCGGAGGCACCATACTAACACGCATACAATCGGCAGATCTTTCGTCCGCCGACGTTTGTATGCCGACGATCGGTACGTGTGTACGGGCCTTCACTCTCATCCTTTGTATTTCCAATAGTTTTTTCCTGCAATACTATATGCAGACTTTTCTTTGCCTTTGTTTATTTGTTACATAATAGTTGTTGAGATAGTTTAAACAGTTGTCATCCTACAAAACAGAGGCGGCTGCAACATACATTGCAAAGCGTTATGCATTCATAATGGAAGTGTTGCAGTTTTCTCATGAAGAATTGTCATACACTTTTGTTTTTTCTCCCCATGTGTAGTGTTGATATAGCAGTGGCTTTATCCGGCCACCCATCTATCCAGTGCTTTTCTACACTTAGTTTTTTTTTCATGTTTGGCCAGTTGCTGTGTTGGTCCAAACTAGTTTGCGGTCAACTTGAAAATTATAGTGCACCTCAATTGTGGTCCCCAATACTTCTGCTCTAGTGTGTGAACGCAGGTAAAATTGCTTGGTTGTTTATGGTATCCACCAAGCGCAACTAGAGGTACATTTTTACATGCAAAAAAAAAGCAGTCAAACTTGGGAAGCTCAAAAAGGTGCATGAGCTTCTTTTATTGCTCCTGGGTAGCACACCCAATTGAAATGAATGGGAGTGAAGTGCAAGAACATGCAAAAAAAAAAAATGCATATGCGTGACGCCTGACTGGGGGCTTACTGTGTTTAGCCTTTTATTTCTAAAGCCAGCCATAGATGGTTTGAATCTTAGCTGGTTCAGCAGGAACCGACCAAGATTTGATTTGAACCATGTATGGGCAGGCTGAATGTACCCAAGTAAATCAATTGATCAACTTGAGTACAACCAGCCTGCCGGATTTTACATGCGATTATTGCTAACGGCTATTATAGGCTGGGCGGGAGAACACAATGGCTACGCAAAAGGGATACCCCTATAAACACTGTCATTGCCGGCCTAAGGCTTAGTTTACACTTGCTGTTGCTCCATGTTTTTACTGCCCCTAACAGCCGGACAGGTTTTTGTACACATGCTGCGGATGCCCCCAAAAGTTTCCCTCTTTTGCGCAGGGGTGGATTGAAAACTCATGGGGCCCCCGGGCAATCAGAGATCATGGGGCCCCCTGTGTCCATACTTAAGCCACACAAAGCCCCACCTACAAATTGCAGCTCAGCCCCATAGAGTGGGCATTTAAATATCTATCACAGCATTTAAATATCTATCTAAGTTCCTGGCTTCTTTCTGTAGTGTGTAGCCTCTCATGGGGCCCCCTACTGACCCTGGGCCCTCGGGCAGTGCCCTAATCCCCGAATGGTCAGTCCGCCCCTGCTTTTGCGTTAAGCAGGCAGTGAATATGACCCATTCAAGAGAATGGGGCCACGCTGCAACCACGAGCAAAGCGTAAGAATTGTGGTTGTCGCACGATCTTCCCATTCAAAAACCCGTGCTCGACTGTCAAAACCAAAAAAAACACATACAGCCACACCTACACAGAGATGTATAGTAACGAAGTAGAACTACTTAAGTACTGTACTTAAGTACCGAAATGCGGTATCTGTACTTTCCTAGAGTAGAATTTTTTTCTCCTACTTCAACTTTTACTTCACTACATTTTTTCGATGATTTCGATACTTCTACTCAAGTATTTTTTTTTTGTGCTGCATAGTTACTCGTTACTTTTAAAAAAATTACCAGTGCCAGAACAGTAGATGGCAGGTTGCATAAAGCTCAAAAAAATGTGTATAATGTCATTTGTAAATCAGCGCATACGAAAATAAAGGCTGTGTATAATAAAAGCTGCTATACCAAATCTTTCCAATAAAAAGAAAATATGAAACAAACAAATAAATGGTGCTACAGCGCTTAAAGTGCATCAAGAAACTACTAACAAACACAGGTTAATCATTTGAATAAATCATTTGAAATAATAAAAACAATATGATGTTCAAACTTTTGACTTATTTCTTTAATAACTACATAACACAGTACTTGTACTTCTACTTTCAGTACTTGAGTAGAATTTTTTTTTCAAAACTACTGGTACTTTTTACTTTTAGTACTTAAGTAGCAAATTTTTTGAAAAAACTACTTGCAATACTTAAGTAAAAAAAATGTTGAATACTTTAGTACTTCTACTTAAGTAACTTTTTCTGCGAGCACTTCCACTTCTACTCAAGTAATTTTTTGATCGAGCACTTGTACTTTTACTCAAGTAGAAATTTCGAGTACTTTATACAAGTCTGCACCTACACTGCTTTCTGAAAAGAGACCCACTGTGGCGACCAACATGGGTGTTAAGAATTTGTTAGTCTAAATCCCTAGCAGTAAGTATTTCAACTTGATAAGAACAAGTTATTTTTTGAGCCCACAAAATTGACATTATAACCAGCTATGTTATGACCTCCTCCTAGCCCTGTGAGGTATGTAAGGATACTTATGGTAAGTATTGTGTATGACTGCATAGGCTGATTGCAGAGATGAGCCATTACACTTAGACAGCACTTTTTTTTACCTGCAATACCGTACGCAGACTTTTCTTGGTATTTGTTTACTTTTTACATATTAGTCATTGAGCTATTTTAAACACATGTTGTCATACAAAACTGGATATTGCAAAATACATTGCAAAGCTTTATGCGTTCATAATGGGAGTGCTGCAGTTTTCTCATGTAGCACTGTCATACACTTTTGTTTTTTGTAGTGTTGCTATAGCAGTGGCTTTATCTGGCCATCCATCTATCCAAACAGTGCTTTTCTACACTTAGTTTCATGCAAAGGCATGTTTGGGCAGGTGCTGTGTTGGTCTAAGCTAGTTTGTAGTCAACTTAAAAAGTGGTCCTCGAGAACGGTCCCCAATGCTTCCTGAGGACTGCACAAACAGTACCTCAATGCCCAAACATTTCAGTCCTGCTCTATTTTTTTTTTGCATTATTATACAATGCACACTGAAGAAGATGGAGTATGATTACTCCCAGCATTGGTGTCAGTGGATACAATAATTACCCCCAGAGTTGGTGTCAGTGGATACAATAATAACCCCCAGAGTTGGTGTCAGTGGATACAATAATAACCCCCAGAGTTGGTGTCAGTGGATATAATAATAACCTCCAGAGTTGGTGTCAGTGGATACAATAACCCCTTCAATACCGAGTCATTGTAAAATGACGTCGGCAACATTCCTTTACCAATCCGGGCCGCCGTCATATGACATCGGCCCGTTCTAGCTGCCAGTGCGCGCCCCCGGCGGCGCGCCCCCGGCGGCGCGCCCCCGGCGGCGCGCAGCGGCGCGATCAGGGATGAGGCTCGTCCCTCGGACATAGCCCATCCCTGATCAAGGTAAACAGCCAATAGAAATTGGCTGTTTACCACGTGATCGGCTGTGTCAATCACAGCCGATCACATGAGCGTCTCCAGCGCGAGCCACTCGTTCCTTCCTTAATGCGCGCCCCCCGGGGGCGCGCAGCGCGACGATCGGGGACAAAGCTCGTCCCTCGGACAGAGCCCATCCCCGATCTAGGTAAAGAGCCAATGAAATTGGCTCTTTACCACGTGACCGGCTGTGTCCAATCACAGCCGGTCACAAATGTCATCAGAGAACACGGTAACTAGCTGTCACCGTGTTCTCCTCACACACTGATCCTGTGTGAGGAGGAGATTGTGGTAACAGTTAGTTACCGATTACAGTGCACGCTAAACACACTGATTGCCCCCCCCCCAATAAAAAGCACCTGTCACTAGCCCATCAAAGTACCCGAGTACCTGTCACCAGCCCATCAGGTACTCTGATGACGGGTACTCTGGTATTCTGATGGGCTGGTGACAGGTACTCTGGTACTCTGATGATGGGTACTCGGGTACTCTGATGACAGGTACTCGGGTACTCTGATGGGCTGGTGACAGGTACTCGGGTACTCTGATGACAGGTACTCTGATGACGGGTACTCGGGTACTCTGATGACGGGTACTCGGGTACTCTGATGACGGGTACTCGGGTACTCTGATGACAGGTACTCGGGTACTCTGATGACAGGTACTCGGGTAATTTGCGTACCCGTCATCAGAGTACCCGAGTACCCGTCATCGGAGTACCCGAGTACCTGTCACCTACCCATCAGAGTACCCAAGTACCTGTCACCTACCCATCAGAGTACCCGAGTACCTTCCACCTGCTCATCAGAGTACCTGACACCTGAAGTACCCGAGTACTTGCCACCTGCTCATCAGTACCCATCAGTACCTATCAGTATCAGTACTGATCATCCGTACCCATCAGTATCACCTATCAGTATCAGTACTACTCATCAGTACCTATCACCTACCTGTCACCTGCCCATAAGAGTACCCGAGTACCTGTCACCTGCCTATCGGAGTACTCGAGTACCTGCCACTTGCTCATCAGTACCAGAGTACCTGTCACCTGCCCAGCAAAGTACCCGAGTACCTGTCACCCTTCATACAGCCACCATGTCTAAGTCCAAAAAGGTTTATATACGTCCTCCGTTTAAACCTAAATACCGGTGTTATGGCAGCAGATAGCTGCCATAACCCTGGTATTTTTTTAAACGGTGGACGGTTGGCTTTCCGATAAGGGTGGTCCCAGCGGCGGATTCACCGCGGGATCACCCTTCCGGGGTGGCGGAAGAGGTGCCCCCCCCTCCCGCCGCATTCTGGTCCTTTTCCCTGCTTAACGGACCCGCCGGCAGCGGGGAAAACGATCCGGTCCCAGATCCTCACAGACAGGATGTCGAGTGAGGGCAAGCTTGCCCTCACTCGACTCTATGGTCTTGGAGGACCGGAGCTACGGCAAACGTTGTTGCCTAGCAACCAGTTTAAAGGTCCCTTTTTTTTTTTCATTTTATTAAAATTTTTTTTTTTTTTTCTATCTTTTAGTGTACTTGTGAGATCTGAGGACTTTTTGACCCCAGATCTCACAAAAAAGAGGTCCTGTCGTGCCTTTTTCTATTACAAGTAATGTTTACATTTCTTGTAATAGAAATAAAAATGATCAATTTTTTTTTTTTAAAAAAACAGTGTAAAAATAAAAAATAATAAATAAAATAAATAGTAAAAAAAAAAAAATTAAAGCGCCCTGTCCCCGCGAGCTCGCGCGCAGAAGCGAACGCATACGGAAACCCCGCCCACATATGTAAACAGTGTTCAAACTACACATGTGAGGTATCGTCGCAATCGTTACAGCAAGAGCAATAATTTGAGCCGTAGACCTCCTCTGTAACTCTAAGATAGCAACCTGTAGAAATTTTTAAAGTGTCGCCTATGGGGATTTTTAAGTACCAAAGTTTGTCACCATTCTGTGAGCGTGCGCAATTTTGAAGCATGACATGTTGGGTATCTATTTACTCGGCGTAACATTATCTTTCACATTATGGAAAACAATTGGGCTAACTTTACTGGTTTCTTATTTTTTAATTAAAAAAAGTGAATTTTTTCCCAAAAAATTGCGTTTGGAAGACCGCTGCGCAAATACGGTGTGATAAAAAATATTGCAATAATCTCCATTTTATTCTCTAGGGTCTCTTTTAGCTTGTAAACACCAAATGTCAAAAATAGGCCTAGGCAAGTGGCTAGGATGCATGATGATGCTCCTTGGATGTTGGGCCCCTCTATATGGTTAGGCTGTGAAAAAGTCTCACACATGTGGTATTGCCATACTCAGGAGGAGTGGTAGAATGTATTTTGGGGTGTCATTTTTGCTATGTACATGCTAAGTGTTAGGAATATCCTATAAATTTACAACTTTGTGTAAAAAAAAAAAAGTTTTTTTTTTCCCACATTTTCCAAAAACTTGTGGAAAAAAATGACATGTTCAAAGGACCCATAATGCCTCATAGAATATACGTTGGAGTGTTTGCTTTCCAAAATGGGGTCATTTTGTGGACTTTTCCATTGTATTGGTGCTCTAGGGCCTTGAATAGTGTGATAGGTTGTAAGAAAGTTTTATGTGTATTTATGCTCCTAAAACGCCTTATGGTGCTACTTGGACGTGGAGTCTCTTTTTGTGGCCAGGCTGTGTAAAAGTCTCACACATGTGGTATCACCATACTCAGAAGGAGTAGCAGAATGAATTTTGGGGTGTCATTTTTGCTGTGTACATGCTATGTGTTAGAAAAAGCTTATAAATTGACAACGTTTTGGGAAAAAAAAGAAAAAAAAATGTTTTTCTTCATTTTCCCAAGAATTGTGGGAAAAAATTATAACTTCAAAAAACTCACCATGCCTCTTACTAAATACCTTGGACTGTCTACTTTACAAAAATGGGTCATTTGGGGGGTATTTGTACTGTCCTGACATTTCAGGGCCTCAAGAAAGGAGATAAGCCATCAGTACATCTGGTGTGATCAATTTTCAGTAATTGGTACCATAGCTTCTAGACTCAATAACTTTCACACAGACTAAATAATATACACTAATTTGGGTTAATTTTACCAGAGATATGTAGCAGTATAAATTTTGGCCCAAATGTATGAAGAAAAATTAATTTTTTGCAAAATTTTATAATAGAAACTAAAATTTTTGCTCTTTTTTTGCTTATATCACGAAAAAAGAAAAACCCCAGTTGTGATCAAATACCACCAAAAGAAAGCTCTATTTGTGTGAAAAAAATGATAAAAATTTTGTTTGGTTACAGTGTAGCATGACTGAGCAATTGTCATTCAAAGTGTGAGAGTGCTGAAAGCTGAAAATTGGTCTGGGCAGGAAGGGGGTCTAACTGCTCTGTATGGAAGCGGTTAATAACCCCCAGAGTTGGTGTCAGTGGATACAATAATAACCTCTAGAGTTGGTGTCAGTGGATACAATAATAACCCCCCTTACACTGGTGTCAGTGGATTTAAAATAATTCCAAAAAGGGGTGTCAGTACTATTAACCCCCCATTTCCCTGCATTTGTGGTCTGTGGTGGTGAAATTAAACACCAACCCCCCCACCACCAGCTTTGGTGGTCATGGCAGTGAAAGTAAACCCCCCTTCCCCACATTGATGGCCATGGCAGTGAAAAGTAACCACCTCATCCAGTTGGTGATCACTTTCCCATCACATGGCCCCATGCTGCTCTTTCTCTCTCTCTCTCTCTGTAGGCCGAGGCCTTACTTAAACTGTCGTGGAGATAACTCAACATCACAGTACAGGCTTTCTTTCAGTGCTTGGCACTGGCACCCAAATAAGCGTTCCAGCACCAGGTACCCCAATGCCACTCTATATGATGCCCGATAGCCCATGAGCTGCAGGCAGAGGACTATGTGTTGAGAATCATTGGTCTAAGCTGACAAAACATGGTGGTTTAGTGTCTACAAGGCTTTCAGCCCTAAGTCCCTGGGTTCAGTTCCCACTAGGGTTGCCATTTGCTTGAGCAGATGTATGATGCTATGCAGTATAATAGCATGTTAGCATGCATTTTTATATGTTGCTTATCAAGATATGTTTTATATTGATTTACAGTATCTCACAAAAGTGAGTACACCCCTCACATTTTTGTAAATATTTGTTATATCTTTTAATGTGACAATACTGAAGAAATGACACTTTGCTAGAATGTAAAGTAGTGAGAAAATTTGCTGTCCCCTCAAAATAACTCAACACACAGCCTTTAATGTCTAAACTGCTGGCAACAAAAGTGAGTACACCCCTAAGTCAAAATGTTTAAATTGGGCCCAAAGTGTCAAAATTTTGTGTGGCCACCATTATTTTCCAGCACTGCCTTAACCCTCTTGAGCAGGGGTCTTCAAACTATGGCCCTCCAGCTGTTGTGGAACTACACATCCCATTCACAGACATGACTATGCATGATGGGAATTGTAGTTCCTAAACAACTGGAGGGCCATAGATTGAAGACCCCTGCTCTTGAGCATGGAGTTCACCAGAGCTTCACAGGTTGCCACTGGAGTCCTCTTCCACTCCTCCATGACAACATCACAGAGCTGGTGGATGTTAGAGACCTTGTGCTCCTGCGCCTTCCATTTGAGAATGCCCCACATATGGTCAATAGGGTTTAGGTCTGGAGACATGCTTGGCCAGTCCATCACCTTTTCCCCCCAGCTTCTTTAGCAAGGAAGTGGTCATCTTGGAGGTGTGTTTAGAGTCATTATTATGGTGGAGTACTGCCCTGCGGCCCAGTCTTCGAAGGGAGGGCATCATGCTCTGCTTCAGTATGTCACAGTACATGTTGGCATTCATGGTTCCCTCAATGAACTGTAGCTCCCCAGTGCCAGCAGCACTCATGCAACCCCAGATCATGACACTCCCACCACCATGCTTGACTGTAGGCAAGACACACTTGTCATTGTACTTCTCACCTGGTTGCTGCCAAACATGCTTGACACCATCTGAACTAAATAGGTTTATCTTGGTCTCATCAGACCACAAGACATGGTTCCAGTAATCCATGTCCTTAGTCTGCTTGTCTTCAGCAAACTGTTTGCAGGCTTTCTTGTGCATCATCTTTAGAAGAGGCTTACTTCTGGGACGACAGCCATGCAGATCAATTTGATGCAGTGTGCGGCGTATGGTCTGAACACTGACAGGCTGCCCCCACCCCTTTAACCTCTGCAGCAATGCTGGCAGCACTCATACGTCTATTTCCCAAAGAAAACCTCTGGATATGACTCTGAGCACGTGCACTCAACTTCTTTGGTCGACCATGGCAAGGCCTGTTCTTAATGGAACTTGCCCTGTTAAACAACAGTATGGTCTTGGCCACCATGCTGCAGCTCAATTTCAGGGTCTTGGCAATCTTCTTATAGCCTAGGCCATCTTTATGTAGACCAACAATTCTTTTTTTCAGATTTTCAGAGCTTTCTTTGCCATGAGGTCGGGGGTGGTTTTTTAGAGATATAAAAACTAAGATGGATTTGTTGCCATCATCCCTGTAATAATTGGAAAAAGAAGTTTGGTTCCTCAGGCCAAAAAAGAGAAAGTGGGATTTTATAGGCAAGGTTAATTATTATTCATTTTATTAAGAAAGGATTACATATAAAGGTAAAAAAAAACAACAAAAGGATAACATTGGTTGCATAGGTGATGGGTATTACACAATATACAATTTATGAACCATTTTACTTATTAAATGGTGATTCCTGGTTGTAGAACTAGGGTTCCGACGCGTTTCGGCATATATTGCCTTTGTCAAGGAAAAAACATCACCATTTTCTATAAAGTGAAAAAGTGAAAAATACAAAAAATTAGTGACTTGTTGTGAGAAATATATCAAAACAAACAAATAAACATCGTCTTTTCTTTTTGTGTACCTAGACTTCAGGAACATCTGTGCCCATGGGGAAATGGGGGGAAGAGAGGTTCAGGTCCTGTGCCCCCCAGGCTTGTTGCTGGATCCTTGGGCCTATTGGTCTGAAGAAGGGGGTTTTATGCAGGCATGTGTTGTTTAGTGCCATATTTACGCTAATAAAATTGGGTTTCCAAAATTACCTCAAGTA
Organism: Pelophylax lessonae; assembly: GCF_965119305.1. Classification (NCBI taxonomy): domain Eukaryota; kingdom Metazoa; phylum Chordata; class Amphibia; order Anura; family Ranidae; genus Pelophylax; species Pelophylax lessonae. Next base: position 178,524,949 of record NC_138768.1, read on the forward strand.
TACGAATAATGCCTCTTAGGGATGAGTGGGGTCCTGATGTATGTAACAAACCCCAAGCTTCTATGTGTAGCCACAAATACTCCTGGTTTCCCTAGGAGAGTGGATAAAATTCCAGTATATAAGGTTGGCATGTACAGAAAAGAGGCCTGGAAATACGGTGGGTATGAAGCAACACTTACGTTTAGAGAAAAGGATAAAAGACACTGGTGTCCTCTGATTGGTCCCAAAGGTGTAAGCATATAATCCTATGTGAAAATAATAATTTGCAATAAGGGAAGGGAAAAAAGGGGATTTCCTTGATAATGATGTAATAAATAGTCGGTATGATCAGTATATTGGCTTACTGGAAGTTTTGAAGAAGAGGTCCTTGGATTTGTCAGATTCCGAGATCAGTAGGGGGAACTGACCCTCCTGCCGAGGATGCAGGGTCACTGAATCTCTGTCTGGCAAAAGGAATACATCATTTTGAATATAATTTAGGTAGTATTTGGGATTGGCCAGCAGGTGGCGCTGTGCCACAATTTAGCAACTTACTTTGTAGATGCTTGTCCTCTGCCACAGATGTATAAGACTCTGTCTGACAGGAGGAGAGAAAAGAATATATATAAATAGTTTTAGTGTGTAAAAAATGTGTTAGAAATGGCCAACAGGTGGCGCTGTGGCGTAGCTTACTTGATATCCTGAGGGAGCAGTAGGAGGCTGAAGAGTCTAGGCAGGTGCAGACCGCTGGCTTCGGACGTTCACTCCTCGCTGGTTAGAGCGGAGTGAAGTCCTATGGATCCCCGGCCGTCTTTATATGTAAGTCGCGCATGCGCAATGAAGCGCCGGGCGACGCCGATGTTGGGTCATTGACTGCGGCCGCACGTATAGTGTGCGTGCCACAGGCTGCGCGCGCAGCCTGTCAGTGAGATGACGCGGTGGATACATATTCAGATGCCGCCGACACGGGGGTTGGAGCCAAACTGTCCCAGCGCGTGCTGGGTGGATGCAAAGGCATCAGATCTTGCTATGACTCCCGGAATGTGCCCCCCCTGGAGGAAACCAGGGGGGGCTTGCCGTGCCGGGTACAAGGGGCTGGATGGGCAGTGAGGACCCGATCTTCCTCCCACAAACATGGGTCTAAGAATCACCGAAGGTCTAGGACACAATAACATTTAAACATGTCTGCATGTGTTTAAAAATCATTAAATTCTTTATTATAAGGTCAACGAAGCAATTTAGGCAAAAATAAAGGAGAATCCTCCTGGATAGTAAGGAGCAATCATTTACTGAGCGGCAATGGGGGAAAGAATAGGTTCGGGGCAGTGTGGGGATGGATTTGACCCAAAAGAAAGGAATGGGTTATGGTTCCCCGCAATGTGTGAGATGCGGGAAAAATAAATCAAAAATAAAGGATAAAAATAGAAGAATAATATAGAATAAAAAATGAAAATAAAATAAAAAACATGAAAAATAATAATATAATAATGAATAAAAAATATATATGGAACAATGAAGGTTTTTAGTCGGTTTTTCCTGATGAGAAGCCTTCCAGGAATGCCCGGTAGCTCTCATTCTCATTTAATCCTGGGAAGGAGGTGGCATGCAAACGTTGGATCCACCGCATTTCTCGTTGTAATAGGATTTTGTTCCAATCTCCCCCACGGGGGGGGATGTGGACTCTATCTAGTGCAAAAAAAGAGATTTTGGGCATTTTATTGCCATGTGTTTGGGTCATGTGTCTTCCAAGAGGGAGATGGAAATTACCCATAGACATGGTTTCAACATGCTTGTTGACTCGACGGCCAAACTCTTGCCGTGTTTTGCCTATATAGAAGGCTCCACACTGGCAGTTCATCATGTATACCACTCCTTTGGTACGACAATTAGCAAAGTGCCTTGGCTCAAAAATGTCCCCGTTGGGGAGAATTTTTGAGACACTTCTGGGTATTACTTTGCACTGCATGCAGCTTCCACAAGGGAAGGTGCCTTTCTGTTTGCAGGGGTCTTTGTGGTAACACTCTTTAAATTCGCTGTGTACGAGCGAGTTATGAATAGAACCTGCTTTCCTATAGGTTACGAGAGGTTTGGGTGGCACCAAGGTCTTAAGTAGGTCATCTTCCCTGAGTATGGACCAGTTTTTTTCAAGTATTTTTCTCACTTGTTGGTGTTGATTCGAGAAGGTGAGAATTACTCTCGTCTCGTTTGTATTTTGTTGTTTACGTTGGGTTGAAGGTTTGTATAGTAGGTCTTGTCGATCCAACGTTCTGACACGGTTGAATGCCCGTTTGAGGCAAGATTTTGTATATCCTCTCTTTAGTAGGCGTGTAGTGAGAGCATCGGCGTCTTTTTGAAAGTCTTCATACTTGGAACTGTTCCGTTTGATACGTAAATATTGGCTGTGGGGGATGGATTGTTTGAGAGGAGTCGGATGGAAACTTTCCGCATGCAGTATGGTATTGCCGGCGGTTGTTTTCCTAAATAGTTTCGTGTGGAGTTGGCCATCTGTGTCCTTCATTATAGTAGTGTCCAAGAAAGTAACCTCCTGGTTGCTGTGTGAGCTGGTGAAGTATAAATTGTAGGTGTTATTATTCATTTTGTTTAGACATTCTTCAATGAGGATTTCCGGACCGTCCCATACGATGAACAAATCGTCTATGTATCTCTGCCATAGCGAGATATACTTGCAAAGATGTGCGTTGTTTTTAGATGCCAAAAACTCCTGCTCCCACATACCTAAATACAAGTTTGCGTACGATGGGGCACAGCTTGTCCCCATCGCAACACCGCATATCTGTAAGTAATACGAGCCGTCAAAGGAAAAGTAATTACGGGTGAGTATATACTCAAGCATTTTAATTATGAAATCTTGAAACGGTATGTCATGCAGGCTTTCTTGGCGGAGAACATGTTGTACTACGGTAAGTCCTTTGTCATGAGGTATGTTATTATACAATGACTCAACGTCTATGGTTAAAAGATACGCGTTGGCTGGAACAACCATTCCTTCCAGGGTTTGCAGTAGGTGGATGGTGTCCTTTGTATAAGATGCCAAATTTTGGACATGTGGCTTCAGGTATGCGTCAATGACTTGACTGACTGCCTCAGTGATGTTACCGTTTCCTGACACGATCGGTCGGCCAGGGGGATCTTCCAAATTCTTGTGCACTTTTGGAAGTGCATACAAGGTGGGTGTACGGGGATGAGCTATGCGAATGAATTCCCATAGTGTTTTTGAAATAACTCCCTCGTTGAGAGCTCTGTCTATTTTTAAATAAAATTCTTCATTATATCTGTTGATCAGGACAGGTGAGATTCTCTTGTAGCATGCTATGTTGTCTAATATTTTCTGGCACATTGCTTTATATTGTTGTTTGTCCATAATTACAACGTTACCGCCTTTATCGGATGGTTTGATAACAATATCGTCATTGGATTTAAGGTTTTTTAGAGCTCTCCGTTGTCCAAGGGTTAAGTTGCTGTGACGTTGATCGTCCCTCATTTTTTCGATGTCTTTGGTAGTCTGTTTGATGAAGAGTGCTATCGCAGGGTTTTGATTCAAAGACGGGAATTTGTGTGATTTCTTTTTGAAGGGTTCAGGTTGACTTGGTATTACTTCTCTAGTATCTTCGTCCTCTGAGGAGTTTTCTTCCCATGGATCGTCTAGGTCTTCTAAGCCTCCTTCCTCAAGGAGGAGGTTTAGATCCCTGATGGCTCTGTACTCAGCGGCTGACAGGGGAGCTTGTGATGTTGGTTGAGTAGTTTGTTTTTCGTAAAGACACTTAAATAATAGTTTTCGGGCAAAAAGGTTCAAATCTTTAATGGTTTCAAATTTGTCTATCTTTTGATTGGGGCAGAAGGATAGGCCAAGGGAGAGGACTTCCTTCTCTTCCTCCGTTAGAGTGTGTTGGGACAGATTAATGATAGACATCCCGAAGTTTTTTTCAGTGTTTAATTTTCTGGTGGTTGTTTCGGGGGTGCTTTGCCCTTGGCTAAAAAAGGTTTGCCCTTGGTTAAGGTTTCTTGCTCTCTTCTTCTTAGTCTCGTAAAGATGTCATGATTTCTAACCGCTGTACTGGTATCCTGAGTTTCTTCCTGACTTGTGGCGTCTGAGGTGCCCTCTTGTGTGTTGTCTGGGTTAGGGTCTTTACTCTTTTTTGTTTTATTAGGTTGGTCCCTGTGCTGATCTTTCTGAAAAGGTCCCCGTCTTCTGGCGCCTGACTCCTCTGTACCGGAAGCATTTGAAAAGGATGATGAGTCGGACGAATAGGGATAAGGGATTTTATTACCTGGGTTCTGTCTAGGTCGTGTCTTCCTGTTGTTATTCCATCTATATGCTCTGCCTTGTATGAAGGCGTTTTTGTCTCTCCAGTATTTTTTCTCTTTATTGCGTAATATATTGTTACTGTAATCTTCCAGATGTTGTTTTAATTTAGTTTCTTGGTCACTGTATAGGGGACCAGTTTTTAAGGGTGTGAGTCTAGTATATAGAATTTTGGTGTCATCTTCAAGTGTTTTAATCTGTCGTCTGTACTCTTCTTGGAGGAGACGCATGAGATTGGCTGAACATTCGTTAAGAGTGTCTTCCCAGTCTCTTTTCAGTGTGGCGGAGATATTTTCTATTGATGGAAAAATTTGAACCCGTAGACCAATGGGGTTAATCCTTTCATCAATGTATCTCTGGAATGTTTTGACATGCCAGTACAATGCAGACTTTTTTTCAAGAGTTCTCTTTAATGTTGCGAACAGTGCTAGGGTATCGGATTCTAATTGTTCGTTGGTTTGGAATTTAGTATGGATTCCTGTCATTAGGTCATCCCATTCTGTTCCGACCAAATCCCCCATTGTAGTGCTCATGATTGCTGTAAAGTAGTTTCCTCTATTTATAAAGAAATAGAAGAAGGGGTGCTCCTATGTTTCTGGGCTTCTATCCAAAAACAATGGAGCCACAAAGTATAATACTCCAATAAAAGGAGAAAATGTAAGGTAGATAGAGGTCAACTTATATCTCTAATAAGTGAGGAGTGGATGATTCACCATCCTGGTAAAGTCGGGGGTGGTTTTTTAGAGATATAAAAACTAAGATGGATTTGTTGCCATCATCCCTGTAATAATTGGAAAAAGAAGTTTGGTTCCTCAGGCCAAAAAAGAGAAAGTGGGATTTTATAGGCAAGGTTAATTATTATTCATTTTATTAAGAAAGGATTACATATAAAGGTAAAAAAAAACAACAAAAGGATAACATTGGTTGCATAGGTGATGGGTATTACACAATATACAATTTATGAACCATTTTACTTATTAAATGGTGATTCCTGGTTGTAGAACTAGGGTTCCGACGCGTTTCGGCATATATTGCCTTTGTCAAGGAAAAAACATCACCATTTTCTATAAAGTGAAAAAGTGAAAAATACAAAAAATTAGTGACTTGTTGTGAGAAATATATCAAAACAAACAAATAAACATCGTCTTTTCTTTTTGTGTACCTAGACTTCAGGAACATCTGTGCCCATGGGGAAATGGGGGGAAGAGAGGTTCAGGTCCTGTGCCCCCCCAGGCTTGTTGCTGGATCCTTGGGCCTATTGGTCTGAAGAAGGGGGTTTTATGCAGGCATGTGTTGTTTAGTGCCATATTTACGCTAATAAAATTGGGTTTCCAAAATTACCTCAAGTATACGAATAATGCCTCTTAGGGATGAGTGGGGTCCTGAGGTATGTAACAAACCCCAAGCTTCTATGTGTAGCCACAAATACTCCTGGTTTCCCTAGGAGAGTGGATAAAAAGTTGTTTTTTTTTACCTTTATATGTAATCCTTTCTTAATAAAATGAATAATAATTAACCTTACCTATAAAATCCCACTTTCTCTTTTTTGGCCTGAGGAACCAAACTTCTTTTTCCAATTCTTTGCCATGAGGTGCCATGTTGAACTTCCAATGACCAGTATGAGAGAGTGAGAGCGATAACACCACATTTAACACACCAGCTCCCCATTCACACCTGAGACCTTGTAACACTAACGAGTCACATGACACCGGGGAGGGAAAATGGCTAATTGGGCCCAATTTGGACATTTCCAATTAGGGGTGTACTCACTTTTGTTGCCAGCAGTTTAGACTTTAATGGCTGTGTGTTGAGTTATTTTGAGGGGACAGCAAATTTACACTGATATACAAGCTGTACACTCACGACTTTACATTGTAGTGTAGAAGTGTCATTTCTTCTGTGTTGTCACATGAAAAGATATAATAAGATATTTACAAATATGTGAGGGGTGTACTCACTTTTGTGAGATACTATATATATATATATATATATATATATATATATATATATATACATTGTATATAAGACAAAAAGAGGTATTGCTGCACTTAAAATTTAAAATATAAAAAAACGTCGTAAACAAAAAAGACAATCCGTTTAGTATTCATTAATCCATAATTCGGTATTCATGTAATAACACATTTGGGCTGTACTGCTAGCACCCTTCTTCAGAATCTGAATACATCTGAAAATGAAAAAATTTTTACAAATATATAAGAGCACACATATCATTAACAACACCTGGGATCCATTAATTAATTATTCACGATCCATGCAAGCAATTGGCAATAATACGATGGTCTACTAAGTATGTTTGTTCTCCTCACAAAAAAGCTGTATCAAAGGAAAAAAATATATAATTACACTATATAAGCCACAGAAAAAGCAAAGTAATAAATAAAGAACAAATCATGAAGATATAAATAAAGAAAAAAAAAGAAAAATTTGGGACTTTGTATGAGGTGCTTGTAAAACAGGCACCTCCATCCCTATTCTAGACAAAAGATGGGGGAGGGGGGAGTAATGAGACTGAAAAAAATGTAAAAAAGGGGGCTAAATAAAAAATATAAAAAATATAATAATAAATAATAAAAAGTAAATAGGAATAATATTAGTTAATTAATTATAATTATTATAAATAATACATAATTATTAATTTAATTTATTTTATTTAATTATAAAATAATTAAATAATACATAATATAAATAATTAATAATTATTAATATTAATAATAGCAATTTCAATTGTGGAGTTGCCATGGTAATAGCAACTAGATACATATGTATACAAAATAATTGATTACATAATTGCCTTGGTAGTAGCAACCAGATAGATATATATAAAAAATATAGTTAAATTCCAATATAGACACATAGGGAGGGATGTTGGGACTTTATACGAGGTAGTTGACAAATGAAAAAATGAATATGTACATGGATAAGGGACATTTCATATATGTACATAAAATACCACAACGGCACATTCCAGTAATCAGTATATCAATGGGTAAACCCCATTGCTCATTGGCTGCTTCTTTCTTTATGGGATATCATTGGCCTTTCCTATTTCTATTCCACTTACTCAATTGATTCTATTTATTTCATTTGTGGTTTTGGGTTCATCAGTGCATCTCTTTGCACAAACTTTTCACACTTTTTTGCCTGTTTTCACTTTCTCCATCGATATTGGGTTTCTTATTATTATTTTATATCTATCCTTATAACATGCAGGAGTGTTGTTTTGTTTTTTACAATAGTATTTTTGGACACCTGGTGGTGTCGCTTTTATTTATCTAGTATCCCATGGAGATTGCACGTGTTTATATACCTTGGTAGGCGCCCGGGTTCTGCGTGGATCCCTCCACCACAGTTCCTGGTCTAGACTATTCCAGTGGCTCAGTTCTGGCATTATCGTATGATATTGTAATTTTATGTAAGTAGATAGGATTGATTATTCTTGTCCGTTCTTATGTGGCTTAATTTCCTTTTGATGTCGAAGTTATTGCTTATATTGGTACCTACATCTTTTTACAGATACAACGCTGCCTCTGCTCCTGAGGAAGTGGTTGTTTTTACCATGAAACGCGTAGAGCTTTCCAAGACGCAGCTGTTTTTCTTTTTTACAATGTTTTATATTCTTTACTGTATTATATGTATTATGAATATGTATGGTTTACCCATTGATTTACTGATTACTGGAATGTGCTGTTGTGGTATTTTATGTACATATATGAAATGTCCTTTATCCATGTACATATATGAATTATTATTTTTATGTATATGTATGTAACTGGTATTACCAATACAATTATCTAATAAATGTCATTATTTTTTTTTTTTTTCATTTGTCAACTGCCTCATATAAAGTCCCAACATCCCCCCTATGTGTATATATTGGAATTTAACTATATTCTTTATATATATCTATCTAGTTGCTACTACCAGGGTAATTATGTAATTAATTATTTTTTATACTTATGTATCTGTTGCTATTACCATGACAACTCCACAATTAATATGTTATTATTCTTATTTACTTTTTATTATTTATTATTATATTTTTTGTATTTCTTATCTATCCCCCTTTTTTACATTTTTTTTCAGTCTCATTACTCCCCCCCTCCCCCCATATTTTGTCTAGAAAGCTACACAAATAAGTACATATCGAAATCTGTTTTTAATCCATTATGAAAAATAGTATTTAAAAAATGAATCCATTGTACTTCTCATTTTTTTAAGAGTTAATTCTCTATCACCTCTACGTCTATTCTTTGGTACCCCATCTATCACCATGAACTTTAATTGTTAGACAGTGTGTCCTTTTTCCATGAAGTGTCTGGCCAAAGGGAGTTTATTCAATTTATCCCTGATTGAGTATTTATGAAGAGCAATCCTGTCCTTTACTTTCTGAATAGTTTCTTCTACATATAATAACCCCGCAAGGACATTTTATTATATATATTACATAGGGCAATTGAGAAGAGTAATGATCTTGTCTTGGGTACCAGGAAACCAGACCACACAGAGATGCAAGTAAAATAAAGCAGTTTTTTGGAGAAAACAACAATAATTGCACAGCAAGAGTGAGAAAGAGAGAGCATGAACAAGCCCGGGTCAAGTCCAGGAGCAGGTAGTCATCCAAGCCGGGGTTGAGTCCAGAAGTGGGTAGTCTGCTGATGCTGGGTCGTCTGCCAATGTCAGGTCAAAAGCCAGGAGAGTCGTCAGCCAAGCCAGCTCATACACGGAGGAACACAGAGAACAGAAGACTGCTAGCAGAGATGCACCTTGGAGAACAAACACAACGGCAAGGATTGCAACCCAACAGGTGATAGATATAGACAGGTGTGTAGCATCATCAATCTGAGACGCCAAGGCAGCAGGAAGTGATGATGCAATCAGAGTCTATAAGAGGCAGCAGTTTGCACATGTCCAAGATGGCTGCCAACAGGAGGGCAAGGTAAGACCTTGACAGTAGCCTCCCCTCAACGGCCCCTCCCCCATGGAGCAAAAAACGGTTTCTAAAGGCAAGTGAGCATGAAAACGATGGAGAAGGGCGGGAGCATGAACATCAGCAGAGGGAACCCATTAGTACTCCTTAGGACCATAAACCTTCCAGTGCACCAGATATTGAACCTGATCTCGAAAAACAGATGAGAATCCAAGATGCTGCTAACCTCATACTCCTCATGATTGCCCACAGGAATAGGACGAGGGTGGGGAAGTGAAGAAGTATAGCGATTGCAAACCAATGGCTTCAAAAGTGACACATGAAAGACATTGGAGATACACATGCCAGGGGGAAGATCAAGGGCATAGGCCACCGGGTTCATCTCACGGAGGATGTGAAAAGGCCCAAAAAAACTGGGTGCCAGTTTTGAAGTGGGCACCCTGAGGTTGAGCTTACGGGTCAACAACCACACCCCCTCCCCGACCTGGTATGAAGGAGCAGATACATGTCCTTGGTCTGCCTGGAGCTTCAGATGCAGAGACCTGTAAAGACTCGTTCCAGGAGGAACAGAGGGCACGAAGATGTTCCTCCACAGAGATTTGTTCTGGGCACAGACCGAACAAGCAGCCCCATAGGCAGCAACATCAGTGCAGAGAGATGGCCACCAGAACTGACGGGAAATAGCCCAGGACATCTGGCTCTTACCAGGATGACCGGCAGTCTTGGAATTGTGGTATGTGCGCAACAGTCTGATGTGCAACCCCTCAGGTACAAAACATTTGCCAGCAGGTCTCTCTGTGGGAGCATCAGGTTGGGCGGCCAAGATCTGTTCTCCAAGAGGAGAGGTTAAGTTGGTGCGGATAGCAGCCAGAATATGATCTGAAGGTATGACTGGTGTTGGGACAGAGTCCTCCCTGGACAACTCAGAAAACTGGCGAGACAAGGCATCAGCTTTAACATTCTATGAGCTGGGCAAATAGGAGACCACATAGTTAAAATTAGACAAGAATAAGGCCCATCTGGCCTGACGGGGTGAGGGCCTCTTGGCCTCCGAGAGATACGTCAGATTGTTATGATCTGTGAGAATGAGAACTGGAACCACAGAACCTTCGAGCAAGTGTCTCCATTCTTTGAGAGCCAGGATAATGGCCAAGAGCTGTCTGTCTCTAATCTTGTAATTGCATTCAGCTGGAGACAGCTTCTTGAAGTAGAACCCACAAGGAAGTAAGGGTCCATTATCTGTCCGATGCTGAGACAGGAGGGTGCCTACTGCCATCTCAGAGGCATCCACCTCTAGGACAAAGGGCAAACCATGATTGGGATAAGACAGAATGGGAGCCGAAGTGAAAGCAGACTTGAGGGCCTTGAAAGCTTGGGTGGAAGCAGGCATCCAATTGTGGGAATCTCTGCCCTTCTTGGTCAGATCTGAGATAGGTTTGGCCAAATAAGAAAAGTTCCTGATAAATTTCCGATAGTAGTTGGCAAACCCAAGAAAACGCTGAATGGAATGGAGATCACTGGGGGGAGGCCATTGTAGAGCAGCCAAAACCTTTTGAGGGTCTATGGAGAATCCCTCAGCCGAAATGATGTAGCCCAAGAAGGCAACATGAGACAGGTGGAATTCACATTTCTCAAGCTTACAGAAAAGCCCATTCTCACGTAACTGTTGCAGCACCCATCTGAAATCCAGGTAGTGTGATTCAATAGAGTCAGAGTAATTAAAGATGTCGTCCAAAAAGACTACCACGCATTGCTGCAACAAATCACGAAAGACATCATTGATGAACTCCTGGAAGACAGCAGACGCATTGCACAAGCCAAAGGGCATCACCAGAGATGCGTAATGACCAGTTCTGGTATTAAATGTGGTACTCCACTCTTCGCCCTCCTTGATCTTTACAAGGTTATACGCGGCCTGTAGGTCAAGGTTGGTAAAGACCGTTGCTCCATTGAGGCGGTCAAATAATTCAGTAATCAACGGAATCGGGTATGCATTCTTGACCGTGATGCAATTGAGGCCCCTATACCATTGCAAGGTATAAACTCACCCCCTTTTTCTTTACAAAGAAAAAACCAGCACATGATGGAGAAGTGGACTTGCAAATGTGCCCCCGGGCAAGAGCATCTGCAACGTACTCCTCCTTGGCCTTATTCTCCGCAAACGAGAGAGGATAAACTCTGCCATGAAGAGAAATGGGACCAGATTGCAAGTCTATGGCACAATCGTACGGACAATGAGGAGGAAGAGTACCAGTGTGCACCATGTTAAATACATCTTGGATACAAACAGCGCCACACTGTGGAGACCAAGAGAGGATCTCAACCGATTACCAATCAAAGGTCGGATTGTGTTTCTGAAGCCAAGGGTAACCCAAAACAACAGAGTAGTGTGGGGACGATATAACCTGGAAACAGGTTTATTCCCTGTGAACAGCCTCTATCACCATATCAACGGGAACAGTCTCGTGGGTAAATAGCCCAGGTTTTTTTCCCCCACTTCTTCTGCCCGCAAGCTCTGGCCCAGGATGCTCTCTATCAGAAGTGGGGCTTCAAGCAGGTCTACCAATTTCCACCAATTACTCTGATCCTCAAATCATTGGTGAAAATCATGGAGGAGGGAGTACCGGCTATTTTGATAGCTCCATTCTGGCTGAGGAGGCCATGGTTTCCCCATGGTCATCTGGCGGCGTGTCCTCCAATAAGGCGCCCTCAGGTCAGGGACCTTCTCATCTGCAACGGCCACACTCACCCCAACCACCCCAATGTCTGGCCTTGATTGCATGAAATTTGAAAGGAGCAAGCTCCAGAACCTGAATCTCTCTGACTCAGTAATGTCCACCATTCTGTCATCCAGGAAAGAATCTACTAAGGCCACTTATTATATAGAGTGTGGCAGAGGTTCAAAGATTTCTCTATCCAACAGGGATTTTCTTTCCGTTTCCCCTCAGTGGCGAATATATTGGATTTTCTGTAGTACGGCCTTGACTCGGGATTAAGCTTCAACATGCTTAAAGTACAAATTTCAGCACTTTCGGCCCTTACTGACACCTCATGGTCAAAGGAGTCTCTAGTAGTTTGATTCCTCTGTGCAGCAATTAAGATATGCCTGCCTATTAGTCCTTTTCTTTCCAAAGTGGGATTTACCGTTAACGGGGTTGCTAAAAAGCCCCTTTTTTCCCAGATTTGGACAGTCCTTTATGGTACCTGACATTAAAGACGGTTTTCTTGACAGTTTTGGTCTCAGCCAGATGAGTCTCAGACATTGCGGCCTTCTCCTACAAAGAGTCGTTCTGCACCTTCCTTCCGGACAGCGTGGTGTTACGACCTTCTCCGAAGTCCCTTCCTAAAGTCTCGTCGGAATTTCATTTTAATTGGGAATCAGTTCTCCTGTCCTTTTCACCTTCTCAATCAGCCTTGGAGGAGCCTAGATGGCATGATCTGGATATGAAGTCTCTCCTACAGACATATCTGCCCAGAACGGTCTCGTTCCGGAAAACAGATGCTCTTTTTTGTATTCCCAAAGGGTCCTAGGATGGGTATGCCGGCCCCTCCAAGAGTCCTCTCAACATGGATAGTTAAAGCAATCCAAGCAGCTTACTCCCTGGAAGGCCTCCCCCCTCCTCAGGAGATCCAAGCACATTCCACAAGAGCGGTGTCATCCTCCTGGGCAGCTTGGTCCAAAGTATCGGCAGACGTGGTCTGTAAGGCAGCAATTTGGAAATTTCCTAATACCTTCATAAAACACTATAAGCTGGACGTGATGTCATCCCAGTATGCTCAGATGTGTGCTTCAGTATTGTCTTCTGCTTTATCAAGATATTAAAATTTATAACAAATAAATAAAATTTGCAGCAGCACCTGGTGTTTGTAATTTATTTTTCCCACCATGTGTTTTGGCTAGTTAGTCCTGTAGTCTGATGGCATGACGCAGAGCCAGAAAAATGGAAAATTGTTACCAATACTTACTGTAAATTTCTTTTCCTGGCTCTGCGTCATGCCAGCACAAACCCTCCACCAGGCACTGCCTGCCTTTTATGCTATTTCAGGATGTCCTATGGGGGTCAAGGGGGCGGAGTTGACCCTTAGTCTGATGGCATGACGCAGAGCCTGGAAAGGAAAATCACAGTAAGTATTGGTAACAATTTTCCATTATATTCGGCCCCCTTGAACTTCGCGACCTTTTGCCACATTTCAGGCTTCAAACATAAAGATATAAAACTGTAATTTTTTGTTAAGAATCAACAACAAGTGGGACGCAGTCATGAAGTGGAACAAAATTTATTGAATATTTCAAACTTTTTTAACAAATAAAAAACTGAAAAATTGGGCGTGCAAAATGATTCAGCCCCTTTACTTTCAGTGCAGCAAACTCTCTCCAGAAGTTCAGTGAGGATCTCTGAATGATCCAATGTTGACCTAAATGACTAATGATGATAAATAGAATCCACCTGTGTGTAATCAAGTCTCTGTATAAATGCACCTGCACTGTGATAGTCTCAGAGGTCCGTTTAAAGCGCAGAGAGCATCATGAGGAACAAGGAACACACCAGGCAGGTCCGAGATACTGTTGTGGAGAAGTTTAAAGCCAGATTTGGATACAAAAAGATTTTCCAAGCTTTAAACATCCCAAGGAGCACTGTGCAAGCGATAATATTGAAATGGAAGGAGTATCAGACCACTGCAAATCTACAAAGACCTGGCTGTCCCTCTAAACTTTCAGCTCATACAAGGAGAAGACTGATCAGAGATGCAGAAAGGAGGCCCATGATCGCTCTGGATGAACTGCAGAGATCTACAGCTGAGGTGGGAGACTCTGTCCATAGGACAACAATCAGTCGTATACTGCACAAATCTGGCCTTTATGGAAGAGTGGCAAGAAGAAAGCCATTTCTTAAAGATATCCATAAAAAGTGTCGTTTAAAGTTGGCCACAAGCCACCTGGGAGACACACCAAACATGTGGAAGAAGGTGCTCTGGTCAGATGAAACCAAAATTGAACTTTTTTGCAACAATGCAAAACGTTGTTTGGCGTAAAAGCAACACAGCTCATCACCCTGAACACACCATCCCCACTGTCAAACATGGTAGTGGCAGCATCATGGTTTGGGCCTGCTTTTCTTCAGCAGGGACAGAGAAAATGGTTAAAATTGATGGGAAGATGGATGGAGCCAAATACAGGACCAGTCTGGAAGAAAACCTGATGGAGTCTGCAAAAGACCTGAGACTGGGACAGAGATTTGTCTTCCAACAAGACAATGATCCAAAGCATAAAGCAAAATCTACAATGGAATGGTTCACAAATAAACATATCCAGGTGTTAGAATGGCCAAGTCAAAGTCCTGACCTGAATCCAATCAAGAATCTGTGGAAAGAACTGAAAACTGCTGTTCACAAACGCTCTCCATCCAACCTCACTGAGCTTGAGCTGTTTTGCAAGGAGGAATGGGCAAAAATGTCAGTCTCTCGATGTGGAAAACTGATAGAGACATACCCCAAGCGACTTACAGCTGTAATCGCAGCAAAAGGTGGCACTACAAAGTATTAACTTAAGGGGGCTGAATTTTGCACGCCCAATTTTTCAGCTTTTTATTTGTTAAAAAAGTTTGAAATATCCAATAAATTTCATTCCACTTCATGACTGTGTCCTACTTGTTGTTGATTCTTCACAAAAAATTACAGTTTATATCTTTATGTTTGAAGCCTGAAATGTGGCAAAAGGTCGAAAAGTTCAAGGGGGCTGAATGCTTTCGCAAGGCACTATATATATATATATATATATATATATATATATATATATATATATTCTGTATTCACTGGATATTTGCAATTTAGTGGTTTACAGTGTTTCCAATGTAAACTCTTAGGGTCCATGCACACTGGGCTTAAAAAAAACACCAGATCTTTTGGCAGAAAACAAAAGCTTTTTTTCCGCCAGAAAACTCCTCTCAAAAACTTGAATAAAGAAGGTTTTTTTCTGCCTCTAATTGCTGAGTTTAAAATATGCCTCTAAATGTCCTAATTAGTGTTGCATGAACTGTTCGGGCTGAGCAAAATTTCAGCTCAAACATCGCCCGTTCAGGTGTTCGCTAAACACCTGCATTTCCTGTGCATTCGATGTGATGTTTACCCGCTGAGTGCACAGTCAATATGTTGTTAAGGAGTGGGACTGGAAAGCTGGTCGCTGTGCCCCCACGAATGAATGAGTCCTCAGCTGCCTGCGGGCTTCCCCACTGACAGCTGAAAAAAAAAAATATTGCCGGCAATACAATAAAAAAAAAACTGCAATTTAAAAAAAAAAAAAACAGCGTTGGGCCCCCCCCCCCAAATCCATACAAGACCCTTATCCGAGCATGCAGCCTGGCAGGCCAGGAAAGGGGGGGGACAAGCGAGCGCTCCCCCTTTACTGAACCATACAAGGCCACATACCCTCAACATCGGGGGTTGGGTGCTTTAGGACAGGGGGGCTCTGCCCCCTCCCCACTTCAAAGCCTCTTGGCCTCATCAACAAGTCTCTTTCTGACAACCCTGGGTGGTGGTTTTGGGGGTCTGCGGGGAGGAGGCTTATTGGAATCTGGAAGCCCCCTTTAACAAGAGGCCCCCAGACCACACCACCCCCTTATGTGAATGAGTATAGGGTACATTGTACCCCTATTCATTCATCAAAAAACTGTTAAAAATAAATAAAAACCCTACAAGGGTTTTTGACAAAGAAAAACTATAGAAAAAAATGCCCCCCCCCTTCTCCCGATGTAGATCCATCATCAATCATGAGACCTGCCGCACCGCTGGACCCAAAAAAAGGAAAAAAAAAACACTCTGCACTCATGGAAGGCACTCAAGACCGCCGAATGCCTCCTCCACTATCTGACAGTTCCTAAATAGGTAAGAGATGGGGCTACCAAGGGACGTCACCTGGTGGTCCTGCCCCCCCATGACATTGCCGATTCAGCATGCACTAGGCGCTCTCTAACCCCCATCCATTTCCTGCATGCTTGGATAAGGCTCTGGTATGGATTTTAGGGGAGCAAGCCTTTTTTTTTTACATATTGGCATGGGGTTCCCCTTAAAATTCATACCAGACCCAAAAGGGCCGCTGGTATGGACTGCGGAGGGGGAGGGGGGCCCACGCCGATTTTTTCTATATTTTTTTTAAATAGCTGGATTCTGGCTACCGCGAGTCAATTTAAATGTGATTTAACTTGTTTTTTTTTTTCTTTACAAATGTAATTTTTGCTGCAGCATGTTCTTTACGCGGTACCAGACTTGTATAAAGTATTCAAAATTTCTACTTGAGTAAAAGTACAAGTGCTCGATCAAAAAGTGACTTGAGTAGAAGTGGAAGTGCTCGCAGAAAAAGTTACTTAAGTAGAAGTACTAAAGTATTCAACATTTTTTTTACTTAAGTATTGCAAGTAGTTTTTTCAAAAAAATTGCTACTTAAGTACTAAAAGTAAAAGTACCAGTAGTTTTGAAAAAAAAATTCTACTCAAGTACTGAAAGTAGAAGTAGAAGTACTGTGTTATGTAGTTATTAAAGAAAGAAGTCAAAAGTTTGAACATCATATTGTTTTTTATTATTTCAAATGATTTATTCAAATGATTAACCTAAAGGACAATCACAATTCCTTAGGCTGTAACTTTTTGTAAACAAAAAACAGATAAAGTATGTCCCTCCCTTCCCCTTTTAAAGCATCCACCTTTTAAAGCCAGGGGTGGTCTCCTTCCTGAGCTTCCTCACTCTCACAGCCAGGCAGATCACTTGAAGTTGAAGGGCCAGGGGTGGAAGGTGGTGTTTTTGGTTCGTCCATCTTTTCAGCTGATCAAAAGGCAGAACAAGAGCATGCGCAGTCTTCTTAATCGCGGTTTGATTTGATTTGCTCAATTGATGATGATGTGCCAGGCCAGCTTCATCAAACCTACAACGCTTAAAGTGAAAAATGCATCAAAAACTACTAACAAAGTGGCTGTGCTAAAATGCTAATAAAGTGCCTGCAATTATATATATATATTCTTCTTGTATTCAAAATCATCGCCCACAGTATCAAAAATAAAGTGACATGTCTGTGCTAAATGCAGTGCAAATTATTCCCACAATGTAAATTTAATTCATATAAAATATATATGACAATACCACAATAAAATAAGTTGTGATTGTGAATAAGATAGGTCCAAGTTTAAGTGTGTAAACTAAACTTTATAACGAAAAGTCCATAACTGAATTCCAGTGTGCAATCTAAGAAGTGCTTGTCACTTGCTGTCAGATGCTTCCACCTTTCTTCAGTGATCTGCTCAAGTAAAGTGGTGGACTGGATAGCCTCTCTCTCTGCCTCTCACCTTAGCAGCACTGGCACTGCACTGGTTCAAAAAGCTGTCTATATTATTTTCATTATAAGAACTTGTCAGAACATGCTTCCACCACCTGTCCTTCACACTAGTAGTGCTCATTTGCTTTGCTCAAGTCAAGTGCCACTGCCAGTGGCCACTGCAGTGCAGGCACAGCCGCACAGGCAGAGGCAGGCCTCAGGAAGCACAGGCACCACCACAACACAACACATATGGTCCATGGATAGGGTTGAGCGGACACCTAGATGTCCGTGTTCGACGGGTTCGGCCGAACTTTAAAAAAAAGTCCGGGTCCGTGTCCCGGACTTTTACCGAACTTTTCCCGGACACCGAACCCCATTGAAGTCAATGGGGACCCGAACTTTAAGGCACTAAAATGGCTCTAAAACACCAAAGGAAAGGGCTAGAGTGCTGCAAATGGCAGCAAAACGTAATTAAGAGCATGGCAAGTGCTCTGCAAACAAATGTGGATAGGGAAATAACTTAAAACAACAAAAAAAAACAGAAAAATAAAACAATGTTCTTCTTCATCTCTGAAGGACGAGGCCCATATGGAGTAGGAGGGAGGTTGAGGTGGTGGTGGATGTGGCGGTGACATAGGCGTGCGCACAGGGTGTGCTGGGTGTGCCTGGGCACACCCTAATCACCTAGGGCACATAGCATTGCCAGTGAGGAGATGGGAAAGATCTCCCTGGGACCTGCTCTGCTCTATTTCTCCTTGCCTACAGGTACATGGCCCCGATACATTACTCTCCCTGCTGGCAAACACATGCATGTGTATTTCAACTTTGGGGTGCACACCTTAATGCAATAGGCTGCGCACACCTATGGGCGGTGTAGGTGGAAGCGGCGGTGGAGGAGGACCAGGGCCGGATTAACAGCATCATGGGCTTGGTGCTGAGGATTTTGAAGGGCCTTAGGGCCGTGCCTTGCCATGCACCCAGAGGAGGAAGGGTGCAGCCATGCATGCCTAATTCAACATGGGATGCTGTCTCTGAAGCCCATAAACACATCCATGCATCGCCAACTGTCCCTCCTTGTCCGGCCTTCACGCTGTGTGGGGAGGTTCTGAGGGTGCTGCCTGGGGAAGCGAGCATAGAAGCCAGACTTCTGTGTTTACAAGTGACAGAAGAACGGTAACAGTGAATATGGCCAACCCGGGGCCTATATAAAAGGTAGGGGCCTGGAGCTGCAGCTCCAATAGACCCTACATTAATCTGGCCCTGAGGAGGAGGACGAGGTAGCCAACACTGCTTCTTTTCACAAATTTTAAATGAGGGTACACCCCAAAAGAGTGAGAAAGAGCAAAAATGGAACAATGGGTGGGTAAGGTCGGTATCCATTGCTATTCTGCATAAGGTACGGAAAAGTCCCGTGGGATCCATGCCTGGTTCATTTTAATGAACGTGAGCTTGTCCACATTGTCTCTGGACAGGCGGCTGCGCTTGTCTGTTATAACGCCCCCAGCCGTGCTAAATACCCGTTCAGATAATACACTGGCTGCAGGGCACGCCAGCACCTCCAAGGCGTAAAGGGCAAGCTCAGGCCATGTGCCCAATTTGGAGACCCAGAAGTTGAAGGGGGCAGACCCGTCATTCACTACATGTAGGCGTGTGCACACATACTGCTCCACCATGTTGGTAAAATGCTGCCTCCTGCTAAGACGTTCCATCTGAGCTGCTGGTGCTGCTGTTTGTTGTGGCGTGCTGACAAAGCTTTTCCACATTTCGGCCATGCTAACCCTGCCTTCTGAGGTGCTGGCGGTGCCCTGGTTGCGTTGGCGACCTCCTCCTCCTCCTCCTCTGCCTTGTGCTTCCACTGTGGCCCCGCTGTCAGATGGGAATGCCAGCAGCATGGCGTCTACCAGCGTGCGCTTGTACTCGCGCATCTTGCGATCGCGCTCCAGTGAGTGAATTAAGGACGGTACGTTGTCCTTGTAACGGGGATCCAGCAGCGTGGCCACCCAGTAATCAGCACAAGTTAGAATGTGGGCAACTCGGCGGTCGTTGTGGAGACACTGCAGCATGTAATCGCTCATGTGTGCCAGGCTGCCCAGAGGCGACGAAAGGCTGTCCTCTGTGGGAGGTGTATGGTCCGTGTCCTCTGTATCCCCCCAGCCACGCACCAGTGATGGCCATGAGCTGGCCTGGGTGCCACCCTGCTGTGAACATGGTTCCATCTCCTCCTCCAGCTCCTCCTCCTCCTCATCCTCCTCATCCTCCAGAACTGTGCCCCTGCTGGACAATTGCGTCCCTGGCGTTTGCGTGTGCAGGAACCCACCCTCGGAGCCCCTTGCGAATGACTGCCCTGAAAGCCTTGGAAATGTTACCTCTTCATCCTCCTCCTCCTCCTCATCCTGTGCCACATCCTCTTCCATCATCGCCCGAATTGTTTTTTCAAGGAGGCATAGAAGTGGGATAGTTAAGCTGAGAACGGCGTCATTGCCACTGGCCATGTTGGTGGAGTACTCAAAACAGCGCAACAAGGCACACAGGTCTCGCATGGAGGCCCAGTTATTGGTGGTGAAGTGGTGCTGTTCCGCAGAGCGACTCACGCGTGCGTGCTGCAGCTGAAACTCCACTATGGCCTGCTGCTGCTCGCACAGTCTTTCCAGCATGTGCAAGGTGGAGTTCCACCTTGTGGGCACGTCACATATGAGGCGGTGAGCGGGAAGGCCGAAGTTACGCTGCAGCGCTGCCAGGCGAGCAGCAGCAGGGTGAGAACGCCGAAAGTGCGCACAAACGGCCCGCACTTTCTGCAGCAGCTCTGACATATCGGGGTAGTTTTTAAGGAACCTCTGCACCACCAAATTCAGCACATGCGCCAGGCAAGGGATGTGCGTCAAACCGGCTAGGCCCAGAGCTGCTATGAGATTTCGCCCGTTATCGCACACCACCAGGCCGGGCTTGAGGCTCGCTGGCAGCAACCACTCATTTGTCTGCTGTTCCATGCTCCTCCACAACTCCTGCGCGGTGTGTGGTTTGTCCCCCAAACAGGCAAGTTGTAAAACTGCCTGCTGTCGTTTACCCCTGGCCGTGCTGAAGTTGGTGGTGAAGGTGTTACGCTGTCCGGATGAGGAGGCGGTAGAGGATGAGGAAGCGGAGTAGGAGGAGTTAGGAACAGGAGGCAAACTGAAGCGCCCTGCAATCCTCGGTGGTGGAAGGACATGCGCCAAATTGCTATCCGCCTCAGGCCCATCCGCCACTGCATTTACCCAGTGTGCCGTTAGGGAGATATAACGCCCCTGACCGTGCTTACTGGTCCACGTATCCGTAGTTAGGTGGACCTTGGCACAGATGGCGTTGCGCAGTGCACACCTGATTTTTTCCCCCACTTGGTTGTGCAGGGAAGGGATGGCTTGCCTGGAAAAGTAGTGGCGGCTGGGCACGACGTACTGTGGGACAGCCACCGACATAAGGTTTTTAAAACTGTGCGTCTCCACCAGACGGAATGACAGCATTTCAAAGGCCAATAATTTTGAAATGCTGGCATTCAGGGCCAGGGATCGCGGGTGGGTAGGGGGGTACTTCCTCTTCCTCTCAAGTGTTTGGGAGATGGAAAGCTGAACGCTTCCACGGGACATTGTGGAGATGGTTGTTGGTGACCCAGGTGGTGGTGTTGCTGACAGATCGTCTGTTTGCGGGGTGGCAGGTGCCGGTATCACTACAGATGTGGCTGGAGCGGCCGAGACTGCAGCAGAAGAGGAAGCAGGATGAGCCAGAGACGTTTCTTGGTTTTGAAGGTGTGTACTCCACTGCAGCTCGTGCTTTGCACTTAGATGCCTGATCATGCAGGTTGTGCTCAGGTTGAGAAGGTTCATGCCTCGCTTCAAGCTCTGATTGCACAGGGTGCAAACCACTCGTGTCCTGTCATCAGCACATTTTCTAAAGAACTTCCACGCTAGAGAACTCCTTTGAGCTGACTTTGGTGCGCTCGTTCCCTTGCTGCGTTGGGCAGTAGCGGGCGTAGTGTCTAGGGCACGGCCGCTCCGCTTCTGCACCCTGCTCCCTCTTCTGCTGTGCTGGTGGCTCTGTGCGACCACCGCCTCTTCCTCCAAACTACTCAGTTCACCTGCATGACGTTCATTCCATGTGGGGTCGAGGACCTCTTCCTCTCAAGTGTTTGGGAGATGGAAAGCTGAACGCTTCCACGGGACATTGTGGAGATGGTTGTTGGTGACCCAGGTGGTGGTGTTGCTGACAGATCGTCTGTTTGCGGGGTGGCAGGTGCCGGTATCACTACAGATGTGGCTGGAGCGGCCGAGACTGCAGCAGAAGAGGAAGCAGGATGAGCCAGAGACGTTTCTTGGTTTTGAAGGTGTGTACTCCACTGCAGCTCGTGCTTTGCACTTAGATGCCTGATCATGCAGGTTGTGCTCAGGTTGAGAAGGTTCATGCCTCGCTTCAAGCTCTGATTGCACAGGGTGCAAACCACTCGTGTCCTGTCATCAGCACATTTTCTAAAGAACTTCCACGCTAGAGAACTCCTTTGAGCTGACTTTGGTGCGCTCGTTCCCTTGCTGCGTTGGGCAGTAGCGGGCGTAGTGTCTAGGGCACGGCCGCTCCGCTTCTGCACCCTGCTCCCTCTTCTGCTGTGCTGGTGGCTCTGTGCGACCACCGCCTCTTCCTCCAAACTACTCAGTTCACCTGCATGACGTTCATTCCATGTGGGGTCGAGGACCTCATCGTCCTCCACATCATCTTCCACCCAGTCTTCACCCCTGCCCTCCTTGTCGGTCTCCACAATGCTGAACGCCGCAGCAGTTGGCACCTGCGTTTCGTCATCATCGGAGACGTGCTGCGATGATCCTTGCATGTACTCATCTTGAGGAATAAGTGGTTGGGCATCGCTGCACTCAATCTCTTCCACTTCTGGGGCAGGGCTAGGTGGATGGCCCTGGGAAACCCTGCTGACAGAGTCCTCAAAAAGAATAAGAGACTGCTGTATGGCTTGGGGCTCAGACTGCTGGCCTGATTTGCAAGGGGGTGAGGTGAAAGACGGTTGGACATTGGCTGCAGGTGCCAACTCTGACCTTTCTGCAGTAGACTGGGTGGGAGACAATGTGAAGGAACTGGAGGCACTGTCAGCAGCAAACCAATCTACTATCGCCTCAACTTGTTCTGGCCTCATCACTTCTAGGGGCGTTTGATGCCCTACCAAATACTGATGCAGGTTCTGTCGCCTACTCACACTTGAGGAAGGTGTTTCACTTGTGCGTGTAGCTGGCACAGATCGACCATGTCCTCTCCTTGCAACAGGAGCTCTACCAGCAGCACCACGACCCAGGCCACGGCCCTTATTTGACGGTCTCCTCATATTTCTGTAATTTAAGATCTTGCCCTAGAAAGGTTTTTATTGAATAGCGGAATAGAAAATATGATCCAAAAAAAGTGTATGTATATCACACGTACACAACCACACTAGGCCCCAATTACTATTGTTTGTACCCCTAAAAGGCTAGATGAGGAGTAGGGGGAGTATGGAACAGGCAGCACCCTCAAACCTTCAGAAGTATGAGATGAACCCCAACAACTTGGAAAGGTGGATCTCTCTCACACGTACCGACACAGACTATCCCGCAATTCAATTGATCCTCAAAGGTTTTTATTGAATAGCGGAATAGGAAATATGATCAAAAAAAGTGTATGTATCTCGCACGTACACAACCACACTAGGCCCCAATTACTATTGTTTGTACCCCTAAAAGGCTAGATGAGGAGTAGGGGGGGTATGGAACAGGCAGCACCCTCAAACCTTCAGAAGTATGAGATGAACCCCAACAACTTGGAAAGGTGGATCTCTCTCACACGTACCGACACAGACTATCCCGCAATTCAATTGATCCCCAAAGGTTTTTATTGAATAGCGGAATAGGAAATATGATCAAAAAAAGTGTATGTATCTCACACGTACAGAAACACACTAGGCCCCAATTACTATTGTTTGTACACCTAAAAGGATGGATGAGGAGGAGGAGGAGTATGGAACAGGCAGCACCCTCAAAGCTTCAGAAGTATGAGATGAACCCCAAAAACTTGGAAAGGTGGATCTCACACGTACCGACACAGACTATCCCGCAATTTAATTGATCCCCAAAGGTTTTTATTGAATAGCGGAATAGGAAATATGATCAAAAAATGTGTATGTATCTCACACGTACAGAAGCACACTAGGCCCCAATTACTATTGTTTGTACACCTAAAAGGATGGATGAGGAGGAGGAGGAGTATGGAACAGGCAGCACCCTCAAAGCTTCAGAAGTATGAGATGAACCCCAAAAACTTGGAAAGGTGGATCTCACACGTACCGACACAGACTATCCCGCAATTTAATTGATCCCCAAAGGTTTTTATTGAATAGCGGAATAGGAAATATGATCAAAAAAAGTGTATGTATCTCGCACGTACAGAAACACACTAGGCCCCAATTACTATTGTTTGTACACCTAAAAGGATGGATGAGGAGGAGGAGGAGTATGGAACAGGCAGCACCCTCAAAGCTTCAGAAGTATGAGATGAACCCCAAAAACTTGGAAAGGTGGATCTCACACGTACCGACACAGACTATTCCGCAATTTAATTGATCCCCAAAGGTTTTTATTGAATAGCGGAATAGGAAATATGATCAAAAAATGTGTATGTATCTCACACGTACAGAAGCACACTAGGCCCCAATTACTATTGTTTGTACACCTAAAAGGATGGATGAGGAGGAGGAGGAGTATGGAACAGGCAGCACCCTCAAAGCTTCAGAAGTATGAGATGAACCCCAAAAACTTGGAAAGGTGGATCTCACACGTACCGACACAGACTATCCCGCAATTTAATTGATCCCCAAAGGTTTTTATTGAATAGCGGAATAGGAAATATGATCAAAAAAAGTGTATGTATCTCGCACGTACAGAAACACACTAGGCCCCAATTACTATTGTTTGTACACCTAAAAGGATGGATGAGGAGGAGGAGGAGTATGGAACAGGCAGCACCCTCAAAGCTTCAGAAGTATGAGATGAACCCCAAAAACTTGGAAAGGTGGATCTCACACGTACCGACACAGACTATTCCGCAATTTAATTGATCCCCAAAGGTTTTTATTGAATAGCGGAATAGGAAATATGATCAAAAAATGTGTATGTATCTCACACGTACAGAAGCACACTAGGCCCCAATTACTATTGTTTGTACACCTAAAAGGATGGATGAGGAGGAGGAGGAGTATGGAACAGGCAGCACCCTCAAAGCTTCAGAAGTATGAGATGAACCCCAAAAACTTGGAAAGGTGGATCTCACACGTACCGACACAGACTATTCCGCAATTTAATTGATCCCCAAAGGTTTTTATTGAATAGCGGAATAGGAAATATGATCAAAAAATGTGTATGTATCTCACACGTACAGAAGCACACTAGGCCCCAATTACTATTGTTTGTACACCTAAAAGGATGGATGAGGAGGAGGAGGAGTATGGAACAGGCAGCACCCTCAAAGCTTCAGAAGTATGAGATGAACCCCAAAAACTTGGAAAGGTGGATCTCACACGTACCGACACAGACTATCCCGCAATTTAATTGATCCCCAAAGGTTTTTATTGAATAGCGGAATAGGAAATATGATCAAAAAAAGTGTATGTATCTCGCACGTACACAACCACACTAGGCCCCAATTACTATTGTTTGTACCCCTAAAAGGCTAGATGAGGAGTAGGGGGGGTATGGAACAGGCAGCACCCTCAAACCTTCAGAAGTATGAGATGAACCCCAACAACTTGGAAAGGTGGATCTCTCTCACACGTACCGACACAGACTATCCCGCAATTCAATTGATCCTCAAAGGTTTTTATTGAATAGCGGAATAGGAAATATGATCAAAAAAAGTGTATGTATCTCGCACGTACACAACCACACTAGGCCCCAATTACTATTGTTTGTACCCCTAAAAGGCTAGATGAGGAGTAGGGGGAGTATGGAACAGGCAGCACCCTCAAACCTTCAGAAGTATGAGATGAACCCCAACAACTTGGAAAGGTGGATCTCTCTCACACGTACCGACACAGACTATCCCGCAATTCAATTGATCCTCAAAGGTTTTTATTGAATAGCGGAATAGGAAATATGATCAAAAAAAGTGTATGTATCTCGCACGTACACAACCACACTAGGCCCCAATTACTATTGTTTGTACCCCTAAAAGGCTAGATGAGGAGTAGGGGGGGTATGGAACAGGCAGCACCCTCAAACCTTCAGAAGTATGAGATGAACCCCAACAACTTGGAAAGGTGGATCTCTCTCACACGTACCGACACAGACTATCCCGCAATTCAATTGATCCCCAAAGGTTTTTATTGAATAGCGGAATAGGAAATATGATCAAAAAAAGTGTATGTATCTCACACGTACAGAAACACACTAGGCCCCAATTACTATTGTTTGTACACCTAAAAGGATGGATGAGGAGGAGGAGGAGTATGGAACAGGCAGCACCCTCAAAGCTTCAGAAGTATGAGATGAACCCCAAAAACTTGGAAAGGTGGATCTCACACGTACCGACACAGACTATCCCGCAATTTAATTGATCCCCAAAGGTTTTTATTGAATAGCGGAATAGGAAATATGATCAAAAAATGTGTATGTATCTCACACGTACAGAAGCACACTAGGCCCCAATTACTATTGTTTGTACACCTAAAAGGATGGATGAGGAGGAGGAGGAGTATGGAACAGGCAGCACCCTCAAAGCTTCAGAAGTATGAGATGAACCCCAAAAACTTGGAAAGGTGGATCTCACACGTACCGACACAGACTATCCCGCAATTTAATTGATCCCCAAAGGTTTTTATTGAATAGCGGAATAGGAAATATGATCAAAAAAAGTGTATGTATCTCGCACGTACAGAAACACACTAGGCCCCAATTACTATTGTTTGTACACCTAAAAGGATGGATGAGGAGGAGGAGGAGTATGGAACAGGCAGCACCCTCAAAGCTTCAGAAGTATGAGATGAACCCCAAAAACTTGGAAAGGTGGATCTCACACGTACCGACACAGACTATTCCGCAATTTAATTGATCCCCAAAGGTTTTTATTGAATAGCGGAATAGGAAATATGATCAAAAAATGTGTATGTATCTCACACGTACAGAAGCACACTAGGCCCCAATTACTATTGTTTGTACACCTAAAAGGATGGATGAGGAGGAGGAGGAGTATGGAACAGGCAGCACCCTCAAAGCTTCAGAAGTATGAGATGAACCCCAAAAACTTGGAAAGGTGGATCTCACACGTACCGACACAGACTATTCCGCAATTTAATTGATCCCCAAAGGTTTTTATTGAATAGCGGAATAGGAAATATGATCAAAAAATGTGTATGTATCTCACACGTACAGAAGCACACTAGGCCCCAATTACTATTGTTTGTACACCTAAAAGGATGGATGAGGAGGAGGAGGAGTATGGAACAGGCAGCACCCTCAAAGCTTCAGAAGTATGAGATGAACCCCAAAAACTTGGAAAGGTGGATCTCACACGTACCGACACAGACTATCCCGCAATTTAATTGATCCCCAAAGGTTTTTATTGAATAGCGGAATAGGAAATATGATCAAAAAAAGTGTATGTATCTCGCACGTACACAACCACACTAGGCCCCAATTACTATTGTTTGTACCCCTAAAAGGCTAGATGAGGAGTAGGGGGGGTATGGAACAGGCAGCACCCTCAAACCTTCAGAAGTATGAGATGAACCCCAACAACTTGGAAAGGTGGATCTCTCTCACACGTACCGACACAGACTATCCCGCAATTCAATTGATCCTCAAAGGTTTTTATTGAATAGCGGAATAGGAAATATGATCAAAAAAAGTGTATGTATCTCGCACGTACACAACCACACTAGGCCCCAATTACTATTGTTTGTACCCCTAAAAGGCTAGATGAGGAGTAGGGGGGGTATGGAACAGGCAGCACCCTCAAACCTTCAGAAGTATGAGATGAACCCCAACAACTTGGAAAGGTGGATCTCTCTCACACGTACCAACACAGACTATCCCCCAATTTAACTGATCCCCAAAGGTTTTTGATTAAATAGCGGAATAGAAAATATGATCCCAAAAAAGTGTATGTATATCACACGTACACAACCACACTAGGCCCCAATTACTATTGTTTGTACCCCTAAAAGGCTAGGAGTAGGGGGGAGTATGGAACAGGCAGCACCCTCAAACCTTCAGAAGTATGAGATGAACCCCAACAACTTGGAAAGGTGGATCTCTCTCACACGTACCAACACAGACTATCCCCCAATTTAACTGATCCCCAGAGGTTTTTGATTAAATAGCGGAATAGAAAATATGATCCCAAAAAAGTGTATGTATATCACACGTACACAACCACACTAGGCCCCAATTACTATTGTTTGTACCCCTAAAAGGCTAGGAGTAGGGGGAGTATGGAACAGGCAGCACCCTCAAACCTTCAGAAGTATGAGATGAACCCCAACAACTTGGAAAGGTGGATCTCTCTCACACGTACCAACACAGACTATCCCCCAATTTAACTGATCCCCAAAGGTTTTTGATTAAATAGCGGAATAGAAAATATGATCCCAAAAAAGTGTATGTATATCACACGTACACAACCACACTAGGCCCCAATTACTATTGTTTGTACCCCTAAAAGGCTAGGAGTAGGGGGAGTATGGAACAGGCAGCACCCTCAAACCTTCAGAAGTATGAGATGAACCCCAACAACTTGGAAAGGTGGATCTCTCTCACACGTACCAACACAGACTATCCCCCAATTTAACTGATCCCCAAAGGTTTTTGATTAAATAGCGGAATAGAAAATATGATCCCAAAAAAGTGTATGTATATCACACGTACACAACCACACTAGGCCCCAATTACTATTGTTTGTACCCCTAAAAGGCTAGGAGTAGGGGGAGTATGGAACAGGCAGCACCCTCAAACCTTCAGAAGTATGAGATGAACCCCAACAACTTGGAAAGGTGGATCTCTCTCACACGTACCAACACAGACTATCCCCCAATTTAACTGATCCCCAGAGGTTTTTGATTAAATAGCGGAATAGAAAATATGATCCCAAAAAAGTGTATGTATATCACACGTACACAACCACACTAGGCCCCAATTACTATTGTTTGTACCCCTAAAAGGCTAGGAGTAGGGGGAGTATGGAACAGGCAGCACCCTCAAACCTTCAGAAGTATGAGATGAACCCCAACAACTTGGAAAGGTGGATCTCTCTCACACGTACCAACACAGACTATCCCCCAATTTAACTGATCCCCAGAGGTTTTTGATTAAATAGCGGAATAGAAAATATGATCCCAAAAAAGTGTATGTATATCACACGTACACAACCACACTAGGCCCCAATTACTATTGTTTGTACCCCTAAAAGGCTAGGAGTAGGGGGAGTATGGAACAGGCAGCACCCTCAAACCTTCAGAAGTATGAGATGAACCCCAACAACTTGGAAAGGTGGATCTCTCTCACACGTACCAACACAGACTATCCCCCAATTTAACTGATCCCCAAAGGTTTTTGATTAAATAGCGGAATAGAAAATATGATCCCAAAAAAGTGTATGTATATCACACGTACACAACCACACTAGGCCCCAATTACTATTGTTTGTACCCCTAAAAGGCTAGGAGTAGGGGGAGTATGGAACAGGCAGCACCCTCAAACCTTCAGAAGTATGAGATGAACCCCAACAACTTGGAAAGGTGGATCTCTCTCACACGTACCAACACAGACTATCCCCCAATTTAACTGATCCCCAGAGGTTTTTGATTAAATAGCGGAATAGAAAATATGATCCCAAAAAAGTGTATGTATATCACACGTACACAACCACACTAGGCCCCAATTACTATTGTTTGTACCCCTAAAAGGCTAGGAGTAGGGGGAGTATGGAACAGGCAGCACCCTCAAACCTTCAGAAGTATGAGATGAACCCCAACAACTTGGAAAGGTGGATCTCTCTCACACGTACCAACACAGACTATCCCCCAATTTAACTGATCCCCAGAGGTTTTTGATTAAATAGCGGAATAGAAAATATGATCCCAAAAAAGTGTATGTATATCACACGTACACAACCACACTAGGCCCCAATTACTATTGTTTGTACCCCTAAAAGGCTAGGAGTAGGGGGAGTATGGAACAGGCAGCACCCTCAAACCTTCAGAAGTATGAGATGAACCCCAACAACTTGGAAAGGTGGATCTCTCTCACACGTACCAACACAGACTATCCCCCAATTTAACTGATCCCCAGAGGTTTTTGATTAAATAGCGGAATAGAAAATATGATCCCAAAAAAGTGTATGTATATCACACGTACACAACCACACTAGGCCCCAATTACTATTGTTTGTACCCCTAAAAGGCTAGGAGTAGGGGGGAGTATGGAACAGGCAGCACCCTCAAACCTTCAGAAGTATGAGATGAACCCCAACAACTTGGAAAGGTGGATCTCTCTCACACGTACCAACACAGACTATCCCCCAATTTAACTGATCCCCAAAGGTTTTTGATTAAATAGCGGAATAGAAAATATGATCCCAAAAAAGTGTATGTATATCACACGTACACAACCACACTAGGCCCCAATTACTATTGTTTGTACCCCTAAAAGGCTAGATGAGGAGTAGGGGGAGTATGGAACAGGCAGCACCCTCAAACCTTCAGTATGAGATTGTGTTCACTGTACCCCACAAAGATTGAGTTCACTGCACCCCACAATGATTGTGTTCACTGCACCCCACAAAGATTGTGTTCACTGCACCTCACAAAGATTGTGTTCACTGTACCCCCCAAAGATTTTGTTCACTGCACCCCACAAAGATTCTGTTCACTGTACCCCACAAAGATTGTGTTCACTGCACCCCAAAAAGATTGTGTTCACTGCACCCCAAAAAGGATGTTGTTCACTGCACCCCAAAAAGGATGTTGTTCACTCCACCCCAAAAAGATTGTGTTCACTGCACCCCACAAAGATTGTGTTCACTGCACCCCAAAAAGATTGTGTTCACTGCACCCCAAAAATGATTTTGTTCACTGCACCCCAAAAAGGATTTTGTTCACTGCACCCCAAAAAGGATGTTGTTCACTCCACCCCAAAAAGATTGTGTTCACTGCACCCCAAAAAGATTGTGTTCACTGCACCCCACAAAGGATTTTGTTCACTGCACCCCAAAAAGATTGTGTTCACTGCACCCCAAAAAGGATGTTGTTCACTGCACCCCAAAAAGGATTTTGTTCACTGCACCCCAAAAAGATTGTGTTCACTGCACCCCACAAAGGATTTTGTTCACTGCACCCCACAAAGATTGTGTTCACTGCACACCAAAAAGGATTGTGTTCACTGCACCCCAAAAAGATTTTGTTCACTGCACCCCAAAAAGATTGTGTTCACTGCAGCCCAAAAAGATTGTGTTCACTGCAGCCCAAAAAGATTGTGTTCACTGCAGCCCAAAAAGATTGTGTTCACTGCAGCCCAAAAAGATTGTGTTCACTGCAGCCCAAAAAGATTGTGTTCACTGCAGCTCACACACAGAAAAATGGATGTGGATCACTGACACCTGCCTATCTCCAATCCCACACCACACAGCAATATCGATTGTAGTTTGTAGAACACAGTTTCCCTAAAATTCAGCAGACTCTGTCCCTAACAGGATTGAGAAGAGATCGTAGATCAGGATTGAGTGCAGATTCACCCCACCCCCCACACAGCAATATCGATTGTAGTTTGTAGAACACAGTTTCCCTAAAATTCAGCAGACTCTGTCCCTAACAGGATTGAGAAGAGATCGTAGATCAGGATTGAGTGCAGATTCACCCCACCCCCCACACAGCAATATCGATTGTAGTTTGTAGAACACAGTTTCCCTAAAATTCAGCAGACTCTGTCCCTAACAGGATTGAGAAGAGATCGTAGATCAGGATTGAGTGCAGATTCACCCCACCCCCCACACAGCAATATCGATTGTAGTTTGTAGAAGACACTGACCCTATATAATTCAGCAGACTCTATCCCTAAAATGCCTACAACTCGCCCTGCCTAAACACTCCGACCTGTCCCTCAATTCTATCCGGACACAAATGGTTTTTTCCTGCC
Organism: Pelophylax lessonae; assembly: GCF_965119305.1. NCBI lineage: Eukaryota > Metazoa > Chordata > Amphibia > Anura > Ranidae > Pelophylax > Pelophylax lessonae. The sequence continues at coordinate 178,556,685 of NC_138768.1, forward strand.
TATCTTTCCCTAATCAGCAGCCAGCACGTTGATGTGTGCTCTCTGTCCCTGAATCTAAGCAGCATAATGACGCCGCTGCGGCTGCCTCGAACTTATAAAGACTTGGTCACATGCTTCAGACGGCCAATCACAGCTACTGAGACATTTGCAGGCATGGCTGGGATGGCTTAAGGCACACCAGTTAAACGATTGTTGATTGGCTGTTGAAAGCCCGCCATGAAAAGAGCGCCAAAGCATGCAAAACCCGGAAATAAAACGACCGAACACGGATTTTTACCCGAACATACAGTAAAGTGTCCGTGTCCGTGTTCGGGTACAAAAAATCCAATTATTCGGTACGAACACGAATAATACAGTCCGTGTTCGCTCAACACTATCCATGGACCATGGATGGTCGGATAATCATCATAGCCATCAGTCTCACTCTTCTTGGTTCAAAAAAGCCACCCATGACCCGTGTGTATATAATATATTAATATTTTATATTGATTATTTGATTCTCAAATGGCACATTTGCCATGGCAAGGATTAGGCCCTCTCTACGGTCCACCTCACTCACCTCGTGTCACAACTCCTCTCAGTAAGGGCCCTAAGGGGTGGAGTCTGAGTGACACACAACACGTCTAGAGGCAGAGACCTCGAGTGGGAAGACGGCAGTACGGCTCCTCCAGTGCGGTCTTAACTTGATGATCATGACAGTGATTCCGCGGGCCGCGGCACGAGCGAGGCTGTGGGATTGATTGAATTGAGTTGTGCTGCCTACTGCTACACGCTACCTACTACTAAATTGTGAGTCAGTATATTTTATTTCATTTTTATATATAAAAGCGGTATTGTTGAGCACTACTAGCCACTAGATCTCCTGGCTGTCACTTTTTCACATGTTGGGGAATCACAGCGGCTCGGCTCCAGAAGTGGCGGGTGTCCCCGTCATCCTGCCAGGGCCGCCAAGAAGTTCATCACCTAATTTTAAGTTATTAATATGTTATGAGGAGAGGACCTATGAGATTGAGAATTGAAATAATTAAATATATATGGCTTTTTGAACCAGTGCAGTCAGTGCCAGTGCCACAGTGCCACCCAGACGCTATCCACCAGTGCCACCACCATTAAGTGTGTTGGTCGGTCACTCGAGCACTGAAGGAGGTGGAAGCATCTGACAAGTGAAGTGACACTTTAGATTTGCACACTGGAATTAATTTATGGACTTTTCGTTATAGATAGGTTTACACACTTCAACTTGTTGCACGCACCTGACCTAACTTATTTCATAACTTATTTTATTGTGCTTTATTGTCATATTTTATATGAATTGAATTTACTGTTACATTGTGGGAATAATTATTTTCACTGCATTTAGGCTTTAGCACATTCATGTCACTTTATTTTTGATACTGTGTGGAGTGTGGGCAGGGCACTGGGGGCAACGATGATATTATATCGATTGCACAGGCACTTTATTCGCACAGCCAAGTTGTGTTTGTTAGTAGTTTCTTGATGCACTTTAAGCGCTGTAGCACAATTTATTTGTTTGTTTCATATTTTCTTTTTATTGGAAAGATTTGGTATAGCAGCTTTTATTATACACAGCCTTTATTTTCGTATGCGCTGATTTACAAATGACATTATACACATTTTTTTGAGCTTTATGTAACCTGCCATCTACTGTTCTGGCAGTGGTCATTTTTTTAAAAGTAACGAGTAACTATGCAGCACAAAAAAAAAATACTTGAGTAGAAGTATCGAAATCATCGAAAAAATGTAGTGAAGTAAAAGTAGAAGTAGGAGAAAAAAATTCTACTCTAGGAAAGTACAGATACCGCATTTCGGTACTTAAGTACAGTACTTAAGTAGTTCTACTTCGTTACTATACATCTCTGCGCGGTACAGATGTTCCACTTTACAGGCAAACTAAGAGGACCCCCCCCCCCCCCGCCAGGCACTATATTTAAATGAATTTTTCATTTTTATTGCTTCACTTTAGGCATCATTAAAAAACTGCTCCTTGATAGTTTTTAAAAAAACATTTTTGCATTGATACATGTCCCCCAGGGCAGTACTCTGGCCCTCATACCCTTTTATGGACAATTATTGCATATAAGCCTTCAAAATGGGGACTTTTGATTTCTCATGTTTGGCTCCCATTGATTTTAATAGAGTTTGCGGTTCGGGGCGGAACTTTTTGGGGTGTTCGGCCCATCTCTAGTTCTAATGTGCATGGAAACAAGATAACATTGAGCTGTTTCTATGAACAAAAGCACAAAACTCCTGAAGAATCAGTGTTTTGTAAGCCCAATGTGCACGGACCCTTAGCCCCCGTTCACACTGAATGAGGCTTTGAAATCGTAATTTCAAAGCCAAAGGACAATGCAATTTCATCTGTGGCTTACCGACATCTGTGCAATTTTATGCACAGGTGTCAGTGCAAGTTGCTCATGAAGTCGCCAAAAATAGTGCAGGAACTATTTTTCAATTCACACTGCTTCAAATCACACCTATTACCATAGAAACATATTAAATGCCCCTTCAGCTGAGATTTGGAAATTGAATGTAGCACTGGCGTGAACGGGGGCTTAATGCTAACAAAAATTAATTCAGCTCTGCAGGTGTCATTGAAACTTGGATTCCCAGGCCAGATTTAATCATTTCAGTATGCATTATTTAACCTCACAATAACTCGGTGACTAATTTGCCTACCAAAATAGTTTTACTTTTTTTTTTTTTACAATCTCTAAAGTATTTACATGGACCTGCAGCATGGCTATTAAGGGATGAAGATGCCACAGCTAGATGTTTTCAAATTGGCTTTCTACTGCAAAAGGCATTTTTTGTATACTAGCTCTTAGCCATAATGAGTTGGCCTGATTCATTTAAACATGAGAAGATGACATTGGAGAATTGGATTAGAAAAGTAAAAATGTTGACCATTTCTTGCTTTTGTTCTCATATTCTTTGTTTTTAATGTTTTAATTAATCTGTAGCACTTTGGAGGTGAGACAAGAAACTACTTCACTTATCCTTTGTAAGTCTAAATACCAGTTTATGTTGCCACTAGGTTAAACTTAGCGATTCATTGTCTTGGCTAATGAAATTAAACCTTTAGCCTTTCTATAAAGTATGCTCTGCTGCCATGTCATTTACCTGACCTTACACACTTTGCCTGATTTACTAAAGTGTGAAAGGAAGTAAACATAAACATCCAATCATATTGCGACTACAAAAGGTTTGTACTAGTACACTTTGTTGCACTTTCCTCTTGCACGCTTTACTGGATCAGGTTTTACTGTCACCCAGCTCCTCAGTGCACAGCAGTGCAATACAACAGACTCTTGTATCCATGGTAATAGGGTATTAAGAGCCTTGTGATATTTTTATATTGCATGATAATTTATCTCTTAACCACTTAAGCCCTGGAGGATTTGGCTGCTCAAAGACCAGGGCCTATTTTGCGATTCGGCACTGCGTGATTTTAACGGGCAATTGCGCGGTCGTGCGATGCTGTACCCAAATGAAATTGACGTCCTTTTTTTCCAACAAACAGAGCTTTCTTTCCAACAAACAGGGCTTTCTTTCCAACAAACAGGGCTTTCTTAAATTGTTAAATTGCGACCCGACACTCCCCACTTTACTGGACTCCTTGCTGTGATTCACAGGAGGACATCCCCGGGACCTGGTGACGTGACGCCTGGGGCGGTGCACCGCCCTGTCGTCACGTGATCACCTTCCCGCCCGCCGGATAGAGGAGAGCCGCCGCCGCGCCAGCTCCGTGTGAGGAGTGCAGAGTGTGGTCGCCGTCGGGACTCGGTCGGAAGAACAGGAGAGAAGAAGCGCTGCAGCTGTCCTTCCAGTCCGGTCCATCCGTGTCAGTGAGTGACTCGAGGTAAGTTCGTGATGCCCTGGGGGGGCCCACACATGTCACTGACAGGCAGCTTTGAAGGGGGCACGCACGCACGCACGCTGGTCTCTGCATTGGGGGGCCGAGCTGGTCAAAACATTAGGGGCACGCACGCATGCTGATCTCTGAATTGGGGCAAATTAGCTGGTCACTACATTGGGGGAACGCACGCACGCTGATCTCTGCATTCGGGGAATCATGTATGCTGGTCACTACATTGGGGGCACGCACGCACGCTGATCTCTGCATTGGGGGCATCATGTATGCTGGTCACAACATTGGGGGCATGCACTCAAGCTGATCTCTGCATTGGGGGGCCGAGCTGGTCAAAACATTAGGGGCACGCACGCACGCTGATCTCTGCATTGGGGGCAATTAGCTGGTCACAACATTGGGGGCACGCACGCACACTGAACTCTGCATTGGGGGCAATGAGCTGGTCAAAACATTGGGGGCACGCACGCACGCTGATCTCTGCATTGGGGGCATCATGTATGCTGGTTACAACATTGGGGGTACGCACGCACGCTGTTCTCTGCATTGGGGGCAATGAGCTGGTCACAACATTGGGGGCACGCACGCTGATCTCTGCATTGGGGGCAATGAGCTGGTCAAAACATTGGGGGCACGCACGCACGCTGATCTCTGCATTGGGGACAATGAGCTGGTCAAAACATTGGGGGAAACGCACGCACGCTGATCTCTGCATTGGGGGCAATGAGCTGGTCAAAACATTAGGGGCACGCACGCTGATCTCTGCATTGGGGGCATCATGCATGCTGGTCACAACATTGGGGGCACGCACGCATGCTGATCTCTGCATTGGGGGCATCATGTATGCTGGTCACAACATTGGGGGCACACACGCACACTGATCTCTGCATTGGGGGCAATGAGCTGGTCAAAACTTTGGGGGCACGCACGCACGCACGCTGATATCTGCATTGGGGGCAATTAGCTTGTCAAAACATTGGGGGCACGCACGCACGCTGATCTCTGCATTAGGTGCAAAACATTGGGGGCATGAACGCATGCTGATCTCTGCATTGGGGGCATCATGTATGCTGGTCACAATATTGGGGGCACGCACGCATGCTGATCTCTGCATTGGGGGCAATGATCTGGTCAAAACATTGGGGGCACGCACGCACGCTGATCTCTGCATTGGGGGCACCATGTACGCTGGTCATTGCGTTGAAAGGGGGGTTTGTACTGTGGGGTTTGTGCTCGGGGGTCTGTACTGTGGGGTTTGTGCTAGGGGGTTTGTACTGTGGGATTAGTGCTAGGGGGTCTATACTGTGGGGTTTGTGCTAGGGGGCCTGTACTGTGGGATTAGTGCTAGGGGGTCTGTACTGTGGGGTTTGTGCTAGGGGGCCTGTACTGTGGGGTTTGTGCTAGGGGGCCTGTACTGTGGAGTATGTGCTAGGGGGCCTGTACTGTGGGGTTTGTGCTAGGGGGCCTGTACTGTGGGGTTTGTGCTAGGGGGCCTGTACTGTGGAGTTTGTGCTAGGGGGCCTGTACTGTGGGGTTTGTGCTAGGGGGCCTATACTGTGGGGTTTGTGCTAGGGGGTCTGTACTGTGGACTTTGTGCTAGGGGGCCTGTACTGTGGGGTTTGTGCTAGGGGGTCTGTACTGTGGGGTTTGTGCTAGGGGGTCTGTACTGTGGGGTTTGTGCTAGGGGGCCTGTACTGAGGGGTTTGTGCTAGGGGGTCTGTACTGTGGGGTTTGTGCTAGGGGGTCTGTACTGTGGGGTTTGTGCTAGGGGGCCTGTACTGTGGGATTAGTGCTAGGGGGTCTGTACTGTGGGGTTTGTGCTAGGGGGTCTGTACTGTGGGGTTTGTGCTAGGGGGTCTGTACTGTGGGATTAGTGCTAGGGGGTCTGTACTGTGGGGTTTGTGCTAGGGGGTCTGTACTGTGGGATTAGTACTAGGGGGTCTGTACTGTGAGATTAGTTCTAGGGGGTCTGTACTGTGGGGTTTGTGCTAGGGGGCCTGTACTGTGGGATTAGTGCTAGGGGGCCTGTACTGAGGGGTTTGTGCTAGGGGGTCTGTACTGTGGGGTTTGTGCTAGGGGGTTTGTACTGTGGGATTAGTACTAGGGGGTCTGTACTGTGGGATTAGTGCTAGGGGGTCTGTACTGTGGGGTTTGTGCTAGGGGGCCTGTACTGTGGGATTAGTGCTAGGAGGTCTGTACTGTGGGATTAGTGCTAGGGGGTCTGTACTGTGGGGTTTGTGCTAGGGGGTCTGTACTGTGGGATTAGTACTAGGGGGTCTGTACTGTGGGATTAGTGCTAGGGGGTCTGTACTGTGGGGTGTGTGCTAGGGGGCCTGTACTGTGGGATTAGTGCTAGAGGGCCTGTACTGTGGGGTTTGTGCTAGGGGGTCCGTACTGTGTGGTTTGTGCTAGGGGGTCTGTACTGTGGGGTTTGTGCTAGGGGGCCTGTACTGTGGGATTAGTGCTAGGGGCCTGTACTGTGAAGTTTGTGCTAAGGGGCCTGTACTGTGCGGTTTGTGCTAGGGGGCCTGTACTGTGGGGTTTGTGCTAGGGGGCCTGTACTGTGGGGTTTGTGCTAGGAGGCCTGTACTGTGGAGTTTGTGCTAGGGGGTCTGTGCTGTGGGGTTTGTGCTAGGGGGTCTGTACTGTGGGGTTTGTGCTAGGGGGCCTGTACTGTGGAGTTTTTGCTAGGGGGCCTGTACTGTGGGCTTTGTGCTAGGGGGCCTGTACTGTGGGGTTTGTGCTAGGGGGCCTGTACTGTGGAGTTTGTGCTAGGGGGCCTGTACTGTGGAGTTTGTGCTAGGGGGGCTGTACTGTGGGGTTTGTGCTAGGGGGCCTGTACTGTGGGGTTTGTGCTAGGGGACCTGTACTGTGGGGTTTGTGCTTGAGGGGTTTGTGCTAGGGGGCCTGTACTGTGGGGTTTGTGCTTGAGGGGTTTGTGCTAGGGGGTCTGTACTGTGGGTCTTGTGCTTGAGGGGTTTGTGCTAGGGGGTCTGTACTGTGGGGTTTTGTGGGGTTTGTGCCACTCTCAGTCAGTGTATCCCATATGGGCCCCTTAATATGTGATATATTGGGAGAATTTGTTCACGCAAGCAAAACACAGGGGACAAAATGGGTGGAGTCTATAAGGGGTGGGGCTTCTGAGAAATGGGAGGGGTCAAAATGGAAGGGCGGGGTCTTGCATCCCCCCATCTTAAAACTTCACCAGCCGCCACTGTACAAACCTCTACATGCTTTGTAAGTAGGAAAACCTGCAAAATCGGCAGTGTATCAAATACTTGTTCACCCCACTGTATATTGGGGGGATGAGGGGGTAAGTCTGTGACACAGAAGGTTTTTTACCTTAATGCATAGAATGAGGAAGGATGAGTATTGCAGCAATGATCTAGATATCATTCTTTAGCCTTAGTGATTCTGCACAAGATAAAAGTAATCCAGATTGCTAACAAGCCGCTGGATTTCTTTTACAGGCAGCGGAAAGGGGTCCCACCCCCCCTCCTGCCACCTCCTTTACCAGGCTCTCCTGTGTAATCGGGGAACCCAGTAAGGATGCAACCAGTGGCATCCAGCTTTAGGCACACAGTAAGAGGAACGGATGTTGTTCCTCTCACTGTGTGATGTCAGAAACAAGAAGCGGCAAGGATTTAGTCACTTCCTGTTTCAGTTCTTTGTTTACCTGGCCGCTACTGGCCAGTGAAGCAATCGTTAAGAGTGATTGGCTGCATTGGAGGCCAGAGGAGAGATTTGGGGTCTAATAGACTCAAGATCTCTCCATAAAGATGACCTGACACAGCCCATGCTGTTACAAGGGATGTTGTTCATGTTGTCTATTGTAATAAAGTTATAAGGTACAATATTGAAAAAATAAAAAACAATAAAATAAAAAAAAATGTTTTTAAGCGCCCTCGTTCCCCCATGCTCACGCGCAAATGTGAGGTATTGGCGTGAACGTGACAATTGGAGCAATAATGTTAGCACCAGACCTTCTGTATCACTCTAAACTGGTGACTTGTAAAGGCTTCTAAAGTGTGGCATTTGGAGATTTTTAGGTACGGTAATTTGGCGTCATTCCATGGGCAGACCCAATTAAAAAGTGTGACATGTTTGGTATCTATTTAGTCAGCATAACATCATCTTTTATATTTTACCAAACAATTAGGTATTATATTGTGTCTTTGTGCATTAAAATTCATGAAAGTGTATTTTTTCCAAAACATTTGCTTTTGAGTTATTGCTGTAGAAATATTGTGTAACATAAAAATATGTAACAAACAACATTTTATTCTCTAGGGCAGGGACAGGCAACCTTTGAGAGGTGAAGATCTACCTGGACAAAATGGACGAGATAAAAGATCATTGGGGTGTGGTGCTTTTTTTTTTTTTTAAAAGAAATTAACTAGCAAGCCCCAATACAATGTAAAGAATGGCATGAAGAAAACTTAGAAATTTCCAATAAAATTGTGTCACTGTAAAAATATAAAAAATATAAAATTTTTTATCATCCTACCTTTAAACTTACCTTCAGTGAGAAACTCAGCATTCACTTTAATTCACTATTTTTTTAATGTCTGGAGAGTAATTGGTTACCCCCACAAGTCTGATGCCAGAGTCCATTTTGAAAGTAGAACATCTGGTACTGCAGGCTGATTTGCTTGACTAGTTTCAGGGCCTAGCTATCTGCTCTGACTTCTAGCCAGAGTAAGTAATAGGTAGGGCAGTGTTCAGGAGTTAATAGTAGGTAGGGCAGCGTCCAGGTATCTGTAGTAGGCAGGGCAGTGTCTAGAGTTCATTGGTAGGTAGGGCAGTGTGCAGAGTTTAGTAGAATGTAGATCAGTATAAAGTGGTCATTAGGATATAGGGCAGTGTACAGAGGTCATCAGGTACTGTATGTAGGGCAGTGTACAGAGGTCAGTAGTAGGTAGGACAGTGTGCAGAGATCAGCAGGTATGGAGGGCAGTGTGCAGAGTTCAGTAGGATGTAGGGCGGTGAGCAGAAGTCAGCAGGATGTAGGGCTGTGTGCAGAGGTGAATAAGATGTAGGGCGGTGTTCAGGTGTCAATAGAATGAAGGGAAGTATACAGAGGTTAGCAGTATGAAAAGCAGTGTATGGGGATCAACAGGGCAGAGGGCAGGGGATCAGGAGGACACAGCACTAGGGGGTCAGGAGTTCATGGGACGGGGGGGAGGCAGGAGAGCACAGTACTGAGGGGTCAGGAGGGCAGAGTACAGAGGGTCAGGAGGGCAGAGTAAAGGGGGGTCAGGAGGATACGGAACTTGGGGGGTTAGGAGGGTATGGTATTGGGGGGCCAGGAGGGAATGGTACTGGGAGATCAGGAGGGCATGGTATTGGGGGGGTCAGAGGAGTATGGTAGTAGGGGGTCAGGATAGCATGATATTGGAGGTTCAGAAGAGTATTGTATTTGGGGCAGGAGTATGGTATCTAATCCATCCCACAAGCACCTTGGATGGATCAGAGAGGAGGCAGGCCGGTGGGGATGAGCTAATTTCACACAGGACTCATGGAAAGAGCTTGGGCATGTTCGTGCAAGAGACCAAACCCATCCGAGCAATTCAGGAGACTTTCCCTGTACCGCAGCCACACGTATGCAAGGGGCAGGGGCTACCTCTGCAGGCTAGAATTGACTGAGTGTGTGCCTGTGCCACTCTGTAAAAAGCGCTAGGTTGGCAAGGTAGGGATGTCTTCACAAGCTACTCGTCACCTACCAGTGGTTGACCTGTAGCTCCTTATCGACTGGTGGCAAACTAATACTAATTGTATGGACAGGACCAGAAGACCAAATCAAGGATTTCGAGAAAGCACTAAATAAGAACACATACAATATGTTCTTTACCCTCAACTACAGTAAAAACAAAATTCCGTTCCTGGACACCTGGATTTGCAAAGAACATGATGGCACAGTCAAAACCACTTTATACAGAAAAGAAACGTCTGGAAACATGATACTGCACGCCTTCAGCTTCCATCCCACTCCACTGAAAAAGGCTATTCCATATAGCCAATATCTCAGGATAAAGAGAAATTGTACAAATACTGCTGATTTTCAAAAAGAAGCAGACCAGTTAACCATCAGACTTTTGGAAAGAGGATATACTTAAACCTCCCTAAAAAAAGCCTTTAACAAAGTCAAGATGAGAGACAGACAAGAAATTCTGTTCAAAACCCATCCAACAAATACAAAGGAACAAGACCAAAAAACTTGCATAATTATGAAATACACAAACGAACACAAAAAAATAAAAAACATCCCGGAGAAACATTGGACCATCCTAAAAGAAGACCCGACAGTGAAGGACTTCGTATCGGACCAACCCCCGGTGACATACAGGAAAGCTGGATCAATTAAAAAAGAGCTAGTCCATAGTGAATTCAAAGAGGGGGCACGGAAAGACCCCTGTACAATAAAAGGCACATTCCCATGTGGTTCGTGTGCTCAATGTAAAGTTATAAAAAAATGCACAAAAACAACGCTGCCCAACGGAGAGGAATTTGAACCGAGACACTATGTCAATTGCCGAACAAGAGGAATTGTTTACCTTATGAGGTGCGAATGCAATGCTTTCTATATAGGAAAAACGAAGCAAGAATTCAGAAAAGAATAAACAAGCATGTCAACAGCATGGAAATCTGCAACTTTTATCTACCCTTGGGCCGACACGTAGCATATAAACATAGTTACAGAATGCCAGAAATATCATTTATGGCCCTTGAAAGAATCCACATCCCTAGAAGAGGGGGAGACTGGAACAAAACATTACTACAACTTGAAGTGAGATGCATTAGGCGCTTGAAAGCGACCACACCTCCAGGTTTAAATGAAACGGAAAGCTACCGTTGATTCCTGGAAGGTTTTTCTTCTGGGAAAACAGACTAAAAAAGCCTCCTTTCATCTATTCATCAAATTCAACTCACCATCCATTCACAAAAAAAACTTGTTTTTCAGAAACCTCCCTTAAAAACTCCAAGTCATGATTGGTCATAGTGTTCCAAAATACTGTATACCACAATGACTATGTTCTGAAGTCCCATGATAATATGCATCCATTCATAGGAACCCTCGTTGCTCAAAAACGTATAGAATGGTTTTGGGACAATGACCAGATTCCACCTTACAGCCAGCTAATAAAGATACTCTGCCACCATCAACTGCATAAACAAATAATAAACTATAATAATATTTATTACATAATTTCACATCTTCTAATGGATCAGGTAATGCCCCAGTATCCATATGAGACACCTCAAATTCTTCCTCCCATATTTCTCTAAGTATTGTATTCTGCTGTTAAAACTGCTTCAATTAATGAATATACTAGTTAGGATATGAAATATTATCCCAATATTATTGTGTTGTTCTATATAAATGCACTTGATCTATGTAATTACCATGTTCTGTGATTCATAGCATTTATTGTGAACACCCGGCACTGAAAGCCCCTGCAGTGTTAATACAACACCAGGGGCTATGTAATATGAGTAAGTAACATCAGCACAATATATCCCGCACACGGGATATATATTCATATATCTCAGTGTCGGCGGCCGATTAGAGGTCCAGACAGCTAATCCAAGATGCGCACGCATCTGCATGGCGCGCGCGCACTAGGAGGAATACCGAGTAACGGATGTCACTAGCTGAGACGTGCGGCGCCGAGTGCGCATGCGCAAATCGGTTTAAAAGGCCGGGGAACCGCTGTCCTCACTTCCCTCGCAGAGAGGGAGGAGAGAGGACGTAGGAGCCGCTGCACACCTAGGAACCCCTTCTTAATGTAAGTCTTTCAACTATACCTGCCACAAACAAAAAGTAAAGATGTACTCTGGCAACAATCAATTCTTTCACTCTATTTGTAGCAATCCATTTGGTCTAGATGAAAAGCCCCAAAAGTAAACACTTTACCCACATAAGAAAATGTAAGTCTACCCACCAATGATATTTATTACCCAATACAAATGGCTAACTGACTGAGCCTTCTTTAAACCCCCAGATCCAAGCTGAATCTATCCATGGAATAACCATCCATGTTAGAACAGGTAAAATTATGTATACAGTAAACCCCCCTCCATTGCGGGGGTTACGTTCCGGACCCAGCCGCGAAAAGTGAAATTCCGCGAAATAGAAAAACCCTATTAAAATGCATTGTAGGCATGATTTTTTTACTGTCACTGTACGTGTAGAACCATTTTAAGGTCTTTAAACACACTTTTAAAACAATAGAAACTCATTTAAACACATAAAAGATACTTAGAGACAGAGCAAGAGCTATGAAAAACACAAAAATCTTTCATTTTTAATGATTTATATAGTAAAATAACATTACAAAAAAAAACGCGAATTACCGGGACCGTAAAAACTGAACCGCGATGTAGCGGGGGATTACTGTATCATATATACTACAATACAATAGTGCCTTTTACAACTTTACACAACTGCTGGATAACTGCACAATTGTTGGCAGATCTGATTTGACCTGTGAAGACACTCACCAACACCTGACAACAGAGTAAAGGAATCATTCATAGTTTGGGTTAGTAAACTAATGTGTTATATTACATTTAATTACACTATGAATCTCCCGTTTTTTGAAAATTGTATTTCATTCATACAAATATCGGCAGATCTAAGTTGGACTATGAACCACATACCATGTATGACCCAATCTGAAACGTAAAAAACTCTGCTGTCTTTCCTAAACATACTAAACGTAAGTGCACAACTCACATACTGAAAACAATGTCGATTTAAACTCCCAAACCTTACATAACATTCAGCTATACTTTTGCAGGACGCAGCCTAAGGTTCTCGCTGTTCAACAAGGGGCAATATGAATCACACATGGAACAAAAAAACGCTTGTATATATATTTTAATACCACATAAATAAAATAGTGGTATATACTTAAGTGATTACTAATACCTTGTCTGTATACTAATGTTACAGAATTGGTGACAACATTCCTTGAAAAAGGCTTATCTGTAGCCGAAACGCGTAGGAAAAGCAGGAACACTGTCTGATCCAAATTTCCAAGCTTCACAGCATGGAGAGACAGAGACTTATCCTCATATGAAAGTCACCTTATGAACACATGTCACAAACTTCTAACCTGCTAACACTTATTCACTTGGGTCTAAAACCCACCACTAATGATTATGAACAATACTCAGTATGTTCAATGTTGAAGTTTTTATTAAACACCTTATCTTATTTTATACCTTGTATACAAGTTACTTACCTTAAATGTCCCACTTAACTTGGCGTGAGGTACCAACCCATACACACTAATTATCTAGGGATGACGGCAAACCCGTATATTGATAAGCTTAATAGAGGTCAAAACTTTTTCCATATTAATCCCTATTATTGAGCTCCGGGGGGTGAAGTGAAATGTGCTGGGGGTGTTGCCTGGTGCGAGCCCAGGCTGAGGTTGTCTCTTCATCACTTCACTACAGTACATGCATTGATGTGCAGCATTAGTGATCCCTCTTCTCTCTTTAGTGGTCACAAGAGCTGGGACAGGCTCCAGTCCCTCGCTGGCACTCCTGCAGCAGCAGACACACACACACACACACACATCATCCACATTGCTTCCCGAATCCCAATATGAGCCTGAGTGGTACACTAATTTTCCATGTTTAAATGCATAGTTGATAAATAAACTTTAAAATACAATAGTAGTTCACAAGTAGTAAGAACATAGATAACCAAATAAGTCACGTACTACTTGCTTTTACTAATACTCACTGCAAAGGAGTGAAACCCAAATGATGAGCACAATATAGTGGCAGCTATTTCATATAGACCTTCAGGGAAACATGATGCAACTGACATACCTATGCTCAGGCTTGGACTGGCCATATGGCACACCGGCATTTGCCTCCCCCCTATTACTGCTACTGATCCCATCCCAGTAATAATATTATGTAGTAACATCTATCAATTAATCAGTGAGTGGTAATGGTGTGCAGTAATCTATAGCAACCAATCAATGAGTGGTAATAATGTGCAGTAACCTCAAGCCACCAATCAGCAAGCAGAAATGATGTGATGTAACCTCTAGCAACTAATCAGTGAACCATAATATGTGCTGTAACCTCTAGAAACCAGTCAGTGAGTGGTAATGTAATGCTGTAACCTCTGGCAATCAATCGTAATCACTGCCTGATATGCTGCAGTGAAGTGATTTTGAGTCTAACTGCTATTTATTGTATGTCTCAGAGCAGGTAGAGAGCGAAATTGCATGGGTGAAGGGCTGGGAAAATGTTTGCCCAGGGTCCAATCAATATTAAAGATGGCCCTTAATGTGACAGAGAGCTCCAGAGGGTAAAAACCGCAACATAAAATATGCTATTATATCGCATATATCATGCATCTGGCTCTCACCCGTGGGTCTCTGTCTGCAGCAGCCATGTGGGCCTCTAGGGAGTGACACTGACCTCCTGGATTGGTCCTCCCTTCGGCCTCACCACAGAACATAATGCCGGCGCTTAGTGGTAGCTGCCTGTAAAAACCCGGCGTAGGAAAACAGAATCTGTTACAGGATGTGCGTAGCCAAGTTCTGTTTTCTACTTCCATATTGGGTCTGGTGCGGGCCTCCGGGGGGGGGGGGGGCTGTGACAGGGGCATGAACTTACTCTGCTGAGTAATTCTCCCACTGCAGTGTGTCACCTCACTCAATAGAGACTCAATAGACAGTAGGCTGGTAGCCGAGGCAACCCGTAATAAGAGGAATAAAGATGTATCAGGCTATGCACATCACGTACGATACACAAATTGCTTAGGATACACTATGGGCATAGCCAGATACTGTCTTCCCTGGTGCTGTGCTGGTCTGCCACCCTCGAACAAAGCCCCAGGGGTCTTGGCCCCCTCTCACAGTAAGTTTGTGAGAATCATTTAGGCTCCGTTCACATGTGAGCGTATGGATCGCGGGCAGAACCGCCGCGGTTCCGCCCGCGATCCGGAGATTTATTGCAAATCGCGGGACGCCTAGCGTTGCCCGTTGATTTGCAATAGCCCCCCAAACGCCGAGCGATGTTGCCGCGATTTCCGCCTGCCGAATCGCGGCAACATCGCGCAAACAAAATCGCGGGACGCAATACGCTCCAAAGAAGTACAAGAGCTTCTTTGGAGCGTATTGCGTCCCGCGATTTTGTTTGCGCGATGTTGCCGCGATTCGGCAGGCGGAAATCGCGGCAACATCGCTCGGCGTTTGGGGGGCTATTGCAAATCAACGGGCAACGCTAGGAGTCCCGCGATTTGCAATAATTTTCGGATCGCGGGCGGAACTGCGGCGGTTCTGCCCGCGATCCAAACGCTGACATGTGAATGCAGCCTAAAGGTCATGTGTGTGTAAAGGCAAGTGTCCCAATACTTTTGGTAATATAGTGTATATTATATAATTATTTTGCTCATCCAAATAAAAATCAACTTGCTCTCTTTTTCAAATATCATCCACAGCAGGATATTCCAGATCCAGTATTAAAAAGACTACAAAAAATAAAAGATGGAACAAGTCGCAAATGGCTCGCCTACTGTAATCAAAGCAAAGCTATGTTTTGCTCTCTTTGTCTGGCTTTTTCAAAGTCACATGAAACAAATTCTTTTATTTAAGGAATAACAGATAAGCTTCATGTTCATAAAATAATTGAAGAGGTTTAGGTGCTGCCCACCCAGACTCCTGGAGCTGTTGTGCTGTGTTGTGCTCTCCGGGCTCTCCCTCCTGTCTGAACAATGCACGTTCATGCAGGACATGAGACCGGATCACTCTTTACACACACACAGTTTGATTACCACCCCGACTACCCACATTTCCTGTGGCTAGGAAATGTGCAGCCCACAGGTAGGGGATGATAAGCAAACTGTGTGTGTACAGTCCGATGCAATCTAAGAGCGATCCTGTCTCTGTGCTGCATGGACAAGTATCGTTCTGACAGGAGGGGAGAGCACAACACAGTGCACCTCCTCCTGACTTTGTAGTGGTTTCCCCCTGTAGGGGGAGGGGGTGTCCAGCTTACAGGAAAATTGAGGGGGGTGTCCAGCTTACATGAAAATTGTACCCTGGGATGTTTGTGCAGAAAGGGGGATTGGCAGCTATCTGTGCTTGAAGTATAATAGGAATTTGGTAAAAGGAGGAATAAGGGGGATATGTGCTAGTAGGAGAGTTTGGGGTATTTGAGCCAGGAGGGGGGATTGGGGTAATGTTTGTGCTGGGGGGAATTAGTATAGGGAGGAAGAATTAGAGCTGAGAAAGTTAACTGGCAGGAGGTTGTGGATTTGTGGAGGAATCGGGGGGATTTGTGCTGTCATGGGAGGGGGGTTGAGGGGGATTTGGCCTGGGAGGGGGAGTTGGGGTGGGATTCATGCTGGGAGGAGGGATTGGGGTGAGATTTGTGCTGGGAGAAGGGATTGGGGTGAGATTTGTGCTGGGAGAAGGGATTGGGGTGGGATTTGTGCTGTGAGTGGGGATTTGGGAGTAATTTGTGCTAGGAGTGGGGATTGAGGGGATCTGTGCTAGAAGTGAGGATTGGGGGGGGGAATTGTGCTGGGAGTGACGATTGAGGGTGATTTGTGCTGCGAGTGGGGATTGAGGGGGATTTGTGCTGGGAGGGGGATTTGGGGAATTTGTGCTAGGAGGAGGGATTCGGTGATTTGTGCATGGAGAGGGGATTTAAGGAGGAGAACTGTTCTAGGATAGGGAATTTGAGAAGAGGATACATGCTAGGCAAGTGATTTTTTGGGGTGAGGAAGATTTCTGAAAGGAGGTAGAATAGTTGTGGGATTTAGGCTGGGAGCCAGGATTGGGAGGCAAAGATTTGTGCTAGGAGGGGGAATGTTAGCATTTTTATTTGGGGAGAATTTTGTCTTTAAGATAGAATTTATGCTTAGGAGGTGAATGTGCTGTTTAGTGCAGTTTTTTTTATTTTAGGGGGGCGGATTTATGATTAGACGGATGATTAGAGGATGCTGGGAGTAATAACAACATTTAAAAATGAGACACTGATTCACCTCTGTAAAGGTCACAGTGTCCATGTGAATGAGCCCCAGGACCTCATTTACACATAGAGAGCTTTATTTATTATCTTAGTACAGTTTATCTTTTACATTTAGCAGGAATTTTGTAAGGTACCCTATTTTTCCACTTCATAAGACACACCTGACCATAAGACGCACCTAGGTTTTAGAGGAGGAAAACAAGAAAAAACATATTCTGAACCAAATGGTGTACAAAAATATTTATTAAAATAAAGCAGCTGGTACTGCTGGCGGGTACTGCTGGCTGGTACTGCTGGTGTTACTGCTGGCTGGTACTGCTGGCAGGTAATGCTGGCTGGTACTGCTGGTGGGTATTGCTGGTGGGTATTACTGGCTGGTACTGCTATCTAGTACTGGTGGTGGGTAATGCTGGCTGGTACTGCTATCTAGTACTGGTGGTGGGTAATGCTGGCTGGTACTGCTGGCTGATACTGCTGGCGGGTACTGCTGGCAGGTACTGCTGGCGGGTAATGCTGGTGGGTATTGCTGGCTGGTACTGCTGGTGGGTATTGCTGGCGGGTACTGCTGACGAGTAATCTTGACTGGTACTGCTGGCGGGTAATGCTGCTGGGTACTGCTGGCGAGTACTGCTGGTGGGTAATCCAGACTGGTACTGCTGGCAGGAACTGCTGGCGGGTAATCCTGACTGGCACTGCTTATATGTACTGCTGGCAGCCAGGTAATACAGGTGGGTATAATGCTGTGTGGGTTTTTTACAGTACACTTACAATTTTCTTTCTAGGTCTGTGGTGTGCTGAGCCTGGGAAGCATGCAGCTGCAGTATAGAGCAAAGCCGCTGATTCCTGTGTATGGCTCCTCCATTCACAGGCGGAGTGCTTCTGATATCACTCTGCCTGTGAGCCGGCGCTATACAGGAAGTGGCGGCTCCGTTCTACACTGAAAGCTGAGCCGGGACACCACACCAGGGAGACTGGGAGGCTCAGGGACACCGAACCGCACCGCATCCAGGGAGACTCGGGGGCACCGGGACACCGCACCAGGGAGACTCGGGGACACCAGGACACCGCACCAGGGAGATTCGAGGACACTGGGACACCGCTGAGAGCCTCAGGGATACTGCCCTGTACAAAACATAAAGGGAGATTTAATCAGTATTCGCTCCATAAGACGCACATACATTTCCCCTCATTTTTTGGGGGAAAAAAAGTGCGTCTTATTTAGCGAAAAATACGGTATGTTATGTTTGTGTCCGCTAATAATGATTTTCATGTATTTTTTTATTTTAGTGATAATATTGATTTGATATTTTTGTGGGGGGATGTTGTTGCGATCCAAGCCTCAAGTGCGTCTTATGGAGCGAAAAATATGGTATGTTATGTTTGTGTCCGCTAATAATGATTTTCATGTATTTTTTTATTTTAGTGATAATATTGATTTGATATTTTTGTGGGGGGATGTTGTTGCGATCCAAGCCTCAATCTCGATCGTGAGAAACCGGAAGTGACGCGACACGCTGTAAGTGCCGTACATATTTTCGTTCGGTTAAATATGTTGTCCCCTGTATCCTATGTTTATAGTACCAAACATCTCCATTGTAGTAGTCCGTGGTGTGTAGCCCACTTCCGGATTACGTACCAAACCTGCTGACCTGTTGATTAAGCGTTGACTAGCTACCGCATGTATTTATAAGGGACGATGTCGGAAGTGAATCGACGCTGCTGAGGACGTATCTATTACGAAACGCGTACAGCGTGTCGCGTCACTTCTGGTTTCTCACGATCGAGATTGAGGCTTGGATCGCAACCGCGCTCCATACATATGATTATATGCCTGCTTTTTTCTCCTGTAATGTGAGTACCTCTCTATCTTTGCTATATTAAAATTGCCCTTACGGTATCACACTATGTGCCTTGTTTATTATTCCCTGGTTTAAAATCACGAGTGATACCCCGCGGACATCCCGGACCACTTCCTATTGATAGGAGCCCAGTAGATCCCGACCACTATCCCAAGGGACCCTTCCACATAGGACCTTTCAGACCACTTCCAGGACGCCCCCATCCAGGAGTAGGTGAAGATATCAGGAGTCTCTGGTCGCTGGATACATATATACACCCGCTCCATACCCCTGCGTGGGGTGGGTGTTTCTGGTGAGTGAGTTTTTTTACCAGAAGGATCACCCAGCACCTCACCGCCCTCCACGGGGTCACTCCTTATAGCCATCATCAGAGTGTGGTCACCTATTATCTATTTTGGAACTCTGTGCCTTGTATTTGGTCACTGCACGTGGCATATAGACACCTAGCACTTATATTGGACTTTGTGTGCATATTTGTTGCGTTATATATTTTGTTGGCACTTTACTTTACCTCCATACCACAGTGTGTGGTATAGTTGGGGGATTCTATATGCACTAGAGCACTTTTTCTGATATGCACTTTTTTGATATGCACGATTAAGATTATATATAATTCATGATATATCAATATCCGTTATAACTTTTTAGGTTTGGCATCTATCTAGATTTTTATATCGCATAGTACCACATTGTTTATTTTATACTCATATGCACATATCACTTTATATGACAATCATCTTTCTATACTGAGTTTTTACCACTGTTATACTATCTAGTTCTAGGTTTACATTTAGCACCTTTAATATTAGGCAGCACCACCACCCTACCTTTTCTATACCATATACTTATTGTCCTCGGACTATAATCTAGGGAGGCTGCAGCCTAGTTTTATACTACATTTATATATATTACACCATTTTTACACATTTTTTATTTTTCACATACATCTGTTCATCTTTGCACATATCCTCCTTTTTATCCAGATAGACCATTAGCGCAGAGTTTTACATCTTTTATATTTAAGGGGTTGTCTTAGTCCTCTGCTAGCCCACCACTGAGGATTGACTGAGGCCCCCTAAATATTTGTGGCAGCCCCTCTTAACCCCCACCCTCTAGGTTTTGAAGGTTCTCCAACCTTCCAGACTAGGGGGAGATACCTGAGAGCTGCCAAGATGAGTCATCCAGCCGTGGCCTCTAATAACCCTGACCCAATTACAATCTCACTATTGTGCAGCGTGAGTCAGAGTAAATTTTTCTACACTGCCACTATTAGTAGCACACACTAGAGGATGCTACATTAATATTACAAATTGCATTGGCAATTCAACGGATGGAACAGCAAATATTCAAGCCCAATACAATAGTTTCTCTTGATGGCTGTCAACGGAATCACCAAGGCAAATTCACATCTGGTGCTAGGCCCACATTCTTAATTTAGTACTTGCAGATACAATAAAGGTGGTGGTTGAAAGTGCATCATTGTTCATTTTATTGTATGACATTGGTTAGTTATTTTTTATCAGCGCATGGATACCTGGGAACTAGTTACCCAGGACCCTCACCATAGAAGAATTTCAGTAATTGGGGAAACACACTGGTTGTGAAAAGATGCTGCTTTAAGAAAAGTGTTTGGGGAATTTTCAAATCCTGAATTTGCTTTGTTTCTTAATCTACTGTACACTTTGAGCAGAATTGAAGGCAACATGTCATCGAAACCTGGGGTGATCTTGGATCTTGGTCACAGAGAGCATGAATTGACGCTTTCTATCCTGTGGGACTCTCTATGCTCAGTTAGCTTGCTTGGAGCCAAACAGCTTTTCTGATATAAAAAAAAATCTGCACTTCAAGCACCAGCAATGGAAGAACTCAGTAAAAGATTAGTTAGATTTGATGAGGGAACAACATCAGAAAATGTGCATTCCCAACTGGCAAATTTTGCAATGCAGTGGGACAGGCTGAAGACATCACCCCTTGAAGAATATAGTATTATAGAAGATGTATCTATAGAAAACCAGGGAAGCAAATAAACAGAACTGCATGTCATGTAAGAACTGTGGTATTTGCTGCTATAAGATACTACAGCATTATTATTTGTTAACCGATGCCTATAATTTCATTGGTTTAGCCTACACATTTTTGTTTACACTATCTTTCACTCAAGTCTCCTGCGAAAGAAGTTTCTCCACGTTGAAGATTATTAGGACCCTCCCGTCTAAGAAGTTCTGTATCTCAGGAGCATTTGAGTTATTTTATCCTGATGGCATTGAAAAGGATATACTAATGAACCTTAAAGAGAAATCGGAATTTGGGAATTTAAATGAAGCACATGATCATACAGACCCTGCACCTCCATCACTATTGAGATTTAAATAGGAGAAGGTTGGGACTTTGAATGAGTCGTATGACACAGCTGGTAAAATTAATACGCAGTACCACATTTATTGTTGCATGGAAATACATGTAAAAAACATAACATGGTACAAAATATGAAAAGGCTAAAAATATAAGCTGATATCCGGTCCCCAAGTACAGGTTTTATAGAAACCAACATTGCACAATTCAATAGAATAGTTAGATTTGTAAAATGCTTAAAAGTATGACAACTACATCAAACAGGCTCAACGCATTTTGTGGACCAATTTTCCACTTCCTCGGGAGCAGGCGTGTGATGCAAAACATATATATGTATATAGAAAGATGCCGATCTGATCTAATAAATGGAAAAGGGGAGGGGGGGAACACATCCCCAAACAACTTACAATACAGCTCAGATTTAGAAAATGTGTCGTTGAAAGTTGGATATGGCCATATCCCGGTAGCTGAAGGAGCATAAACCGGGCGATCAGGGCAAGCACACGACACACCCAGGATAAAATGGGCTTGAAATTTTTGGTAGAGAATGGTATGTGCAACAGCGTAATACATTTCTAACAAAAATATGTAGTGTATACTTTAATAAAGTGCATAGTGCTGCTTTTGTGATAGCATAAGGGATATTAGTTCAATCACTGAGTAAAGAGGGAATGTGGATAGAGTGTATACAAGTGCCCCAAACCAGAAAAAAACAGGAGATGAATTGTGCAAAAATGGTTAGGCAAAACCAGTTAAGGGTGGAACCCAATAGTGTGCCCAAATTTCTGAAGTGACAGAAAGGGTAAAAGAGAGGCGAAGGAAAACCACTGAGAAAGAAAAAGAGGAAAGGGGCCAAGGCGTATACCATAGAAGCCCTATAGTGGTGACAGAAAAGTCCAAATGTAAAAATTCCCAAAGATATTGAGTGAAAAAAGTCCTGAAGAAGCGTGCGTCACGCATGCAAAATGCATTGATGTCACGCGCCCCCTGCCCGTCACCTACAGGGAACTGCTTACTAGTCCATGCCTATGCGGCCGCATTGATTGGCTATAGCCTGCATCACTACCGGTGGAAGTGACGAACTGGACCCACGACACGTACAGGGAAAGTTTGGAGACCGCGGGAACCTTTGAATGTCCCTACGGCAATAGATCCATAGTACCGGTGGAGGAGCATCTGATTCAGCGAAGGGGATAGAGAAAGGGCTGTGACCATCAGGCATCTCTGAGCGGCGGAACACTCCGGGGATGGGGTAAGCAAATTGCCTAAGTCTATGTGACAGGTTACTTACAATCGGATCGCTGTCCGGATTCCCTACATTACAGAGACCCACTTGATGTGAGCCCTCGCTGTCTTAGTTTACAGCGTCTATCCCCGCTATAGCACTACGGACATTAGGGTGTACTTACCTGCAAAATCTCCTTCCCGGCTGGGTCCCTTTCACCCCCTCACTATCCATCCCGGATGAGCAGGCATCCTGCCAAAAATTTACTGGTGAAACCTCACTTCCATATATGCTGGTTACTGTGATACATCTACAATTATAGACTGTCTTGAGAATCCACTGCTCTATTCAATGCTGCCATGGAATGAATTCTAGGGATCCACATGAATGTATATCTACACTTTCTGGAACAATATTTCAAATCTTGTGAGCAACCAGCTCTGGATTCCCAATAACCAGATAGTCTTGCTGTTTTCAAATCAGAAGATTTCTCCTTGATTCAAATCAGATCAATTGTAGAGATTTATGTGACTATCCATACTTGCAACACTATTCTGGTATACATGGTCCTGTATGCTCATACACTGTATTGCCGGCTTCATTTTAATTATATCTACACTAGTTCTGACTTCTTTGGCATGCTGGCATGCATTCAGCCATTGTGACGGTTAACAAGGTCTCACGGGGCCATATACTGCCACTGGCTGATTCAGTGATCCCCCAGTAGCGTGGTGTGACAGGTGGCGCGTGTGTGTCTGTCTCTGTGTTGGTTTTATGCTGTCGTTTTTGTGAGTCTTTCTGTGTCTGGTCTCTCAATAGTGTCACTATGTTACGCCGAATCGTGATCTTTTTCGAAGCAAAAAAATTGTGATTCTCATTGTATCCAGAATCGTGCAGCTCTTTTTGGTACGTGATAAAAGTATAGGTTATTAAAATATGGACCACCCAGAAAGGCTCTCTCTTTCTTAGAGAGGATTCTATCACAATCAGCTTGGTAAATGAGTATATGAAATTCCATCTGAACTTTAGTAATGGATCTTCTGCTAAGCCAATATATGTGTGTTGTTATCTCCTAATAACCTTCTGGCTTCAAACTCATAGTCCCCCTTGTTCTGAACTACTATGCTGTCTCCCTTATCGGCCTAGTGAATAACCAGGTCCCTTTTGCTTTTGAAAGGCCATCAAGGCCTGAATTTCGTGTAGAGTGAGATTGCGATGGTGGGAACTAGAATGGCAGATACTGTATTTTAGCATCAATAGTCTCTGGCTGAATTTGCTGGCCTAACCAATCCTGGACAAATTAGCAGTTGTTTGAAATTTCTATACCTCTTTTAAATTATTTTTCTTACTGTGGAATGATTGATTTCAAATAATTTGGCGCTTTATCAATTCCCTGCTATGCATCTATAACCTTCTTTCTGAGGGCGAGTTCTGTTGATCTTGGCATGATGACAGCACACATGTCAATAGGTAACACCACACCCTAGATATCTAAGGGTCAATCTCTTCTCCTGTGTGTAATACATATATGCAGCTGCAGGAAACGTGGGCTCAGCTGCTGCACATATGCATCCCTGGGGTCTGAGGTTGTATGCTGACCCAGCACACTGACTGAGCTGTCTCCCAATCACGTGACTACTGTGAGAGTCAATAGGATGGAATCCCCCTGCATACCCCCAGAGGAGGTTCTAATCACCGGCATTTAATCTGGAACACTGGATTCTAATTTCATGATTTTGAAATGCTTGTAAATATTAATTATTAATGAAAGAATTAATACTTACATTTTCAATATGACTAATTTGCATTTGTTTTAACCACTTTCTGACCACCGCAAGTACATATACTGGGGGGTCAGCCCCGTGCAGGCAAAGTGACGTATGGGTACGTCACTCGCCTGCGAGCCAATAGGGGGCGAGCGCGCACCGCCAGAGGCGCGCTCCCGCCCCCGCTCGCTCACTGTGATCCCCACGTGTGTGACCAGCGGACCCGATGTCCGCCGGTCTCTTACGATCGTCTGTTACAGAGGGAGAAAGGCAGGCGGCTAATGTAAACAAAGCCGCCTGTCATTCTCTCTTATGTAAGTGCAGAGATCATACAGTCCTGCTATGTAGGATCGTATATCTCTGTAGTTACACAACAAGCCACAGCCCTTCACAGTTAGAAGCATGCCCCTAGGGACACACTTAACCCCTCCTTCTACAATGAAGTTAACCCCTTCCCTGCCAGTGTCATTTTTACAGTAACAGTGCATATGTATAGCACTGATTACTGTAGTAATGTCACTGGTACCCCCAAAAGTGTCAAAAATGTCAGTCAAGGGTCCGATCTGTCCACCGCAATGTCGCAGTCCCGCAAAAAAATCGCAGATCGCCGCCATTACTCGTTAAAAAAAAAACAATAAAAATGACAAAAATCTTTCCCTTAGTTAGTAAACGCAATAACTTTTGCGCAAACCAATCAAAATACGCTTATTGTGATTTTTTTTTTACCAAACATATGTAGCAGAAAACAAATTGGCCTAAAATATTAAAAAATTTTGATTTTTACATTTTTGGGGGGAATTTCATATAAAAAAATTTGAAAAATATTGTTATTTTTGCAAAATTGTCGCTCTTTTTTTGTTTATAGCGCATTATCAAAAAATCGCACAGGTGATCAAATACCACCAAAAGAAAGCTCTGTTTGTGGGAAAAAAAGGACGTCAAATTCGTTTAGGTACAGCGTTGCACGACCGCGCAATTGTCCGTTAAAATCATGCAGTGCCGAATCGCAAAATAGGGCCTGGTCAGGAAGGGGGTAAAATCTTCCGGGGCTTAAGATAATTTAAAAAAAAAATACACTATGTCTATTGTACAGTATATGTAATTTGTAAAAGTATATCAACTTTATCTGTAGGCACTGTCTGAATCAACATCTAATGTTTGCCTGTTTCCATGGGGGTGTACATATTCAGGACTATATATTATTTTTCTGTCAGAAACTTCCTGCTTCTTTTGCAGTGCTTAATGGGCACAGACATGTTGCTGGAATGAGGCAATCACTACAGGTATAAAAAAATCGAGGGTGTCCAGGTTGTGACATCACTGCAAAGCTGTAAAATCATAATCATTGATTAAAGCCTACATTCATTTCATAGATATGAAATCTGCAGAAGAAATGTATGATTCAATCATTATAATATTGTGATAAGGCAATAAAAATAGACATGTAAATTAGTATGTGGCACATGAGGTGGAGATTTAAAGGCCTATGACAAAGGTATTTGTTTTGTGAGTCTCCTTTTTTTAAAAAAAATCAAATTTAGCTGGAATTTGAAGCACTTTTGAATCATACACTGCATACATGAGCTGTCAGAAACTTTACTGGTTACCACAAATAAATTCCCATGACATGACACAGCACAGTATAACAGAAAAAATACTCTTTATTATTTAATATGGACCTTCCACCCCTTCTCCTAACAAAATACACCCAAGAAATGTAAAAGTATTTTTTGAACACCAACCCATATTAAAAGTGAGATTACATGAGATCTGGGGGGGTGTGGGCAGGTTTTTTTTTTTTCCTACAGGTGAGTGTAATGTTGTATGGCGCATGCGCAAGATGAGGAGCATGACATTATGCATCTCACTTCACGCATGCACCGTGCAACAATGCACTCATCTTAAAAATGAATCAATGCACTCATTTTAAAACTGTCTTCCAGTTCAGGAACTAGGGGTGTGGGGCTAGAGATTGGCTGTCCAGTGAGTAGAAGGACACATGTTTGCAGGATAATTTTGAGCGTGGAAGACTGGTTGTAATTTCAAGTTGCCGAGATTGACCTCTATAACCGCAGTGAGATTTTCGATATCGCCGAGTGGACATCCTGATTCCTGGTGGAGGTGGTGATCTGTCACAACTGTATCATGGGTTTTGGTCACAATTGGATTGCATATACAGTATTGACCTCCTTTGTTGTTTGAGGTCATTACATCAAGTGAGTGGTGATACTAAAAATGGGCTCTTTCACACAGAGCCTCCCCACTCCGTTCAGTAGGGGATCCATAAGCAGATTGTCATGTACCTGGGTGTCCTTGAACCGGGAGGTTCCCTGTTCCATAGCTTGCAGCCTTATCTGTTGTGCCACAAAGAAGCTCTGGAGTTTTTGCAGTGATTTTCCAGCCTGATGCTTTACTTTTGGACTTGCTAGCTCCACCTGCTGCCAGTACAATTTACCAAACAATGTACAATTTACCCAGCTGTGAACAATGTACAATTTACTCAGCCTTCAAAAAGCAGCACTTCCTGTTCCTCAATGCCCGTTTGTTTGGAATATCTTCCTGGGTGTGCTGCTTGCTCTTCGATAGACTTTCGTGTATGAACTTTTGTCTGTATTCTTGACCCCTCTTCAGCCTGCCGAATCTGTACTTCACCGCCAGCTTGTGTATGACTTCTGCCTGCCTGACCATTCTTTGGATTACGTTTGGATACCGCTTTGCCCGATCTGTTGCCGGCCTGATCCCTGACTACGTTTTCGCCTGAATCCTCAGCACTCAAACTCCACTTCAGACTTTACCTAACAGGTACCTAACACAGATTCCCTGCCGAATTAGAGCCAAACAGAACAGTCAGTTTTTTACATCATTAAACCAAAGATAGTGTAATAAATCCCAATAAATAAATATGTGACACTGTGATATTCAATGTAAAAAACAACTGTGCATCGATGATGAAAGTTCAAAATGTACACTCTCAAACTATAATATTTCAATATTGCCTGAATAGTCAATCCATAATGGCCATAAAACATATATGAAGAAAAAAACTTGATAATCAGTCCATATAAGCCCTATTTGGCAGTGCATCCAAAATCCAGTGGTAAGAACTACATTAAGTGAATAAAAATAGAGTTCTTTCTAATATACAGTGAAGTGCTGTGTTAATTCTCCAAAGAAAGTGACAATCCAATATTTCATCAATGTGCTCCACCACTCCACCACCAAATGGCCGCTCACCTTAACCCCTTTAGCCCCGGAAGGTTTCGTCCCCTTCCTGACCACAGCATTTTTTGCAATTTGGCACTACAATAATTTAACTGGTAATTGCAAAAGTGCACCTATACGAAACATATGGCCTTTTCCCCCACAAATAGAGCTTTCTTTTTGTGCTATTTGATCACCACTGGGATATTTATTTTGATATAAACGAAAAAAAAAAAAATTTTGAAAAAAAAATGATAATATTCTACTTTTTGTTATAAAAAATATCCAATAAACTGAATTTTTGTCATACATTTAAGGCAAAATGTATTCAGCTACATGTCTTTGATAAAATAAAAACTCAATAAGCGTAAATTTATTGATTTGCGCAAAAGTTATAGCGTCTACAAACGATGGTATATATACTGGAATTTACGCAGCTTCTGACTGCCTATCTCTTTTCTTGAGGTGCTAAAATTGCAGGGCAGTATAAACTCCCCCCCCCCTCCAATTATCTCTTTTTGGAAAGGTGACACCCCAAGAAAGTTGAGCCCATTAATCACTTAAGGACCAAAGGTTTTAACCCCTTAACCGCTTAAAAACCGAGTTAATTTCTGACACATGTTTAAAGTTAAAATCAGTATTTGTCATGGTCTTACCTTCTTGCTGTTCTCCTTCGTTTGACATGTGCTGGCGGCCATCTTGGTTTCTGGGTTTCTTGTAGCCTTCCACCCTGCGGCTCCTCCTTCCCACTGGGAGGAGCTGGATGCCTAGCTCATATATATAGGAGGTCTGTGGCTTCAGTTCCTTGCTTGGTCCTCCTGTGTTCACATGCTTCTAAGACTGCTGCTGCTTCTGGTCCCTGATCCTGGCTTCGTCTGACTACCCTGCTGGTTCCTGATCCTGGCTTCGTCTGACTACCCTGCTGGTTCCTGATCCTGGCTTCGTCTGACTACCCTGCTGGTTCCTGATCCTGGCTTCGTCTGACTACCCTCCTGGTTCCTGACCTCTGGCTTCGCAAGGACTCTGCCTCGGTTTCGCCATCCGTTTGGACTTTTGCTTTACAGCTTGATTTTCAATAAAGCCTTCTTATTTTCACTTATCTGTTGTTGTACGTCTGGTTCATGGTTCCGTGACATTAGGACCAAGCCATGAATTCTGACGGTACAGGGCCATCCTCGCTACCCACGCTGGTTGCCAGACTTGATCAGCAGGATCACCTGTTGGGTCGGTTCGCCGTGGCGTTGCAAACCCTGCTTGAACGCACGGCTCATTTCGCTCCCGTTGCCGATGGGTCGGTTGTCGCTCCTGGGCCCGCTCCTACTGCCGCTCCGGTTGTTGCGCCAGAGTCTACCCCGACACCTGTTGTTGCGCCTGCGGTGTTTCGGGGTATGACCGGTTCTGCCCCCCTTCCACAGCGCTTTGGGGGAGAGCCAACTCAGTGCCGAGGTTTCCTTAACCAGGTGGCCATTTATTTCGAGTTGCTACCACATGCCTTTCCTACTGAGAGATCAAAGGTGGGCTTCTTAATTTCGCTGCTCTCGGACAAGGCCTTGGCCTGGGCCAGCCCTTTATGGGAGAACAACAATCCGGTGGTTGCCGAGTTTTCCGGTTTTGTTGCTTCTCTTCGGAGGGTATTCGATGTGCCGGCTCGTGCTGCCTCTGCTGCGAAGCTCCTTATGTCCATCAGACAGGGTTCACGATCCGTAGCTGAATACGCCATTGAGTTTCGTACCCTGGCAGCAGAGGTGGGCTGGAATAATGAGGCTCTGGTCGCTGCTTTCTCTCATGGTCTCTCGGATGCCTTGAAGGATGAGGTTGCAGCTAAGGACCTACCAGTGGAGCTCGAGTCTCTTATTTCTTTCTTGATTTTGATTGACACCAGACTCAGGGAGAGACCTTCCTTTAAGGAGAGTCTGCGGAGGCCTCCTAACAGTTTGGCGCCTACCTTTGCTGTCCCACCCGTGCCTCCCTCTCCTCCCACGCCTCCTGGGGATGACTTGGCTGGGGGTGAACCCATGCAGCTGGGCTTTGCTCGCCTGTCCGAGGGGGAGAGGGTACTCCGAAGACGCGAGGGTCGATGCATGTACTGTGGTCTCGGTGGGCATTTTCGGTTGGCATGTCCGAACCGTCCGGGAAACGCTCGCACCTGAGATCCTGTCGGGGGCAGATCTTGGGTGGAGTCTCCTCGTCCCCGGTTTCCCGTGTTGACAAACCACTGATCACTGTTGTCCTCTCCTGGGTTGGGGGCTCAGTGACGACCCAGGCGTTGGTGGACTCTGGTGCTGGTGGTTTGTTCATTGATAGTGTGTTCGCTGCCGCCAATTCCATTCCTCTGCAGGCCCGAGGTTCTCCACTGGCTCTTGAGGCGATAGACGGCAGACCCCTTCTGCCGCCACACGTGACTCATGAGACCCTTCCAGTGGGGATAGCCATTGGTGCCGTTCACAGAGAGTCGGTCTGCTTCCAGGTTATTTCGTCTCCACACTACTCGGTGGTCTTGGGGTACCCCTGGCTCCAGAAGCATAATCCGACTTTCGATTGGAGATCGGCCGAGATCCTCTCGTGGTCACCGCAGTGTGGGGCTAGTTGCATCCATGGGCCTGTCAAGTTGCTGTGTACTTCCTCGGACTCTCTGTTGCCTCCTGAATACGAGGAGTACCGGGATGTATTCGATAAGGTGCGCGCGGTTGCCCTACCTCCGCACCGCCCATACGATTGTGCCATCGAGTTACAACCTGGTGCCGTTCCTCCTCGTGGCAAGGTCTATCCACTGTCGGTAGCGGAGAATGAGGCCATGGAGGAGTACGTGAAGGAGGCGCTTTCACGCGGACACATTCGCAAATCCTCGTCCCCGGCAGGGGCTGGATTTTTCTTTGTGAAAAAGAAGGGCGGTGAGTTGAGGCCTTGCATCGATCTCTCTCTGGGTCTCAATCGCATCACGATCAAGAACGCTAACCCGATACCCTTGATTTCCGAGCTGTTCGATCGCCTTAAAGGGGCCACGGTCTTTACCAAACTTGACCTGAGGGCGGCATATAACCTCGTAAGGATCAAGGCGGGCGATGAGTGGAAGACCGCGTTTAACACCAGGACCGGTCATTATGAATCCTTGGTTATGCCCTTTGGGTTGTGCAATGCGCCCGCAGTCTTTCAGGAATTCATTAACGATGTTTTCCGTGACCTGTTGCAGCAGTGTGTGGTGGTCTATTTGGATGACATCTTGGTATATTCTGAATCCATGGAGACCCACATTCTGGATGTCAGACGAGTGTTGCAACGGTTACGAGAGAACAAGCTGTTCGGTAAGCTTGAGAAATGCGAATTTCACCGATCCCAGGTAACCTTCTTAGGTTACATCATTTCCGCTGAGGGGTTCTCCATGGATCCTGAGAAGGTTTCGGCTGTCTTACAGTGGCCCCAGCCCAGTGGTCTTCGCTCCCTGCAGCGCTTTTTGGGCTTCGCCAATTATTATCGGAAGTTCATTAGGGACTTTTCCATGCTAGCCAAGCCTCTCACGGATTTGACCAGGAAGGGCAGTAATTCCCAGGTCTGGCCGCTCGAGGCCATCCGAGCTTTTGAGGCTCTAAAGTCCGCCTTTGTGTCGGCTCCGATTCTGTCGCATCCCAACCCTGGGTTGCCCTTTGTCCTCGAGGTGGACGCGTCTGAGACGGGAGTAGGTGCCCTTCTGTCTCAGCGTAGAACACCAGAGGGTCCTCTGCTTCCTTGTGGGTTTTACTCCCGGAAACTGTCTTCCGCGGAGTGCAACTATCAGATTGGTGACAGGGAGTTATTGGCCATCGTGCAGGCCCTTAAAGAATGGAGGCACTTGCTCGAGGGTTCGGTGGTTCCGGTCCTCATCCTGACGGACCACAAGAATCTGACCTACCTTTCTGAGGCCAAGAGATTGACACCACGTCAGGCCAGATGGGCTCTGTTCTTGTCACGTTTTAATTACGTGGTCTCCTACCTACCCGGTTCCAAGAACATCAGGGCGGATGCCTTATCACGGCAGTACTCCGACCTGTCCAGGGAGGAGTCGTTTCCGACTTCGGTCATACCTCCGAATCAGATCCTGGCCGCCATTCGCACCAGCCTGACCTCTCCCCTGGGTGAGCAGATTTTGGCGGCTCAATCTGGTGCTCCCTCTGGGAGACCCAACGGCAGATGTTTTGTGCCTGAGGAGTTGCGCACTCGGTTGTTGCGAACCTACCATAACTCCAAGACCGCGGGGCATCCTGGAAAGAATCAGCTGTCCTGGGCTGTTTCACGTCTGTTCTGGTGGCCTTCCCTACGTTCCGACATCGCCGCATATGTAGCGGCATGCTCCGTTTGTGCCCAGAGTAAGTCCCCTCGGCACCTTCCGTTGGGCCTTCTGCAACCCATAGCCACCGGGGAGCGCCCATGGTCACACCTGGGGATGGATTTCATTGTGGACCTCCCTGCATCCCGAGGCCTTACGGTCATTCTCATGATTGTGGATCGATTTTCCAAAATGTGCCACTGTGTTCCTCTCAAGAAGTTACCCTCTGCACAGGAGTTGGCCACGATTTTTGCCAGGGAGGTCTTCCGGTTGCACGGTTTGCCCAAGGAGATTGTGTCGGATCGGGGGAGTCAGTTTGTGTCCAGGTTCTGGCGCGCCTTTTGCTCCCAGTTGGGGATTCATCTCTCCTTCTCCTCGGCTTACCACCCTCAGTCCAATGGGGCCGCAGAACGATCCAATCAGGCCTTGGAGCAATTCCTTCGTTGCTATGTCTCAGATCACCAAGACAATTGGGTTGACCTCCTGCCTTGGGCTGAGTTTGCCAGGAACACGGCGGTGAACTCTTCCTCTGGGACGTCTCCCTTCATGGCCAATTATGGGTTCCAACCTGCCGTGTTACCGGAGGTATTCTCTCTCCAGGATATTCCGGCTGTGGAGGATCACCTTTCCGTCCTACGTGCTTCTTGGGTACAGATCCAGAAGTCCCTTGAGGTCTCTGCGCAGCGCCAGAGACTCCAGGCTGATCGCAGACGAGCGCCTGCTCCTTCCTACCAGGCCGGAGACCGTGTATGGTTGTCCACCCGCAACCTCAACCTTCGAGTGCCCACTCCCAAGCTGGCGCCTCGCTTTGTTGGTCCCTTCCGAGTGCTTCGCAGGGTAAACCCGGTAGCCTATGCCCTTGCGCTTCCTCCTGGCATGCGGATCTCCAACGTGTTTCATGTCTCCCTGTTGAAGCCACTGGTGTGTAATCGTTTCACTTCCTCGGTTCCTCGGCCTCGTCCGGTCCAAGTGGGCAATCGTGAGGAGTATGAGGTGAGCAATATCCTGGACTCACGCCTGGTCTGCGGTCGGGTGCAGTTTTTGGTTCATTGGCGTGGTTATGGTCCAGAGGAGCGTTCCTGGGTTCCCTCCGCAGATGTCCATGCTCCTGCCTTGCTCCGAGCCTTCCACGCACGCTTCCCTCAGAAACCGTTCTTTACTCCGCGGAGGAGGGGCCCTTGAGGGGGAGGTACTGTCATGGTCTTACCTTCTTGCTGTTCTCCTTCGTTTGACATGTGCTGGCGGCCATCTTGATTTCTGGGTTTCTTGTAGCCTTCCACCCTGCGGCTCCTCCTTCCCACTGGGAGGAGCTGGATGCCTAGCTCATATATATAGGAGGTCTGTGGCTTCAGTTCCTTGCTTGGTCCTCCTGTGTTCACATGCTTCTAAGACTGCTGCTGCTTCTGGTCCCTGATCCTGGCTTCGTCTGACTACCCTGCTGGTTCCTGATCCTGGCTTCGTCTGACTACCCTGCTGGTTCCTGATCCTGGCTTCGTCTGACTACCCTGCTGGTTCCTGATCCTGGCTTCGTCTGACTATCCTCCTGGTTCCTGACCTCTGGCTTCGCAAGGACTCTGCCTCGGTTTCGCCATCCGTTTGGACTTTTGCTTTACAGCTTGATTTTCAATAAAGCCTTCTTATTTTCACTTATCTGTTGTTGTACGTCTGGTTCATGGTTCCGTGACAGTATTTTTTGCTAGAAAATTACTTAGAACCCCCAAACATATATATATATATATATATATATATATATATATATACATATATATATATATATATATATATTTTTTAGCAAAGACTCTGGAGAATAAAATGACGGTCGTAGCAATATTTTTTGTCACGCGATATTTGCGCAGCGGTCTTTCAAACGCCATTTTTTGGAAAAAATTAATTTCCCTGCATTTAAAAAAAAAACTAAACAGTAAAGTTAGCCCATTTTGTAAATTGTGAAAGATGATGTCACATTTGTGGTTTCAACAGCGATTTAATTTAGAGGCGCAACTTCCGTATACGTTTTCTTTCGTGCGCAAGCTCACGGTGACGGGGGTGGTTACCTTTTTTTTTTCCCTATTTTCTTTAATTATTTTTTACATTTTAGCACAGGTTTTTAAAAAAATCTGATCACTTTTATTGCTGTCACAAGCAATGTAAACATCCCTTTTGACAGCAATAGGCAGTGACAGGTACTCTTTATGGAGGGATCGGGGGTCTAAAAGACCCCAGACCCCTCCACTGCACTTCAATGTATTCAAAATGCCGAAAACTGCATTTTTGAATACAGTCACTTTTTAAATCCGGCGCCTTTAGCAGCCGAGTAACCCAGACGTGAAGTCATGGACACCGCCTCCGTGTTACTTCATCAGAGACCCGATCAAAGCAGAATCTGGTTTTGATTGGGACTCCCGGTGGGATGGGAGACCCGGGTAACGATTGAGCGGCTCCTGAGCTGCATCGGTCATTACTACCTGAAAGCCAACCGCTGGCTCTAAAAAATGGTACTGGGATGATGCATCTAACTGCAGGTATCACCCCGGTACAGCCACTTATTGCAGCCGACGTAGGTCTATGTCAATTTGCGGTAAGTGGTTTAAAGACCAGGCCATTTTTTGTTTTTTTTGACATTTTATTTTGGCACTGTGTGAATTTAACTGGTAATTGCACCCAAAAAAAATTATGTCATTTTTTCCCCACAAATAGAACTTTCTTTTGGTGGTATTTAATTACCACTGGGATTTTTATTATTTGCAATATAAACAATATTATATAACACAATTATTAATAATTATTAATTAATAAACAAAAAAATACTGAATTTTGAGAAAAAATGTAATTTTCTATTTTTTATTATAAAAATATCCAATAAACTCATTTTTTGTCATACATTTAAGCCAAAATGTATTTCGCTACATGTCTTTGATGAAAAAAAAATCTGAAAAAGGGTATATTTATTGGTTTGCGCAAAAGGTATAGCATCTATAATTTATGATGTATTTACTGGAATTTCCGCAGCTTTTACTTTCTGACTGCCTATCTCAATTCCTGAAGTGCTAAAACAGCAGAGAAGTACAACCCCCCCCCAAATTACCCCTTTTTGGAAAGTAGACACCCCAAGAAACTTGCTGAGAGGCACGTTGGCCCCACTGAATATTTATTTTGACAAAAAAAATATTATTTTTTTACACAAATTTATCACTGAAATTATAAATTGCTCACTCATACCATTGGTAAATGTGAAATTGCACCCTAAAATACATTCTGCTGCTTCTTCTGAGTATGGGGATACCCTGTGCGTGAGACTACTAGATCCCGAGAACCAATCACCACCTTCAGACTTTCTAAGAGCGTAAATTGCTAATTTTACTTTTTCACTACCTATCACAGTTTCGGAGGCCATGAAATGCCAAGATAGCGCAAAACCACATGCCTCTTAGCAAATACCTTGAGGTGTCTTCTTTCCAAAGATGGGGCATTTGGGGGGGTTTGTGCAATCTTGGCATTTCAGGAACTGTGTGATAGGTAGTGAGGAAGTAAAATGAGCAATTTACGTCCTTAAAAAGCCTAAAGGTGGTGATTGGTTTTCTGGGTCCTGTACGCGGCTCGGCTCCTAAAAAGTCTCACACATGGGGTATCCCTGTACTAAGGAGAAGCAGCAGAATGTATTTTGGGGTGTAATTCTTCATATATCCATGACATGTGTGACAATATATAATTTCAGTGACAACTTTGTGTAAAAAAACAATAAGAATTTTCCAGAAACTTGTGGCAAAAGATAAGATATTCCATGGACTCAACATGCCTTTCAGCAAATAGCTTGGGGTGTCTACTTTCCAAATAGGAGTCATTTGGTGGAGGTTTTGGTTTTTGAACTGTCCTGGGATTTTATGCCCAACATTTGAAGCTTTTGCCACACATCGCTCACTCTTCTAAACACTTGAAGACCAAACCTTTTCAGACACGTATTGAAGAAATGTAAAGAAATTCCACATAGTGTAGTAGTACTAAAATGGATTTATTAAATAACTTAGTAACTTACAGTTAAAATTACACTCAACAGGGAGTGTATGGGACCGTGGGGTTACACAAGCACAGAATGCTGACAGATCCAAACTTCCAGTCTTGGCCGCGACCAGAATGGACGTCACCTGACTACTTCAGACGCCCCTTCACGACTTTCTCAAGAGTTGAAGATGGGGGTGAACATTACCGGAATATATACTTGTCTTGTTACCATAGGAACCGTCCTACACAATTATTAAAAACAACTTCTCTGTGATGTAATGAAACAAGAATCATAATAAATGGCATTATCCATGGTGAATATAGGAAAGATAAATCAAAAAAGTATCAAAAAGGTATCCATCAAGAAAAGTCTTTCTTGAATGATTCAATTATATCTCTTAATAAATTCCTAAAAAGTGTTGGCATAACCATATAGCTACAGTATCTCACAAAAGTGAGTACACCCCTCACATTTTTGTAAATATTTTATTATATTTTTTCATGTGACAACACTGAAGAAATGACACTTTGCTACAATGTAAAGTAGTAAGTGTACAGCTTGAATAACAGTGTAAATTTGCTGTCCCCTCAAAATAACTCAACACACAGCCATTAATGTGTAAAACGCTGGCAACAAAAGTGAGTACACCCCTAAGTGAAAATGTCCAAATTGGGCCCAAAGTGCCAACATTTTGTGTGGCCACCATTATTTTCCAGCACTGCCTTAATCCTCTTGGGCATGGAGTTCACCAGAGCTTCACATGTTACCACTGGAGTCCTCTTCCACGACAACATCACAGAGCTGGTGGATGTTAGAGACCTTGCGCTCCTCCACCTTCCGTTTGAGGATGCCCCACAGATGCTCAGTAGGGTTTAGGTCTGGAGACATGCTTGGCTATTCCATCATCTTTACCCTCAGCTTCTTTAGCAAGGCTGTGATCTTGGAGGTGTGTTTGGGGTTGTAATCATGTTGGAATACTGCCCTGCAGCCTGGTCTCTGAAGGGAGTGGATCATGCTCTGCTTTAGTATGTCACAGTACATGTTGGCATTCATGGTTCCCTCAATGAACTGTAGCTCCCCAGTGCCAGCAGCACTCATGCAGCCCCAGACCATGACACTCCCACCACCATGCTTGACTGCAGGCAAGACACACTTGTCTTTGTACTCCTCACCTGGTTGCCACCACACGCATTTGACACCATCTGAACCAAATAATTTTATCTTGGTCTCATCAGACCACAGGACATGGTTCCAGAAATCCATGTCCTTAGTCTGCTTGTCTTCAGCAAAATGTTTGCAGGATTTCTTGTGTATCATCTTTAGAAGAGACTTCCTTCTGGGAGCTGCATGTACATAAAAAAAATGTTTTCTGCAAAATCGTACAGTTTAGAAATAGTGTCCCTGTAAGGCACTTGTGACTAGGCCTTCCTCTATGAAGCCTTGGCTATGCCATCAGTACATCAGAAGAGCCAAGAGGTGGAAATACGCAAGGTAAGTAAAAGCAAGATGATTTCACATCAGTATGTAGCTCTACAATGTGAAATTCAGTAGACCTCTCAAAAACACTACAACTGTGCATTAACAAATTTCTGACATGTCAAATATAGAGAAATTGTATAGCTTTTTAGAAAAGCTGAATTATCAGGAACGTGCTGGCCATAGCGCAGCTTAACCTCTTGCTGACTGCCCAACGTACATTTACTGCAGGGCGGCGGCTCCTGTGCGCAGAATCACGTTTCTATATGTGATTTTGCACTTCTGGGTCTGGGGTGTGCACGTGCGGTGATTGGACACAGCGGGAGCCAATCAGCGGGTACGGCAGACTTGATGTCCGCCCGGACCCATCGATCGTTCGGGAAAGAAGCAGAACCGCGGCCTGCCAATATAAACAAGGCAGGTCGCTGTTCTGTCAGTAGGGAAGATAGTGATCTTGTGTTTCTGCTAAGCAGGAACACGGATCTCTGCTTTCCCACAGTACAAGCACATCCCACACATTTATTATACACTCCCTAGGCACACATCTAACCCTTTGATTGCCCCTGATGTTAACCCTTTCCCTGCCAGTGTCATTAGTACAGTCACAGTGCATATTTTTAGTACTGATCTCTGTATTGGTGTCACTGGTACCCAAAAAAGTGTCACTTAGTGTCCAATTTGTCTGCCGCCATATTGCAATCTGGCTATAAGTCACTGATCACAGCCATTATTAGTAAAAAAAAAAAACAATTCTAGAAATATATCCCATTATTTGTAAACCTTTTAACTTTTGCACAAAGCAATCAATATACGCTTTCTGGGATTTTTTTTACCAAAAATATGTAGCAGAATACATCGTTGGCC
The DNA here is from genome assembly GCF_965119305.1 of Pelophylax lessonae. Lineage (NCBI taxonomy): Eukaryota > Metazoa > Chordata > Amphibia > Anura > Ranidae > Pelophylax > Pelophylax lessonae. The sequence continues at coordinate 178,594,625 of NC_138768.1, forward strand.
TAAATAATGAAGGAATTCGATTTTTTAAATGTGTTTATTGGATGTGTTTTATAGCAGAAAGTTTTAAATTGTCTGTTTTTTCTTGTTTATAGCGCAAAAAGTAAAAACTGCAGAGTACTATTTGTGGGAAAAAAAGAACAGAAATTTTATTTGGGTACAGCGTTGCACTATGCAATTGTCAGTTAAAGTAAAGCTGTGCCATATCGCAAAAAATGGCCTGGTCATGAAGAGGGTAAACCTTCCGGAGCTAAAGTAGTTAAAGTTGTTGTAAACTCAAATGCCCAAAACTGATTTATCCCCATGCTTTTGCTGTTTTAATCACTTGCCGACCAAAACCTGGGGATTCGTGACTTGAAGTCAATGTAGCTAAGGATAGTTTCACCTTAGTTACTAAGCTCAGTGAACACTCACTTTGTTAGATGAACAGTCTCTACTGCAGTAAAAATTCCAGTGCCTGTTGTAGTGAAGCCATGTGCATATAGATGACAATGTTATTTTCAGACATTGTATGATTAGCTGATTTTCTCTGAGCTGCTTCTGGAATGTCAGCTATATTTTTGAGCACCTTTAGGAGTGGTCTACTCTTAAAGTAAGGTGAAAGTATTCATACTTTGCACAATAGTAATACTACACTGTTGTTAACCACAGTAATCAAATGGCAGTTATCCAAATGTTTGTTTTATTGCTGCATGCTGCTTCGCAGCCCTAGACCGTGTGGCAGCGTTTATATGACACATAGAAACAGTTGTTTCCTGCCTGTCCTTGTGGTGACAGATGTTTTACAATGCAGTAAAATGTATATGACTGCATACTGTGCAAATTTAGCCTTAAAGTATTACTAAATCCACAACAGTAAAATCAGTCTGTATATGCAGTGAGTAAAGCATGCTTTTCACACTCACTGTGGAACTTAAGGGGTTAATACTCTGATTTATTTTTATTTTTTTTAACCTTCCTAGCGGTATTCCCGAGTGTGGCTCAGGGTTAAATTTCAGTGCCAAAAGCGGTAACCCCCTGAGCCACACTCGGGGTACCGCTAGGAAGATCGCTGGATCCTGGTAGAGGGGTTACTTACCTTGTCATGGGATCCAGCGATGTATCCCGGCGGTGTGTGGCGGCAGATCTTCCTCCCGATGCTCTCTGTGCCCCGGCTTCCGTCTCCTGCGACGTGATGTTCACACTGATACAATGCAAAATAAAATAAATTCACATTAGTTTGCCACCCAGTGCCCTTTCCTGCAGTTTTACTGTACTATATAAATATATATATATATATATATATATATATATATATATATATATATATATATATATATATAATGTATATATGTATGTGTATATATATATATATATATATATATATATATATATATATGTGTGTGTGTGTGTGTATGTATATGTATATATATATATTTTTAGTTTTTTATTATATTATAATTTATGATTTTGTGTTTCAAACTTTATCATACCCGAGATGTTATAAAGAAGAACACACAGTAAAAAAAAATCATATATAAATAGTTGGTTTGGGCTGCTCATTCTTAAGAATTACATGCAAAATAATGGTACCGCTTTCAGCACCTAAAATCCGAAAGAATCATACCGCCAGGGAGGTTAAAGGCTGTTTCATCCTGTCTTCTATGATCCCTTCCCCCACAGCCCCCAATCCATTTTCTGATAGTACAGAGTCCTAGGAGGCACTCTGCACATGCTCAGTTTTGTATTTATTGCTAGATAGTTTTTTTTGGAGGGTGCATGTGATCAGCACAGGGCCAATCAGCACTGTTCAGACAGAGGGTCAGTGATCATGCAGTCTCATAGGACATTAAGAAAAGAATGAAAACTCCTCCTACAAGCCTAAACCAGTGCTCATCCGGACACTGATAGAAGTCACAAGACGGCTGTATACTACTGAGGTGAAAAGGCATTTAGCAGTTTATATTTACTAAAATAATGGAATTTCCATGTTCTGTGTAATGTGGGTGGGAGACCAGATATGGTGAATGCAGGGTCCTGGATTTAGTAACACTTTTTTTTATTACAAACATTTTTTATTGGAAATAAGATTTTTTACATGTAACATTTGGAGCGACATTGGTGGGATAGATAGATAGATAGATAGATAGATAGATAGATAGATAGATAGATAGATAGATAGATAGATAGATAGATAGATAGATAGATAGATAGATAGATAGATAGATAGATAGATAGATAGATAGATATGGATATATAACTAAATTGTAGTTTTATATTTCAACAATTAATGTCACTTCAAATACCTGATAGCGGGAAAGAAAGCAAAGAAAGAGGAAAAGAAAATAAATCAACATTTGAGTACATCAATAAAGAAACGTCTATTGTAATCAATGAAATATTTGTGGTTTTGCAAATAAACCTTGGTGTTTATTTTATGGAAAAAATTCTCCATATTTTTAATGTATTCTATTCTTGCCAATATTTGTGGAAAAGGTACAACTACGGTTTTCCAATGGAGGGCAATTGTCCAATGTGTAGCAACATAAATAGTGTGGATCAACTATGTTAGAGGGGGATGCATATTTGGGATATTTTGAAAAAGTAAACAGTTATGGTGAGTTAGTTCATTGTCTTTACCCAGCAGTTTATTAATTGGGGAAATACTTCTCTCCATGTAGGTGATAACTGTTTACACTCCCAAAGGATGTGAAGGAAAGTCCCAGGAAGAGAGCACCCTCAAAAAAAACTTGGAGAGAGCCTCAGTGTAGATAACATTTAGGTGAGAAGGTGTATAAATCCACCTTGTAAATAGTTTCACGGATGTTTTTCTTATTGCTATGGACTTAGAACATCTACATTGATTGATTCACAAAGAATTCCTTTTGGGTAGGGACAACTGAGTGTCTATTTCAGTTTCCCATTTAAGAATGTATGGTAATTTATCTGTAGAGATGGGAGCGATGAGATCATTATAAAGAATTGATATAAGACCCTTACCTCTTGGGTTATTAAAACAAATGTGTTCAAAAATTGTCAATGAGAAGCTTGAGGGTTTAAGGTAGTGGGTTTCGTAGAAAGTTCATATTTGAAAATAATTTGACTATTCTGAATTGGGAGCTCCTTTTGTTGTTTGAAATATTTTAAATGAGATAAACATATCACCTCTATAGATGTCAGATAGTTTAGTTAACTTGCTATTTCCATTGGAAATTCTCTGAGAAAAGATAGGCTGATTTAAATCTAGGGTCTCTCAGAAATGTTGTATCTGGTGATGGATTAGACATAAATGTCAGATCATTTTTGCATTTATTCCAAAGTTTAAGAGAATGAGAGACTATGGCATTATGGGAGGAAATGGAAGTATTGCTATACCATTCAAACAGAGTAGACCTGGGGGGTAGTGTGGAAAGATAGACATTCTCTCAAAAAATATCCAGGTGGATTGTGGGATTGTGTATATTCCATTGTGCTATTTGAGTAAGTCCACATGTGATATAGTGTATCCAGAGTTATGGCAGCACTAGTCCTCAAGATCTGTGAGAATGATAAAAGACTGTTTCCATATCTAGGGGTCTTGTTATTGGTTTGGGAGTGATTGGGAGGGATCTGAACAAAAAAAGTAACATTGGAATATGTTCATTTTTGATGGCCGTGATTCTATCTGGAAAAGATAAATTAAATGAGGACTAAGTAGTAATGAGTGTTTGATGGATTTTTGTTTTCAAAGGGTGGAAAACCAAATATGGTATAGTATTGTTAGACCGAAAAAAGGAGAAATTGCTTTGTACGTTTTCAAATTCTGAGGTAGAGAAGTTAATTGGGAGCCACTGGTTTAGAGATGTTCATTTTTAAGCCTGAAATATTGGGAAGTTTTTCTACGGCATCTAAAAGATCAGGGGTAGATATTAAAGGATTGGAAAGAAATAATAAAGCATCATCTGCATAAAGACAAAGTTTAAAATTAGTATGTCCTTTAATGTAGCCAGAATAATCTGGGTATTTTAGAATTGCTGTAGAGAGAGGTTCTAGTGTGAGTGTAAACAAGAATGGTAAAAGGGTATAGCCTTGCCTAATGCCTCTTCTATGGGGGAAGAAACCAGAATTACAGCCCGGTATGTTAATACTGGTCTTGGAAATGCAGTACAAGGCTTTAAATCCATATAAAAATTCATCCTTAATTTATCTTAAAAAACAAATTTTACCAATAATTGTGAAATAGTGGTAAAAAGCGGCACAAAAAGTAATAAGTAAGTCCATTAACAATATAAGTCAAAGTAAAACCAAACAGTGACACCCAGTGAAAGTTTAGTGTCTAAATTAAAATAATGTCCAAAAAATACATATATCCAGTTAGGATGTAATCCGTGCTGAATCTCTGCTGTTGTATTAATCTTCACACCACACCACGTGTCAAACCTGTCACCACTTCACCACAACAGCATTACACGCTTATGTTTGGCAATCAGGCAATGTACCCCTCAGGCAGATTGATATTCCAATGGTGGGTCTCAATCATCTAGGTGATTGCATAGAACACAAGCAATGGACCAGTAGACCTGGGAGTCAGGGGTTTAGTGAAGAATCCTGAATGATGCTGCTTTAGCCGTTGAATCTAAAACTGCATCAAGAGTTCTCACAAGAAGACCTGTGAACCCCCCTCTGTCCTTCCCTTAGCCCCGTCTCCTCTGCAGTGCAAAGTACGGGTTGGAGGTCTCGATCACACCCAGCTTCTAGGTGTTCTTCAGCAGAACCTCCTCCAGGCTCAGCCACCCTAATTTATTTCCTAATTTATCTTGTTAATATAATTTCGAGGTACTGCAATAAAACGCTGTCAAACCCTTTATGTATATCGAGGCCGAATAGTAGCAATCTACTAGAAAATATATTAGTGTCCTGAATTTTATTGGTTGCAATTCTAATATTGTCTTGTTTTGATATAATAGAGCCAAGCCTGTTAGATCAAATATTACAAAAAATTTATAGTCGTTATTTAACCACTTTACCACCGGAGGATTTTCCTGCTAAAAGACCAGGGGGTTTTTTGCAATTTTTTACTGCATGACTTTAACGGACAATTGCGCGGTCGTGCAACGCTGTAACTAAACGAATTTCACGTCCTTTTTTTTCCACAAACAGAGCTTTCTTTTGGTGGTATTTGATCACCTGTGCGATTTTTTGATCACGCGTTATAAACAAAAAAAGAGCGTAATTTTTGCAAAAATAACAATATTTTTCACTTTTTTTTATATGAAATTCCCCAAAAAAAATGTAAAAATCAAAATTTTTTAACATTTTCGGCCAATTTGTTTTACGCTACCTATGTTTGGTAGAAAAAATCACAAAAAGCGTATTTTGATTGGTTTGCGCAAAAGTTATCACGTTTACTAACAAAGGGAAAGATTTTTGTCATTTTTGGTGTTTTTTTTTTTAACGAGTAATGGCGGCGATCTGCAATTTTTTTTGCGGTACTGTGACATTGCGGCGGACAGATCGGACCCTTGACTGACATTTTTGACACTTTTGGGGGTACCAGTGACATTACTGCAGTAATCAGTGCTATACATATGCACTGTTACTGCAAAAATGACACTGGCAGGGAAGGGGTTAACTGTATTGGCCAGGGAGGGGTTAAGTGTGTCCTAGGGGCGTGCTTCTAACTGTAGTGGGACATTGATATTGGTGTAAAAAAAAAGATCAACGGTTCTACATAGTAGAACCGTCTGATCTTCATTTTTACACAGGGGGAACTGACAGGCGGCTTGTTTACATAAGCCGCTCTGTCTTTCTCCCGCTGTACCGGCGATCGTAGTGCGACCGGCGGACATCGGGTCCGCCAGTCACACTCCCGCACTCCTCCGTGAACGAGCCTCGGCGGGCGCGCGCTCGCCCGCTATTGACTCTAGAAGGAGTGACAGGCGAGTGACGTAGATCTATGTCACTCTGCCTGGCCGGGGCCGACTGCCGCAGTAAATATACTGTGCGCAGTCGGCAAGTGGTTAATACCAATATTGGTCTAAAGTTTTGTGGATTTGCGAGATCTTTATTAAGTTTGGGAAGTAGAGACATGTTTGCAAGCAACATTTCATCTGGGAAAATGTGACCTTGTAGAACATGATTAAAAAATTGTGATAATTTAGGGACCAGGATTGTAGAGAATATTTTTTTTAATATATACATGAATATTCATCTGTTCCTGGGGCAGAAGTCTTTTTAAGCGATTCAATGATTAATACAACTTCCCTGTCCCTGATAGGGGCCTTTAATACTTCTAATTGGGAGGAAGATAATTTGGGGATAACAGACAAGATTCAGAGCTCTGAACAGGGAACATTTATATAAAGGTCATGGAAGTAATCCACAAATGGGTGCTCTTGCTCCGATGTCCTCCAGACAACAAGTGAGCAAACAAATCCAGTAAGTGAGCCGTCAACTCCAAATCCGTAAATAGAAAATGTATTCATTACATGAAAAGCCTTCCTGTATGCTCTTTTCATGAAACAAAAACATTTTCTATACGGAGTTCGAGTTACCGGTTCACTAACTGAATAATTTAGGAATAGGTAAGTTATCAACCCATGTTTTAGAGTCCGGTGTTATATATTCTTGAGGAGGTGAAAGTAGGGAAGAGTAGAATTTTTCAAAAATGTGTTGGAATTCTTTAGGGTTTGAGGTAGTGAGGCCTAAAGGTGTGTTTAATTTATATACACGGGAAGGTTTATTAGATTAGTTTAATTTTCCTGCAAACATTGTAGATTGAAAATTTCCATACAGAAAAATTTGGCTTTAGAGCATCTTAATGCTTATTCGACATTAGAAGATAAAATGTTATTTAGTTCTGTCGTCTGGTATCAAGGTTGTGGATGTCTTGTGAATTTTTATATACAGTAGCTAGTCAAGGGCTTTAGTGAGATTATAAATTTGTTTGAGGCACTCCCTGTTCTTGGATGCAGCTAAACCAATGCGCTTTCCCCTCGTGTAAGCTTTATGCACAATCCAAGTTGTAGAAATTGATGTCTCTTGGATGGAATTTATGATAAAGTATTCATCTAAATCTTTGGATAGTTTTTTTGCAATAATTGGATCTGATAATAGAGATTCATTTAGTCTCCATCTTTAAAGGGTAGAGGACAAGCCTATAAATTTTGTTACAAAAGACAAAATATAATCCAATCTGGCTGAGGTATTTTAAAGGTTAGAGTAGGGTGTGTATTCTTTGGCATCAGTGTTCAAGGCTCTCTATGTGTTGATTAATTGAGAATCATGTAATTGAGATAGAAATTTAAGAAATGCTTGAAGCGGTTGTAAAGGCAGAAGGTTTTTTTTATCTTAATGCATTCTATACATTAAGATTAAAAAAAAAAAACCTTCTGTGTGCAGCAGCCCCCCTCAGTCAGCCTCCCTAATAATTACCTGAGCACCATCTAAATTCAGTAATGTTGCAGAATTGCCTCCCCTACCCGGGACTCCCCTCCTCATTGGCTAAGACAAAAGCGCAGCGCCATTGGTTCCCACTGCTATCAATCAAAATCTGTCAGCCAATGAGTATAGAAAGGGGGCATGACCAGGCTGTGGCTCTGTGTCTGAATGTACACAGTGAGCTGTGGCTCAGGTCAGGTGCCCCCATAGCAAGCTGCTTGCTGCAGGGGGCACTCAAGAGAAGGGAGGGGCCAGGAGCACTGGTGAGGGACCCGTGAAGAGGAGGATCGGGACTGCTCCGTGCAAAACCACTGCACCGAGCAGGTAAGTATAATGTGTTTGCTATTTTTAACCCAAAAAAAAAAAAAAAAGAAACAAGACTTTAGTATCACTTTAAGATGAAGTAGGGTTGATTCTATCCAGAGAGGGGTGAGCAACCAGGCTAAAATCCCCACTTAACAGTATGAGGGGAGTGGTATTTTTCCAGAGTTTCTAGAAATAAAATGAAAAAATTAGGATGAAGCCTCATTAGGGGCATATATATTTGCTATGGTGAGCTCACAGCCCAGAATATGACCCTTAAAGTGATTGTAAAGTCTATTTTTTTTTGTTGAATAAATATGTTATACTTACCTGTAGGGTTGAGCGAACACCTAGATGTCCGTGTTCGACGGGTTCGGCCGAACTTTAAAAAAAAGTCCGGGTCCGTGTCCCGGACTTTTACCGAACTTTTCCCGGACACCGAACCCCATTGAAGTCAATGGGGACCCGAACTTTAAGGCACTAAAATGGCTCTAAAACACCAAAGGAAAGGGCTAGAGTGCTGCAAATGGCAGCAAAACGTAATTAAGAGCATGGCAAGTGCTCTGCAAACAAATGTGGATAGGGAAATAACTTAAAACAACAAAAAAAAAACAGAAAAATAAAACAATGTTCTTCTTCATCTCTGAAGGACGAGGCCCATATGGAGTAGGAGGGAGGTTGAGGTGGTGGTGGATGTGGCGGTGACATAGGCGTGCGCACAGGGTGTGCTGGGTGTGCCTGGGCACACCCTAATCACCTAGGGCACATAGCATTGCCAGTGAGGAGATGGGAAAGATCTCCCTGGGACCTGCTCTGCTCTATTTCTCCTTGCCTACAGGTACATGGCCCCGATACATTACTCTCCCTGCTGGCAAACACATGCATGTGTATTTCAACTTTGGGGTGCACACCTTAATGCAATAGGCTGCGCACACCTATGGGCGGTGTAGGTGGAAGCGGCGGTGGAGGAGGACCAGGGCCGGATTAACAGCATCATGGGCTTGGTGCTGAGGATTTTGAAGGGCCTTAAGGGCCGTGCCTTGCCATGCACCCAGAGGAGGAAGGGTGCAGCCATGCATGCCTAATTCAACATGGGATGCTGTCTCTGAAGCCCATAAACACATCCATGCATCGCCAACTGTCCCTCCTTGTCCGGCCTTCACGCTGTGTGGGGAGGTTCTGAGGGTGCTGCCTGGGGAAGCGAGCATAGAAGCCAGACTTCTGTGTTTACAAGTGACAGAAGAGCGGTAACAGTGAATATGGCCAACCCGGGGCCTATATAAAAGGTAGGGGCCTGGAGCTGCAGCTCCAATAGCCCCTACATTAATCTGGCCCTGAGGAGGAGGACGAGGTAGCCAACACTGCTTCTTTTCAAAAATTTTAAATGAGGGTACACCCCAAAAGAGTGAGAAAGAGCAAAAATGGAATAATGGGTGGGTAAGGTCGGTATCCATTGCTATTCTGCATAAGGTACGGAAAAGTCCCGTGGGATCCATGCCTGGTTCATTTTAATGAACGTGAGCTTGTCCACATTGTCTCTGGACAGGCGGCTGCGCTTGTCTGTTATAACGCCCCCAGCCGTGCTAAATACCCGTTCAGATAATACACTGGCTGCAGGGCACGCCAGCACCTCCAAGGCGTAAAGGGCAAGCTCAAGCCATGTGCCCAATTTGGAGACCCAGAAGTTGAAGGGGGCAGACCCGTCATTCACTACATGTAGGCGTGTGCACACATACTGCTCCACCATGTTGGTAAAATGCTGCCTCCTGCTAAGACGTTCCATCTGAGCTGCTGGTGCTGCTGTTTGTTGTGGCGTGCTGACAAAGCTTTTCCACATTTCGGCCATGCTAACCCTGCCTTCTGAGGTGCTGGCGGTGCCCTGGTTGCGTTGGCGACCTCCTCCTCCTCCTCCTCTGCCTTGTGCTTCCACTGTGGCCCCGCTGTCAGATGGGAATGCCAGCAGCATGGCGTCTACCAGCGTGCGCTTGTACTCGCGCATCTTGCGATCGCGCTCCAGTGAGTGAATTAAGGACGGTACGTTGTCCTTGTAACGGGGATCCAGCAGCGTGGCCACCCAGTAATCAGCACAAGTTAGAATGTGGGCAACTCGGCGGTCGTTGTGGAGACACTGCAGCATGTAATCGCTCATGTGTGCCAGGCTGCCCAGAGGCAACGAAAGGCTGTCCTCTGTGGGAGGTGTATCGTCCGTGTCCTCTGTATCCCCCCAGCCACGCACCAGTGATGGCCATGAGCTGGCCTGGGTGCCACCCTGCTGTGAACATGGTTCCATCTCCTCCTCCAGCTCCTCCTCCTCCTCATCCTCCTCATCCTCCAGAACTGTGCCCCTGCTGGACAATTGCGTCCCTGGCGTTTGCGTGTGCAGGAACCCACCCTCGGAGCCCCTTGCGAATGACTGCCCTGAAAGCCTTGGAAATGTTACCTCTTCATCCTCCTCCTCCTCCTCATCCTGTGCCACATCCTCTTCCATCATCGCCCGAATTGTTTTTTCAAGGAGGCATAGAAGTGGGATAGTTAAGCTGAGAACGGCGTCATTGCCACTGGCCATGTTGGTGGAGTACTCAAAACAGCGCAACAAGGCACACAGGTCTCGCATGGAGGCCCAGTTAAATTAAATAGCGGAATAGAAAATATGATCCAAAAAAAGTGTATGTATATCACACGTACACAACCACACTGGGCCCCAATTACTATTGTTTGTACCCCTAAAAGGCTAGATGAGGAGTAGGGGGAGTATGGAACAGGCAGCACCCTCAAACCTTCAGAAGTATGAGATGAACCCCAACAACTTGGAAAGGTGGATCTCTCTCACACGTACCGACACAGACTATCCCGCAATTCAATTGATCCTCAAAGGTTTTGATTGAATAGCGGAATAGGAAATATGATCAAAAAAAGTGTATGTATCTCGCACGTACACAACCACACTAGGCCCCAATTACTATTGTTTGTACCCCTAAAAGGCTAGATGAGGAGTAGGGGGAGTATGGAACAGGCAGCACCCTCAAACCTTCAGAAGTATGAGATGAACCCCAACAACTTGGAAAGGTGGATCTCTCTCACACGTACCGACACAGACTATCCCCCAATTTAACTGATCCCCAAAGGTTTTTGATTAAATAGCGGAATAGAAAATATGATCCAAAAAAAGTGTATGTATATCACACGTACACAACCACACTAGGCCCCAATTACTATTGTTTGTACCCCTAAAAGGCTAGGAGTAGGGGGAGTATGGAACAGGCAGCACCCTCAAACCTTCAGAAGTATGAGATGAACCCCAACAACTTGGAAAGGTGGATCTCTCTCACACGTACCAACACAGACTATCCCCCAATTTAACTGATCCCCAAAGGTTTTTGATTAAATAGCGGAATAGAAAATATGATCCCAAAAAAGTGTATGTATATCACACGTACACAACCACACTAGGCCCCAATTACTATTGTTTGTACCCCTAAAAGGCTAGGAGTAGGGGGAGTATGGAACAGGCAGCACCCTCAAACCTTCAGAAGTATGAGATGAACCCCAACAACTTGGAAAGGTGGATCTCTCTCACACGTACCAACACAGACTATCCCCCAATTTAACTGATCCCCAAAGGTTTTTGATTAAATAGCGGAATAGAAAATATGATCCCAAAAAAGTGTATGTATATCACACGTACACAACCACACTAGGCCCCAATTACTATTGTTTGTACCTCTAAAAGGCTAGGAGTAGGGGGAGTATGGAACAGGCAGCACCCTCAAACCTTCAGAAGTATGAGATGAACCCCAACAACTTGGAAAGGTGGATCTCTCTCACACGTACCAACACAGACTATCCCCCAATTTAACTGATCCCCAAAGGTTTTTGATTAAATAGCGGAATAGAAAATATGATCCCAAAAAAGTGTATGTATATCACACGTACACAACCACACTAGGCCCCAATTACTATTGTTTGTACCCCTAAAAGGCTAGGAGTAGGGGGAGTATGGAACAGGCAGCACCCTCAAACCTTCAGAAGTATGAGATGAACCCCAACAACTTGGAAAGGTGGATCTCTCTCACACGTACCAACACAGACTATCCCCCAATTTAACTGATCCCCAAAGGTTTTTGATTAAATAGCGGAATAGAAAATATGATCCCAAAAAAGTGTATGTATATCACACGTACACAACCACACTAGGCCCCAATTACTATTGTTTGTACCCCTAAAAGGCTAGATGAGGAGTAGGGGGAGTATGGAACAGGCAGCACCCTCAAACCTTCAGAAGTATGAGATTGTGTTCACTGTACCCCACAAAGATTGAGTTCACTGCACCCCACAATGATTGTGTTCACTGCACCCCACAAAGATTGTGTTCACTGCACCTCACAAAGATTGTGTTCACTGTACCCCCCAAAGATTGTGTTCACTGCACCCCACAAAGATTCTGTTCACTGTACCCCACAAAGATTGTGTTCACTGCACCCCAAAAAGATTGTGTTCACTGCACCCCAAAAAGGATGTTGTTCACTGCACCCCAAAAAGGATGTTGTTCACTCCACCCCAAAAAGATTGTGTTCACTGCACCCCACAAAGATTGTGTTCACTGCACCCCAAAAAGATTGTGTTCACTGCACCCCAAAAATGATTTTGTTCACTGCACCCCAAAAAGGATTTTGTTCACTGCACCCCAAAAAGGATGTTGTTCACTCCACCCCAAAAAGATTGTGTTCACTGCACCCCAAAAAGATTGTGTTCACTGCACCCCACAAAGGATTTTGTTCACTGCACCCCAAAAAGATTGTGTTCACTGCACCCCAAAAAGGATGTTGTTCACTGCACCCCAAAAAGGATTTTGTTCACTGCACCCCAAAAAGATTGTGTTCACTGCACCCCACAAAGGATTTTGTTCACTGCACCCCACAAAGATTGTGTTCACTGCACACCAAAAAGGATTGTGTTCACTGCACCCCAAAAAGATTTTGTTCACTGCACCCCAAAAAGATTGTGTTCACTGCAGCCCAAAAAGATTGTGTTCACTGCAGCCCAAAAAGATTGTGTTCACTGCAGCCCAAAAAGATTGTGTTCACTGCAGCCCAAAAAGATTGTGTTCACTGCAGCTCACACACAGAAAAATGGATGTGGATCACTGACACCTGCCTATCTCCAATCCCACACCACACAGCAATATCGATTGTAGTTTGTAGAACACAGTTTCCCTAAAATTCAGCAGACTCTGTCCCTAACAGGATTGAGAAGAGATCGTAGATCAGGATTGAGTGCAGACCCCACCCCCCACACAGCAATATCGATTGTAGTTTGTAGAAGACACTGACCCTATAATTCAGCAGACTCTATCCCTAAAATGCCTACAACTCGCCCTGCCTAAACACTCCGACCTGTCCCTCAATTCTATCCGGACACAAATGGTTTTTTCCTGCCTATCTTTCCCTAATCAGCAGCCAGCACGTTGATGTGTGCTCTGTCCCTGAATCTAAGCAGCATAATGACGCCGCTGCGGCTGCCTCGAACTTATAAAGACTTGGTCACATGCTTCAGACGGCCAATCACAGCTACTGAGACATTTGCAGGCATGGCTGGGATGGCTTAAGGCACACCAGTTAAACGATTGTTGATTGGCTGTTGAAAGCCCGCCATGAAAAGAGCGCCAAAGCATGCAAAACCCGGAAATAAAACGACCGAACACGGATTTTTACCCGAACATACAGTAAAGTGTCCGTGTCCGTGTTCGGGTACAAAAAATCCAATTATTCGGTACGAACACGAATAATACAGTCCGTGTTCGCTCAACACTACTTACCTGCTCTGTGAAGTATTTTGCACAGCGCAGCCTGGATCCTCTTCTTGTCAGGTCCCTCTTTGGTGCTCCTGGCCCCTCCCTCCTGTTGAGTGCCCCCACAGCAAGCAGCTTGCTTTGTGGGCACCCGAGCCGAGTCACAGCTTCGTGTGTGCATTCAGACATGGAGCTGGGGCCCATCCGGCCCTGCCCCCTTTCTCTTCTCATTGGCTGGCTGACTGACTTTAATTGAAAGCAGCTGGAGCCAATGGCGCTGTGCTGATGTCTCAGCCAACGAGGAGGGGTGTCACGGGCAGACGAGACACTGCTGCAACATCGCTGGATCTAGATGGGGCTCAGGTAAGTATTAGGGGGGCTGCTGCACACAGAAGGTTTTTTTTTTTATCTCAATGCACAGAATGCATTAGGTTAAAAAAACCTTTTGCCTTTACAATCACTTTAAGTTTTAGGAGCCTACTCTCCTCATCTTTGTATACACTTTGCATAATAGTATTACTATACTGTTGCTAACTACTATAATCAAATGGCAAAGTTATTCATATTGGCACTTATCTAACTGTGGAATGTGCTGGCTCTGCAAACTGATAACATTCTACAAGCAATATAAAAACACACACATAAGTATTCTTATACGTCAGAGGGAGTGCTAAGTTAACAAATGACTTGAGATCAATCACACAAGAAATAATCATTATTTCACATAATTCTGTGTCATAAGCATTTGGTTGTGAAGAGGTCCACAGGTGTGGTGGTAGTCAGTGGTAAAGTGTGTGGGTACAGGGGTGGAGAAGTATGCATTGGAAATGTGTTTGGGTTTAGTGGTGGGTTGAGGTGCTCTGAAGGGCGAGACAGACCTGTCACTGCTAGGAGATAGGAGAAAGGTGTGTCCTTCCTTGGCTCATTCAGCCGAAGGTATGTGTTTGTAAAATGATAACCCTTCTGCACTACAAAGGAGCTCTATATATAAATGTGAAACCAGGGCCTTTTTTCAGCAGGAATGTGGAGGAACGCAGTTTTGGCACCTCTACCGCCTAATATATGTAATGTCAAGAGGTGCTGGGGTGTGCAGCAGGGTCTATTGATGCCAGCTGCTGTGAGATCTATTGTTGCTGGAGGTGATCCAGTTTTTGCAGGGGGTCTATTGTTGCTGGTGGGGGATCTATTTTTGCTGGGGTGGGCCTTATATTGCTGGGGGGTGGTCAGTTGATGCTTGGAGGGATCTACTGTTGAGGGAGGGTCTTTTATTGCTGGCTGCTGGAGGGTCTATTGATGCTGTCTGCAAGGAGATCTGTTGTTGCTGCCGGGGTCTGTGGTTGCTGTGGGGTTCTAGCTGCAGGGAATCTATTTTACTGCTTTTCTTGTTATCATTACCAAATTACATACAAATTACTTATTACCATCAAAGATACTTCTGTGTTCTCTAAAATAGAGCAGTATTGGGAGGTGGGCAGGGGAGTGGAACCAAGGGGACGGTGCTCAGGGGTGGGTAGGGGTGTCTTCACGGGGTAGTTCCTGTACCTAGTGTCTGAGTAAAAAAGTCCTTAATAAAACAATCCAAAACACCCAAAACCAAAATAAATCAATGATAGTAAATCGCTAGCAGATGTGTTAAAACAATGAATAAAACATCCCCCTATACAACAGCGCTAGTCTGCTTATAAAGAGTGCAAACAATCACTATCCAAGTAAAGACCAAAGTGCAAAACTTGGAAAAGGATTGTTTTGCACTTATAAGCAGTTGATATTCTTACTAGAGCTGTTGTTTAGGGGAATGTTTTATTCACCTTTTTTATACATTCAGGTATGCATTTATACTTGCCAGTAGTAGCCTCATGATTGCATATGGAATGTTTCACATTTACCTGTCTAAAATAAAAATAAGCATTTTTTAAAATGTGCTTTTTAAAATCGGACATAGTGGAAAAAGAAAATGTATGCAAACACACGGTGCATTATGCATACAGTAAGTACTTTTCTTAAAGAGGAAGTAAAGCTTAATCTGTAACTTTTACCTATACATAAGCCTATGATAAGGCTTACCTATAGGCATTGTAAATATCTTCTAAACATGCATTGTTTAGGATATATTTACTTTGCATGCAGCCAGTGACATCAATGGCATATGTGATGTGAAGAACGGCCGCCCGTGCCATTACTTCAGAGCCCTGTGCCGTGAATAGTGGCTCCTGCGCGCATGCACGAGAGTGACGTCATTGCGGTTTCGGACAATCAGATGGGTGGAGGACGCAAACCTGGAAGGAAGACCAGGTATAGATGGACGCTGTGTCAGTGGTGAGTGGGCGGAGCTGCTGGGGCTTCATTCTGAGATAAGTATTTCATAATGAACTTGCATACTAGCTCGTTATGCCTTTGTTATTTGTTTTTTTTTTTATTTGTTTTTTTTGGGAGGTATACAACCTCTCAAAACTCCAAGCACAAATTAAAAATAAACAAATAGCTAAGCTTAAATCAAAATGTAAAAAATCAGCTTTTGCTGCAATATCCACTGTTAATCTGGAGATGTCCTCTGCAGTACTTGCTCATTGCCATTAGATGTTGCCACTCTTCTTGAATGAAAGTTGAATGATCGCTAAAGCTGGCCCTAGACCAGGGGTCCCCAAACTATGGTCCTCTAGTTGCTCATGAACTCAATTCCCATTATGCTTAGTCATGTCTGTGAATGTCAGAGTTTTACAATGCCTCATGGGCAGGGGCGGACTGGCAACTTTCAGCCCAGGGGGGGGCAACTACAAACCAGAGGCCCATGGTGCAGCTACTTGGTCCCCCTCCCACTCTCTCTCTTTCCGGCCTCCTCCTGACCTCCATTCCAGGCTAAAGCTCCACTCCAGGCACTCTCCACTCACCGGCCGAATCTGGTTTCCTGACCTGGCCAGCAGGGGCGGTTGGGGGGAGCTGGGACAGCTTGGTTGGGACTTGCCAGAGGAGGAGAGTCTCCAGAGGGGCATGGAACCAGCCTCTGCGCAGACACAGCTTACACCATGCATGCTGGGGGAGGGCTGCACTCTGTCCCTGTCTTTATCCCGCACTCAGTAGGTCAGCGGTGGGGGATTTTTACTTCTTTTCACCAGGAATCTTTTAGGCATGTCTGTGGCAGAAGCAGTGCAGCCTTTTTATGGGGCATGAGAGTGGCCCAGGGGGCAATTGCCCCCCTGGCCCCTGGCCCAGTCCTCCCCTGCTCATGGGACTTGTAGTTCCGCAACAGCTGGAGGGCCGGAGTTTGGAGATCCCTGCCCTAGACCGATCTAAATTTGGCTGGCTCAGCAGGAACCAGCGGAATTTAGATCCATCTATGGACAAGCTGGTTTTACTATACTGTCATTTTTTTTTCCATACAATTTCTGCCACCTGATATAGCTGGCAATAGTAATCATTGTATTCTGACAGCGGGGAAACCTCCTGCTGTCAGAATACAATAGCACAGTGGGAGGGATTTCCCCATCAACATTGACTGCGTTGATGGAGGAATCTGGCGATGTTCTTTCCCCCAACCTGTGATTGAACGAAAGAAAATTGCATAATCTATGGCAAGCCTAAAGAACTGATTACATGAAAATGTGATGAATGTTTATGAATCCACCATACATTCTTGTAGAAGAAGGATTCATAGACTTTCATCACTGCACCCCAAGGGACTCAACAAAGAATACAAACTGTACCTATATATGTAATCACTTAGGTGTTATAATTATGACAGCATTACATTTGTTGATTTTTTTAGATTTAGGTCTCATGCACACAGGACATTTTGGAAACTCTCCTAAAAGTGTTTCCTCCTGGCAGTATTGCTTTGGCAGAATAAATGCCTTAGGCTTGTAATAGTGTGTAATGTGTTAAAGCGCGTTAATTCATTTTATTGGCCAGAATAATAATATTTTGGCTGTTAAATGAATTAATGCTCAAGCGCTAAACTTGCTTAGCGTTACCAAGCGTTAACACGTGTTAACAAGCATCATGCGTTTTTTTCCTGCTAAAACTCTGCTGCCAATATTGGTTGCACTGGCAGTGAGTTTTTTTTTTTTTCCAACATTTATTGAAAAATATTATGGGTAACAAATGAGAAATTGCAAAGTCAACATTGCATGCAATATGATACAAGATAAATTAGACACAT
Organism: Pelophylax lessonae; assembly: GCF_965119305.1. Lineage (NCBI taxonomy): Eukaryota > Metazoa > Chordata > Amphibia > Anura > Ranidae > Pelophylax > Pelophylax lessonae. Next base: position 178,612,267 of record NC_138768.1, read on the forward strand.
ATTTGAAATAATCAGAATACAGGAGTACTAGATAAAAAGTATAATAAAGATGTATTCTTTAAGTGTGAAAACAGTATATGGGCATAGAACTACAGAGTGAGCTCCTAAACAACTTAATGAAACTAAATACCATGCCCGTTGTTATAGAGTTGAGAATATTGAGGGGTTATATATGTAAGCCCATTGAAAAAAAAGGAAGAAAAAAAAGGAAGAAAAAAAAGGCGGGGAGGGGGGGGGGGGGTTTCCCGTGACCGGCACGGAAAAAAAAAGGGGGGAGGGGGTAAAGGCAGGGAAAGGAGGGGTGGGAAAATGGGGAGGGGGTTAGCGGAGCCTTGTGGACACATCAGTATTGTACGTTTTGAGATCAAATTACAGATCGAATACCTTGGTGCATTTAATGGTTATTCCCGTTGAGAAGCTGAGCAAAATCATCCAAGTATTGAAAGATGATCCAATCTCTCCAGATTTTGAGTTTTTTTTCCCCCTGCCCCTAAAACCTGCCACTAAACATGCTAAAAGTCCATATATGCATGGACACACAGGCTAACATGCTGGGGAGTTTAAGGGCAGGATACAAAAAAACATCTGACATCCCTAGGGTGCAGCCGCAATAACGTCAAGTGTGCATGAGGTCTGTCAGATGTAGATTATTTACCATATCAAAAGGTTTTTTCCCTCTTTGTTTGTGGTCAGTTAAACTAACAATATGCAGCTCACCAATCTACAAATAGTATTTTTCTTTAATGATATTTCTAGCATGGTTTTTTTTATGGAATCTGGATCAAAGTGGTAGTAAATCGAAAAAAAAAAAAAAAAATTAAAAAATCCACAAAAATGGTCCCCTGCAGGATAATAGCATAACGTGCTAGCATGCATTGCATACTAGCACATTATGAAATACTTACCTTAGAACAAAGCCCTCCAGTGGTGTGTTGTCACCTCTTACAGGGCTTAGATTTTTACCCGGTCTTCCTTCTCGATATGCGGGGTTCGGCTGTTTGAATGGCCAAGCTGCGATGTTGTCACTCCCTTGCATGCTCGTTGGAGTCACTGCTGCGGCATGCATTGAGAGTGCAGTGCGCATGTGCCTGCGATGTCACAGCCCGCTACTGTAGTAAATATTTCCCAAATGGTGCATGTTAAGGAAATATTTATTCTACCTAGAGGAAAGGTTTTTTTATATGCGTACCTCTAGGTACAAGTAAACAAGGGGGACTTTACTACCCACTTTAACTGCAGACTTGATCAGAGTGACACTCTTTATCTGGTCAAGGCCAACTTGGCGCATATGGGGAGTTCATTATAGACCTTTTACAACACATCCTCACACACAATGTGTTCACGTTTAACGGCTCCCACTACCTCCAGGTACAGGGAGTAGCGATGGGCACTTGTTGTGCCCCATCCTACGCTAACCTGTACCTGGGGGAGTGGGAGCAATCGTTCTTGGACAACGACACATTGTCGATGTATACTGACCACATCAACTTCTGGGCCAGATACATCGATGATGTTTTCCTAATTTGGGATGGCCCATTGGAGACACTTTATGCATGCCTTGATCGTATGAATAAGAACGAGTTCAATCTCTCATTTACTATGAACACCGACCCACAACACATTACGTTTTTAGACGTTGAAATCATAAAAAGTGAGAGTGGGGTACTACACAGTAAGTTATATCGCAAACCCACTGCAGGGAACACTATCCTGCATGGATCAAGTTTTCACCCCACATCCTTACTCCGGTCTATTCCAATTAGCCAGTATCTGCGGCTCAGACGCAACTGCTCGGATTTTCAATCATTCCAAGCGGCTGCCGATGAGCTTCAGATACGACTTCTACGTCGAGGGTACTCCAAAAAATCCCTTAAATATGCCTATCAACGGGCGGCATCTAGTGATAGGAAACAACTCCTTGTACCATCTACAACCAAAACTTCAGACACCAATGAGACACTTAGGATTATCACCCCGTTTATGCAACAACATCACAAGGTCAGACAGATAGTATCCAAGCACTGGCACCTCCTGTCATCAGATCCAGTGCTTGGCCAGTATGTGTCTGAATCACCCAATTTTACCTTTAAACGAGCCCCCGCACTCAGGGACAAAGTAGTCCATAGTGAGTTTGTTGATAGTTCATCCACCGTCTGCTGCAAATATAAAGGGACTTTTATGTGTGGCAGCTGCAAATATTGCGGCTTTATGCTCACACATAGAAACCCCCTGTTGCCCAATGGAACCATTCTGAAGGCCAAACATTTTGCCAACTGCCGCACCATTGGCGTAGTCTACCTTCTATTATGTAGTTGCAAATGCTTCTACATTGATAAAACCAAACAGGAATTTTGGCAAAGAGCCTATCGCCATATCCTCAGCATGAGGAAGGTTGATCCGGACCTCCCTCTTGGTAGACACGTGGCTACAGTCCACTTTGGCAAAATGCCCAGGATCAAATTTTTGATCCTGGATAGAATCCACCCTGGCCCGAGAGGAGGAGACTGGAATAAAGTTCTCCTCCAGCTCGAGCTAAAATGGATTTACCATCTGAAGGCCACAGAACCTCCAGGGTTAAATGGTAACATCTCCTACAAACCATTCCTTGAAGGCTTTAGCTATGGGGGTATGGAAGTATAGACACAATTTCTCAGGTTGCTCATAATATCTTATATGTCATCTTTTACAACGAGAAGTATGTCCACCCCCCTTTGCATGTATGTTTTGCCTACATTGTCCTTAAATGTCCCTATTAATTGGTATTTGGCATGTCTGTCTACTATGCAATTCTCGTTGTTCTTTATTAATTTCCTGCATCAATGCTTTCTAACATAAATATACTATGATGTTGGTTTTTGCCTTTTGTATAAAAAAATAATTTTTGTTAAAAATTAATATTGCATTCCACTCTTTGTTTTTTCCCTCCCCGATTGATACCTGTGTACATTGTATATCAGTGATTGTCATGATTATACATCTGTTGGTCGACCTTCTGGCATATTGTGGACATTCATTTAGATCAATTTCTTTCCATTATTTCTCTCATTATGACTTAATAGTGCACTATGCACATTGTGTCATGCATCAATCATTATATTCATCATCCTTGAGGATTATTCCCTCTGTTAATTATTTGTGTCCTCTTCTAGCTGGCCATCCCGGCACGGGTGAGACACACATCGCACATAGCGATGTGCCCTATTGGTCCCCAGTTATCTCCGCTGCACCTTCCGGTTCGGCGCAGACCAATGAGAAACCGAGGTGTCAAGGTACACTTCCGGTTTCGCTCCCCGTGTCGGTGGAGCGCAGATGCCGACCCTGCCCACACTACGTCACGCCGCTAGCGTGAATCACGTGGTTCGGGGGCGGTCTCGGCACCGGCGCTCCAGGAAGTCCTTCCTGGACGCCAGCTGATACCCCTCTGCAGCAATTATCAAGCATCTAAATAGACACCTCTCCTAACAGACAACCAGCGCATTCGTCTGCTGGTTGCTGTGTGGAGAGGACGCCCACCCATATTTACACCAATTTCAAGGTATTGTCACTGGTCTCTATTTCTTTTTCTATGGCCTAATATTATCAAACCCCATTTTTTTGGATCCCCTTTGGGACCTATTTGTAACTATTTGTATATCAATCATTTGTATCCCTTTCAAATCAAGGCCTAATTTTGACCAGCAGCTATTTGCCTATCTTTACAGATTGGCCATACCCTGACTCCCTGGGATACTATATACCATCTGGGTTTGCTCCTGGCTCCTCCTTTTGAGGACTTCAGATGCTCAGCTATCATCAGGGCACTCTCCTAATCCCATTATTTGGGACCTTTACCAATTGATGAAATTTGCAATCTATTTTGCCACATACACTGCCAGACGGATCTACACCAATCAGTTGTTTTTAATCTTTGTGCATACAATGAAAGCCCAATTATGACCTAAACTCTGTAAGTACTCACATTTCATATATTATATCATGCGAACTGCAAAAGTATTTTGTAATATTTAGATTTTACAATATATGGTTCTCATATATCCATTCTTGTATTATCAGAGTACCGCCACGGTCGCCTGATCCTTAACACAGGATGGTGTATGCAGACAGTTAAACAGAAGAGAAGGATGGCGCTCAGGTGTGCACTTGTGATGGGAAAAGTACAAATGTTGACCTCAGAGAATGGTCTTTGTAATGGGCCTCAAAAGTTTAATGAACACATACAATAAAAAATAATAAATCAATAAAATTACTTTCAAACCGGACCCTGGAGCCTCTGGATCTCCATAGGGAGCTGTGGGAATCCCTGGTGATAATCGTGGGACTCGCAATGACATCAGGTGACTCCGATGTAAAAAAGGTGCTCCCCCACTTGGATCAGGTGGGCTTCATTCCCTCTCGGGAGGCGAGGGACAATACCTCTAAGGTCCTGAACCTTATCCACGTGGCCCAGTCGACGAAAACGCCCTGCGTATTGCTCAACACGGATGCGGAGAAAGCGTTTGACCGCGTCAGCTGGCGGCAATGGGCTACGTTGATGTCCTGGATAGGGCATATTTACTCTCGCCCCTCGGCCCAAGTGAAGTGTAATGGGGTACTTTCTGCCCCTTTTGACATCTCTAATGGTACCCGGCAGGGATGTCCCCTCTCCCCGCTGCTGTTCGCGCTTTCTCTAGAGCCGTTTCTGGGACGAATACGGGCCAACCCCGACATATCGGGAATTAAGGTTGGTGACCTGGAGTGCAAGGTGTCAGCATACGCCGACGATATGCTCTTCTCCATCACGAACCCGGCGATCTCAGCACCTAATTTGATGAAGGAACTGGAACGGTACGGCCAGTGTTCTAACTTGAAAGTGAACTTTCACAAGTCCGAGGCTCTGGGGGTGGGCGTCCCGGCCCCCCTCTTGGCGCACTTTTCTTCAACGTTGCCTTTCAAATGGACTCAGGGAGCTCTGACATACCTCGGGACCCAGATCCCCTTGGATCTCTCCAAAATCTATGAATTGAACTTCCCGCCCCTCCTGACATATATTCGTGGCCTGCTACAGACTTGGAATACCGGACTGCATTCCTGGTTCGGCCGGTGCAACCTAATTAAGATGTCGATCCTCCCTAAGATTTTGTACCTGCTGCAGGCACTGCCTGTGAGGATCCCGGCCTCATTCTTTGCCCAAACCCACAGCATCTTTGAAATTCATCTGGGCCCACGGGAGGCCTAGGCTGTCTCGTGCCCAGTTGACTCTGCAGAAGCACTCTGGGGGCCTGGCCCTCCCTGATGTAGCTAAATATCATCAAGCGGTCCACCTCGGCCGGCTGATTGAATGGCGGAGACATGGTACGGGTAAATTGTGGGTGCAGTTGGAGAGGGGACAGACTGTCGCCTCCCTGGAGGGGATGCCATGGGTTAGGGGGGAGCTTCCACGGGGCCTCCGGGCGCATCCCACGATAGGCGTGATGATTACAACCACTCGTCACGCTCTTTCCCACACCTCCATATCCACACAGACATCCCCGCTTTACCCGGTCCTGGGTAACCCGGAGTTTTCCCCTGGATTGGAGGACTCGGCTTTCCACGGATTGATGTCCAGGGGCGTTTCTCAAGCAGTCCACTTCCTCAGGGGATCTCGGTGGCCGACGATAGAGGAGCTGATGTCGAGTAGTGGCTCCTTTCGACTGGGGTTCTGGCACGCTGCCCAGGTACACCATTATCTTCGCTCCTTACCAGACCCCTCGTCATTTTCCAGGGACCTCATCCCTCACTGAGGAATACTGCGTGGGGGACGGGAGCCTGCCGGGCATGCTGTCTAAATCCTACGGCCTCCTGCTCTCACCGGGGGAGGAGTATGTCCTCCCTGGATTGGGCAAGTGGGAGCTGGATCTTCAGCTGCATCTCACCCCGGCGCAATGCCTGAAAGTATACACCCTGGCTTTGAAGACCCCGACCTGCGCGAAATTGCAGGAGTTAAACTATAAAATCCTTACCCGGTGGTATAGGGTTCCCTCTATTTTGAACAAAATCTTCCCAGACACGCCAAACCTTTGCTGGAGGTGCCAGAGTGAAGTAGGCACGATACTCCACATTTTCTGGTCATGTCCCCGTCTACGCCCTTTCTGGCAAGCCGTCCGGGCCCTCTTGGGGGAACTATCGGACCGGGAAATCCCGGATACTCCGGAGTTCTTCCTACTTCAGGTCTCCTCTACACCGATCTCGAAAAGTAAAAAATCGATTATCCCCCATGTTCTGAGTGCTGCGAAGGCTTGCATCCCAGTGCTTTGGAAGACGACTAGAGTACCGACTATAGGGGATTGTATGCGCAGGATGGAGGACATAAACAGAATGGAGGACCTCACCCTCACGAGGCAGCATCGCAGGGAACGATACGATAAGATTTGGGGTTTCTGGAATGTCTTCGTGCTCTCTGACAAGGGCAGGTCTCTGATGTGCGGTTGATCTTCACCTCGGGAGTGCCCGTGGGTTTTGTCCATGCGGGGAGTTGCCCCCTCTGCCCCCCACCCCCCCCCCCGTCCCAATCCCTTCACCATCCTTCTTTGTCTTCTCTGTGTGTCACCCATTCTCGGGCTCTGTTCCCACTTATCTTTCCCATCTTTTAGATAAAATTGGGGAGTGACAGCCGGAAACGGTTTTCCTCTCTCCGTAATGCAGGTTTTCCACATGCCTATATTAGTGCCTGGCTATCTGTGAATCGGGTTGGATGTGCCTGCAGCTTCCCCGCCCCCGGGGATGGGTCCTACGATTATGCCAGGACCTTCATTGATCTTCGATCTGCTGTTTTAGTTTGCTTCTCCTTTCAATTATATGTTTGCTACATATGTCTGTATGGTACATGTCACAGATTGTTTCTCGACTGTTGTTCCTTTTCCATAAATAAAAATATTTGAAAAAAAAAAAAAAAAAGGTGCTCCCTGATAGAAGGCTGGAACTTTTGAGGCCCATTACAAAGACCATTCTCTGAGGTCAACATTTGTACTTTTCCCATCACAAGTGCACACCTGAGCGCCATCCTGCTCTTCTGTTTATGGTTGTGTTTTCTTTACTGTTTTTTTGTTTTTTTTGGTTGAGCCAGATGGATTTGTGTCTTTTCCACCTGACTAACTATGTAACTATGTAATAAAAATTATTGGAAATGAAAAAAAGACACATACCCACATGGTGGGTGGAATGAGGAAAGATGGGGGAGAGCTTTGGCAGGTGATAAGAAGGTTCCTATGGTACAAACAACCAATGCAATTCGTACTATTTGTACTGCAAAAAAAATATGCAAAATATGTGCAACATGTGCAAAATGTGACACTGAATTAGTGTTTGCTCACCAATGCCAGAAGTCTGCCAAGCAAAATAGGTGAGTTGAAAGCTTTTGTGCACAAAGAGAACTACTGTATGATTTAATTGGTATTGCTGAATGTTGGCTTCATTCTTCACATGGCTGGGCTATTACTATTCCTGGCTATGCACTCTTTCAGAAAGACAAGGTGAAATGGAAAGGTGGTGTCTGTCTCTATGTGAGAAGTGATCTCCAAGCGAGAAAAAGGATCTAGTTGATGGAGAGTGTGACGAGGCTGAAACAGTATATGTGGAACTGCATATGGGTGTTGCTACTTCAAAGTTAACCATTGGAGTTTGTTATAATGAGGAGGTGGAGACTCAGGTCCTTGCACAGATAGAAAGGGCTGCAAGGGCTGACACAGTGGTGATAATGGGGATTTTACAAACTAGAATTGACAGGAGCAATGGCACTACTGGAACAGTTAAAGGGTAAAAATGTATTAACCTATTACAAGGCAACTTTTTGTCACAGTTCATTGAGGCCCCAGCTAGCAATAATGCTCTGCTGGACCTGGTAATCTCTAACCATGCAAAGCTTATTACTAATGCTCATATAAAATAACATCTAGGTAGCAGTGACCATAACATGATTTCATTTAATGTTAGCTGTAGACAACAAGAACATACTGGAAATGTAAAAGCACTTACCTTTTAAAGAGTAACTTCACTTTTGGTGAGAAAAAACATTCCCCTCTGGGTAATCTATGTACATTGCAGGGATTTTAGCAAACTTTGTTGCAGATTCCTACCTTTTGGTGTTCTGAAGAAATCCCTGTTTATTTGTGTCCATGTGGAAAGTGAATCTCTATGGGAGTGTTGCTGCACCTGCAGGACTCTAATGAAGAAAATTGCAGGGTCTGCATCTCTTTAGACCTGTTTTTCTATTGGGAGTATTTCACCAAAAATTACATTTTTTTTTGCAGGTGATGCCTGAAATCTGACTTGTATTTAAGTGCAGACTTCAAGGAAAATCAACAAGCCAATCACACAAGCAGGAAATTAATTTTCTGGGGGCGTTCTGTACACATTTTGTGTACAGAACATCTCCAGGTAGCCATATTGCATTGCATTTTACAGAAAAATAAAGAGCTGCAGATTGAAAAAGAAAAGGTAATTTTTAATAACATTCAATTACAATATGACTTGTGTAACAACTGTATATAATATATCATTTTTTTATTATTTGCTATTTTTTTCTTACTAAAGTGGAGTTACCCTTTAAGAGAGCAAATTTTCCGAGGCTGAGGTCTGCTCTCCAAAACTTAGACTGGGAATGAATATTGGCATCGATTAACACAGAACAGAAATGGGAATTGTTCAAAACTACTGTATGTGAACACACTGCAAAGTATAGTCCCATGGGCAATACGTTTAAAAGGCTAAAAATAAAACCTATGTGACTCATTGCCAAAGTAAAAAAAAACTTTAAATAATAAGAAATTACTTTTTAATGAAAAAATGAAGGAACACAATCATTTAAACATTACAAAGAATGTAACAGAATTTGTAATAAGGAAATCAAGGCCGTAAAAATTGAAAACGAACAACATATTTCAAAACTGAGTAAACCCAGAAAATTCTTTAAATATATTAAAAGTAAAAAGGTCAGGTCTGAGCATGTAGACCCTTTACAAAATAATTTGGGGTTGGTGACTGCAGACAAAGAGAAGGCAAATGCATTAAATACCTTATTCAGCTCTGTATATACAAGTCCATAATAGAGATATGGACACAGCCCAAATGAACCACTATGACTCAAAACAGTTCAGATATTTTTAGACAGAATAAAGGGAAATAAAGCACCTGGACCCAGTGGCTTACAGCCTAAAATAATTGAGCTCTGTCATTTCAAAGCTTCTGTTTCTAATTTTTAGGGACTTGTTAATGACTGGCATAGTATCACTGGATTGGAGTAGGGCCAATGTGGTGCCTGTATATAAAAATGGGTCAAAGTCTTTACTAAATAACTATAGACCTATTAGTTTAACTTCTATAGTTGGTAAACTGGAGAGTTTAATAAAAGACCACATAGATGACTTTTGGATAGACAAAAAATATTTTAAGCAATAGTCAGTATGGATTCATGAAAGACAGAAGTTGGCAGACAAATCTGATTTCTTTTTATGAGGAGGTAAGTAAAATACTAGACAAAGGATTGGCTGTGGATATAATCTACTTGGATTTTGCAAAAGTGTTTGACAAAGTTCCCCACACAAGGCTAATGCGTAAAAATAAAAGCTACAGACTTGGAAAAATCAGTTTGTAAATGGATATAAAACTGGCTAAAGGACTGTATTCAAAGAGTAGTAGTTAATGATTCATATTGAATTCATACTGAATGGTCTAGGTTTATTAGTGGTGTACCCCAAGGTTCTGTGTTGGGACCCTTACTTTTAAATTTATTTATAAATGATATAGGGTCTGGGATTAAAAGTACTATTTCAGTCTTTGCCGATGGAACCAAGCTATGCAGTGGAATAGCATCCTTATATGATGTCTCCAACGTACAAGCCAACCTCAATGCACTGTTTCATTGGGTGACTATGAGGCAAATGAGGTTTAATGTTGATAAATGTAAAGTTATGCACTTGGGCGTAAACATATGCATGTATCATACATACTAGGGGGGGAACAATTGGTAGAGTAAATGGCGGAGAAGGATCTGGGTGCTCTAGTAGATCATAAGCTTAATAATAGCTTGCAATGCCAAGCAGCGGTCCCCAAAGCAAGCACAATATTATCTTGTATTAATAGAGGTATGAACTGCACAGAGAGAGAGAATTTTGCCCCTGTACAAATCATTAACCACTTAAGCCCCAGGCCTATTTCTGACACTTTTTTGTTTACAAGTTAAAATCAGTATTTTTTCCTAGAAAACTACTTAGAACCCCCAAACATTATATATATATATATATATATATATATATATATATATATATATATATATATGTATGTATATATATATATATATATATATATATATATATATATATATTTTTTTTTTAGCAAAGACTCTGGAGAATAAAATTTCGGTCATTGCAATATTTTCTGTCACGCGGTGTTTGCCCAACGGTCTTTAAAACGCCATTTTTTTGGGAAAAATTAAGAAAAATCACATCGCACTGCATTTTAAAAAAACTAAACAGTAAAGTTAGCCCATTTTTTGTATATTGTGAAATATGATGTCACGCCGAGTAAATAGATACCCAACATGTTACAGTTTAAAATTGCGCACACCCGTGGAATGGTGACAAACTACGGCCAATAGAAATCTCAATAGGCGACGCTTTAACATTTTGTAATGGTTACCAGTTTAGCGTTGGGAGTGTAGCTCTTTTTTTAAATTATTGCTCACTCTCTGGTGATCGCGGGGATACCTCACATGTGTGGTTTGAACAGCGATTTGGTTTGAACGGCGCAACTTCCATATACGTTTTCTTTCGTGCGCGAGCTAACGGCGACGGGGCGGCAAAATTCTTTTTTTTCCTATTTATTTTTATTTTTTTTTTAACTTTTATCACAGATTTTTTTTTAAAAAAAAAATCTGATCACTTTTATTGCTGTCACAAGCAATGTAAACATCCCTTGTGACAGCAATATGCAGTGACAGGTACTCTTTATGGAGGGATCGAGGGTCTAAAAGACCCTAGACCCCTCCACTACACTTCCATGTATTTAAAACGCAGAAAACGTCATTTTTGAAAACACTCGTTTTTTGAATCTGCCGCATTTAGCAGCAGAGTAACCCGGACGTGAGGTCATGGACGCCGCCTCCGTGTTACGTCATCGGAGACCCGATTGAAGCTGCATCCGGCTTAGATCGGGACGCCATCCAGCCGGCGGACGTGCCGGCCGGGTGCTCGGGTCTCCCGTATATTTATTCCAGTTCCAAATACCAGTCAATATTGGCACAAAACCTTCAGGCTTCTGCTAGAAAGCTGAACATGAAGAGGAACATCATCTTTCAGCATGACAACGACCCAAAGCATACATCCAAATCAACAAAGGAATGGCTTCATCAGAAAAAGATGAAAGTTTTGGAATGGCCCAGCCAGAGTCCAGACCTGAATCCCATTGAAAATCTGTGAGGTGATTCTGAAAAAGGGCTGTGCACAGGAGATGCCCTAGCAATCTGACAGATTTGGAGTGTTTTTGCAAAAAAGAGTGAGCAAATATTGCCAAGTCAAGATGTGCCATGCTGATAGATTCATACCCAAAAAGAGTGCTGTAAAAAAAAAATCAAAAGGTGCTTCAATAAAGTATTAGTTTAAGGGTGTGCACACTTATGCAACCATATTAGTTTAGTTACCTCCCTTCACCTAAAAGATTTCAGTTAGTTGTTTAACTGAGTTGTACAGTTTATAGGTCACATTAAAGGTGGAAAACGTTCTGAAATTATTTATCTTTGTCTCATTTTTTTACATCACAGAAATATGGCATTTTATATCCACTGTATATATGTGTATATATGTGTTTGTACTGTATATATAAATATATATATATATATACACAGTATATACAATACTGTGCAAAAGTTTTAGGAAGGTGTGACAAAATGCTGTAAATTAAGAATGATTTTAGAAATAGTTAGTTAATAGAATAGAATAGAAGTTAATTATAATATAAACTATTGTTTTCATGCATATGCCATGGAAACAAGACTAAGCAAATCAACTATGCAATAAAACATAGATACTGGGGAGCAGAAAAATGGCAGCAGGTGCTCTGGACTGATGTGTCAACATTTAAAACTTTTGGCTACAGCACGAGGCAGTTTGGTGAAGGGCTAGAGAGCAATACAATAATGAGTGTCTGGAGGCAACAGTGAAGAATGGTGGAGCTACCTTGCAAGTTTGGGGCTACATTTCTACAATTGGAGCTGGAGATTTGGTTAGGATCAATAGTGTCCTCAAGGCTGAGAAATACAGGCAGATACCTATCCATCATGCCATACCATCAGGGAGCTGGGTGATTGCCCCCAAATGTATTCTGCTGCAGGACAATGATCCCAAACATACAGCCAATGTCATTAAGAACTATCTTCAGTGTAAAGAAGAACAAGAAGTCCTGGGGGGAGATGTTGTTGTTTGTTCACTTGTTTCCTAATATATTTGAATGTACGTTACATATACCGTACATTGGTGGTCTAAGATTGCTTTAAAAGCTCCCATTCACCAGTGCTAAGCACACCAAGCAACACAATGTGAAGCCCAACTGCATGAAACCTAATAGTAAAAAATAAAATAAAAATGCACCTGGTGGTTCTTGACTTTAGGTCAATGTAGCTGAGGGCAGTTTCACCTTAGTTACTGATCTCAGTGAACCCTCACTTTGTTACATGAACACTGCTCTATACTGCTTTAAAAAAATTAACTCCTGTGTCTGTTGTAGTCAAGCTACAATATATTGTTGAAAGTATTAGGATGCCTGCCTTTACACGCACATGAACTTTAATGGCATCTAAGTCCTAATCTGTATAGTTTAGTATTGAGTTGGCCCAGCCTTTGCAGCTATAACAGCTTCAACTCTTCTGGGAAGGCTGTCCACATGGTTTAGGAGTGTGTCTATGGGAATGTTTGACCATTCTTCCAGAAGCACATTTGTGGGATGAGAAGGCCTGGCTCGCAGTCTGCACTCTAATTCATCCAAAAGGTGTTCTATCAGATTGAGGTCAGGACTAGGGATGATCGAACTTTTCAAAAGTTCGGTTCGACCAGAACACCCGAACTTCCCAAAAGTTCGGCCCGGATTTCAGAACCCCATTGAAATCAATGGGACCCGAACTTCGGTAATCAAAAAACACCATTTTGAAGCCCTAAAACCCAATAAATGCCCCTAAAAAATGCCTAGGGTTCTGGGTCATGCCCCAGGGACTATTAATCACACAAAAAAAGTTCTTAAAAATTGTCATTTTTGATAGAGAGCCAATTATTGAAAAAATTATTGAAAAAAAAAAATTAGATTTCTTTGGATTTAGTGTCTGGTGGGTCTAAAAAGTGTACCTGTGAAGTTTCAGCTCTGTAGCATGTCCAAAACCAGAAAAAAAGGTTGTTTGTATTAGAATTAATATAGAATAGGGATATGGCTCCGCTATTTTCACACCTTGGCGGTTTTGTAGCAAGCGTTTTTTTGGGCATTTTTTGGGGGTTATTGGAGGCAGGCATAACATCAGAACTTCTGTATAGGGGTATATATACACTCACATGTATGTATATATACACCTACACACATATAGGTGTGAAAATAGCAGAACAATATGCTTGCGCTAATGAAATTAACACCAATATGTCTCCGCTCCTATCACACCTATATATGTGTATGTGTAAAATACATATAAGTGTGTGTGTATATATACCCCTATACAGAAGTTCAGATGTTTTGCCTGCCTCCAAAGACCCCAAAAAAATGCCCAAAGAAAACCCCTGCAATAACACACCTGGGCGTTTTTTTTTTGGCGCAGGCGTTTTTTTGGGCATTTTTTGTGGGTCTTTGGAGGCAAGCAAAACATCTGAACTTCTGTATAGGGGTATATATACACACACATGTATGTATATACACACATATAGGTGTAAATATAGCAGAACACTATCCTTGCGCTAATGAAATAATTAACACCAATATGTCTCCGCCTAAAAGTGGAAAATAGCACCCTAACTACACTAGATATCCCTTTCCTCACACTAATAATTGCTAAATGACACTTTGAAGCAGAAGTAACAGAACTACTTCCACTCTCTTCCATGTCCCTGTATTACAATGCTAGGAATTTGGCGGGGCGATCTTATATACTGGGGGGGCGTATTCACTAATGATTGGCCTCTGGACCCCCTAGTCACTCCAATCACATTCCTAGCATTCACCTGCCCCCTCAATTTACTGATGGTTCTGGTCCAATCACGGGCTTTTAAAGCCCATTTCCTGTCCCATTGCATTTTGGTTGGGTTCTGGTTGCCGAATTCCGAACTTTTTCAGCAAAAAGTTCAGAATTCGGCCGAATTTCGAACAGCCAATGTTCGGGTCGAACCGATGGTCGACCCGAACCGTTCGATCATCCCTAGTCAGGACTCTATGCAGGCCAGTCAGGTTTCTCCACCCCAAACTCGCTCATCCATGTCTTTATGGACCTTGCTTTGTATACTGGTGCTCAGTCATGTTGGAACAGAAAGGGGCCATCCCCAAACTGTTCCCATAAAGCTGGGAGCATGAAATTGTCCAAAATGTCTTGGTATGCTGAAGCCTTAAGAGTTCCCTTCACTGAAACTAAGGGGCCAAGCCCAACCCCTGAACAACAACCCTGCACCATAATCCCCCCTTCACCAAACGATTTGGACCAGTGCACAAAGCAAGGTCCATGAAGACATAAGTGAGTGAGTTTGGGGTGGAGGAACTTGACTGGCCTGCACAGAGTCCCAAACTCAACCCGGTAAAACACCTTTGGGATGAATTGGAGAGGAGCGTGCAAGCCAGGCCTTCTTGACCAACATTAGTGCCTGACCTCACAAGTGCGCTGCTGGAAGAATGGTCAAACATTATCATAGACACACTCCTAAACCTTGTGGACAGCCTTCCTATAAAAGTTGAAGCTGTTATAGCTGAAAAAGGGATGGCCAACTCAATATTGAACCTCTATTGACTAAGACTGGGATACCATTAAAGTTCATGTGCTTGTAAAGGCAGGGGCCCCAATACTTTTGACAATATAGTGTATGTGCATATACTGTAGCTGACAAGACATTGTATTACCATGTTGGTGCCACTGGTACTTACTAGGTGTATTCACTGATTTTCTCTGAGCTGCTTCTTGGAGGTCAGCTATATTTCTGAGCACCTTTGGGAGTGGTCCACTCTTAGGGCTAAATCGATACTCTAACAAACAGCTGCTAGAAGCGCTTTACTGCTACGGCAGCTGTCCGTTGCTAGCTGGGGTAGGGGGCATTACATGACTCCCCCTTTTTTTTGAACAAACTTTATTTGAAGTGTACAAAATGCACACCTCGTTCATAGTGCTGTACAGCAGTGCGATGCACTGGGCAGCCGTTCAGTGCCATGAGACTCTGTAGGGTGCACTGTGATAAAATGCAGCATGTCTGCATTTTATAACGACATGCTGCTGCACAGCCATAGGCTGCATTGCAGTGTGAATGAGACACATAGGAAACAATCGTCCTTGTGGTGGAAGGCGTTTTACAATGCAATAAAACATCTGTCACTGCACACTGTGTGAACTCAGTTTTAAAGTAAGGTGAAAGTATTCATTCAACATTGCATAATAGTATTACTACACTGTTGTTAAATTTGGCAATCAAATGGCAGGTATGCATATTGCACTTACAGGTGCATCTCATTCAATTCAAAAAGTGAAAGTCATAATTTTTATATAAATGCGTTACACACAGAGTGATATGTTTCAAGCATTTCATTCTTTTAATTTTGATGATTATGGCTTACAGCTAGTGAAAACCCAAAATTCAGTATCTCAGAAAATTAGAATATTACATAAGACCAATAAAAAAGAATATTTAATACAGAAATATTGGCTTACTTAAAAGTATGTCCATATACATTATAGTTTGCACTCAATACTTGGTTGGGGTCATTTTTGCACAAATTACTGCATCAATGCAGCGTGGCAAGGAGGCGATCAGCTTGTGGCACTGCTGAGGTGTTATGGAAGCCCAGGTTTCTTTGATAGCAGTCTTCAGCTCATCTGCATTGTTGGGTCTGGTGTCTTTCATCTTCCTCTTGACAATGCCCCACAGATTTTCAATGGGGTTTAGGTCAGGTGAATTTGTTAGTCAATCAAGCACAGTGATACCATGATCATTAAACCAAGTATTGGTACTTTTGGCAGAGTGGGCAGGTGCCAAGTCCTGCTGAAGAATGAAATCAGCATCTCCATAAAGCTGGTCAGCAGAGGGAAGCATGAGGTCCTCTAGAATTTCCTGGTAGAGGGCTGTGCTGACTTGGAACTTAATAAAACACAACGGACCAATACTAGCAGATGGCATGGCTTCCCAAATCATCACAGACTGATAAAAATGTTGCATTTCATTTGGAAATCAAGGTCCCAGAGTCTGAAGGAGAAAGTGTAGATGCACAGAACCCAAGTTGCATGCAGTCCAGCGTAAAGTTTCCAATGCAGATGAGCTGAAAGCCACTATCAAAGAAACCTGTGCTTCCATACCACCTCAGCAATGCCACAGGCTGATTGCCTCCATGCCACGCCAAATTGATGCAGTAATTCATGCAAAAGGAGCCCCAATCAAGTATTGAGTGCATACTATACTGTACATGGACATACTTTTCAGTAAGCCAATATTTCTGTATTAAAAACCTTTTTTTTTTTTTTTTTTATTGCTCTTATGTAATATTCTAATTTTCTGAGATACTGAATTTTGGGGTTTCACTAGCTGTAAACCATAATCATCAAAATTAAAAGAATGAAATGCTTGAAATATATCACTCTGTGTGTAACGCATCTAGATAAAATATATGAGTTTCACTTTTTGAACTAAATTACTGAAATAAATTAACTTTTTGATGATATTCTAATTTTATGAGATGCACCTGTATCTGACTTTGGAATGTGCTGGCTCTGCAAACTGATGACATTCTACAAGCAATAAAAAAATGCACACACATATACGTGTTTTATACATTGGAGGGAGTGGTAAGTTAACAAACTAATTAAGATTAGTCACACAGGAAATAATCAATATTTCACATTGCAGGTGTCACAGATGAGGTGACAGTTAGTGGTAAAGTGTGTACAGGGGCAATCAGTGGGGAGGTGCACAGGTACTAATAAACAGTGATCATTGTAGATGTTCCTGGGTGTAGTGGTGAGCTAAGGTGCTCTGAAGGGATAGACAGATCTGTCACTGATAGAGATAGAAAAAAGGTGTGTCCCTCTCTTGGCTCATTCAGCTGAAGGTATGTGTTTGTACTTCCCTGTTCCCTGTAGTAGCCTCATGCTTCCGTATGTTTCACATTTACCCATCTAAAATAAAAATAAGCATTTTTAAAATTTGCGTTTTTTTTTTAAGTCTGATATAAAAGAATAAGAAAACGTATGCAAAAACATATTGCATTATTTATACAGGAAGTATTTTTCTTAAGCCAGAATTGCAAGCACAAATAAAAAATAAAAAGCTCAGCTAAAATCAAAATAAAAAAAAGATAAAAAAAAAACAGCTTTTGCTACTATATCCATTATTAATCTGGAGATATCCTCTGCAGTACTTGCCCTCTGCCTCTAGATGTTGAAAGTCTGAGCTGAATGATGGCTTATGATGAACTGATTACATGAAAATGTGATGAATGTTTATGAATCCACCATACAATCTTGCAGAATAAGGATTCATAAACTGTCATCAGTGCACCCCAAGGGACTCAACAAAGATTACAAATTTTTACTTATATATATACAGTGCCTTGCGAAAGTATTCGGCCCCCTCCTTGAACTTTGCGACCTTTTGCCACATTTCAGGCTTCAAACATAAAGATATAAAACTGTAATTTTTTTTGTAAAGAATTAACAACAGGTGGGACACAATCATGAAGTGGAACGAAATTTATTGGATATTTCAAACTTTTTTAACAAATAAAAAACTGAAAAATTGGGCATGCAAAATTATTCAGCCCCCTTAAATTAATACTTTGTAGCGCCACCTTTTGCTGCGATTACAGCTGTAAGTTGCTTGGGGTATGTCTCTATCAGTTTTGCACATTGAGAGACTGAAATTTTTGCCCATACCTCCTTGCAAAACAGCTCGAGCTCAGTGAGGTGCATGGAGAGCGTTTGTGAACAGCAGTTTTCAGTTCTTTCCACAGATTCTCGATTGGATTCAGGTCTGGACTTTGACTTTGGCCATTCTAACACCTGGATATGTTTATTTGTGAACCATTCCATTGTAGATTTTGCTTTATGTTTTGGATCATTGTCTTGTTGGAAGACAAATCTCTGTCCCAGTCTCAGTTCTTTTGCAGACTCCATCAGGTTTTCTTCCAGAATGGTCCTGTATTTGGCTCCATCCATCTTCCCATCAATTTCAACCATCTTCCCTGTCCCTGCTGAAGAAAAGCAGGCCCAAACCATGATGCTGCCACCACCATGTTTGACAGTGGGGATGGTGTGTTCAGGGTGATGAGCTGTGTTGCTTTTACGCCAAACATAACATTTTGCATTGTTGCTAAAGAGTTTGATTTTGGTTTCATCTGACCAGAGCACCTTCTTCCACATGTTTGGTGTGTCTCCCAGGTGGCTTGTGGCAAACTTTAAACTACACTTTTTATGGATATCTTTAAGAAATGTCTTTCTTCTTGCCACTCTTCCATAAAGGCCAGATTTGTGCAGTATACGACTGATTGTTGTCCTATGGACAGAGTCTCCCACCTCAGCTGTAAATCTCTGCAGTTCATCCAGAGTGATCATGGGCCTCTTGGCTGCATCTCTGATCAGTCTTCTCCTTGTATGAGCTGAAAGTTTAGAGGGACGGCCAGGTCTTCGTAGATTTGCAGTGGTCTGATACTCCTTCCATTTCAATATTATCGCTTGCACAGTGCTCATTGGGATGTTTAAAGCTTGGGAAATCTTTTTGTATCCAAATCCGGCTTTAAACTTCTCCACAACAGTATCTCGGACCTGCCTGGTGTGTTCCTTGTTCTTCATGATGCTCTCTGCGCTTTAAACAGACCTCTGAGACTATCACAGTGCAGGTGCATTTATACGGAGACTTGATTACACACAGGTGGATTCTATTTATCATCATTAGTCATTCAGGTCAACATTGGATCATTCAGAGATCCTCACTGAACTTCTGGAGAAAGTTTGCTGCACTGAAAGTAAAGGGGCTGAATAATTTTGTACGCCCAATTTTTCATTTTTTTATTTGTTAACAAAGTTTGAAATATCCAATACATTTTGTTCCATTTCATGATTGTGTTCCACTTGTTGATTCTTCACAAAATATTACAGTTTTATATCTTTATGTTTGAAGCCCGAAATGTGGCAAAAGGTTGCAAAGTTCAAGGGGGCCAAATACTTTCGCAAGGCACTGTATGTATTCAGTTTGGTACTATAATTATGACAGCATTGCACTTGTTTGTTTTTTAGCTTTGGAAGAACTTTCAAGAGTTGTCAGATATACAGTGGAGAGAACAAGTATTTGATACACTGCCGATTTTGCAGGTTTTCATACATACAAAGCATGTAGAGGTCTGTAATTTTTATCATAGGTAGCCTTCAACTGTGAGAGACAGAATCTAAAACAAAAATCCAGAAAATCACATTGTATGATTTTTAAATAATTAATTTGCATTTTATTGCATGACATAAGTATTTAAATACCTACCAACCAGTAAGAATTCCGGCTCTCACAGACCTGTTATTTTTTCTTTTAACCACTTCTGGACCGGAAGGATTTGCCCCCTTAATGACCAGGTCCTATTTTGCAATTCGGCACTGCGTTACTTTAGCCGACAATTGCACGGACGTGCAACGCTGTACCCAAACAAAATTTACATCCTTTTTTTCCCACAAATAGAGCTTTCTTTTGGTGGTATTTGATTACCTGTACAATTTTTATTTTTTGCGCTATAAATAAAAAAAGAGCGACAATTTTGAAAAAAAAAAAAAAAAAAAAACAATATTCTTCACATTCTGCTATATGACATTCTCAAAAAAAAAAGTAAAAATCTAAGTTTTTTAACATTTTAGGCCAATTTGTTTTCTGCTACATATTTTTGGTAAAAAAAAAAATCACAATAAGCGTATTTTGATTAGTTTGCGCAAAAGTTATTGCGTCTACTAACTACGGGAAAGATTTATGTAATTTTTAATGTTTTTTTGCTAGTAATGGCGGCAATCTGACATTTTGCGGCAGACAGATCGGACCACTAACTGACATTTTTGACACTTTTGGAGGTACCAGTGACATTACTACAGTAATCAGTGCTAAAAATATGCACTTTTACTGTAATAATGACACTGGCAGGGAAGGGGTTAACAGTATAGGTGATCAAGGGGTTAAATGTGACCCTAGGGGAGTGATTCTAACTGTGTGGGGGATGGACTTGTGAAATGATCACAGAGACATGCGATCCTATATAGCAGGATCACATGAGCTCTGTGATCATTGCAGGGAGAAGGACGGTCAGCTGTGTTTACAACAGCCGACCGTCCTTCTCTCTCTCTCGCTGACGATCAGGGGTGCACACGCCCCCTAGCACCCTTCAGGAGAGCGAAGTTGACCTACGTCGATTTGCCTGTCTGTGCCACCCTGCCGCAGTAAAAAGGTGGCGGGTGGTCCTGGAACTGGTTAAGAAGCCCTTCTGTTCTCCACTCATTACCTGTATTAACTGCACCTGTTTGAACTTGTTACCTGTATAAAAGACACCCGTCCACACACTCAATCAAACAGACTCCAATCTCTCTACAATGGCCAAGACCAGAGAGCTGTGTAAGGACATCAGGGATACAATTGTAGACCTGCACAAGGCTGGGATGGGCTACAGGACAATAGGCAAGCAGCTTGGTGAGAAGGCAACAACTGTTGGCGCAATTATTAGAAAATGGAAGAAGTTGAAGATGACGGTCAATCTCCCTCGGTCTGGGGCTCCATGCAAGATCTTACCTCGTGGGGCATCAATGACCATGAGGAAGGTGAGGGATCAGCCCAGAACTACACGGCAGGACCTGGTCAATGACCTGAAGAGAGCTGGGACCACAGCTCCAAAGAAAACTATTAGTAATACACTACGCCGTCATGGATTAAAATGCTGCAGCGCACGCAAGATCCCCCTGCTCAAGCCAGCGCATGTCCAGGCCAGTCTGAAGTTTGCCAATGACCATCTGGATGATCCAGAGGAGGAATGGGAGAAGGTCATGTGGTCTGATGAGACAAAAATAGAGCTTTTTGTTCTAAACTCCACTCGCCGTGTTTGGAAGAAGAAGAAGGATGAGTACAACCCCAAGAACACCATCCCAACCGTGAATCATGGAGGTGGAAACATCATTCTTTGCGGATGCTTT
The DNA here is from genome assembly GCF_965119305.1 of Pelophylax lessonae. NCBI lineage: Eukaryota > Metazoa > Chordata > Amphibia > Anura > Ranidae > Pelophylax > Pelophylax lessonae. The sequence goes on from NC_138768.1 coordinate 178,633,640, forward strand.
TCTGCAAAAGGGACAGGATGACTGCACCGTATTGAGGGGAGGATGGATGGGGCCATGTATCGCGAGTTCTTGGCCAACAACCTCCTTCCCTCAGTAAGAGCATTGAAGATGGGTCGTGGCTGGGTCTTCCAGCATGACAAAGACCCGAAACACACAGCCAGGGCAACTAAGGAGTGGCTCCGTAAGAAGAATCTCAAGGTCCTGGAGTGGCCTAGCTAGTCTCAAGACCTGAATCCAATAGAAAATCTTTGGAGGGAGCTGAAAGTCCGCATTGCCCAGTGACAGCCCCGAAACCTGTGCAAATCTGGTCAAGAACTACAGGAAACATATGATTTCTGTAATTGCAAACAAAGGTTTCTGTACCAAATATTAAGTTCTGCTTTTCTGATGTACCAAATACTTATGTCATGCAATAAAAGGCAAATTAATTACTTAAAAAGCATTCAATGTGATTTTCTGGATTTTTGTTTTACATACTGTCTCTCACAGTTGAAGAGTACCTATGATAAAAATTACAGACCTCTACATGCTTTGTAAGTAGGAAAACCTGCAAAATCGTCAGTGTATCAAATACTTGTTCGCCCCACTGTAGATTATTTACCATATTAGTAGGTTTTTTTTTTCCCTGTTTGTGATCAAACCAACAACATGAATCTCGCCAATCTAGGATGCATTATTGTTTTTATTTGATGATAGATGTAATCAGGGCCGTCTTACCACATGGGCACACTGGGCAGTGGCCCGGGGGCCCACTTGCCTGGGGGAGCCCCACCTTCCCAGCAACCCTGCCCCAGCCAAGCATTAGTCCCGTGTGCATCCCGCCGCTGAACTTAGGAGGTGGCAAGCAACTGTCAGCCCTACGCTGCTGTCAGGCCACTTGGGCTATGTAGGGGGAGCCTGCAACTGCAGGAATGCCTAGGCACACACAGGACAGTGGAGTCTGACTCCCGTCCGTGTGCGTTCACCAGGACCCAGGCGCCGATCTTGAAAGCTGTCATTAGCCTGGCACTGCTGTCAGGCTAATCGGGCCGTGGAGAGGTGCCCACAGCAGCAGGAGTGCCTGCCTGCTTTAAAGGTCTGCCAGGAAACAGGCACACACCAGGACAGCCGCAGCACAAGCCGCAAGGGTGGGGGCACTGCTGTAGATGCCTAAAGTGGAAGCCAGCAAGGCAGAAAGGAAAGAAAGACAGAAAGGGTAAGTACTAACTTTTTTTATGTGCAGAAATGAATATTGTCTTTGTATGTTCAGAAAGCCAAAAAATCTGCATGTCACTTTCATTTTGTATACAATTTATGCAGTGCCATCTTAAGAGCCTTAAAGTTGCAGCATTACATTATGTTAATGTTTAAACGCTGATTTTGTTTAAGATGGCACTGCAGAGGTATCAGCTAATCAAGCATTTGCTTAGTTAGCTGACCCCTAGTTAAAGAGGAGTTCCACCCAAAAGTGGCACTCCGCTTATATGCTTCCTCCCCCTCCAGTGCCACATTTGACACCTTTCAGGGGGGAGGGGGGAACATGTACCTTTTTTTGACAGGTACCCTTCCCCACTTCCTGGGAGACAGCACTCAGACTACACTATGAGGTGTCCTCTTTTCCTATGATCCATGGTCTGTTTGCTACTTTATCCATCTGAAGTGGACAGGATCAATCTGACAAGGGATTGGGGGCCAGTGTCTGATGATACGAGATCTATTGCCTTACATGTTCTTATTGGCGGTGAGTTTTCTACCAAAGGGGGAGGATTTCCACGAGGTATGGTGACAGTCTTTTCAAGTTTGTCTCCGGCCAAACACATCCTTCCAGATTGTTTACAACAACTGTTTTGTCACTGGGTGCTATGCATTATATGGATTAGCAGACTGTGAATATGGGACTGCTATTATTGATTTGCAGCACATTTGCAGTACTATTTCAAATTATTTAGCGCCACTAAAAATGGATTTTTTTTAAACGTCTAGCATATTTTAATTTGTCACTTTTATATATAGTGGAAGCTTTTTTTGTGTTTATGATTGTTTTGATTAAGAATCAGTTCATATCAGTCACCACAATCAATTGAATTTAATTGTTGGCGCTGAGTGGATGCATTCATTTCTCTTTGGTGCTTCCCTTTCTTTACATAGTGTAGAATATCAGCTTAGTGTGAATCTAGTGATAGTGTAGTGTGACCATTCATTTTTACTTTAGTGTCAGTTTAATTTGTCAGGGCAGGTTTCCTGCAGTATATATCCGTCAAGGTCTTGCGTTGCCTTCCTGTTGGCAGCCATCTTGGACATGTGCAGACTGCTGTCTCTTATAAACGCTGTTTGCATCATCACTTGTCTGCTGCCTGGGCGTCGCTCAGTGTTGATGTTGCACACCTGACTATATATATCACCTGATGGCTTTCAGACCTTGCCCTTGCATTTGTGCTCCAAGGTGCATCACTGCTAGCATTTCTCTGGTCTCTGTGGTTTCTCCATGCATGACTTGGCTTGGCTGACGAACTTCCTGGTTCTGGATTCCACATCGGCAGACGACCCCGCATCAGACGACGACCTGGCTTCGGCAGACTACCCGCTCCTGGACTCTATCTCGACTTGGATGACTACCTGTTCCTGGACTGAATCCCAGCTTGGATGACTACCCACTTCCGAACTTGACCCAGGCTGTTCTTGATTTGGCTCCTCTCTCTTGCTGTGCGATTATTATTGTTGCATAAATAAATCGCTTTATTTTACTTGCATCTTCATGTGGTCTGGTTTCCTGGCACCCTGACAATATTAGTGCATTACTGCCCATTTAATGCAGTGTATATCGGTGCGCTACTGCACGTTTAATGCAGTACATATCAGTGTATTACTGTACGTTTAATGCAGTATATATGCGTGCATTACTGCATGTTTAAAGCAATATGTTTCAGTGCGTTAGTGCACATTTACCACAGTATATTGCAGTGCATCAGTTCAGTTTTACTGCAGTATATTGTAGTGTGTCAGTGGAGTGTGTCTGTGTAGTGAGTACTCAAGTTAAAGTGCGCCAAACACCACTTTCCATTAATTAACCACTTTCTGCAAACTGACGTACTTGTAGGTCGGCTTGAAGAAGTGGTTGTACTGGGGTGATGCCTGTCTTTTAGAGCCGGCGGTCAGCTTTCTGGAGATAACAACCGATGCGGCAACCACTCGGCCGTTATCCCAGAGAGTGGGAGGGGACATCCGCCGGCTGGTTAGAGTCCCGAACGAAGCTGGATTCAGCTTAGATCGGGTCTCTGATCATGTAACCTGGAAGCAACGTCACAGAGTCACTTCAGGGTTACTCAGCTGTCAACGGCCCCGATTTAAAAAAAAAAACTGTCAGTATTCAAAAATGCCAATTTCGGCATTTTAAATACTTTGAAATGCAGTGGAGGGGTCTGGGGTCTTTTAGACCCCAGATCTCTCCTTACAGAGTACCTGTCACTGCCTCCATCCCCGTGAGCTCGCACACCAAAGAAATCGCATACGTAAGTCGCGCCTGCAAATGTAAACGGTGTTCAAATCACACATGTGAGGTATTGCTGCGATCGTCAGAGCAGGAGAAAAAATGCTAGCAAAACACCTCCTCTCTAACTTTAAACTGGTAACCGTTAAATTTTTTTAAAGCGTCGCCTATGGAGATTTTTAAGTACAGTAATTTGTCGCCATTGCACGAGTGTGCGCAATTTTAAACCGTAACATGTTAGGTATCAATTTATTCAGCATGACATAACTTTTCACAATATACAAACAAATTGGGCTAACTTCACTATTTATTTTTATTTTTTTAATTCAGTGAACTGTATTTTTCCCCAAAAAATTGCATTTGAAAGACCGCTGCGCAAATACTGCCTGACAAAGACAAAAAATATTTAAACGATCTACATTTTATTCTCCAGAGTCTTTGCTAAAAAAATATATATAATGTTTGGGGGTTCTAAATAATTTCCTAGCAAAAAATTTTAACTTGTTTATAGGCTTGGTCCTTAAGTGGTTAAAGTGCATCGATGTACACATTTCCACATCTTTATTACATTTTGTTAATAAACGCCCCCCCCCCCCCCCCCCCATCATGTCTGGAAGGCCAACAAGGAGAGGCAGACGTTCCCATGGCACTATGAGGGGGCCAGCAGTGTCTGTGTCCAGGCAAAGGTGGGTGGACGTGGTCCATCCTCAGGCATAATTTCCTCTGTTTAGTGATGTTGCCCGTGCTATCCAGCCACAGCATATGCAGAAGAGGTGGTGGACTGGCTTACTAAGCCATCCTCATCCTCCTCATCCTCTGTCACCTAAGCAGAGACTAGTCCAGTGGTAATGAGGATGGAGGAGATGATGATGATGAGGTCACTGACGCAACTTGGGTGACAGATAGAGCAGAGGAGGAAAGGGACTGTGAGAGCAGACACCCTATTCCATCACATTGTGAAGCTGTTATCTTCTGGCACCCTCCCCACAGCTCAGCTGTCTGAGACATTTTATAGTTTTTTATAGTTTTATAGTTTTATACTTATAGGCTATACAATAGTGTGCAGACATTGCTCCCACAGTTCCAGGTATAGCCTTTTACAGAAGACCCTCATTTCTAACCCCAGGGGGCAATAATTTGAGTTGAAAATGTAGATATATTGCTAGTCTCATATATATTTTTGTAGATGTATGAATTGCACCTGCTCCTGAAGAAGTGAATCTCACGAAACGCATAGAGAACAATAGGATGCAATCTCTGTGGTTTTTATTATGTATTATTTAGATCTTTATATATATATATATATATATATATATATATACATTTTTGTCCATCATATATATTTATTTTTAAACCAATTTTACAGCGTTTTTAGTATGCCATGGCTCTACTATATCATCTATGTACTAAAGTCACCTCATGAATGTTTCAACTAGGATATAATATTGTTACTATCTATTTACTAGATTTAAATAAATACCTGATTTTATTAAATGCTTATCCTTTTTTGTACATGTATATTATGTTTATATGCAATACATTTACCGGTGGATACACACCTCGTATAAAGTCCCAAACTTCTCCTTTGTTTCTCTCAGATATAGGGATGGAGGCACATTAGCATATGACCCTCATATAAAGTCCCAAATTTTCTCTTTATGCATCTGAGACTTTTTTAGCACATGTGCAGCCGATCGCACTGTTGCAATTTGCAAACTTTGTCTTAAGCACATCAAGCGTGGCAAAAACACCAGTCATTTGGGTACCACATGCTTGACAAGGCATTTAACCTCCCACCACTCGTTGGCATGAGCATCTGAAAGCCACACAAAAGGGACGCAATTCTGTTCCTCCTCCTTACTCAACTCAGTCTACCCCGTCTATACCTCATGACCAGGGGTGGACTGACAACTCATGGGGCCCCTGGGCAATCAGAGATCATGGGGCCCCCTGTGTCCACACTCAAGCCACACAAATCCCCACCTACAAATTGCAGCTCAGCCACATAGAGTGGGCATTTAAATATCTACCACAGCATAGCCTGAATGGAAGTTCCTCGCTTCTTTCTGTAGTATGTAACCTCTCATGGGGCCCCCTACTGACCCTGGGCCCTCGGGCAGTGCCCTAATCCCCAAATGGTCAGTCCGCCCCTGCTCATGACCTCTCAGCAGCCTCCTGACAGGCATGATGGTATAGCGCAGGGTGTCCCAGGTCCTTGCAGCACATCTGCCTGTAGCACAACACCAGCTGTAGACTATAGCCGGCAAATTTCTCTGCCCCATCTGCTACAGGGAAAAATAAAAATTACAGTCACTGCCACCTACATGCTCAGCATTGAAATGCAAGCTTGTCAAAGCTGCTGGCTTTACAACTTCTGCCTTTCCATCTGGTGGATTCTGCCCCCTTCCGTGAATTTGCAGATTGTGCTGTACCACAATGGCAGGTTCCCAGTCTGTATTTCTTTTCACATCACGTGGAAGGCAATGTAGTGGCATCATTAGGCAAGGCAGTCAGCCGCAAAATCCAAGCTACTGCTGACACGTGGTCCAGCAAGCATGGTCAGAGATGCTATATTTCCTTCACAACACAATGGATAATGTCTCCATACAGTTAGTGGTGATGATCTGAGATTTATCAGCTCTACCCCCTCCTCCCCCATGCCCTCCTCTGCTGAATTGTCCTATGAACCTCAAATACCCCCTAAGCGTTCAAGGGGCTATTTAATAAGTCATGCTAAAAGGTGCCATGCAGTACTTCATTTGTTATGTCTAAGGGATTTGAACCACGCTGGAGAAGAGATTCTTGTAGCTCTACAGGGGCAGGCCCAGAGGTGGTTCATACCACACCAGCTGGAGCCAGGAATTGTGGTGTGCAATAATGGCACAAACCTCCTGTCTGCCCTTAGACAGGGAAAGGTGACACATGTGCCATGCCTGGCACATATACTCAGTTTGGTGGTGCAGCGTTTCCTAAATAGGTACCCAGGGTTGGAAGATCTGCTAAAGCAGGTAAGAAGAGTCTGTAGCCATTTCAGGCCTTTATACACAGCCAGTGCTAGGTTGGCTGGAATTCAGTGGAAATTGCACCTGCCCATAAACTGCCTGATTTGTGACATGCCCACCAGGTGGAACTCAACTTTGGCAATGCTGCAGTGGCTGTACATGCAGCAGAAGGCCATCAACAAGTGCCTGTGTGAGTATGGTGCAACAACATCCTCAGGCCAGCTCAGCTTCTTTTCCCCACGCCAATGGATGCTGGAAAAGGATGCATGCACTATACTTTCACCATTTGAGGAGGCCACAGGGATGGTGAGCGGTGACAATGCATGCATCAGTGATACAATCCCTGTTATGTTCCTGCAGTAGCAGACTCTGCATGCTATTATGGACAGGACACTTGAGGCAGAGCCTCAAGAGGAGGAGTGGAAGAGGAGGACTTCCTTTCCTCTCAAAGCCTGCTTTATGCAGACATCATTCTTCCTATGCCAAAGAATGAGCAAGAGAAATGGGAGGAGGAGGAGGATGATTCTGGCAGTTTTGGAGGCATTGAGGCAGAGTAAGACATGAATCAGCCCTCAATAGATGGTTTTCCATCCCCAGAACCCTTGGGAGTAGTACGTGGTTAGAAGGAGGCAGTTCCAGATGATGTAATCCTCAGTGACCCCGAGCAGTCTGTTTCTCATGCCTCCGCAAACTTGCGGTGCGTGGGCTCCCTCATGCTTCAAAGTCTGCAAAAGGACCCAAGAATAAGTGGCATCAAGGAGAAGGATCACTATTGGTCGGCAACCCTCCTTGACCACCGTTACAAGGGAAATATCGCAGAACTCATCCCGTCCCCACAGAGGGTGCAGAAAATAAAATCTCTTGAGGACACTTTAAAGAGGGGTTTATCTAGTTCTTTTCCCCACTCTGGTAGGTTACAGTGTCGTGGAAAACGTAGTTTTGAGGCTTCTGTTAGTCAAGAGAGGAGCGGTGGAGAAGGGGGCCGCCTAAGTGATGTATTTCACAATTTTTTTGGTCCTCGCTGACCAGGGCCCTCAGCTTCCACATCCCATCCCATGGAATCTCTACAAGACTTCTAGGCTTACTAGCGTTGTGGGCGTTGATTAATCTGAAATATTTTTTTTTGTGTAGGTTTCATGGGCATAATTAACACCCAAAGACCAAATTTTCCACACCTTTTGGACAGGCGCATATTATTTCAATTTTTCACAGCAAGGCCAATTCTTGCTTTCATCAAGAGTACCTCTATAGGGTTGCGGTGCAAAGGCGCCAGATACACCCAAAGACCAATTTGTCCACATCTGTTTGACAGGTGCATATCATTTCAACTTTGGCAGCAAGGCCAATTCTTGCTTTCATTAAGAGTATCTCTATAGGGTTGCGATGTGAAGGCGCCAGAAACACCCACAGACCACTTTTTCCACACCTGTTTGACAGGTGCATATCATTTCAATTTTTGACAGCAAGGCCAGTTCTTGCTATCATCAAGAGTACCTCTATAGGGTTACGGTGTAAAGGCGCCACAGACACCCAAGACCAATTTTTCTGCACCTGTCTGACAGGTAAATATAATTTCAATTTTTGACAGCAAGGCCAATTCTTGCTTTCATCAAGAGTACCTCCATCGGGTTACATTGTGAAGGCGCCACTGACATCCAAAGACCAATTTTTCCACACTTGTTTGACAAGTGCATATTATTTAAATTGTTGACAGCAAGGCAACTCCTGCTTTCATCAAGAGTACCTCTATAGAGTTACAGTGTGAAGGCACCTTTGACACCCAAAAACCAATTTTTCCGCTCCTGTTACTATCCAAAGTCTGCAGAAGAGACACCAGAATTTACCCAAAAAATCTCTAATCTTGTTCCTAGTGCACTACATTGTGGAGCCTCATCATACAGACTGGTTCCCCAAGCCTGTATTACAAAATAAAGAAAGCTTGCAGGGAAAATTGAATTTTTCTGGCTTTATATTGCAATTATTTCTGCAGAAGCTCCTTTACACAGTAAAGATGTGCCACTTTACAGGTAGACTAAGGGGACCCCCAGGCACAATATTAAAAATAATTTTTCATTTTTATTGTTATTTCTCATTTTGATGCTTTCACTTTAAGCATCGGTAAATCACTGCTAATTTAAAAATGACTTTTTTTACAAACTTTTTTTTATTGATACATGTCACCCAGGGCAGTACCCAGATTCCCATCTTGCTGGTATGCTGGCAGATATCAAAAGCAGACAGTAGCAGGCTTCATACAAATCAGTATCATCACTGCGACTTTCCGCTCCAAGCTTACCACTGCAGCCAATCTCCATTCATACTATAGAGAAGAAAATAAGAAAATAAACTGGAATATAAAATTTAAAGACAACCTGACCAAAGATGAGAGGCTGACATTGAAAAAATTAAGGGAAATTCCCATCCTCAATATTAAAAGAAGTGATAAAGGAGGCACCAAAGTTCTACTTACAGAAGAAAAATATGTACAAGTAACTTGACTTTTAAATGATTTATCTATTTATAAAAGACAGATGAATAATCCATTCTCTGATTTAGTCAGAATAGTGAATAATAAGCTAAAATGGGCTAAAGAAGCAGGCTTTATTTAAAAAAATGAGCTAGAGCACCTAAGAGTGGGAAATTACAATACACAATTTTTTTATATAATACCGAAGATTCACAAAAATTATTTTAACCCACCAGTAAGATCTATAGTATCAGTTGCTCAAGGTCCACAAGAAAAGTTTGGTAAATACATTGATTCAGCAATAAAAAGAAGTGGTGCCGAAGCTGCCATCATATGTGTATAATACAAAGGATGTCCTTTTTAAGATGTGGGATGTAAGAATTTAAGGTGAATGCCTTTTGTTGAGGATTGACGTGTAGTCACTATATACGTCAATTCCCCACCATTGAGGGATGAAAGTGGTCATCCCATTTCCTGGATGTACGTTTTAGGAAACTGGGGGCCCAAAATGAATTCATAAATGGCCTTCTTAATACGGCTTTACCAAACCTCTCTGTGTATGACCCGGCTTGTCTGACTCTGCCTATCTTCCAGTATTCCCCCGAGGCTTCCAAGTTGCTGCATTGGTCCAACTACTTCCAGGACACCTGCCTCCTTCTGGAACTCTACTCTACCAGCAGTCCTGCAGCCTGCACGTCCACTGGCACTCATGCACCGATATTTTGAACATTTAAAGTTTTGCAAAATGAACAAAAATTTCGACACAAATCTGTTACTGAATATGTTAAGGTTTATTTATTAACATTTTTACCATTAAGGGCTTGTTCTTCACACCTTAACTGCATGAAAACTGATAGGAAAACTGCACTTGCAGGGACATCAGAAATTCACATCATCTGATAGTTAATGATGCAAAAACTGCTGCAGTAGTGCACTTACTCACTGCAATATTTTTTTTAAATCACTACTGCAGTGCAGTCAGTGCAAAACTGCTAGAAAAAAAGCTAGACAAACAGCTAGACAGTGGAATGGAGTTAGTGGACTTCTGCTGCAGTGGTGCACTCACTGCAATGTTTTTAAATCACTACTGGAGTCAGTGCAAAACTGCTAGAAAAAAGCTAGACAACAGCAAGACAGTGGATTGGAGTTGGACTGGAGTCAGTGGACTACTGCTGCAGTAGTGCACTCACTGCAATGATTTACTGCAGTCAGTGCAAAACTGCTAGAAAAAAAGCTAGACAACAGCTAGACAGTGGACTGGACTGGAGTCAGTGGACTACTGCTGCAGTATTGCACTCACTGCAACTACTGCAGTCAGTGCAAAACTGATAGAAAGAAAGCTAGACAAACTACTACTACTACTACTACTACACCTTTCAATACTCCCAGTTAAGTATAACAATATTATACTGCAGAAAGCATAACATTTCAGCATGTTCATGTTCACCTGTTAAAGGGCTTCTGTTTTTTTCATATAATGCTGCCACTTAATTAACATGCTCACTTGGTACAGGATGAGAGGAGGACAGAGGAGCAGAGAGAAAGAGGTATCTTCTAGCATGGGGAGCAAGTATTTTGTAGTGTGCCTCCTTTTCTTTCCACCACTGAAGAGGATCACCATTTCTTCTGTCAATTACTGGTTCCTTCAAATAGATTGATAGATTCAAATAGACAGATAGTTCATCATCTAGGCTCATTATTGCAGATTCAGAAGAATCCTCCACATGAGGCCCCAATAAAACACTGAAAATGTAATGATCAATTCGACCACGATGAAGAAGATTCTCTTCTGTTCATTGTCATCTTTTTGGACATTTTTCTGTTTTTGCAGCATGCTGCTCTTTCAGATTATAAAAATGCTGTTCTGGACTTGTCTTTTTGGCAGTAACCTTCTGCACCTCTTGTTGAATATCTTCTGTTAGCCAGTGTTTTGCCTTGGCCAATACATCATCAGAAGAGAAAGCATTGTTCTTGTATCGAGGAATCAAAAGACTTGCCAGCACAAGATTTTTAATCTCTTTATGCTTCTCAAAACATATATCAATCAAAGCTCTCTGGCTTGACAGACCTTCGTTTGAAAGTTGGAGGGTGTTGTGTTCCATGACACTGAGGTCTGACATATCAGCAAGCATTTCTTTCCGCATGTTTTCTCCGCTGTCTTGAAGAAGCACAAGCAATACTCTGTCTTTGTTGATTCCCCAGTCTTCAAGTATGCCTAGAAACATTTCTCTACTAAACTCAGCGTGGAATCCTTGCATCACTTTTGTGTTCAACACCAATTGCCGTTTTGTCCATCCGCTGTCAATGAAGTGGCATGTAAGAATCATTAGTGACTCTGTTTGTCCTGACCAGCAGTCAGTTGTGAATGAGAGTGAGTTGCCAGCATTCTCTGGTTGCGGCATAGCCTTTACTTTCTGAACGACCTTTTGGTGAATCTTTCCCAGCATTTCGGTTTGAGAATACTTCTCACTCTTCAGTGTGTACCTTGGCTCAAGTATGGACATCAACCGCCTAAATCCTGAGTCAGACACCATTGTAAATGGCTGGATATCAGTGACAATCATCTCTGTGATTACTCTGTCCAGCAGTTGGGATCTTCCATCTGAATCTAGACAGTGACATCTGTTTTTTTTTTTCACAAACATATCTGTTATTGCTGCCTGGGATATTTCATAATCACATTGATATTCATTTTGTTTTTTCTGTGCTGCATGATACAATTCAATATGATGAACTCTTAGATGTGCCCAAAGATTTGACGTATTTTTGTTTTTTGCAGTTACTGATCCCATGCTTATATGGTTTGTACATGTTTTGAACACTGAGGCTTTTCCTGGAGAAGGTTGAGACAAGAAATAGTCCCAGACCACACTTTTACTTTTTCTTTCCTCATCCATCTCCATTTCAACTTGAAAGACACAAAAAAGATTAAAGAAATGGCTTGCTGAAGTTGCTGCTGCTGGCACTGGCACCCTGTTGTAGGTTGGTGGCTGACGCCTGGCAGTGTGGGTTGCCTGCTGGCACCCTGCTGTGGGTTGGTGGCTGACGCCTGGCAGTGTGAGTTGCTTGGTGGCACCCTGCTGTGGGTTGGTGGCTGACGCCTGGCAGTGTGAGTTGCTTGCTGGCACCCTGTTGTGGGTTGATGGCTGGTTATCAGTGACAATCATCTCTGTGATTACTCTGTCCACCAGTTGGGATCTTCCATCTGAATCTAGACAGTGACACATGTTTTTTTTCTGAAACATATCTGTTATTGTTGCCTGGGATAGTGGAGGAGGTATTTCAAAATCACATTGATATTAATTTTGTTTTTTTTTGTGCTGCATGATATAATTGAATATGATGAACTCTTGATGGGCTCAAAGGATCACCACTTCTTCTGTCAATTACTGGTTCCTTCAAATAGAGCATTACTGATCCCATGCTTATATTGTTTGTGCATGTGTTGCACACTGCTGCTTTTCCTGGAGATAGTTGAGACGAGAAATAGTCCCAGACCACACTTTTACTTTTTCTGTCTTCATCCATCTCCATTGCAATTTGAAAGAGACAATAAGGTTAAAAAAATGTCTGTCTGGCTGCTTGCACCCTGCCCTGCTGTGGGTGGCTTGCTGGCATCCTGTTTTGAGTCGGTGGCTGACGCCTGGCAGTGTGGTTGGCTGGCTGGCACCCTGTTGTGGGTCGGTGGCTGATGCCTGGCAGTGTGGGTGGCTTGCTGGCACCCTATTGTGGGTCGGTGACTGACGCCTGGCAGTGTAGGTGGCTTTCTTGCACCCTGTTGTGGGTTGGTGACTGACACCTGGCAGTGTGGGTGGCTTGCTGGCACCCTGTTGTGGGTCAGTGGCTTACACCTGGCAGTGTGGGTGGCTGGCTGGCACCCTGTTGTGGGTCAGTGGCTGACACCTGGCAGTGTGGGAGGCTGGCTGGCACCCTGTTGTGGGTCAGTGGCTGATGCCTGGCAGTGTGGGTGGCTGGCTGGCACCCTGTTTTGGGTCGGTGGCTGACGCCTGGCAGTGTGGGTGCTTTTCTGGCACCCTGTTGTGGGTTGGTGACTGACACCTGGCAGTGTAGGTGGCTTGCTGGCACCCTGTTGTCGGTCAGTGGCTGACGCCTGGTAGTGTGGGTGGCTGGCTGGCACCCTGTTGTGGGTCAGTTGCTGACACCTGGCAGCGTGGGTGGCTGGCTGGCAACCTGTTGTGGGTTGGTGGCTGACGCCTGGCAGTGTGGGTGGCTGGCTGGTGGCACCCTGTTGTGGGTCAGTGGCTGATGCCTGGCAATGTGGGTGGCTTGCTGGCACCCTGTCGTGGGTGGCTGGCTTGGTGTCACCCTGTTGTGGCTGACTGGCTTGCTGGAACACTGTGGTGGGGGGCTGGCTTGGTGTCACCCTGTTGTGGGTGGCTGGCTTGCTAGAACACTGTGGTGGGTGGGTGGCTGGCTTGGTTTCACCCTGTGGGTGGCTGGCTTGCTGGAACCTTGTAGTGGGTCAATGGCTGGCAGCTGGCACCCTGCTGTTGCTGGCTGGCTGGCACCCTGGTGGGTGACTGAGGCCAGGGCCTGTGGGTGGCTGGCTGGAACCATGACCGGATTGCAGCTGGCTGCACACGAGGCAGAACGTTTTCAGTGAGCCGGAGAATGGCGTGGGAGCCGGTCTTTGAAGGCAGAACGTGTGCAGCACGCCAGAGAATGATGTCACATGTGCGCCACGCACAATATCGCCAATATTGGTAACTTCCGGGGCTGATTCCGATATATCGGGGAATGTGCATATCGGTGTTGTCGATAATCGATCAATCCCTACTTACAACCCCTCCTTCCTTCACCAGAGCTTCCCCTAATTTTACCTAGCTAATGCCGTAAACAAGACAAGTGGAGTGGATTTTGCTTTTCAAAACGTTTAGATTTCTCCCCTTCCAAAATACTCAGGGACCCGGAAGGTCATTACTGGTTTGTACTGTCCTGACATTTCAGGGCCTCAAGAAGTGAGATAGGCCAGTGGTCCTCAACTCCGGTCCTCAGGGCCCACTAACAGGCCAGATTTTAGGTATTACCTTGGGGAGATGCAGACTAGAGTACTGCAATCACTGAGCAGCAAATGATATCACCTGGGATGTATTTCAGTTATCTTGCAAATCTGGCCTGTTAGTGGGCCCTGTAGGCCAGGGTTGAGGACCACTGAGATAGGCTGTCAGTACATCAGGTGTGACTAGGTGTGATCGATTTTCAATGATTGGCCCCATAGCTTGTAGACTCTAAAACTTTCACACAAACAAAATAATATCCACTAATTTGGGTTATTTTTACTAAAGATATGTAGCAGTATAAATTTTTGGCCCAAATTCATGAAAAAAATTACTTATTTGCAAAATTTTATAATAGAAACTAAAACAAAATGTTTTTTTTTTTTTTCAAAATTTTCGCTCTTTTTTCACTTATATCGCAAAAAACAAACAAACAAAAAAAACAGTGCTGATTAAATACCACCAAAAGAAAGCTTTATTTGTGTGAAAAAAAAATGATAAAAAATTTGATTGGGTACAGCATTGCATGATTGAATAATTATCATTCAAAGTGTGACAGCACAGAAAGCTGAAAATTGGTCTGGGCAGGAAGGGGGTGAAAGTACCCTGTATTAAAGGGGTTAAGGGTCAAATTTCAGCCTTGTCGTTTTTTTTCCAGAGACCGATTGCTTTGCATTCCTTGGTTCAAACCTTTGTTCAAGGAATGTTACGTATGCTTCCACCAGTGGAGCCACCATTGTGTTCTTGGGATTTAAATTTGGTGTTGGCAGTTTTACATAAACAGCTTTTTGAGCCCATGAACCTCATGAGCCCATGAGCTCATGGACACAGAAAAACAAACAACTACCGTATACTGGAGTATAAGCCGACCCGAATATAAGCTGAGGCACCTAATTTTACCACAAAACCGGGAAAACGTATTGACTCGAGTATACAGTAAGCCTAGGGTGGGAAATGCAGCAGCTACTTGACCCAACTGGATCACCACAAGACCCAAAACAGGGGCTGCGGGCATGGTGCAGGGGCTGCGCACATAGTACAGGAGATGCAGGGATGTGGGCATGGTACAGGAGATGGTAAAGGCATGGTACAGGCATGGTACAGGAGATGGTATAAGAGATGGTACAGGCATGGCACAGGAGATGGTACAGGCATGGCACAGGAGATGGTACAGGCATGGCACAGGAGATGGTACAGGCAGGGCACAGATGGTACAGGCATGGCACAGATATGGTACAGGCATGGCACAGATATGGCACAGATGGTACAGGAGATGCAGTGCTACGGGCATGGTACAGGAGTCTCTTACATTTTAAAATGGCGCCGCCCGGTGCCAACACGTCAGGGGCCCTTCCGTGCGGCGGCAGCGCATGCGCACTGACCGGGGAAAAGGTAAGTGAGACCGTGACTCAAGTAAAAGCTGAGGGGGGCTTTTTCAGCATGAAAAAACATGCTGAAAAAGTCAGTTTATACTCGAGTATATACTGTATATCTTCAGAATAATAAAAGGTAGGAATCTGAAACAAGGTTTGTTAAAATCCTTACAATGTACACAGATCACCCAGATGGGATTTTCTTACCAAAAGTGGAGTTACTCTTTAAGGCTTTAGAACAACTTTAAAATAGGAATCAAAAGATGTTGGTCTGTGGCTTAACTATTTTCTTCCCCGAAGATCATGAAGTTTTAAGCAACCTAATGCTTCTGTATTAACCATGCCAACTGCTTATAAAAAGGCATTTCCTTTTCTTTTAACAATAGCCAGAGCGCGCGGCCTAATTCCTGCAAATGAAAACATGAATGTGCGTTGTACAGGAGCTCATTCGATTTCGAAATGTCTCAAAAAGATAACACAACAAATGAACCATTGGAGGAGTAGTATGGTAAAATTGGATAAAATGTTGCCGTGGCACCTATAATACCTGGATAAGCAGATATGAATAGTTTTGACAGTTTTTTTTTTGTTGCCACACTTTAAAGGATCAGGGCATGGCCGTAGCAGCAGGGATCGCCATTGTGACTTCATGTTTAGCTCCAGGGGGCCCACAGCTTCCTGCTGTCATCTTACATGCTGCATTTTTCTCCCACAAAATCCCGGAGACAGAATCCAGGTCCAATCCGCCTTATGTCTCCCAGGGCCCCAGTCGAGTTCTGTAATCCAGTCCCAAGCTTCCAGTTTGCCTTCTCCCTGGACTCCAGTCCACACCCCTCCTCCATTCTCATTGGCTGGAGAGAAGCCATGTGGGCCTGAGTTTCCTCGGAGGATCGTGACTGAGCAGCCTGGGATAGAGAAGTTTGGTGCTCACTGCTGGCAGTGTACTGACAAAGGCAGGGGTACAATGAGCTGCCTCTCTGCCACACAAAACAGAGAAAGGCAGGAAGAGAGCGCTGCCTAAAAGGACCTATGTAATGTAGGTAAGAGAAAGACTTTGCTGCGAGTAGTGTCCGATCCCGTGGGAACAGCTTGGAACAGACACACTGCCCCCCAAAGCACCTGGCCTGTCAACACTTACAGACAGAAACGTTACTTAAAAGATCCCTTAACACCCCCTGAGGGGCCCCAAGGGGTTTCAGGCTCCAGGGGCCCCAGATTTTATTTTGTAAATTTGAGCAGTATCAGGGGGGGAATGGGCTTTACCATTACCAGGGGGGAGGGGGGCATGTAATTACTAGGATGGTGGAGTGGGGGGGGAGGGTACCCATGTCATTAAACATTACCACGACTTAATGCTGCAACTTTAAGGCTCTTAAGATGGCACTGCATAAATTGTATACAAAATGAAAGTGACATGCAGATGTTTTGGCTTTCTGAACATACAAAGACAATATTAATTTCTGTGCATTAAAAAATTGGTAGTACTTACCCTTTCTGTCTTTCTTTCCTTTCTGCCATGCTAGCTTCCACTTTAGGCATCTACAGCAGTGCCCCCGCCCTTGTGGCTTGTGCTGCGGCTGTCCTGGTGTTTGCCTGTTTCCTGGCAGAACTTTGAAGCAGGTGGGCACTCCTGCTGCTGTGGGCACCTCTCCATGGCCCGATTAGCCTGACAAGCAGTGCCAGGCCAATGACAGCTTCCAAGTTCGGCGTCTGGGTCCTGGTGAATACACACACGGATAGGAGTCAGACTCAATTGTCCTGTGTGTGCCTATTTCCGTGGAGGCGGACAGGCATTCCTGCAGTTGCTGGCTCCCCCTCCACAGCCCAAGTGGCCTGACAGCAACGCAGGGTCGACAGCTGCATGCCACCTGCTAAGTTCAGCGGCGGGATGCTATCAAACCTAGTGCGTACATCAAAGTTATTACTTTCACTGTGTGATGCATATTAACTGGTTGCTGACAACAAACCGTGCATTTACTGTGGCAGTGTGGCTCTCCCAGGCAAACCGACGTAGGGCTACGTCGGTCGTGAGCCTGCAGCTCATCAACAAGGAAGCCGATCCACGGGTCAGGTGGCTCTGATTGCCGGCTGACACCCGTGATCAATCCCCGCTGAGAGAGAAGGACGGGCAGTTGTTGTAAACACAGCTGACCGTTCTTCTCTCTGGAATGATCATAGAGCCCCATGATCCATCTATATAGGATCACAGGTCTCTATGGTCATTCCACAAGCCATGCCGCCCCACAGTTAGAAACAAGCCCCTAGGAACACATTTAACCCCTTGATCACCCACACTTCCCTGCCAGTGTCATTATTACAGTAACAGTGCATATTTTTACCACTGATTACTGTAGTAATGTCACTGGTCCCCCCAAAAATGTCAAAAATTTCAGTCAGGGGTCCGATCTGTCCGCCGCAATGTCGCAGTCCCACAAAAAAAGGCAGATCGCCGCCATTACTAGTAAAAAAAAAAAACAATAAAAATTACATAAATCTTTCCCGTAGTCAGTAGACACAATAACTTTTGTGCAAACCAATCAAAATACGCTTATTGCAATTTTTTTTTTTACTAAAAATATGTAGCAGAAAACAAATTGGCCTAAAATGTTAAAAAAAATTTGATGTTTCAATTTTTTTGGGGGGGAATGTTATATAGTAGAATGTGAAAAATATTGTTTTTTTTTTTTCAGAATTGTCGCACTTTTTTTGTTTATAGCGCAAAAAATAAAAATCGCACAGGTGATCAAATACCACCAAAAGAAAGCTCTATTTATGGGCAAAAAAGTCATCAATTTTCTTTAGGTACAGCATTGCACGACCACGCAATTGTCCATTAAAGTAACACAGTGCCGAATCGCAAAATACGGCCTGGTCATTAAGGGGGAAAATATTCTGGTCCAGAAGTGGTTAATGTCATGCTGTCAGCAGGTCTGTAATTTTTATAAATTGTAAACCCTTAACATTTTTCTTTTTTCTTTTCTCTATTGTTTACCAACATGCTGTGGCCTTCCAAATATATTGAACAATGTTTAATCTATTTGTGTGTAAATGAGGATACAAATTAGCCTAAAATCACATAAAACACAAAAATAAATTAACATAAATTCTATAAAAATCATATATTAAACACACTTATCAAAATACAGCATTTTAAATGACAGTTGTCCTTTAGGTAAACATATAGGATATTATGACCTACTTTTTTTCTACTGTAGTTCCAAAAAAGAAATCTACAGGAAAACTGTTTTAAGTATGTTTTATGTTTATTTGTTGTTGTTGATAGATAGATAGATAGATAGATAGATAGATAGATAGATAGATAGATAGATAGATAGATAGATAGATAGATAGATAGATAGATAGATAGATAGATAGATAGATAGATAGATAGATAGATAGATAGATCTATATATATCAATCAGCCATACCATTATGGCCACTGACAACGACAAGTAAGGTGAATAAAATAACATTATCTTATTGCAATGGCACCTGAAAGTGGGTAGGATACATTAGGCAGCAAGTGAACATGCTGTCCCTGAACATGACCTGTTGAAAGCAGAAAAAATGGGCAAACGTATGGATTTAAAGGGTAACTCCACTTTCATGGGGAAAAAAATTAGCAAATAATGAAAAAAATAAAATAGCGTATACAATTGCGACACAAGTCATATTGTAATTAAATGTTTTTAAAAATTACCTTTCTTTCTCAATCTACAGCCTCTGTAATTTTCTGAAAATGCAATGCAGTTTGGCTACCTGGAGGTGTTCTGTACACAGAATGTGTATAGTACGTCCCCCAGAAACGTAATTTCCTACTTGTGTGATTGGCTCACCAATTTTCCCAGAAGTCTGCACTAAGATGCAAGTCAGATTTCCGGCATCCCCTGCAACATAAATGTAATTTTTGGTCAGATACTCCCATTAAGAGTATGTCTAAAGGCATGTAGACCCAGCAGCTTTCCTCATTATAGCTCCGCAGGTGCAGCAACTGATTAATATTTATGGAACCACTCCCATTAGACCCACTTGGCACAGAGGAACAAACAGTGATTTCTTCAGAATAACAAAAGATAGAAATCTGCAACAAAGTTTGTTAAATTCCTTGCAATGTTAAGAGATCACCCAGAGGGGAATGTTTTTTTTATCAACAGAAGAGGGCTTACACATTAAGCAACTTTGACAATGACCAAATTGTAATGGTTAGACAAATGGGTCAGAGCATTTCCAAAAATGTGTGCTCTTGTTGGATGTTTCTGGTTTGCAATGGTCAGGAGCTACCAAAAGTAGTCGAAAGAAGGAGAACCAGATAACCAGCAACAGGATCATAGGTGGTCAATAGGGACGATCGAACGGTTCGGGTCGACCATTGGTTCGACCCGAACATTGACTGTTCGAGGTTCGGCCAAATTTAGAACTTTTTGCTGAAAAAGTTCGGAATTCGGCAACCAGAACCGACCAAAATGCAATGGGCCAGGAAATGGGCTTTAAAAGCCCATGATTGGACCAGAACCATTAGCAAAAGCCAATTGAGGGGGCAGGAGAATGCTAGGAATGTGATTGGAGTGACTAGGGGGTCCTAGCCCCCGCCAAATTCCTAGCATTGTAATACAGGGACATGGAAGAGAGTGGAAGCAGTTCTGTTAATTTTACTTTAAAAGTGTAATTTAGCATTTATTAGTGTGAGGAAAGGGATATCTAGTGCAGTTAGGGCGCTCTTTTACACTTTAGTTAGATGCAATAATGTAGTTTCTGTAGGGAAAGTGTTAAGTGTAAGGGGACTGTAGTGTAGTGTAGGGTTAACTGACACTGACTGCTATGGCAGGGTGACAAAACCCTTCCATATCAGGGTGACCGCTATAGAGAAAAGCTAGTTTCTCTTAAGTCACATTCGGTGCACTAATATGGCTTCTCGCCAGTCAGCCTGCTTTTTGGCTGCAGGCGTTTATAGGGATTTTTTGAGCACATGTTTGGAGTCAGGCATGACATCTGAACATGTGTATAGGGGGTATATATACACACCCATGTATGTATATATACACCTGCACATATATAGGTGTGAAAGGAGCAGAAAACAGTACTTGCGCTAATGAAATAATTAACACCAATATAGTTACGCTCCTATCACACCTATATATGTGTATGTGTAAAATACATATAAGTGTGTGTGTGTATATATATATATATATATATATATATATATATATATATATATATATACCCCTATACAGAAGTTCAGATGTTTTGCCTGTCTCCAAAGAACCCAAAAAAATGCCCAAAAAAACGCTAGCACCAAAAAAAAACCACCCAGGTGTGTTGTTGCAGGCATTTTTTGGGGGTTTTTGGAGGCAGGCAAAACATCTGAACTTGTGTATAGTGGTATATATACACACATACTTATATGTATTTTACACTTACATATATATAGGTGTTATAGGAGCGGAGCCATATTAGTGTTAATTATTTCATTAGCGCAAGCATATATTTCTGCTACTATCACACCTATATATGTCTAGGTGTATATATACATATAAGTATGTGTGTATATATACCCATATACAGAAGTTCAGACCCGTATACAGAAGTTCAGATGTTTTGCCTGCCTCCAAAGAACCCAAAAAAATGCCCAAAAAAACGCTAGAGCCAAAAAAAAACCGCCCAGGTGTGTTGTTGCAGGCATTTTTTGGGGTTTTTGGAGGCAGGCAAAACATCTGAACTTGTGTATACGGGTATATATACACACATACTTATATGTATATATACACCTAGACATATATAGGTGTGATAGTAGCAGAAATATATGCTTGCGCTAATGAAATAATTAACACGAATATGGTTACGCTCCTATAACACCTATATATGTGTAAGTGTAAAATACATATCAGCATGTGTGTATTGTGACAGGAAGTCAGGTAAATCTGTAAGTGTTGTCACAGATGGGAGATACACTTCTGCTTGGTTTAGACAATTCACCAATTACTATAGGGTGTCGGCTGCAGAGGTAGCCATCAGAAATGTCTAAAGACGTTGAACAGACTTCAGCTGTTCAGGATGAGGAAGTTAAGGCCTCTATAATTTGTCCAGAGGAAGTCTATTGATGGCTGCCTCCTGAAGCTGTGTGAGCTGGGGATAGGAGAGCAGTCAGATGAATGCATCCTGAAGCTATGTGCGCTGAGAAGGATAAAAAGACTGAAGACTTCTCAAGGTGAGGTCTTGGATTGTTTTCTATGTGAAGAAATAATGAACTATTTCTATGTGAAGAGAAAAATAAATGGACTATTGATGGTTTGCTGTAGGATCAGCAAAGTCTGCCCAACAGTAGGTTGGGGACAGACTCCGTAGGTAGGTTCCTGTGTGTGAGAAGGTAGCTGCCCACAGTGGCAAGGATTTATTTTGTGTTTTATTTTATTTTTGATGTTTTGATGCTTGCACTTGTGTGAAGAAAAATTGCAAGAATAAAACCATACACTGTTGTTTGCAACCACTTCTCGGCTATCTCCCTGTGTAACGAACCCCAAAGGGGGTCATCCACACCCGCCACCGAGCTAATCCCTCACATATGGTGGAGGTATGCATTGGGCATAAGCAGAGATCCCTGCAAAGAAGTTCATCTGTCCTATGAACTTTATCTGGTGCATAAGACTGCACGGTCTGTGTGTGCAGGAGAGGAGATCCTGCAAGAGAGAGAGAAAAGCTACTTGATTTAAAGAGACAGTGGTCTCAAAAATTTTTTCTGGACTTTGAGAAATTTGTGGTGAAGTGACTGAAGATGGGGTGCTCAAAACGCCTGAAAGCAGCAAAGATAGCTGAAATGAAAGACCAAATTCTATGGATGGAGAGGGGATGTTACCGCCTGAATGAGTCCCATCCATGCCTGAACGGAGTCTGCTAAAAAGAGAGGTTGTTGTCCCTAGCAACACTGGGGCAAATGTGGATTTTCAGTGGAGCTTTGCAGCTCAACAACAGGTTCACCAAGAGAGCATGGCAGCTCACCAAGAGAGCATGACAGGCTGGAAACAGAGATGCCGGCAGCAAATGGAGGCCCTCGGTTTGGAGGAAACCGAGTATGTGTGCAGGGCTGAGCTGGAAACTTTGCAACGGAGAATGGAGGAAAAGGAACAAGCCCTGGAGGTACAGTTACAGTTGGAAGAAACCACTGGTCTTCTTTTTTGCGAGTTGAAAAAACATAGAGAGACTATAATGGAGAACGATATCATCCTCATGGAAAAGGAAATTGAAATTCAGACTTTGCAGGAACAGAATGTCTCTCTGAAAATGACCTTGTCTCTCAGCTACAAGGAGAAAAATGAGAGAGAGGCTAAATTACAGAGTACTGTGTATGATCTCACCACTTTGAGCAATGTGGTAGATGAATTACGTATAGACTGTGAAAATTGGAAAGCTGAAGCCCAACGTGTCCAGCAGCAGTAAAAGAAGAAAGAAGCCTGTGTGGCAGAATTAAATTCTCATTCCCAGAAACTAGCCAAAGAGGTGAAGGCTCTTATGCAGGGAAAAGGAGATTCTGAACATAAGAGGAAAAAAGTAGAGGCACAGCTGCAGGAATCACAAGTTAAGGTGTCAGAAAGTGACCGATTGGGTGCTAAGCTGTCAGAGAAGGCAAACCGACTGCAGGTTGAGTTGGACAATGTCATAAATCAGCTTTCTCAAACAGACAGCAAATCTAGAGAAATTGCCAAAGATTTCTCTATCTTGGAATCGCAGCTGCTCTTGCAGGAAGAGAGATGTCAAAGGCTGAGTTTTAGCACAAAACTCAAACAAATGGAAGATGAGAAAAAGGGCGTCCTGGAACAATTAAAAGAGGAGGAGGAAGCAAAGAAAAACCTATCAGAGCAAGTTGCAACACTGCAAGCTCAGATAGCAGATATGAATAAACGAATGGAAGAAAGCGTTTGTTTATTAGAGAGTGTTGAAAATGTGAAAAAGGAAACTGCAGAAAGACCTTGAAGCTGCTAATCAACGCTATGAGAAAAAAACAGCTGCTTATGACAAGCTTGAGAAGACCAAGACAAGACTTCAACAGGAATTGGATGAACTAAGTGTGGATCTGGATCACCAGAATCAGAAGGTGTCCAACCTGGAGAAGAAGCAAAAGAAGTGCTTGGTGAGGAGAAGACTGTGTCTGCAAAATATGCAGAAGAACGTGACCGCGCAAACGCAGAGGCTTGGGAGAAAAAGAGCAAAGCCCTGTTCTTGGCTCGCTGCTTGGAGGAAGCTCTAGAGTGTAAGGTTGAACTAGAAAGAGTTAACAAACACCTGTGTACAGAGATGGAAGATTTGGTCAGCTCCAAGGATGATGTTGAGAAAAGCGTTCAGGAGCTAGAAAAGTCTAAGCGAGCCTTAGAACAGCAAGTAGAAGAGATGAAGACTCAGTTGGAAGAACTTGAAGAGGAATTACAGGCGACAAAGGGTCTTTCCCAAAGACGGGATAGTGTGCCTGATGCAGTTTTTAAAAGGATCAGTGTTTTGGGGTCTGTCCTGAGTGAGCATCAGAAATTTGATGACATGTTGCTTGAATCACCCCTCTGGAATAAACAGTTCCTTCAAAAACTTCAAGCACTGGAAAATGTATCATTAGAACTTCAGCAAACAAAGGAGCTGGATAAGAAATGTGATGATTTCTCAGTTCAGGTTGAAAGTCTAGGGAAGAAGGCAAGTGATGTAAAGCTTGGAGAAAAAAGCAAACACCACCTAGTGGAGAGAACTAAGACTGTTGATGAAAACGTGAAGCAAATTAATAAGTACCTTTCCGGGAATATTTCCAAAATGGAACTGGTGAAAGACAGGTGGCAAAAGTTTGATCGTGATCTTGAGATGCATTCCATGTGGAGTTCAGATAAAGAAAAGGAACTAGGTGACCTTGAACGGTCAAATAATTCAGCAGATATGCAATTCAACCAAATCACGGAAATACTAAAGGAGCTACAAGGGAAAAGTAGTGCAATAGCAGAAAGTGCATTGAAGAAACCTGTAATAGACTGTGTTGCAGTTCCATGCTTCTTCACTGATGCAAAGAGGAGGTCTGTAATGGATACCACCCAGATCGCTGGGTTCAACTGTCTACGGCTAATTTATGAAGCTACTGCCTTTGACCCATATGATGGTGGAAGGAAATTTGATGATGTTCTGGTTGGCTACTTCTGTGAAGAATTTGGCAACAAATATAAACTGGATATCAAATCAAATGTTAGGCCTTTACTGCGACTCGCTCAGGAGGGCGAAAAGCTTAAGAAGTTGATGAGTGCAAATGCTTCAGATCTGCCTCTAAATATGAAATGTTTTGTGAATGATATTGATATCTCTGGAAAAAGGAACAGGGGTCACTTTGAAGAAATGTGTGACAGCCTGTTGTCGCAAATGGAAGGTCCTCTGCACAGCATCTTAGAGCAAGTCAAGCTCAAGAAAGAAGATCATTCCCTTTTTCAACAAAGAGTCAATGATTGTGTACAGCCGTATGGAGAGGTAACTCAAGTAACAGAGGGACGTCAAGAGTCCCTGTCCAAATTAGGAGACTTCTTAAGAATACATGCAGACTCTCTAGGGGGCCTTCAAACCTTAAAAGAAACAGTAGTGGGAACAGTCAGCATGGATCAAGACAAAACAGGTCCACTAGAAAAAGTACAGATATTACTTGGAACAAAGCTAAGTGAAGCAGAGGTTCTCAAAGTTTTGTGGAAATCATTTATTGATTGCAGAGAAAGGCGGCTCAAGATTGGTGAAGACATTAAGACTAGCACAATTGAGTTGCCTATGGATCACTGTCCCCAATGGCAGATAGGACAGATGGTTATGCAGGACAAACTTGAGAAGGAGCGAAATGATGCCAAAAATGCAGTTGAAGAATGTGTATATGAGATGAGGGACAAGCTGTCTGACATTTATGAGAAATCTGTCAATAAAGATGACAGAAACAGTTTCATCCTGAAGCTTGAAGATACAGAGAATTGGCTATATGAAGATGGAGAGGATCAGCCAAAACAAGTGGATATAGACAAGCTAACGGACTTAAAGAAAGAGCCAACCAGACAAGCATTTCAAAAAAGGTTAGCAGTTGTTAATGAACTGGGGAGGGAAATAAATTCATATCAGCATGAAAGACAGTGGCTGATGGAAAAAGCAAAGCAGATTGCTCAGAAGGATGTATCTCTGGCAGCTGAAGCAGACAAAGAATCGAATGGGCTGAACATTACTTGGGAAGATACTAGGAGGCTTATCAGTGAGAGTCAAGAGCAGTGCATGACACATGCGTGCCTGGAAAACTGTGTCCCAACCCTAGGGTTGAGACAAGGGGGGGGGGGTATGTGACAGGAAGTCAGGTAAATCTGTGAGTGTTGTCACAGATGGGAGATGCACTTCTGCTTGGTTTAGACAATTCACCAATTACTATAGGGTGTCGGCTGCAGAGGTAGCCATCAGAAATGTCTAAAGACGTTGAACAGACTTCAGCTGTTCAGGATGAGGAAGTTAAGGCCTCTATAATTTGTCCAGAGGAAGTCTATTGATGGCTGCCTCCTGAAGCTGTGTGAGCTGGGGATAGGAGAGCAGTCAGATGAATGCATCCTGAAGCTATGTGCGCTGAGAAGGATAAAAAGACTGAAGACTTCTCAAGGTGAGGTCTTGGATTGTTTTCTATGTGAAGAGAAAAACAATGTACATCTTCTATGTGAAGAAACAATGAACTATGTGAAGAGAAAAATAAATGGACTATTGATGGTTTGCTGTAGGATCAGCAAAGTCTGCCCAACAGTAGGTTGGGGACAGACTCCGTAGGTAGGTTCTTGTGTGTGAGAAGGTAGCCGCCCACAGTGGCAAGGATTTTTTTGTGTTTTATTTTATTTTTGATGTTTTGATGCTTGCACTTGTGTGAAGATAAATTGCAAGAATAAAACCATACACTGTTGTTTGCAACCACTTCTCGGCTATCTCCCTGTGTAACGAACCCCAAAGGGGGTCATCCACACCCGCCACCAAGCTAATCCCTCACAGTATATATACCACTATACACAAGTTCAGATGTTTTGCCTGCCTCTAAAAACCCCCAAAAAATGCCTGCAACAACACACCTGGGCGTATTTTTTTTGGCGCAAGCGTTTTTTTGGACATTTTTTTGGGTTCTTTGGAGGCAGGCAAAACATCTGAACTTGTGTATCGTGGTATATATACACACATACTTATATGTATTTTACACTTACACATATATAGGTGTTATAGCAGCGTAACCATTAGTGTTAATTATTTCATTAGCGCAAGCATATATTTCTGCTACTATCACACCTATATATGTCTAGGTGTATATATACATATAAGTATGTGTGTATATATACACCAGTATACACAAGTTCAGATGTTTTGCCTGCCTCAAAAGACCCCAAAAAATTCTCAAAAAAACGCTTGCTACTAAACCGGCAAGGTGTGAAAAGAGAGAAGCCACTATCCTGTTCTATAAGTGACCTAATACAAACTATCTTTTTTTGTATGGTTCTGGACATGCTACAGAGCTGAAACTTCACAGGTACACTTTTTAGACCCCCAGATACTAAAGCCAAAGACATTTTCTTTTTATTTATTTATTTTTTTTTATTTTATTTTTTTTTTAATTTTTTCAATA
Organism: Pelophylax lessonae; assembly: GCF_965119305.1. Classification (NCBI taxonomy): domain Eukaryota; kingdom Metazoa; phylum Chordata; class Amphibia; order Anura; family Ranidae; genus Pelophylax; species Pelophylax lessonae. Next base: position 178,660,592 of record NC_138768.1, read on the forward strand.
ATTGGCTCTCTATCAAAAATGATAATTTTTAAGAACTTTTTTTTTGTGTGATTAATAGTCCCTGGGGTATGACCCAGAACCCTAGGCACTTTTTAGGGGCATTTATTGGGTTTTAGGGCTTCAAAATTGTGTTTTTTGATTACCGAAGTTCGGGTCCCATTGATTTCAATGGGGTTCTGAAATCCAGGCCGAACTTTCGGGAAGTTCGGATGTTCTGGGCGAACCGAACTTTTGAAAAGTTCGATCATCCCTAGTGGTCAAGATTCATTAAAGCACACGGGGAGCGTAGGCTGGTCTGTGTAGCTCAATAAAATAGAAGAGCTACTGTAGCTTATATTGCTGGAAAAGTGAATGCTGGTTCTGATAGAAAGTTGTCAGAACACACAATGCATCCTAGTTTGATGTGTATGGGGCTTTGTATCCGTTGACCAGTCAGGGTACCCATGCTGACTTGTGTCTACAGCCAAAAGCACTTTCCATGGGCACGTGAGCATCAGAACTGGACCCCAGAGCAATGGAAGATGTCTTTAAGATGTTGACTTGGGCCCCATAATCTCCAGATACAAATCCATTGAGCATTTTTTAGATGTGGTGGGAAAAAAAAGTCAGATTCATTGAGTCAGCAACTTCACAATGTACAGGACTTAATGGATCTGCTACTGATTGTTTGGTGCCAAATACCACAGCATACTTTCAGAGGTCTAGTTGTTTCTATGCCTCATGTGGTCAGGGCTGTTTTTTTGCACAAAAGGGGGACCTACCCAATGGATGGTCATGTTATGGCTGATCAGTGTGTTTATGTGTATAATATATATATATATATATATATATATATATATATATATATATATATATATATATATATTGTGAGGGGTTAGCTCGGTATCGGGAGAGGGTGACCCCTTGGTGGGGTTCGTTACACAGAGAGATAGCCGAGGAGTAGTTGAAAACAACAGTCTATGGTTTATTCTTGCAATTTCATTCAAACAAGTGCAAGCATCAAAAACAGCATAATTCAAAACACAAAATAAATCCTGGCCACTGTGGGCGTCTACCTTCACACACAGGAACCTACCTAGGGAGTCTGTCCCAACCTACTGCTGGGCAGACACTGCTGGTCATACAGCAGACAATCAATAGTCCATTTTTCTTTTCACACAGAAAAAGTCCATCATCTCACCTTCAGAAGTCTTTCATCTGACTGCTCTCCTCAGCTCACACAGCCTCAGGAGGCAGCAATCAGCAGTCATCCTCTGGATAACTTATAGAGGCTTTAATTGCCTCATCCTAAATAGCTGAAGCCTTTTCAACGTCCTTACACCTTTCTGGCTACCTCTGCAGCCGATACCCTATAGTAATTGGTGAATTGTCTAAACAAGGCAGAGATGTATCTCCCGTCTGTGACAACACCCATAGATTTACCTGACTTCCTGTCACAATATATATATATATATATGTATATATATATATATATATATATATATATATAGTGCCTTGCGAAAGTATTCGGCCCCCTTGAACTTTGCGACCTTTTGCCACATTTCAGGCTTCAAACATAAAGATATAAAACTGTAATTTTTTGTGAAGAATCAACAACAAGTGGGACACAATCATGAAGTGGAATGAAATTTATTGGATATTTCAAACTTTCAAAACAAATAAAAAACTGAAAAAATTGGGCGTGCAAAATTATTCAGCCCCTTTACTTTCAGTGCAGCAAACTCTCTCCAGAAGTTCAGTGAGGATCTCTGAATGATCCAATGTTGACCTAAATGACTAATGATTAGTGTTGAGCGAACACGGACTGTATTATTCGTGTTCGTACCGAACAATTGGATTTTTGTTACCCGAACACGGACCCGAAAACTTTACTGTATGTTCGGGTTTAAAATCCATGTTCGGTCATTTTAATTCCTGTTTTTTATGTAATGGCGCGCTTTTAATGGCGGGCTTTCAACAGCCAATCAACAAGCGTTTAACTGGTGTGCCTTAAGCCATCCCAGCCATGCCTATTAATGTATTAGTAGCTGTGATTGGCCATCTGAAGCATGTGACCATGTCTTTATAAGTTCGAGAGCCCCAGCGCGCTGCGTCATTCTGCTGTAGATTAGGGAGAGAGCACACATCATACGTGCTGGCTGCTGATTAGGGACAGACAGTGATTCTGTGAAAAAATGTGTCCGAAAAGAATGCAGGGACAGGTCGGAGTGCAGGCAGGGAGAGTTATTAGAGCATTTTAGGGCGAGGCTGGAGATTAGGCAGGGTCAGTCTTCTACATCGATTTTGCTGTGTAGGGGGTGGTGCAGTGAACGATCTTATCGAGCATATTAGGGCCAGGCTGGAGAGATTAGGCAGGGGCAGTATACATCGATTTTTCTGTGTGGGGGTGGTGCAGTGAACAATCTTTTTGCCCTCAGTTGAGCCCACTGAGGAGGAGGAGGAGGAGGGAGAAAAAAATCTATTTTTATCAGTCAGTTGTGTGCAGCGTTCATCTTAGATCTATTTTACTACAAGTTAAAAGGGGTTTTTTTTCTTTTCCCCCTTCATAGCCTTTTTGCTCCAGTGCTGACTGTGATAAGACACTGCAGTGTTCACATGTGCTATTGAGTGATTTTCAATTTTATACACTTTTTTCTATTCCACTATTCAATATACACCCTTTTGGGTTAAAGAAAATTAAATTGTGGCATAGTCTGTACTAATCTATTTAAAAATTACAAACTTAAAGGGGAATTTTCTTTTTTTTCCCGTCATAGCCTGCTGCAGAGCTGACTGACATAAGACACTGCTGTGTTCACATGTGCTATTGAAAAATCACCAATTTTATATCATATTTTCTATTCCGCTATTCAATCTACACCCTTTGGGGTAAAAATAATTAAATTGCGGCATAGTCTGTATCGGTACATGTGAGATACACCTTTCCAATTTTTGGGGCGCATCTTACATCGCCGAGGATTGCAGGGTGCTTCAGTTTGCCTCCTGCCTGTTCCGAACTCCTCCTACTCCTCATCCTGCCTTTAGGGTACAAAAAATAGTAATCAGGGCCTAGTCTGGGTCTGTACGTGTGAGATAGATACACCTTTTGATATCATATTTTCTATTCCGCTAGTCAATCTACACCCTTGGGGTAAAAATAATTAAATTGCGGCATAGTCTGTATCGGTACGTGTGAGATACACCTTTCCAATTTTTGGGGCGCATCTTACACCGCCGAGGATTGCAGGGTGCTTCAGTTTGCCTCCTGCCTGTTCCGAACTCCTCCTACTCCTCATCCTGCCTTTAGGGTACAAAAAATAGTAATCAGGGCCTAGTCTGGGTCTGTACATGTGAGATAGATACACCTTTTGATATCATATTTTCTATTCCGCTATTCAATCTACACCCTTGGGGTAAAAAGAATTAAATTGCGGCATAGTCTGTATCGGTACATGTGAGATACACCTTTCCAATTTTTGGGGCGCATCTTACATCGCCGAGGATTGCAGGGTGCTTCAGTTTGCCTCCTGCCTGTTCCGAACTCCTCCTACTCCTCATCCTGCCTTTAGGGTACAAAAAATTGTTATCGGGGCCTAGTCTGTGTTTGTACGTGTGAGACACACCGTTTTATAAATTTTTTTCTATTCCGCTATTCAATATACACCCTTTTTGAGTGTAAAAAAATTAAATTACGGCATAGTCTGTATCGGTACATGTGAGATACACCTTTTTAAATTTGTTTGGCGCATCTCCTTCCACCGCCGAGGATTGCAGGGCGCTTCAGTTTGCCTCCTGTTCCGAACTCCTCCTACTCCTCTTCCTCATCCTCATCCTGCCTTTAGGGTACAAAAAATTGTAATCGGGGCCTAGTCTGTGTTTGTACGTGTGAGATACACCGTTTTATAAAATTTTTCCTATTCCGCTATTCAATATACACCCTTTTGGAGTGTAAAAAATGAAATTACGGCATAGTCTGTATCGGTACGTGTGAGATACACCTTTTAAATTTGTTTGGCGCATCTCCTTCCACCGCCAAGGATTGCAGGGCGCTTCAGTTTGCCTCCTGTTCCGAACTCCTCCTACTCCTCTTCCTCATCCTCCCTTTAGGGTACAAAAAATTGTAATCGGGGCCTAGTCTGTGTTTGTACGTGTGAGATACACCGTTTTATATCCTTTTTTCTATTCCGCTATTCAATATACACCCTTTTGGGGTGAAAAAAATTAAATCTGCGGCATACTTTGCATATTTGACTGTGAGATACACCCGTTGTATTTGTATACTGTTTTTCTATTCCGCTATTTAATAAACACCCTTTTGGGTTAAAAAAAATTAAATTGCGGCATAGTTTGCATATTTGACTGTGAGATACACCCGTGCGATACTGTTGTTGTTTTGTTCCGCTATTCAATAAACACCTTTCTAGGGCAAGATCATAAATTACAGAAATATGAGGAGACCGTCAAATAGGGGCCGTGGCCTGGGTCGTGGTGCTGCTGGTAGAGCTCCTGTTGCAAGGAGAGGACGTGGTCGATCTGTGCCAGCTACACCCACAAGTGAAACACCTTCCTCAAGTGTGAGTAGGCGACAGAACCTGCAGCAGTATTTGGTAGGGCATCATGCCAGAAGAAGTACAGGCGATAGTAGATTGGGTTGCTGACAGTGCCTCCAGTTCCTTCACATTGTCTCCCACCCAATCTACTGCAGAAAGGTCAGAGTTGGCACCTGCAGCCGATGTCCAACCGTCTTTCACCTCACCCCCTTGCAAATCAGGCAAGCAGTCTGAGCCCCAAGTCATGCAGCAGTCTCTTCTTCTTTTTGATGACTCTGTCAGCAGGGTTTCCCAGGGCCATCCACCTAGCCCTGCCCCAGAAGTGGAAGAGATTGAGTGCAGCAATGCCCAACCACTTATTTCTCAAGATGAGTACATGGAAGGACCATCGCAGCACATCTCCGATGATGACGAAACGCAGGTGCCAACTGCTGCGGCACTCAGAATTGTGGAGACCGACAAGGAGGGCAGGGGTGAAGACTGGGTGGAAGATGATGTGGAGGACGATGAGGTCCTCGACCCCACATGGAATGAAGGTCATGCAGGTGACCTGAGTAGTTTGGAGGAAGAGGCGGTGGTCACACAGAGCCACCAGCACAGCAGAAGAGGGAGCAGGGTGCAGAAGCGGAGCGGCCGTGCCCTAGACACTACGCCTGCTACTGCCCAACGCAGCAAGGGACTGAGCGCACCAAAGCCAGCTCAAAGGAGTTCTCTAGCGTGGAAGTTCTTCAGAAAATGTGCTGATGACAGGACACGAGTGGTTTGCACCCTGTGCAATCAGAGCCTGAAGCGAGGCATAAACCTTCTCAACCTGAGCACAACCTGCATGATCAGGCATCTAAGTGCAAAGCACGAGCTGCAGTGGAGTAGACACCTTCAAAACCAAGAAAGGTCTCTGGCTCCTCCTGCTTCCTCTTCTGCTGCAGTCTCGGCCTCTCCATCCACCTCTGTAGTGATACCGGCACCTGCCACCTCGCAAACAGACGATCTGTCAGCAACACCACCACCTGGGTCACCAACCATCTCCATGTCCCGTGGAAGCGTTCAGCTTTCCATCTCCCAAACACTTGGGCTTTGAAATGCTGTCATTCCGTCTGGTGGAGACGCACAGTTTTAAAAGCCTTATGTCGGTGGCTGTCCCACAGTACGTCGTGCCCAGCCGCCACTACTTTTCCAGGCAAGGGTTAGTATGGCCGAAATGTGGAAAAGCTTTGTCAGCACGCCACAACAAACAGCAGCACCAGCAGCTCAGATGGAACGTCTTAGCAGGAGGCAGCATTTCACCAACATGGTGGAGCAGTACGTGTGCACACGCCTACATGTAGTGAATGACGGGTCTGCCCCCTTCAACTTCTGGGTCTCCAAATTGGGCACATGGCCTGAGCTTGCCCTTTACGCCTTGGAGGTGCTGGCGTGCCCTGCAGCCAGTGTATTATCTGAACGTGTATTTAGCACGGCTGGGGGCGTTATCACAGACAAGCGCAGCCGCCTGTCCAGAGACAATGTGGACAAGCTCACGTTCATTAAAATGAACCAGGCATGGATCCCACAGGACTTTTCCGTACCTTGTGCAGAATAGAGATGGATACCGACCTTACCCAGCCATTGTTCTATTTTTGATCTTTCTCACTCTTTTGGGGTGTACCCTCATTTAAAATGACTGAAAAAAAGCAGTGTTGGCTACCTCGTCCTCCTCCACTGCCGCTTCCACCTACACCGCCACATCCACCACCACCTCAACCTTCCTCCTACTCCATATGGGGCTCCTCCTTCACAGATGAAGAAAATTGTTTTATTTTCTGTTTTTTTTTTTGTTGTTTTAAGTTATTTCCCTATCCACATTTGTTTGCAGAGCACTTGCCATGCTCTTAACTACGTTTTGCTGCCATTTGCAGCACTCTAGCCCTTTCCATTGGTGACTTCAATGGGGTTCGGTGTCCGGGTAAAGTTCGGAAAAAGTCCGGGACACGGACCCAGACTTTTTTTTCAAGTTCGGCCGAACCCACCGAACATGGACATCCAGGTGTCCCCTCAACTCTACTAATGATGATAAATAGAATCCACCTATGTGTAATCAAGTCTCCGTATAAATGCACCTGCACTGTGATAGTCTCAGGGGTCTGTTTAAAGTGCAGAGAGCATCATGAAGAACAAGGAACACCCCAGGCAGGTCCGAGATATTGTTGTGGAGAAGTTTAAAGCCGGATTTGGATACAAAAAGATTTCCCAAGCTTTAAACATCCCAAGGAGCATTGTGCAAGAGATAATATTGAAATGGAAGGAGTATCAGACCACTGCAAATCTACGAAGACCTGGCCGTCCCTCTAAACTTTCAGCTCATACAAGGAGAAGACTGATCAGAGATGCAGCCAAGAGGCCCATGATCACTCTGGATGAACTGCAGAGATCTACAGCTGAGGTGGGAGACTCTGTCCATAGGACAACAATCAGTCGTATACTGCACAAATCTGGCCTTTATGGAAGAGTGGCAAGAAGAAAGACATTTCTTAAAGATATCCATAAAAAGTGTAATTTAAAGTTTGCCACAAGCCACCTGGGAGACACACCAAACATGTGGATGAAGGTGCTCAGGTCAGATGAAACCAAAATCAAACTTTTTGGTAACAATGCAAAACCGTTATGTTTGGCGTAAAAGCAACACATCTCATCACCCTGAACACACCATCCCCACTGTCAAACATGGTGGTGGCAGCATCATGGTTTGGGCCTGCTTTTCTTCAGCAGGGACAGGGAAGATGGTTAAAATTGATGGGAAGATGGATGGAGCTAAATACAGGACCATTCTGGAAGAAAACCTGATGGAGTCTGCAAAAGACCTGAGGCTGGGACAGAGATTTGTCTTCCAACAAGACAATGATCCAAAACATAAAGCAAAATCTACAATGGAATGGTTCACAAATAAACATATCCAGGCGTTAGAATGGCCAAGTCAGAGTCCAGACCTGAATCCAATCGAGAATCTGTGGAAAGAACTGAAAACTGCTGTTCACAAATGCTCTCCATCCAACTTCACTTAGCTTGAGCTGTTTTGCAAGGAGGAATGGGCAAAAATTTCAGTCTCTCGATGTGCAAAACTGATAGAGACATACCCCAAGCGACTTACAGCTGTAATCGCAGCAAAAGGTGGCGCTACAAAGTATTAACTTAAGGGAGCTGAATAATTTAGCATTTTGCAATTTTTCAGTTTTTTATTTGTTAAAAAAGTTTGAAATATCCAATACGTTTTGTTCCACTTCATGATTGTGTCCCACTTGTTGTTGATTCTTCGCAAAAAATTACAGTTTTATATCTTTAAGTTTAAAGCCTGAAATGTGGCAAAAGTTCGCAAAGTTCATGGGGGCCGAATACTTTCGCGAGGCACTGTATATTGTAACAGGAAGTCAGCTAAATCTGGGAATGTAGTCACAGGAAGGAGATACATTTCCACCTGATTTAGAAAGTCCATTAATTAATTTAGGGTGTTGGCTACAGAGCTAGCCAGCAGGAAGTTGAAAGGCCTTCACCTGTTCAGAATGAGGGAGTTAAGGCTCTATAATTTGTTCAGAGAAATTCCTATTGTTTGCTGCCTCCAGAAGCTGTGTCCTGAAGCCATGTGGGCTGGGAGCAGGAGGACAGTCAGCGTGTGCCTCCCGACAGGATGTGTGGGCCTGGGAGAAGACCCCCCGGAGTGATGTGTGCTCGGGACGGTAACCAAGGGTGAATACGTCTCAAAGGTGAGAAGACGAACTGTTGATGTGAAAGAAACAAAGGACTGTGTTGCCCTGTGAAGCTATTATAAAAGGACTATTGAGTGTCCGCTGTAGGACAAGGAAGTCTGCCCGACGGTAGGTTGGAGACAGATACTTAGGCAGGTTCCAGTTGTGAGAAGGTAGCCGCCCACAGAGGCAAGGATTTATTTTCTGTTTTATTTTATTTTGGATGTTTTGCTGCATACAGCCTGGTGAAGAAAACACCATTTAATAAACCACACTGTTTGTTTGCAAGCACTTGTCGGCTACCTCTCTGGGAAAACGCACCCCCCAAGGGGTCATCCACACCCGCCACCGAGCTAATCCCTTACATATGGTGGAGGTATGCAGTGGGCATAAGCAGAGATCCCTGCAAGGAAGTGCAAATGTTTGATGAACTTTGTCTGGTGCATGAGATTGCACAATCTATGTGTGCAGGAGAGAAGATCCTGACAGAAAAAAAAAAAAAGTGTTTTAAAGAGACAGGGGTCTCAAAATTTTTTGATGAACTTTGTTGTGTCTGGTGCAAGTGACTGCACAAACTGTGTGCGCAGGAAAAGAGATCTTGCAAGAGAGAGAAAAACTACATGTGTTAAAGAGACAGTGGTCTGAAAATTGTTTGCTGGACTGTGAAAAATTTGTTTGTGGAGTTATTGAAGATGGGGCGGTCCAAACGCCTGAAAAATGCAAAGATAGATGAAATGAGAGACCGGATTCTATGGATGGAGGGGATGTTACCGTCTGAACCAGCCCCATCCATGCCTAAAGAGAGTCTACTAAAGAGGAAGGTTGTTGTCCCTAGCAACACTGATGAAACTGCTATGGAGACGCAGTGTGCTCATATGAAAAGTAAACTCAAAATGGAGGAGATGTTGAAACATCTGATTATATCAAATGCAGCTCAACAGCAAGCAAATGCAGCTCAACAGCAGGCAAATGCGGATTTTCAGCAGAGCTTTGCAGCTCAACAAAAGGCTCATCAAGAGAGCATGGCAGGCTGGAAACAGAGACGCCAGCAGCCAATGGAGGCCATCGGTTTGGAGGAAACCGAGTATGTGTGCAGGGCTGAGTTGGATGCCTTGCAACGGAAAATGGAAGAAAAGGAACAAGCCTTGGAATTGCTTAAAATGGAGCATAGAAACTTGCAGGAAACGAATGAACTACTGAAGTCTCATGTGTCACAGTGGGAAGAATCCACTGCTCTTCTTTTGGTCGAGTTGCAAAAACGCAGAGAGACTATAATGGAGAAAGATACCATCCTCATGGAAAAGGAAAGTGAAATTCAGACTTTGCAGAAGCAAAGTATGGCTGATATGTTGGAGTTGCGTAATCAGCTGGAAAAAAGTCTTCAGTCTTTGGGAGCTACAAAAATAGACCTGCAGGAGTCGCAGGAACAGAATGTTGCTCTGAAAGCGACATTGTCTCTCAGCGACAAAGAGAAAAGTGAAAGAGAAGCTAAATTACTGAGTACTGTGTATGAGCTCACTACTTTAAGCAATGTGGTAGATGAATGGCGTGCGGACTGTGAAAGTTGGAAAGGGGAAGCCCAACGTGTCCAGCAGCAGTTAAAGGAGAAAGAAGCCTGTGTGGCAGAATTACATTCTTATTCCCAGATGCTAGCCAATGAGGTGAAGGCTCTTATGCAGGGAAAAGGAGATTGTGAACATAAGAGGGAAAAAGTAGAGGCACAGCTTCTGGAATCGCAAGTCAAGGTGTCAGAAGGTGACCGATTGTGTGCTAAGCTGTCAGAGAAGGCAAACCGACTGCAGGTTGAGTTGGACAATGTTACAAATCAGCTTTCTCAAGCAGACAGCAAATCTAGAGAAATTGCGGAAGATTTTTCTATCTTGGAATCGCAGCTGCAAGACACGCAGGAACTCTTACAGGAAGAGAGGTGTCAAAGGCTGAGTTTTAGCACAAAGCTCAAACAAATGGAAGATGAGAAAAATGGCTTCCTGGAACAATTAAAAGAGGAGGCGGAAGCAAAGAAAAACCTATCAGAGCAAGTCGCAACATTGCAAGCTCAGATAGCGGATATGAAAAAACGCATGGAAGAAAGCGTTGGTTCATTACAGTGTGTTGAAGATGTGAAAAAGAAGTTTGATCACATGCTTGGTGAAGAGAAGACTGTGTCTGCAAAATATGCAGAAGAACGCGCCCGTGCAGAAACGGAGGTGCGTGATAACGAGAGCAAAGCCCTGTTCTTGGCTCGCTCTTTGGAGGAAGCTCTAGAGTGTAAGGTTGAACTAGAAAGAGTTAACCAACAGCTGTGTACAGAAATGGAAGATTTGGTCAGCTCCAAGGATGATGTTGTGAAAAGCGTTCAGGAGCTAGAAAAGTCTAAGCGAGCCTTAGAACAGCAAGTAGAAGAGATGAAGATTCCGTTGCAGGAACTGGAAGAGGAATTCCAGGCAACAGAGGATCTGTCCCAAAGAGGGGATAGTGTGCCTGATGCAGTTTTTAAAAGGATCAGTGTTTTGGGGTCTGTCCTGAGTGAGCCTCAGAAATGTGATGACACGTGGCTTGAATCACCCCTTTGGAATAAACCGTTCCTTCAAAAACTTCAAGCATTGGAAAATGTATCATTAGAGCTTCAGCAAACAAAGGAGCTGAGTAAGAAATGTGGTGATTTCTCAGTTCAGGCTGAAAACCTAGTGGAGAAAACTAAGGCTGTTGGTGAAAACGTGAAGCAAATGAATAAGTGCCTTTCAGGGAGTGTTTCCAAAATGGAACTGGTGAAAGACGGGTGGCAGAAGTTTGATCGTGATCTTGAGATGCATTCCATGTGGAATTCAGATAGAGAAAAAGAACTAGGTGACCTTGAGCGGTCAAATAGTTCAGCAGAAAGTGCATTGAAGAAACCTGTAAAAGAATGTGTTGCAGTTCCATGCTTCTTCACTGATGCAGAGAGGAGGTCTATAATGGATACCACCCAGATCGCTGGGTTCAACTGTGTTGTTGCCTTTGACCCCTATGTTGGTGGAAGGAAAGTTGATGATGTTCTGGTTGGCTACTTCTGTGAAGAGTTTGGCAAGAAATATAAACTGAATATCAAATCAAATAGTAGGCCTTTACTGCGACTCGCTCAGGAGGGCGAAAAGTTTAAGAAGTTGATGAGTGCAAATGCTTCAGATCTGCCTATGAATATGAAATGTTTGAATGATATTGATATCTCTGGGAAAAGGAACAGGGGTCACTTTGAAGAAATGTGTGACAGCCTGTTGTCTCAATTGGAAAATCCTCTGCACAGCATCTTAGAGCAAGCAAAGCTCAAGAAGGAAGATCATTCCCTTTTACAACAAAAAGTCAATGATTGTGTACAGCTGTATGGAGAGGCAACTCAAGTCACAGAGGGATGTCAAGAGTCCCTACTTGGAACAAAGCTTAGTGAAGCAAAGGTTCTCAAAGTTTTGTGGAAAACATTTATGGATTGCAGAGAGAGGCGTCTTAAGAATGTTGAAGACATTAAGACTAGCCCAATTGAGTTGCCTATGGATCACGGTCCTCCGTGGTGGATTGGACAGACGGTTATGAGGGACAAGCTGTCTGACATTTATGAGAAAGCTGTCAATGAAGATGACAGAAACGAGAAGGAGCGAAATGATGCCAAAAATGCAGTTGAAAAATGTGTATATGAGATGAGAGACAAACTGTGTGGCATTTATGAGAAATCCGTCAATGAAGATGACAAAACAGTTTCATCCGGAAGCTTGAGGATAATAGGAGGCTTATCAGTGAGTCAGCAGTGCTTGACACATGCGTGCCTGGAAATCTGTGTCCCAACCCTAGGGTTGAAACAAGAGGGGGGGGTATGTAACAGGAAGTCAGCTAAATCTGGGAATGTAGTCACAGGAAGGAGATACATTTCCACCTGATTTAGAAAGTCCATTAATTAATTTAGGGTGTTGGCTACAGAGCTAGCCAGCAGGAAGTTGAAAGGCCTTCACCTGTTCAGAATGAGGGCGTTAAGGCTCTATAATTTGTTCAGAGAAATTCCTATTGTTTGCTGCCTCCAGAAGCTGTGTCCTGAAGCCATGTGGGCTGGGAGCAGGAGGACAGTCAGCGTGTGCCTCCCGACAGGATGTGTGGGCCTGGGAGAAGACCCCCCGGAGTGATGTGTGCCCGGGACGGTAACCAAGGGTGAATACGTCTCAAAGGTGAGAAGACGAACTGTTGATGTGAAAGAAACAAAGGACTGTGTTGCCCTGTGAAGCTATTATAAAAGGACTATTGAGTGTCCGCTGTAGGACAAGGAAGTCTGCCCGACGGTAGGTTGGAGACAGACACTTAGGCAGGTTCCAGTTGTGAGAAGGTAGCCGCCCACAGAGGCAAGGATTTATTTTCTGTTTTATTTTATTTTGGATGTTTTGCTGCATACAGCCTGGTGAAGAAAACACCATTTAATAAACCACACTGTTTGTTTGCAAGCACTTGTCGGCTACCTCTCTGGGAAAACGCACCCCCCAAGGGGTCATCCACACCCGCCACCGAGCTAATCCCTTACAATATATATATATATATATATTTACACAGAACAAAATTATAAACGCAACACTTTTGTTTTTGCCCCCATTTTTCATGAGCTGAACTCAAAGATCGATACACAAAAGGCCTATTTCTCTCAAATATTGTTCACAAATCTGTCTAAATCTGTGTTAGTGAGCACTTTTCCTTTGCTGAGATAATCCATCAACCTCACAGGTATGGCATATCAAGATACTGATTAGGCAGCATGATTATTGCACAGGTGTGCCTTAGGCTGGCCACAATAAAAGGCCACTCTAAAATGTGCAGTTTTATCACACAGCACAATGCCACAAATGTCGCAAGTTTTGAGGGAGCGTGCAATTGGCATGCTGACTGCAGGAATGTCCACCAGAGCTGTTGCCCGTGAATTGAATGTTCATTTTTCTACCATAAGCCATCGCCAAAGACGTTTCAGATAATTTGGCAGTACATCCAACCGGCCTCACAACCCGCAGACCACGTGTAACCTCACCAGCCCAGAACCTCCACATCCAGCATCTTCACCTCCAAGATGGTCTGAGACCAGCCATGCAGACAGCTACTGCAACAATCGGTTTGCATAATGAAAGAATTTCTGCACAAACTGTCAGAAACTGTCTCAGGGAAGTTCATCTCCATGCTCGCGTTCTCATCGGGGTCTCGACCTGACTGCAGTTCGTCGTTGTAACTGACTTGAGTGGGCAAATGCTCACATTCGATGGCATCTAGCACTATGGAGAGGTGTTCTCTTCATGGATGAATCCTGGTTTTCTTAGATCTTTTCGTTCAGCTCATGAAAAATGGGGGCAAAAACAAGTGTTGCGTTTATAATTTAGTCAGTATATATAAATTTCCAATACACATTTAATACATAAAGGATTACCAAAGCACAAGTGGTTTACTAATGAGCCCTCAGACAAAATCTGTTTGATAAGGGGGATTCGATTATTTGGCCCTTTGGTTGTATCTAGCATTACAGAAAGGAAAAGCAAGGATAATTGAATGAATAAATATAATATCGGACTATTATGTATGAAAAACAGTGCTATAAACATAAGATTAAACTGCATGTGAATGCTCAATATTATCAAAAACATGAATACAGTGTTCAAATATATATATGAAATGTTCTTGATAAAGTCCATATGACAGAACACGTTAAGGAACTTATTTCAGACACTGGACTGGAAACTGGAAACCAGAAGTCGGGTATCCTCCACCTTAGATTTTACAAGATTCTCTGTTTGATACAGTGGTCACATCTAAGATCTATGTAAGTGCAATCTTCATATATAAGTACGCTTTGTGTTTTCTTTCATGACATCTGATGGAATTAACCAGAAGACTAGGTGATGTGTAGAAAGCAGACCATTGGGAAGGAGAGAGACACCTGGTGGCCTTTTTGTAAATTGTTTCCTGCCTGATATGGCTCATTATGATCCAAGTGTCTAATGCCCCATACACACGTGCAGATTATCTGCAGACTTTTGTCTGCAGACTTACCTTTTCTATGTAGTGCAAGGGCCTGCCGGATTGCATACAAATTGAAAGTGTTTAGATTTGACCTCATATTATATGGTTTTGGTAAGTCTGCAGACAAAAGTCTGCAGATAATCTGCACGTGTGTATGGGGCATTAAATGCTGGTGAGAGTCTATTTACTATGAAATTTGCTGCACGGTGGGAAGAATATATTTCACTTTGCTGTGTACACTTTGTGGATTGAAATCATTTTTGTGTACCAGGAGAACTATGTGTTTTTGACACATTTATTTATATGTGTTTGTACACTGTATTTATATTTTGGATAATACGGTTTATTCACATACGGTTTATTAATTTGATTATAGCGCTGTTTTTTTTATATATATAACAACTTTTCCTGTCTAGGGGCATAAGGTCGTTCCAGTTATTTGATATTTGTTCACATAGGAATATCTTGTTCCTGGTTAGTGGATTTTATTTATAATATCAAACTAGACTGAGGTCTAGTAAATAACTTGAGCAGGCACGTACTAACTCGTGCTACATATATTTTGAAAACCTCAAATGACTCCTTTTCAGCGAACAAGTCTCTTAGGTTGTTGTTTTACATATAAGGATACAGTTACTAGAAGAGTAAAAAAAAATGTAAAAAACGAGCAGGGCCCTCTGATTCCTACTGTAATAAAGTGTATTGTATTTGTTTTATACTGTCTACCCTCAAGTTGTAAAGTGCCGTGTAAACTGTCAGCACTATATAAATCCTATATAATAATAATAATAATAATAATAATAATAATAATAATAATAATAATAATAATATTATAATAATTAATGAGAATATCTTTTTTTTTTTCTGCTTTGAACCTCCCATAAAACATTACTGATGTGTGTGTGTGTGTGTGTGTGTGTGTGTGTATATATATACATCCCTCACATTTTTGTAAATATTTTATTATATCTTTTCATGTGACAACACTGAAAAAATGACACTTTGCTACAATGTAAAGTAGTGAGTACACAGCTTGTATAACAGTGTAAATTTGCTGTGCCCTCAAAATAACTCAACACACAGCCATTAATGTCTAAACCGCTGGCAACAAAAGTGAGTACACCCATAAGTGAAAATTTCCAAATTGGGCCCAATTAGCCATTTTCCCTCCCTGATGTCATGAGACGCGTTAGTGTTAAAAGGACTTAGGTGTGAATGGGGAGCAGGCGTTAAATTTGGTGTTATCCCTCTCACTCTCTCATACTGGTCACTGGAAGTTCAACATGGCATCTCATGGCAAAGAACTCTCTGAGGATCTGAAAAAAATAATTGTTGCTCTACATAAAGATAGCCTATGCTATAAGAAGATTGCCAAGACCTAGAAACTGAGCTGCAGCAAGACCATACAGCGGTTTAACAGGACAGGTTCCACTCAGAACAGGCCTCGTCGTAGTTGACCAAAGAGGTTGAGTGCACGTGATCTGCATTATATCCAGAGGTTGTCTTTGGGAAATAGATGTATGACTGCTGTCAGCATTGCTGCAGAGGTTGAAGGGGTGGAGGGTCAGCCTGTCAGTGCTCAGACCATACGCTGCACACTGCATCAAATTGATCTGCATGGCTGTGGTCCCAGAACAAAGCTTCTTCTAGAGATAATGCACAAGAACCCGCAAACAGTTTGCCGAGGACAAGCAGACTAAGGGCATAGATTACTGGAACTATGTCCTGTGGTCTGATGAGACCAAGATAAACTTATTTGTTTCAGATGGTGTTAAGCGTGTGCAGCAGCAAGTGTGTCCTGCCTACAATCAAGCATGGTGGTGAGAGTGTCATGGTCTGGAGCTGCATGAGTGCTGCTGGCACTGGGGAGCTACAGTTCATTGAGGGAACCATGAATGCCAAAATGTCTTCAGAGAAAGGGCCGCAGGGCAGTATTCCAACATGATAACGACCCCAAACACACCTCAAATGCGACCACTGCCTTTCTTAAAGAAGCTGAGGGTAAAGGTGATGGACTGGCCAAGCATGTCTCCAGACCTAAACCCTATTGAGCATCTGTGGGGCATCCTCAAATAGAAGGTGGAGGAGCGCAAGTTCTCTTACATGCACTAGCTCCATGATGTCGTCATGGAGGAGTGGAAGAGGACTCCAGTGGCAACTTGTGAAGCTCTGGTGAACTCCATGCCCAAGAGGGTTAAGGCAGTGCTTGAAAATAATGGTGGCCTCACAAAATATTGACACTTTGGGCCCAATTTGGACATTTTAACTTAGGGGTGTACTCACTTTTGTTGTCAGCGGTTTAGACATTAATGGCAGTGTGTTGAGTTATTTTGAGGGGGAAGCAAATTTACACTGTTTTACAAGCTGTACACTCACATTACTTACATTATAGAAAAGTGTCATTTCTTCAGTATTGTCACATGAAAAGATATAATAAAATATTTACAAAAAAATGAGGGGTGTACTCGCTTTTGTGAGATACTGTGTATATATATATATATATATATATATATATATATATATATATATATATATGTTGGACTTTGGTTTCATTTTGTGCTGTGACAACACTTTCATTTTCACGGTACAAAGGTCTGTTCAGATCAGCCTTAGCATCGCTTTATGTGGGTCTTACTACACTGCTCGAAAAAATTAAAGGAACACTTTAAAAACACATCAGATCTCAAAGGGGAAAAAAATGTAAAGCTGTATTGCTATACTTATATGGATTGGGTAATGTGTTATCAACAAAAACGCCACAGTGTTTGATGGAAATGAAAATTATCAACCTACAGAAGGCTGAATTCAAACACACTCTGAAAATAAAAGTGAAAAAATGATGCAGCAGGTTATCCCATTTTGCTGTAATTTCATTGCAGCAATTAAAAAGGGTACTCAATAGTTTGTATGGCACCCATGTGTTTGCATGCCTGACAACGTTGGGCCATGCTCCTAATGAGACGACGGATGGTGTCCTGGGGTATTTCCTCCCACATCTGAACCAGGGCATCACTGTGTTCCTGAACAGACTCAGGTGTAACCTGGTGGTGTCAGATGGACCAAAACATAATGCCCCAGAGGTGTTTTATTGGATTTAGGTCAGGCGAGCATGGGGGTCATTCAACAATATCAATTCCTTCATCCTCCAGGAACTGGATGAATATTCTCGCAAAATGAGGCCAGGCATTGTTGTGCACCAGGAGGTACCCAGAACCCACAATGGCAGTCAGGGTGCCATTGTATAGCCTATAGAGGTCTGTGTGTCCCTCCATGGATATGCCTCCCCAGACCACCAGCAAACCAGTCACGTTGAACGATGTTACAGGCTGCATAACATTCTCCACGGCTTCTCCAGACTCTTTCACATCTGCCACATGTGCCAAGGGTGAACCTACTCTCATCTATGAAAAGCACAGGGCACCAGTGGCAGACCTGCCAATTCTGGTGTTCAATGGCAAATGCCAATCGAGCTCCACGGTGGCGGGCAGTAAGCACAGGCCAACTAGAGGACGTCAGGCCCTCAGGCCACCCTAATGAAGTCTGTTTCTGATTGTTTGGTCAGAGACATTAACACCAGTGGCCTGCTGGAGGTCATTTTGTAGGGCTCTCGTAGTGCTTATCCTGTTCCTCCGTGAGCAGATACCAGTCCTGCTGATGGGGGTAGGTACAGCCCTGTCCAGCTCTCTTAGAGTAACTGCCTGTCTCCTGGAATCTCCTCCATGCTCTTGAGACTGTGCTGGGAGATACAGCAAGCCTTCTGGCAATGACACTTATTGATGTGCTATCATGGAGGAGTTGGCCTGCCTATATAACCTCTATAGGGTCAAAGTTTTGCCTCATGCAGAGGCGTAACTAGAGCCTTCAGGACCCCGATGCAAGAAACCATGAAGGGCCCCCCCAGATCCCTGGCCGGGGCCCTTCCCTTCAAGCCCAGGGCTCTTCCCACTAATCCTGGGGCTCTTTATTCTCGTTGCATGGCCTTTTATTACGGTCCCGCAGCAGGATCCTTTCACAAGTTCTGCAGTGGGCTCCCTTCCTGCAATCTTGGGGCCTCCCCACAGTGGTGCAATGCCAGGGCCCGGTCGCAAGTGTGACTTTTGCAATCCTGGAAGTTCACCCACTGGTTTGCTACTGGGCCCCCTGGAGCATGGGGCCCGGTAGCAATCGCAACCCCTGCAACCCCTGTAGTTACGCCCCTGGCCTCATGCTTTCAGTAGTGGCAAAACTAGTGAAAAACAGTCAGAAAAGATGAGTAGGGAAATAAATGTCAGTGGCCTCCACCTGTAAAACCATTCCTGTTTTGGTGGTTGTCTCAGGCACACAGAGTGATAATGCTAATGCGCACAAGGTAATTAGGTTGTGTCCAGGTACTTCTGGCACACACTGTGCGCACGCCTATGGTGAATATACTGTTGTACTGTCTAGGTAATTCCCCATTGTGCACATCCTTACCTGTAACCCTAGTTTGTGTATAGGTGTGTACCCTCTGTATTTCTTACTTCAACCCACAGCTGCTGTTTATCCATGATTAAAAATCAGTTTGAAATAGGTGTGATATTTAAATAAGTGCTATTCCAAGAAGCCAGGTAACTAGCATTTTCAGAAGTATGTAAAAGTAAACAGCCTATACTTTTAGCCATGCTCATTTTCTCAGAAGGTTGTTATTTTTAACTTTTTTTTAATATGAACTCAGTTTTCATCTACCCATCATGCATTCCTTGAGGTAACATACACCTGTGCTTTGCAGCTGTGCATGCTCACCTTCCGTTTTTGTCAGCCCTCAGTTCAGCTGCTGTGAATGAAGACAAACATCTAGGATTTTCAAGTGCAGAGATCATGTGACTAACGTATCTTCATTCTACCTGTTAGTATTGTGTTAGGCCACAGGTGTCAAACACAAGGCCCGCGGGCCAAATGCAGCCCCCCAGGCCATTTCATGTGGCCCTCACACCTCTCCTTCACCCCCCCCCTTGTCTCTGCCCCCACCTCTCTGTAGTTGGCAGGAGAGAGGAGAGAACTCCTTTGCTAGATCCTTTAGGGCTCTTTCACACGGTCAGTTTTTTAGGCGGATCTGATCGGATGCCCATTCAGCCCTATGGAGCAGCGGATGTCAGCGGTGACATGTCTGCTGACACCCGCTGCCATCCGCATCCGATCCTGTCCGTGAAATCCGGACAGATGGAAACCCTATTTTCTATTCGTCCTGGGGATCGGATCGGAGCGGATGAGAGCGGATGAGAGCGGATGAGAGCGGACAGGCGGTCCGCTCTCATCCGATCCCCCATAGAGAGCAGCGGGGGCTGTGACACCTCCCTCTACGCACTGCAAGCGGAGACGGAGCTGTCATCCGCCGGCTCAGCGGGGATCGGCGGATCGATCCCCCGCTGAGCAGCACAGATCCGCCTACGGAGGCGGACCGTGTGAAAGAGCCTTTACTCCTCTGTGCAGCTGCAGAAAGGCTTGTCTTTGCCCACTCTTACTTCTCAGCAGTCCGCAGGAGAGAGGAGGGCAGAACCCCTCCTACAGATGCTGCACCTCTCTGTGCAGTTGTAACACCACCTTGCCTCTTCCTCCCCTGGTCTCAGCATTCAGCAGACTCTGGAAGCTGACTCCAGCCCTCCTCTGGTTCTCCTCCAGACCCTGCACTTCTTCCCAGATCCACCCAGATTTTCTTCCTGGCAGCAGCACAAGGTAAGGGGGTGCATTGTGATGTAAGGAAGGGTGCAAGACTCTTGACATCTGATGGGGGGAGGGGGCTCTTGACATCTAATCCTACAGATCTAACCGGCCCTTTGAGGACAACCATAATGCGGATGCGGCCCGCAATGAAATTGAGTTGGACACCCCTGTGTTAGGCGATTGCTCAGGCATCAAATGCTGTCTTGTGAGAATGGGGATTAATTAGCCATGTGTGTTTCAAGTAGATATGACCGCTACCATTGGTTCAAGATAAGCCCTTATGGACCCAGTGAATGAAAAGTGATTCTAAAAGCATTTCTACGCAAACCTTGAGTGTGCAGCTTCCCCCTCAGCCCCTTCTTAACCACTTAAGCCCCGGAGGATTCGGCTGCTCAAAAGACCAGGGCCTATTTTGCGATTCAGCACTGCGTGACTTTAACGGACAATTGCGCGGTCGTGCGATGCTGTACCCAAATGAAATTTATGTCCTTTTTTTCCCACAAACAGGGCTTTCTTTTGATGGTATTTGATCACTTGTGCGATTTTTATTTTTTGTGCTATAAACAAAAAAAGAGCATCAATTTTGAAAAAATAACAATATTTTTCAATTTTTTTTATATGAAATTCCCCCCCAAAAAATGTAAAAATCTAAATCTTTTAACATTTTAGGCCAATTTGTTTTCTGCTACATATTTTTGGTAAAAAAATCGCAATAAGCGTTTTTTGATTGGTTTGCGCAAGTTATTGCATATACTAACTAACTAACTAACTAACTAAGGGAAAGATTTATGTCATTTTTATTGTTTTTTTTTTACTAGTAATGGCGGCGATCTGCGTTTTTTTTTGCGGGACTGCGACATTGCGGCAGACAGATCGGACCCCTGACTAACATTTTTGACACTTTTGGGGATACCAATGACATTACTACAGTAATCAGTGCTATACATATGCACTGTTACTGTAAAAATGACACTGGCAGGGAAGGGGTTAACTTTATTAGTGATCAAGGGGTTAACTGTGTCCCTAGGGGCGTGATTCTAACTGTCAAGGGGCGTGGCTTGTGATGTAACCACAGAGACATACGATTCTACATAGCAGGATCGTATAGTCTCTGCAGTTACAGAAGGGAGAATGACAGGCGGCTTTGTTTACATCAGCCGCCTGCCTTTCTCCCTCTCCAGCGGGAGATTGCGAGTGACCGGCGGACATCAGAGCCACGGGTCACGCACGTGGGGATGGCCGTGAACAAGCGGGGGCGGGAGCGCGCCTCTGGCGGCGCGCGCTCGCCCCCTACAGGCTCCAGGGCGAGTGATGTGGTACTACGTCGGTTTGCTCAGGAGAGGCTGACTGCCGCAGTAAATATACTGTGGGCGGTCGGCAAGCAGTTAATACTTACCTAAGCCCAATCTCAATCCAGTGATGTGCACAATAGCAGCATTTCCCCTGGGTCTCTCCCTCCTCATTGGCTGAGATGCAGCAGCTGGAGGCTCCCACTGCTGTCAATCACAGCCAGTAAGGAAAAAGTGGGGGGGGGGGGGCTGAGCTGAATTCTCTGTGTCTTATAGACAATGAGAGCTAGCTAGGGAGCGAGTATGCTCAGCTGAGACCGGCCAAGATTCGATCTGTCTATGGGCAGGCTGGTTGTTCCCAAGTCAATGCATCATTGCATTCTGCATGCTGAAGAGGGGCAGAGGTGGCCTTATAAGAAGCATGGCTGGGAAATTGCCTTCTGGGCAAAATAATGGGCACCTGCCACTGTGGTGTAGCATAGGCCGTAAACTTGCATAAAGGGATGATTCCAGGAGCTAAAATTGGAACAGCTTCAAAGCCAGCCATTTGGCAAGCTGGAATTAAGCTTATGGGCATGGGAATGATCTGGGGACATTCTTTTCTCCCACTCCAGTACCAGATATTTAAAAAAATGCCCACACTGCAGAGCTCTGTGGACCAGCCCTGGGGATAGCAGTGGCCTTTTATTCCACTGACTCCTCCTAACCAGTTTACAGGACTATGGCTGGATTAGAAGAAGAGGAAGAGGTTGAAAAGTGCACATTAGTAGCAGGCAAGTAGTTGCTCTGCACCTAAGAGGAGTAATGGAGGAAAAGAAGGAAAATGTTGCATTTATAGCACTTGCAGGCAAGTTGTTTCTTAGTGCCTGGGAGGAGTAGAGGAGAAGAAGGATTTAAAAAGCACATTGGCAGAACTTGTAGGCCAGTGGCTGCTCTGCACCTGGGAGGTATAAGAAATTAAAGTGGCTCTAAAGGCAGAAGGTTTTTTTTTTATCCTAATGCATTCTATGCATTAGGATAAAAAACCTTCAGTGTGCAGCAGCCCCCCTCAGCCCTCTTATACTTACCTGAGCCCCATGTTGCACGAGAGCCATTGGCTCCCACTGCTGTCAATCAAAATCAGTGAGCCAATAAGAAGAGAGAGGGGGCAGGGCTGAAACGTAGCTCCGTGTCTGAATGGACACACAGAGCAGCAGCTCGGCTCAGGTGCCCCCACAGCAAGCTGCTTGCTGTGGGGGCACTTGGCAGGAGGGAGGGGCCAGGAGCACTGGCGCCTGACCCGAGAAAAGCAGAATCTGGGCTGCTCTGTGCAAAACCACTGCACAGGGCAGGTAAGTATGACATGGTTGTTATTTTTAAACAAACAAAAAAAAAAATGAGAATTTTGTATCACTATAAATGCTTTGTCAGCAACTTCACTACTTTCTTTGCGATAAGCTACTTTTGGGGTAAAAAAAAAAAAAAAAAAAAAGCTCCACAGAGCTTCTCCTCATGTCATTAACACTTTGGAGATGAAAAAGGTGAAGGAGGTAGGGGGGGAGGAGGAGGAAGAGGTAAAGGAGGTAGGGTAAGTGGTTTAGAGGGGAAGGGGAAAGAGGGGAAGGGAAAGGAAGAGGTCACATTAGAAGGTTTTAGCATCTCTATGTCCCCTTTTTAAGCTTGCCAGTCTTTTTTTTCTCTTGGATGGTCTTTATTTTGGAAAGAGCGGGCAGCCTATGGCCATCAAATTCTATGCTTATTTTTTGCTGCTGCATGCTCTTCCCCCTTGCTATAAAAAGAAAACCTAACTCCATTTGCTTCTGCCTGCCGTTCCTCCTGTATCATACAATGGGTGGGCAGCCTATGGCCAGAGGGTTTCCCCTTGCAGCCATGTCTCTAGATTTCAAGCATCATTGATCAAAAGGGAAGGAAAAAAGGTAATTGGACGATTTAAGGCATCACAATACACCAATTGTTTATATAAAAAAAAAATTATATTTTAAATTACATCATGCTAAAATTCATCAATAAAAATGACCAAAGGACTAGTAATGCACTGTATTAACATGGAGAGGTAACCCCTCTGGTACATGACTATTGTATAGATTAAGTAAACAATTGACAGGACAATGAACCAACTAAATAAATTTTAGTCTCATCTGACCATAACACCTTTTTCCATGTGGCCTCAGAATCTTTAAGGTACGTTTAAGGCGGTAAGATGAGACTAAAATTGAACTATTTGGCCTCAATACCAAATGATATGTCTAGTGGAAATCCAATACAGCTCACCATCCAAATAACACCATTCCTACAGTAAAGCATGGAGGTGGCAATATCCTGTTATGGGGGTGTTTCTCTGCAGCAGGGAATGGATCACTTGTCAGGATAGAAGGAAAAATTAATGGGGTAACATACCATTCAATTCTTGAGGAAAACCTGCTACCCTCTGCCAGAAAGTCGTCAATGGAAAGAAGGTTTACCTTCCAACATGACAATGACACAAAGCATGCAGCAAAAATGACCACACAGTGGTTGAAGGAGAAAAGGGTATATGTCCGTGCATGGCCTAGTCAGAGCCCACACTTAAATCCCATTGAAAATCTGTGGAATGCCTTTAAGACTGCAGTCCACAAACAGTCACCATCAAATTTAACTGAACTTGAGCAGTTCTGCAAAGAAGAGTGGAAAAATATTGCATTTAAGTCTACATGTGCAAAGTTAGTAGAGACATATCCTAGCAGACCAATGGCAGTAATGAAAGTTAAAGGTAGTTTATCAAAATACTGACACAAGGGGGTGATCCTTTTTCCAACTCAATGATTCTTTTTTTGAATTTGGTTTTATTTTTTTCTGACATGTTGGTGTTATATCTTTCACTTGGATGTTATAAGTTGCACTGAGGAAATACAGCTGGACAAAACAAAAACTGTGTCTGTCTTCATTTCAGGCTGCAAAGCAACAACATGTGATTATTTTAAAGGGGGTGATTCTTTTCTATACCATATACTGTACTTACAAAAATACAATGAAAGGTAGTGAGGTATCAGATACAGTGGCAGTAGACAGTGGACAAGAATCAAAGTTGGATACCTGAAATACATTAGAGGGATCACCGTGATTATCTGTTTAACCCTGGAAATTTTACTATTTACTTTAACTCTCCAGCATGCACATATTTATATCTATACACCTTTACTCCCTCATATGATCATTCACTTTAAAACCAAAGGCTATCAAATGTGGGCCATAATAGTGCATATCAATTTGGGCTCCAATTACTCAATAATATCTCAAAGTAGCAAAGACACCCCTTACAAGAAGAAAAAGAGAGGAGATGGAGAGGTCTCTCAAAAGCCTAAAGATTAATAAAGATCCAAATTATATATTATAAATAGGTCCTCACCAGAGGCGGTCAATATCAGTATAGCTGTATGGTACCTGAATAATATTAAAAATACCTTCAACTACCAACGATTCAACAAACATACACATGTATCCTATCACTATGTCTCTAGGTGCTAGTAAACCGCATCTGCAAGAAAGTATCCCATTTATGTATACTGACTGTAAGTTCTCAATGCTTTCACCTTACTATGTGGTGGAGTTAAAAGTAAGGCGTAACGTACCTGGCAAAAAGTCTCACACATGAGGTATCTCTGTAGTCAGGAGAAGCAGCAGAATGTATTTTGGGATCATAGGCGTGCGCACAGGGTGTGCCGGGTGTGCCTGGGCACACCCTAATCACCTAGTGCACATTAGCATTATAGCTCTGTGTGCGGGTTTGGAGATGAGAAATATCTCACTCTTACCAGCTCAGCCATAAGAGAAGTGCTCAAGCACTTCTCTTTCATTGTGCCAGCAGGGAGATGAATGCATCCGGCAATATATATTTAGACACACACTTGCATTTTTGTTTGAGATTTGGGGTGCACACCCTAATGCAATAGGCTGCGCACACCTATGTTTGGGATGTCATTTCACATATACCCATGGCATGTGTGAGCAATATATCATTTAGTGACAACTTTGTGTAAAAAAAACAAACAAAAAAAAAGAAATAATAATTTTTCCAAAATGTGTGGCAAAATATAAACTATTCCCTGGACTCACCATGCCTCTCAGCAAATAGTTTAGAGTGTCTACTTTGCAAAATGGGGTCATTGGGGGGGGGGGGGGTTGTGCTATCTTGAAATCTCAGGGCCTCTGAAACTGTGACAGGTAGTGCGGAGGTAAAATAAGCAATTTACGCCATTAGAAATCCTGAAGATGGGGATTGGTTTTCGGGGTCCCGTACACAGCTAGGCTCCCCAAAAGTCTCACACATGTGGTATCCCTGTACTCAGGAGAGGCAGCAGAATGTATTTTGGGGTGTCATTTCACATATACCCATGGCATGCGTGAGCAATGTATCATTTAGTGACAACTTTGTGTAAAAAAAAAAACAAAAAAAAGTTGTAATTTTCCTAAAACTTAGGGCAAATTGTAAAATACTCCATTGCCTCAATATGCCTCTTAGCAAATAGCTTTGGGTGTCTACTTTCCAAAAAGGGGTCATTTGGGGGGTGTTTGAACAGTCCTGGCAGTTTATGCTCAATCTTAGCCACGCATCACCCACTCTTCTAACCACTTGAAGACCAAGCCTTTTCTGTGACTTTTTGTTTACATGAAAAAATATTTTTTTTTTTACAAGAAAATTACTTTGAACACCCAAAAATTATATATTTTTTTAAAGCAGAGGCCCTACAGAACAAAATGGTGGATGTTGCAATTTTTTTTGTCATGCGGTATTTGCACACAGATTTTCCAAACGCAATTTTTGTGTAAAAAAAAAACACTTTTTTTTATATTTAATGCAGAAATACACTATATACTTCCTAATTGTTTGGTAAAATTTAAAATATGATCTTATGTCGAGTACATAGACACCAAACATGACATGCTTTAAAAATTGCAGCGGCAACAAACTGCGTACAGTTTTAAAAACCTTTAAAAGTCTTTACAGGTTACCACTTTGGACTTACAGAGGAGGTCTACTGCAAGAATTATTGCCCTCAACCTGGCGTTCGCGGCGATACCTCACATGCATGGTGCAATTGCGGTTAACATATGACACTAGACCAACGCTTGTGTGCGCGCAAGCACGTGGGACATGGGGGCTTGATTTTTTTTTTTGCTTTTTTATGTTATTTTGACACCTTTTCTTTCATTTTTTTTTATCATTTTTATTGTTATGACAGTGAATTTAAATTTCCCCTATGATAGCAATCTGTAGTGACAGGTACTCTTTTTTTAAAAAAAAAAATGGGGTCTTTTAGACTCTAGATCTCTCCTCTGACCTTAACGCATCTGACCACACCAATATTGGTGTGATAAAATGCTTTCCCAATTTCGCAATGGCGCTGTTTATTTCTGGCGAAACGGAAGTCATGAATTGCTCATAGCTTCCGATATCTTAGGCCATAGAGATGATTGGAGCCATTCTCATCTCCAATCAGCTCTATGCTTAGATAACTGAACCACCAACTGCACTCTCGGGTTAACCGGTGGGACAGGAGAGCCCGAGAAAAACCGTGGAAGGCGGCGGAAGGTGGCAGTCTAGCGGCCAATTATCCGCTAGGATTGATTTTACATGTAAGCCGACCGCTGGCTGTAAAAAACGATACCAAGATGATGCCTAAATTTGCAGGTATCATCCAAGTATATAAATATATCAAATATCATGAACTTCATATAAAATAATTGAATAATGGAATACTTCATAAAAATTAAATAATACAATACATAAAACTCATAAAGTGCTGTAGTGTTAATAAATAAATGACTCAGTGTCCATTATATCATCGTGTTGCCGTGATGAATCTTTTGACTTGAAATCATACAGGTGCTAAAGTGCTTGATTAGTGCTTTGTTCGGGGTCTCCCCCTTTGGTTATCTACTCACCGCTAGATGGTAGTTTTCAGGCATGTAAGGATAGTTTTGCCCTGCTTCTCCGCTTGATGTGTAATTATTGCTGTGAGTATTGATTCCTCCCCGGTGTCCAGATTTCATTTTTTATTCTCCAAGCATAATTTTTCAGGACATGTTTCATCTAGGCTTTTGCTGTGACTAGGCACGTTCCCGGGTATACTGCAGGGTTAAAGTGCCCTGGCTCCGCCTCCGTGACGTCACCGGTGGAAGCTATATCATGCCCTCGCGGGCAGCGGTAACGCGCTAGCGGCCTTTGAAAGAGACTGTGGTCGGCGTGGAGAAGGCGGGAGCGTGGCGGCTCGCCGCAGTTGTCCGTCTCGGGTGGAACTCACTTAGCTGCTCTGTGGACAGTCGTCGAATAGCTGAGACGCCAGCCTAGACATGTGAGTGGGTGAAGGAAGCGTGGCGTGTGAGGTTTCTGTAAGAAGTTCACTGTATTTAGTGTCACTTGTGACCCTAATTTGCGCTTGCGCTAAGCTCAAATAGGGCAGAACCCTCACACGCCACGCTTCCTTCACCCACTCACATGTCTAGGCTGGCGTCTCAGCTATTCGACGACTGTCCACAGAGCAGCTAAGTGAGTTCCACCCGAGACGGACAACTGCGGCGAGCCGCCACGCTCCCGCCTTCTCCACGCCGACCACAGTCTCTTTCAAAGGCCGCTAGCGCGTTACCGCTGCCCGCGAGGGCATGATATAGCTTCCACCGGTGACGTCACGGAGGCGGAGCCAGGGCACTTTAACCCTGCAGTATACCCGGGAACGTGCCTAGTCACAGCAAAAGCCTAGATGAAACATGTCCTGAAAAATTATGCTTGGAGAATAAAAAATGAAATCTGGACACCGGGGAGGAATCAATACTCACAGCAATAATTACACATCAAGCGGAGAAGCAGGGCAAAACTATCCTTACATGCCTGAAAACTACCATCTAGCGGTGAGTAGATAACCAAAGGGGGAGACCCCGAACAAAGCACTAATCAAGCACTTTAGCACCTGTATGATTTCAAGTCAAAAGATTCATCACGGCAACACGATGATATAATGGACACTGAGTCATTTATTTATTAACACTACAGCACTTTATGAGTTTTATGTATTGTATTATTTAATTTTTATGAAGTATTCCATTATTCAATTATTTTATATGAAGTTCATGATTTTTGATATATTTATAAACCAATTTAAGCAGCGCTGCAAATCACAGTTTTACACATTTTAAAAGAGCACCCAGCACTTTTACACTGCAGCTAGCAGCTTTTTACACATTTCACTAGTATATTGTTGAACTTAAGCACTTTTTCCATAAGCGCAGGGTCCTCTCAGTTTCATCATCCTGGTATAACCACTCAAAGTCCAGCAATGTACCAGTACATTGTTGGTCCTTGTTTGGCATATAGTGTAGGTTTTTTTTTTTTTCATACAGCCTGTGGGCTGAACAACAAAAAAGAGAACCTAACAGAAATCACCACAGGAATATTGTGTAGTATTACACACCATTAATTGCCCAAACAGCCACCCACTGATTTAATGGTGGGTATACATGACAATATTCCACGTATACCTAAAGGTATTTTAACTGCTGTGGTGAAATCAGCCTACCACAGCTGCTGCCATCAGAGGTATCCATATATGCTGTGCGCAAACGCTGTTTGTGTCAGAATATATAAAATCAATGTGGCAGCCGACGGGTACCTGCAAGAGAAACAGTAAAAGTACAGTAGGAAGTGTAGAAGAACATAAAAATAACTTAGACGACAACTAGCGGTTTTGTGTGATTTGTGTTTTTTGGAAATGACAGTAATCTATTGATTACTACACTTGCCTGGGTAGGGTGGGCTGGGCGGAGGGGCTAAACGCAGGTGCTGGCAGGAATCAGTGCTGATTGTGCAAACACTGCGTTTTGGGAACACTAAAGTATGGGGACGCTAGTATAGTTCTGATCAGATCAAATATTGATCTGTTCAAACACTATACTAGTAATGGAGGAGTGTGTGTATGTGTGTTAGTGTACTTGACTCTAACTGACGCTAAATAACGGTGGTGTAGTGGGACCCTGACGCTAACTAGCCTAAGTTGTGTCACCCGTGACACTAATACAGTGATCGGTAATCGCTGTATATAGTGAACACTGTGACAGGGCATTGAGGGGGTTAACTGGGGGAGATCAAGGGGTTAAACCTTTATAGGGGATAGATGGCAGGTGGCATAAACCTATTTGGGCTTAGCGCAAGCGCAAATTAGGGTCACAAGTGACACTAAATACAGTGATCAGTAGTTATCTGATATACTGTATATATTAGTGCACTGTGTGATAGGGAGTGAAGGGGTTAACTGGGGAGATCAAGGGGTTAAAAGTTTATTAGGGGATAGACGGCGGGTGGCCTCAACCTATTTGGGCTTAGCGCAAGCGCAAATTAGGGTCACAAGTGACACTAAATACAGTGATCAGTAGTTATCTGATATACTGTATATAGTTACATAGTTACATAGTTAGCGAGGTTGAAAAAAGACACCAGTCCATCCAGTTCAACCTATGATGTGTGTGTGTGTTTGCTGTTAACCGTACATTGTATACCCCTGTATGCTGTGGTCTTTAAGGTGCCCATGTAATAGTTTTTTGAAACTATCAATGCTCCCTGCTGATACGACTGTTTGCGGAAGAGAATTCCACATCCTTACTGCTCTTACAGTGAAGAACCCCCTGCGTATTTTAAGGTTAAACCGCCTTTCCTCTAGTTTTAGTGAGTGGCCACGTGTCTTATTGTATTCCCTTTCTCTGAATAGGTTTTTCCATATGCTAGGGTTGCCAGTACAGTATTTGTACATTGATATCATATCCCCCCTCAAACGTGTCTTCTCCAGAGAGAATAGGTTTAGTGCTTGTAGTCTTTCCTCATAGCTTATGTCCTCTATTCCCCTAATTATTTTTGTTGCCCTTCTCTGAACTTTCTCCAGTTCCAGCACATCCTTCCTGAGGACCAGTGCCCAGAACTGGACAGCATACTCCAGATGTGGCCGGACCAGAGTCTTGTAGAGTGGGAGAATAATCTCTTTATTTCTGGAGTGAATTCTCTTTTTTATACATCCCAGTATTCTGTTGGCTTTGCTTGCAGCGGCTTGGCATTGCATGCCACTGCCAAGCTTGTTGTCTACCAGTACCCCCAGATCCTTTTCCATCCTTGACTCACCCAGAGGTTCCCCCCCTAGTGAGTAGCTTGCTTTCTGGTTTCTGGCACCCAAGTGCATTACTTTACATTTTTCAACATTAAACCTCATCTGCCATGTAGTTGCCCACCCCATTATTTTGTTCAGGTCCGCTTGTAAGGTTTCCACATCCTGCCCAGAAGATATTGGCATGCTTAGTTTAGTATCATCCACAAATACTGAGATTTTACTCAATATCCCCTCCTCTAGATCATTTATGAATAAATTAAACAGGATTGGCCCCAGGACAGAACCCTGGGGGACCCCGCTTTCCACACCCACCCAATCTGAGTACTCCCCATTAATCACCACCCTTTGCAACCTCCCCTGGAGCCAGTTCTCTATCCAGGTACTCACCTTATGGGTCATACCCACCTTCCTTAGTTTGTACAGTAAGCGTTTGTGGGGAACAGTGTCAAAGGCCTTTGCAAAGTCCAGATACACCCCATCCACAGGCTTACCTTTATCTAAGTGGCAGCTCACTTCATCATAGAAGGTTAATAGATTGGTTTGGCAAGAACGATTTTTCATGAATCCATGCTGATTATTACTAATAATACCATTTTCATTACTAAAGTCTTGTATGTGGTCCCTTAACATCCCCTTAAAAATCTTGCAGACTACTGATGTTAGGCCGACCGGCCTATAGTTACCCGGGATATATCTCGGCCCCTTTTTAAATATTGGTACCACGTTGGCTTTTTTCCAATCAGCTGGCACCATACCCGTCTGTAAACTATCCTTAAAGATCAAGAATAATAGTCTGGCAATCACCTGGCTGAGCTCTTTAAGAACCCTCGGGTGCAAGCCATCCGGTCCCGGTGATTTATTTATGTTAAGTTTCTTTAGTTTGGTTCTAAGTCTATCTTCTGTTAGCCATGGCGGTACTTCCTGAGGTGTGTTGTTTAGTTTGGCCTTACAAGCTGGGTTAGTGTAGCCCCCCAATTCTTTTGTGAAGACTGAAGAGAAGAAATTATTTAACACTACCGCCTTTTCCCTGTCCTCTGTGGCAAAAACTCCCTTATCGTCTTTTATGGGGCCAATGTGTTCTGGCCTCGCTTTCTTACTGTTTATATACTTAAAGAATTTTTTGGGGTTCTTTTTACTCTCTTCCGCTATATGTCTCTCGTGTTCTATTTTAGCCTCCCTGATTTCGTCTTTACATTTCTTATTACACTCTTTGTAATGCTTGAATGCTGCCAATGACCCCTCAGTCTTGTATTTTTTGAAGGCCTTTCCTTTAGCATTAA
The DNA here is from genome assembly GCF_965119305.1 of Pelophylax lessonae. Lineage (NCBI taxonomy): Eukaryota > Metazoa > Chordata > Amphibia > Anura > Ranidae > Pelophylax > Pelophylax lessonae. The sequence goes on from NC_138768.1 coordinate 178,692,222, forward strand.
TATGCATTTTTAAGTTGGAGTTTAGCCACCCAGGGTTTAGTTTTGCTCTTTTAAATGTATTTCCCTTTGCAATGCACTGGTCAATCCCTTTGTTAATTATGCTCTTGAAGCACTCCCATTTTTCCTCCGTGTTCTTTGTTCCCAGGGTTCTATCCCATTTGATATTTTCTAGCAGAGAGCGCAGTTTTGGGAAATTGGCTCTTTTGAAATTCAGTGTTCTTATATTGCCCTAGTGTTTCCTTTTACTATAATTAATACTGAAACGAATTGACCTATGGTCACTGTTTCCTAAGTTGTCCCGTATTTCTATATCCGTGAGCAGGTCTGAATTGTTGGTAATCAGTAGGTCAAGTACCGCATTGTTTCTTGTCGGTGCATTCACCATCTGACCCATGAAATTGTCCTGCAAAACATTTAGGAACTGCCGAGCCTTGGCTGAATGCGCGGTTCCTTCTACCCAGTCTATATCAGGATAATTAAAGTCCCCTATTATAATGACATTTCCCATCCTTGCTGCCAATCCTATCTGTAAAAGGAGGTCCGCCTCCCCCTCCTCCCTCTGGTTGGGGGGCCTATAGCATATGCCCAATATTACCTTCCCCACAGTGCCTTCCCTTTAAAGTTCTACCCATAGGGATTCTGCCTCGTCCATAGCTCCATTATTAATATCATCCCTCATATTTACCTGTACACGTTCTTAATATACAGACATACCCCTCCCCCTTTTTTTACCTTCTCTATCTCTGCGATAAAGGGAATACCCCTGAATGGTCGCCATCCAGTCATGAGAGCTGTCAAACCAAGTCTCTGTTATCCCCACAAAATCTAAGTCCTCCTCAAACATCAGTAGCTCCAGCTCTCCCATCTTGTTAGCTAGGCTTCTGGCATTGATATACAAGCCTCGTAATTTTGACCAGTTACATATATCCTCATTTGATGTTTTTAGGCTGCTCTCTTGATTTTTCCCCATACCCACCCTGGGTTTAGGAGCTCCGAACACCCTACCGCTAATGCCCCCATTTCTGCCCTCTGAATCTTGCTTTCCACTGGCTAATTCTTCATCTGTACCCTCCCCTCCATCACCTAGTTTAAAAGCCCCTCTAACTTTGTGGCCATCCTCTCACCCAGTATAGCTGCACCCTCCCCATTTAGGTGCAATCCGTCCCTACCAAAGAGCCGGTGGCCGACTGAGAAGTCGGCCCAGTTCTCCAGGAACCCGAAACCCTCCTTACTACACCAGCTCCTCAGCCACTTGTTAACTTCCCTAATCTCCCGCTGTCTCTCTGGTGTAGCTCGAGGTACAGGTAGTATTTCTGAAAATACTACCTTGGAGGTCCTACTCCTCAACTTAACGCCTAAGTCCCTGAAATTGTTTAGGACTCTCCATCTTCCTCTGCCTATGTCATTGGTACCCACGTGTACCATGACACTTGGGTCTTCCCCAGCCCCACCCAGTAATCTGTCCACCCGATCCGCGATGTGCCAAACCCGAGCACCCGGTAAACAACAGACTGTTTGGCGCCCATGGTCTTTGTGACAGATTGCCCTGTCTGTCCTTCTAATGATTGAGTCCCCTACCACCAGCACCTGTCTTTCCTTTCCCTTTCTCCAGTCTTCACTGGAGGAGTTCTTCCCCTGGCAGCTAGGGGCATCGCTCTGCTCCAGAAATGCTGGTCCCTGACTGGTTTCCCCAACATCACGCAACGGGGCGTATCTATTGGGGTGCTCCAGCCCAGTTCAGCCTCCTTGCCTTGTCCCCTTCTACCCCTCCTAACTGTCACCCCTCTACTCTGCTATGATGCCTGCACCTCCAATACTCCGCCCACCTCTGGGCATGATCGCATGTTCGCATGATCGAGGAACGCATACATATCAGAAGATGTACACCGAGTCGCATCTCCACACCCGCCGGGCATTGTACCTACTAATCTAATCTAATGGGGATTTAGTAATTAAAGTCTGTCCTGTGTGGCTGTTTCCTAGCTTCCTAACTCTACCTTCTCACCCTCTGGTACTCCGCTACACTCACTTGACACTCAGTCGCACAACACTCATAATCGCACAGCCTGGTCAGTCGCACAACACCCAAAGTCGCACAACACCCAAAGTCGCACAACGCCCACAGTCGCACAACGCCCACAGCCGCCCAACACTCACACACAGTCGCACAATGCTCACAGTCGCACAACACTCTCAGTCACACAACACTCTCAGTCGTACAACACTCTCAGACGCACAACATTCTCAGACGCACAGCCCGGTCAGACGCACAACACTCTCAGTCGCACAACACTCTCAGTCGCACAGTCCGGTCAGACGCACAGCCCGGTCAGACGCACAAGACTCTCAGTCGCACAACACTCTCAGTTGCACAGTCTGGTCAGACGCACAGCCCGGTCAGACGCATAACACTCTCAGTCGCACGGCCCGGTCAGACGTACAACACTCTGTCGCACAACACTCTCAGTCGCACAGCCCGATCAGACACACAGCCCGGTCAGACGCAGAACACTCTCAGTCGCACAACACTCTCAGTCGCACACCACTCTCAGCCCCACAGCCAGGTCAGTCGCACAGCCCGGTCAGTCGCACAATGCTCACAGTCGCACAGCCCGGTCAGTCGCACAACCCGATCAGTCGCACAGCCCGATCAGTCGCACAGCCCGGTCAGTCACAGTCGTAGAGCACAGTCACAGAACACTCACAGTCGCACAGCCCGGTCAGTCGCCCATCCCAGTCAGTCGCAGAGCCCGGTCAGTCGCAGAGCCCAGTCAGTTGCAGAGCCCGGTCAGTCACAGAGCAGTCAGTCGCAGAGTAGTCAGTCACAGAGCAGTTGGTCACAGGGCAGTCAATCACAGAGCACAGACAGTTGCCTACAGTCCCTAGCTATTTCCCTCTGGTTCCCCCCCACCAGCTGCCAAACAGCTGATCGGTCACCTACTCACGTGCTGCTTTTCCGGGTCACCAGCTCACTCGCAGTCCTTCAGCCCCCCTGGCCATCCTCCGCCGCCGCCGCTGCCGTTCGGTGGTCGCAGGTGGTGCCCCGCACGTCTCCCCCCGCAGCTCCTAATCACTCACACACACTCACAGCGCTGCACACGCTGCCCCACACACACACAGCTTCCAGCTTCTGGTCCTTCTCTCAGACCCTCCCCCGCACGTCCGGCTCACAGCGCGCCTCCTTGCTCACCTCACAGCGCACCTCCTCGCTATATATTAGTGCACTTTGTGATAGGGAGTGAAGGGGTTAACTGGGGGAGATCAAGGGGTTAAAAGTTTATTAGGGGATAGATGGCGGGTGGCCTAAACCTATTTGGGCTTAGCGCAAATTAGGGTCACAAGTGACACTAAATACAGTGATCAGTATTTACCTATATACTGTATTTAGTGCACAGAGTGATAGGGAGTGAAGGGGGTTAACTGGGGGTGATCAAGGGGTTAATACTTTATTAGGGGATAGATGGCGGGTGCCCTAACCCTATTTGGCGGGTGCCCTAACCCTATTTGGGCCTAATGCAAGCGCAAATTAGGGTCACAAGTGACACTTATACAGTGATCAGTAAATGATCTGTATACCACTGTATATAGTGTTCACTGTGAGGGGTTTGGGGGGTGATCAGTGGTGATCAAGGGGTTAAATGTGCCTATGGGAGGTGTGTCAGTGTGCTGTTTGGTGGAACTCACGTTTTTGATGTCTCTCTGTCTTCTCCTGGAACCGAAAGAGCTCCAGAAGGGACAGTTACATCACTTCCCCTGCCTGTGTTTACATTACGACCTGACCTTAATCAAGCTATTGAGATGCTGCGGGAGGATGCAGAGGCTCTAGGACACAGGATGGAAACACTGGGACTGGTCAGGATGATATACTGCAAACTGTAGCCGCTTTACAGGAAAACACTAAACGGCATGAAACGACGTTTAATTATCTCATGGACCAACTAGATAATTATGAAAACAGGGATCAGAGGCAAAATATAAGGATTCGGGTACTTCCAGAAGCCACATGTCCCCCTGACTTGTTACCTACGGTCCAGGGATTGTTCCGTCAAATTTTGGGGACAAGTGCACCTGATATTATTGAAATTGACAGAGTTCACAGAGCCCTTCTCTTGATCCCTCAAGATGGGGACAGAACCAGAGACGTTATATGCAGATTGCACAAATGGTTCATCAGGGAAGCAGTGATGCAGGTAGTTGGCACTACACCTACAGTGGACATTGACGGCGCTCAACTCTCACTGTTCCCTGATTTATCCAGAAGGGCACTGATGCAAAGACGGGCCCTGCTCCCCCGGGGGACCCGGGTCATCTCCCCCAGCCTTCTGATTACTTTCCCTATTAATTAAGCGGAAAATATGCCTTTTCTACTTCTTATAGTGGCAGAACTCACCCATGTTGTTTACTCATCTCTTACCCATGGTTGTGTAATTGCTCTCATGCGAATGATTCCAACCCAGGGAGGTATATGTTCATGTTTCATGTATAGTTTATATTGCCTCACTAATGTTATCATTAGGATGTAACTCTTATTAGCTTGGATTTTATGCTCGGGGCTGCACTGCTCACACTCCCCTCATAATCAGTCACTCTCCCCCAATAGGCCTGTCCTCCTATTGAGGATCTTTTTTTGCCCCTTTTTTGTGCAAATGGGGGATATAGTTTCTCACTGTCCCCACTTAGAGTTGGCGTATATGCCTATTTTTTTTGTTTTCCTGTTTCTTTTATGTTTTTTGTTGGTGGCTTGAGGTTTTTGTGGGGGATGTCGAGGAAGTAAATGCTCCTCTCTATTGGGATGCTGGTAGATCACTATGCTGGTGGCTTGGTTTATAATGTGCGGGGACTTTTTTCTCCTCAGAAGAGGGGGAGATTGTGGCAGGAACTGCGTCATCTTCATCCTGACATTTTATTACTTCAGGAAACGCATTTTACTGCCTCATACACCCCTCGGCTTCCTTTACAAATGCTTAACCAATGGTATCACAGTGTTTCCCCTATAGCTAAAGCAAGGGGGGTTTCCATTGCCATACATAAAAACTGCCCATTCACAATACTAGCATCCAAAATAGACCCAAGGAGCAAATTTTTGTTTCTCAAGGGTGTGCTCCATGGTACGCAGATGGTCTTCTTTTCTATATCAATAGGCCCCAGGTTTCCTTGCCTGTGCTCTTGGAGGAATTACGTAGACTTGGTAGCATATCTAACTTTAAAATTAATTACGACAAATCTGAACTGCTCCCCATACATGATCCAATGGAAACGGCTAGTGCCCTTAGATGTTCCTTTCGGTTTAAATGGCAGACTGTTTTCCTCCCTTATTTAGGTACCCACATCTCCACTGATCCGAAGGTTTTATATGACAATAACTATGGTAGACTTTTAGAGCGGGTCTCGGGTGACTTGGATACGTGGTATGTCTACCCCCTGACATGGTTTGGGCGTATAAACGTACTCAAAATGAATATCCTGCCTAAAATCATATATTTTGCTGCATACCATACCAATCCAGCTACCACAAACCTTTTTTAAATGATTAAAAATATCCTTTGTGAGGTTTGTCAGGCATGGTAAACAACCCAGACTTTCCTATGACATATTACGGAGACACAAAAGGGACAGGGGGGACAGGATTACCAGATGTATTTGTGTATTACAAAGCAATGACTCTAGTACGTATTTTGAACTGGACCAATGACGCATCAACCAAACTGTGGGTCTCACTTGAAAAAACTTTAGCAGGGAGGAATCTGGCAGGAGCACCAAGGATCCCGGTGGGCAATAGAGGTCTCTCGGACTTGACCTCCCCCCTCACTAGGACAACCCTCGGGTGTGGGACAGATTAAACGCTCAAGGTGGATACGGCGCCGGGACATCCCCACTGGTCCCACTTGGGGGCTTCCCGTGGTTTTCCCCTGGGGAGGTTAGCCGTTTCTTCTGTTCCTAGGGGGTGGAGGGGAAAACATTTTATGCTAAATTTGTGCCTAATGGACGGTTGCTGCCATTAGACACCCTTCGATCCCACTATGGTGACTTCCCAATGTCACCAAAGAGATACAATTGATTAACTTTATTTCCAAACTACAACCACCTCAGCGCCCAATGGGCTCACTATCCCCTTTTGAATCTTGGTGTGTATGACCCACAGAATCTAGACATCTACTATCGCACATGTATAAATTGGTGCTGGGGACACACTCACGGACGACGCCGTATTATATTAAAGAATGGGAAAGGGAGTTGGGAATAGAATTTGCACCTCCACAAGTAGCGAAGTTTATGACTTTAGCCCACATGTCCTCCCTCAGCACTCGGGTACAGGAATCTCATACAAGCTCCTGGCTTCCTCCATATTTGGTGGGACTGTCCAGGGATTAAGGCCTTCTGAATTCAGAAAACATCCATTCAACCAGTTAGGTTCACCCCGCTTCAGTTCCTTTTCCATGACATTAAGTCCTCGATTGAACATTTTAAAAAAAGTGTAACACCCTATAAAGATTGGAACGCACAGCGTGGAGACGTGTGCTAAGGGTGGAACGCAAGCCGGAAGCTCTCCCGCTAGCGTCCACGCCGATCGGCTTGCGCCATATACACACGCTCACAGGCGGCCAAACAGGGCTGCAATTTTTAAAGAGGACTATACCTGATTTGTTTTTTCTCCTTTTTTTTCTCCTTTTACTTTATATATTTTTTATGTTTGAGTTCGGTTTGCATGTATATTTTACCCGACTGGGAATAAAACTTTAAAAGGATAACACACCATCTGGAGCCTTCATTTTTTATATATATCTTTGCCTGGCGAGGGGAGAGGAGACGGAGGGGGACCTCATCACTTCACCCGCCTAGAAGCAAGCCAGAGAGATCGTTTTAGCCTGGAGGGCTATACAAGTCTGATAGGTCTTGGTGCTATAAGGCACACATGACCCACAACGTTTGGTGAGTGATTGAATCTTACCTTTGTCATTTGGATTTACCATTGCGCTGAGCACTTGCACTTTGTTTAAAAAGTTTTGCACAGAAGAATCACAATATATTTTTTTTTTTTTGCATAAAATAATATTTTTTTGCATATACATTTTTTTGCACATTTATTGGAACTTTCACTGAAAACTTTCTTCACTGAGGACTCTCGTTTAGATTCACTGGACATTTTTGAGTTGAAATATTATATTAAATATTGTTTTTTGGAATATTAATTTAATATCTTGTAATTATTTATATATTTATATATTTATTAATTTAGAGCAAGCGCTATAGGTAGCCTTTTAGACTACTTACCTACACATGACTTTTTTACTATAGCAGCTGCTAAATAATAATTTTATGTCACATTTACACTATATTATCTTATTCACTGAAGTATTGTTATATTTATTCAAGGTTATTTTATTCACGATTTTAGAGCAAGCGCTATAGGTAGCCTTTTTTAGACTACTTACCTATACCCTATTTGCTGAACGCAGCCAAATGTCTGATTCCAAGGCACTGGAAACAGGCCACTTGCCCTACAGTAACCGATTGGAAAAAAGAAGTGAACCATGCAATGTGAGCTGAACGATGGGTATTTACTGTTAAGGATCAGTTAGATCACTTTCATGACGTATGGTCGGGGTGGATGTATTACTCTGAAGAGATCCCTGATGCTCAAATGCACCCATTTCCTTAGTAGCATCTACCCCCCCCCCCCCCTGGACCCCCACACTGGCCACAATAGGCAGCAAGGACCCACAAGCAGTACTAGATATGTTATTGGCATCCATGACATCAAAGATTATAGCCGACCTAGCATGTATATATCTCCGTGGCTATGCCCTGAGGTATTACTCCACAACTTCTCGCTCACCCTTTTTCTTCATTTTTCTGTTTTCTTTTCCTTTCTCTTTTGAAAGTTTTTTTTTCCCCCTTTTTTACTAAATATTACTGTTTAGAAGTACATGGTCAGCATTTGATAATGTTATATATGCTGATAGACTCTTGAATGGGTATAAGGACATGGTTATGGATGTGCCAGTCCAGTACACAGGTTAGATTTCGATTAGGGTTACACTCTGTTTGGCCTAGGGGCACAATCTGTTAGTTATGCAATCTACCTTGTTGATATTCTTCAATGACCATTGATTGGACAGCTACCGTGTATTTCTTTTCCTATTGCATACTTTTTTTTTGTATAAAATTTGCATAAATAAAAAAAGATTTTTTTTTTTTTTTAATAAAGAACATTGGCAATGTTTTCTCAGTTTTTCTTTTAATTTCATCAATACAGATCCTTCAATACAACTCATCTTTGTTCTTGAACGTCCCATTTATTTTACTTTTGCAGATATTAATAAAAAAACAAAAAAAAAACATGAGATTTAGTAATATAAAGAAACAACCTACTGTATACTGTAATACATAAGTAGGGGTTAAGATATTCTAAAATTAATTCTGATAGATTCCTTTTAGGACTTGAGAATGAAAAAATCTACTCCATTACATCTAATTATGCATATCTGTGCATTTCCAAGACAAGCTATGAAAGGAATTTGTGTTTTCCAAAGGGTACTAATTTACAGCCTTCTGAAGACATCTCTGATTCTGAACACGTTTTCTAACTCCAGCTGTTTACGATATATTCAGTATTTAAACAAAAAGTCATAATGCATTACAAGAAAAGTATGCTTTTGTAAACAATTTTTAAATTTCGTTCACATTTATGCAAATTAAATACATTTGGAAATGCGAATTGGATGCGTTTGGATGCATTTGGAAATTCGCATATATGTGAACGAAGCCGAAATGTAAAAATTGCTCACAAAAGCACACTTTTCTTGTAATACATTATGGCTTTCGTTTAAATACTAAATATATCGTAACTAGCTGGAGTCTAGAAAACATGTTAAGAATTTAAAAAGAGTCCTATGCATTTTCTGAGCACTGCAATGCAATTCAGATGCAAATTCCAGGCTCATTGCCTTCTATGGAAACGCATCTAAATCGCACATCTGATCAGTTTTAAACATGAGTTTGATCCCAAAAAAACAGTGGGGGTCCAACCCAAATCCATACTAGACCCCTAGGCCAAAACATTTTGAAAAAAGGGCATGGGGTCCCTCCCAAAAAACATACCAGACCCTTATTCGAGCATGAAGGGAGCAAGCCCCTCCAGAACCATAACAGGCCATATTCCCTCAATATGGGGGCTCTGCCCCCCATCCCCAATAACCTTGTCCCCATGTTGATGTTTAACGAGGGGGCTCCCAGATCCTGCCCCCCCCCCCACATTGTACCCCTACTCATTCACCAAAAATGTGTCAAACAAAAATAAAAACACAGAGAGTGTTTGACACTTCCTTTATTAAAAAACAAAACAAAAACTATGCCCCACAGTGTGGATCCATTGTCAATCACAATGAACGCCACCACGGCCAACCCGAACTAAGAAATGCCTGCTCGGCCGCCTGACAGTTCTTAAATGACATGGCCCCTTGTGATGTCACTGACCCTGCATGCACAGGTTATGGACCTGTTTATTCTGCAATAATGTCACCTAAGATAGCAAAGTATTATCGGCAGGGCCATGTTTTTAGTTAGGCTGGCATGTGTTCCCAGGTGTGCCTGTTGTGTCGGGGAGTCTCCCCACTGTGTCCCAATGAGAGCTCTCTGTGGGCAGTGGAGGAAACCTGACCAATAGCACACCAGGGCTTGTATCCATTCTGGAAGGGCAGATTCTGCCACACAGCATTCTGTGAGGGAGCATAAGTCTGTGGGGAGCACATGACAGATGGTCTTTTGGCGGGAAGCAGAGTCCCTGGAGGGAGGTGACGGCTGTCTCTCCTCCTGTCAGGAAGAATCTGGTGTCCCAGGTGGCTGGCCTGAGTGGACACAGGGCTGAGCTGAGCTGCATTGAGGATCCAAGTGTGCTGAGGACCAGCGGAGCGTTGGGGTTGAGTTTCAGGAAAGCACTCTGAGTCGTGAGTACTGCAAACTGCCCCTGGGGTCTGCCTAGCAGAGGGGACAACTCCGGAGAAGGTCAGAGGGATCCAGGAGCTAACTTGCACATGTGTTGTCGGGGAGAGGACTATTGACCGTGCTTATGACAGCGGGATATTACTCTTAAGGTGGGTAAGATGAATCGGTGCTAATTTCATAAGATCACATAAGAAATTATTTGGAGAAAAAAAACGCATCAATTTCTAATAGGGATGAGTAAAAACGCATCAAATAGCAAGTGATGAAGAATGAGCACAGTCAATCAAAGATAAAGAAAAGAGGAAAGGTCAGTGTCTGAGTAAAACTGGAGAAATATATATATATATATAAATGACACAGTCACAATAACGGGGAAAATAAATGGAATAAAGTATATATATAAAATGACAACTTGCAGAAATCGCACCAATAGGTGGAAAGATGGTGAAATTATTGTAATCCAACTAATGAAGTAAAGTGCCCAGTGAATACATAATGAATATATAAATACACAAAAATAAATATTCAATATACGCAGAGTAAATGCAATGAATATAAAATTGGTGAAAAAATTATATATATAAGATATATGCAATCTTGTGCAATAAGTGTTCCAACTCTGTGAATAAAAAGTGAATCTTCACACTAGATATCCAAGTGCATGAAAATTATGTGCAGCATAAAATTATTTTGTACAACATAAAAAATGGTGACTAATGGTGATTGTTCATAAATAGATAAGTGACTATTCTGTGAATTCCAGATGGTGCCAGGCCAAGTGAGCTACGAATCCAAATACAGGTGCAATGGCCGCTCACCTCACATTACACCAGTAAAGGCGTTTTTTTTATGGTAACTGCTCAAAGTTGGGGTGGTGGGTTCCTCCTTCCTCCCTAGGGGCTCCCTCGATATCCCCTCGATATCCCTGTTATGGAGACCTGTTATGGAATTGTAGCCGATTGGAGAGATCCTATCCATAGAGCGAGAGTACGGTGATCACTACCCAGGAGTGGATATCGAGGGAGTCCCTAGGGAGGAAGGAGGAACCCACCACCCCAACTTTGAGCGGTTACCATAAAAAAACGCCTTTACTGGTGTAATGTGAGGTGAGCGACCATTGCACCTGACAGCGAAACGTGTCTAGCGATTGGCCGAGCGGATTGCCACGTCACATCCGGCCGGTGGAACGCACGCCGCAGGAGCAGTGAACCACCATGCCGTGTTCTACATGCGTGTATTTTCGTTATGTTTGTGAGTACATCCCTGTTTATCTTTAATAAAATTGTTCAAACGATCCTCACTATGGATATATATATTTTTCATTCTTAATTTTTTGAGTTTTGTGATATTTTATATTTTTTATATTTTATATTTGCCATCTGTGAATTTTACTATTGGGATATTAGCACAGTATATATTTATATTTATTTAAGCAGCGCTGCAATCACTGACCTACACATTTAAAAGAGCACTAGCACTTTTCTTGCAGCAAGCAGCTTTCACATGCACAGCATGATTTATTAATTATCTATTACCCACAGTTGTTATAGCACGAATACAAGCACCTTATTCACTTATACTATTTTTACCACAAGTGCAAGGTTTTATCGTTTTACACGGCCATTGTACCTGTATTTGGATTCGTAGCTCACTTGGCGTGGCACCATCTGGAATTCACAGAATAGTCACTCATCTATTTATGAACAATCACCATTAGTCACCATTTTTTATGTTGCACAAAATAATTTTATGCACATAATTTTCATGCACTTGGATATCTAGTGTGAAGATTCACTTTTTATTCACAGAGTTGGAACACTTATTGCACAAGATTGCATATATCTTATATATATTTTTTTTTTCACCTATTTTATATTCATTGCATTTACTCTGCGTATATTGAATATTTATTTTTGTGTATTTATATATTCATTATTTATTCACTGGGCACTTTACTTCAAGAAGGGACAGCTGGCTTCAGGATTGGAAGGCGCTGTTGTGGCCCGGGTGCAAGTAAGAAGAGTGGATGCACGTCTGGCAAGTGACGTGGTCCGCTTTACAGAAACTTCCCTGTGGGCTAGAGAGAGAGAGCATGGCAGGGGAAGAGTTACTGTACCACGTGGTAAAGCGTGATCCACACAGACCTGCCTAGCAGGAGGAGTCACCGCCCAGCATGGCAAGAGGGTGGAGATGGTGGAACATCCAGCCAATCAGGAGTGACCAAGCGAGTCCTATTATTACCCCCTCCTTCGGGTGTGGCTGCAAGGGAGACATGTGTAGGAGAGAGAAACATGGCATTTGTGAGAGAGCAGAAGAGTGTGACTGCTATCACTGCATCCATTGGCGGAGATCCTGCTAGGCAGACACCGAAGCAGATCCACCAGCCCAGCCCAGCTGTCGTATGGGACACAGGCACCCGGATGGTGCCTGAAGGAGGACTCGCACTGTGCACGGGAGGCTGCCTGGAGTACCTGGGAGCGGTATGTCCTCAATGTGCAAATATAACTCTGAAAGTGCAAGCATGGGTCCAGTGTGGGCAATGTGGCTATCTGCTGCTGTGGACAGAGAGGAGTGAGGGCCGGCCCAAGAAGTTGTATGTGACTTGGGAGTCTGGACTCACTCAGGAGCTGATCGGTACAGAGTCCAAGTTCCTCCGTGGAGGCGGAAGGGGCATGCTACGGTTGATGATGAAGCTGGAGGCCATGCCAGTGGACAGTGGGCCAGCATTATCTGCAAGGGGTACTCGGTCACAAAGCTCTCTGGGGAGAGGATGCATGTCAGTGCAAGCGCCCGGAGGGTGGCCGGAAGATGCATCTACTGCAGCAGTAGCAGGATCTGCTCCTATTTTAATTCCACAGTGTACCAGGCCTGCGGCCATTAAAGCCTCACCCACGAGTACTGGTGATGAGGAAGAAGTGACTGGTGCTGTGAACTTAGGATCCCCATCCTTCCAATGCAAATACGGATTCATAGAGGAAGGAATGGACAATTTGGGATCAGCTGATGAGACAGAGTGGGACTGGGGGTCAGAAGCTGGGAGCAGCTCCCCAGATTCTTAACTGGTTGGCCCATTGGATAAGGAAGCCAAGGAAGCAATGGAAAGAGGGGAGTTGGCACAAAAGTTGTGGATTTGCGAAACCTATGTGAAAAGGATTCCCGATTTAACTCCTCCTGCTAACATTGCCCGGGCTCGGGATCAAAATGCAGCTTATGAGAACTTAATTCAGCGAGTAGAAACTTAAATTTCTCAGCCTGGGAGGGGCAACAGGAAAACCCTTCCCAGACTGTCCAGAATGCAGAGGTGGATGCAGCGCAAGGTGGTGCTGGAGCATGGGTACGATTACCCTTAAGGGAAGTCATGATACTGATAGAAAAGCAAAGAGACTTTTGGTGCGATGAGGCTATATGGGATTTTCTCTTTATTCCGAAGCCCTATAGATATTTGCCAGAAGCTGAGCTGAAAGAGAGATTTACTGCTGTTATGGCCCAATGAAACTATGGGTGTTCAATTTACATCGACAGGGTGGAAGTGTGCCGCCCAGATGGATCGGGCCAGGCCTGGTCTGTGAGAGTCAAGGATGAACAAGGTGCTTATGTTCGGGTTCCCCATCTGGACTATAATATTTGAACAAGAAAAGTTCTTCTCAAATCTTCAAACTGTGCATTCATGGCTGGCTAGCCATCACAACTGACCAAAAAGACTGTGCAAGAAAAATATAATGCCAAATTCTACAGTTCTTTCCTGTTAAAAGATGTTATATTCATTTGCAGACCCCTTCGGGGCCAGGGTCTTAAGGAGAATACTTTGCTATGTTAGATCCCTTGGGCCATGGGGCCCGGATCTATGTGTGGATTACAAATACTGTGTGAGAGACTTTACACAGTTCAAGCAAGAAAATGAGACAAGTGACTGACACAAGTGATGGTGTATTCAGAAGATTTGGTGGGGCGTGCCCTGAGAGACCCCTTTTCTACTTCCCTGACTCAGCAGAACTGCAGGCCATTTAGGCTCCAGGCTTGCCCTGCTTCCTGATAAGAAGTGTTCTGAGGGCAGAGGCCGGCTGGCCGGGGGGGCAAGGTGGCAATTTCCCCCCGGGCCGGTCTAATCCCCCTCAGAAAAGGCCGCTCAGTTTGGGGTCAGTCCCGCCGTCCGTCGGTACGGTATGTCGCTAGTCAGTGAGTCACAGTAACAGACACGCTGTCACTTCCTGCCCTGGCCCTGCCCTGGAGACCTGGTTGCTAGATCACCGGCCGCTTAGCGTCTAGCAACCAGTGACGTAGCGGTCTCCAGAGCAGAGAGGAGAGGAGACCCATCATGCAAAGCACCGTCGGCCGTCCTCCGCGCCGATCACTGGCCCCAGCCGCCCGTCCCCTCCCACCTCCGGCTCCTCCCTCCATCCCATCAACGTGGGGCCGATGCAGAAGAGGTGGCTGGCCTGGCCTAGTAAACTGCAAGTCTGCAACGGGCAACAGCGGCGGGTCAGCGGCAATCCACATTAAATCTAGTGAAGTTACCTGCTGCGGTGCGGTGGACAGTGTCTGTGAGGTGGTCGGGACTGGAGAAGAGCAGCGGCAGCCAGTGAGTGACAAAAAAAAAAAAGTGACATGTGGACATTTTTAATTCCCTGTACTTTCCCCCTGGCACTGTCACTCGGAGAAGAGCAGCCAGTGAGTGACCAAAAAAAAAAAAGTGACATGATGTGGACATTTTTTCCCTGTACTTTCCCCCTGGCACTGTATACAGCCTGTATATTGATGTATAGCTGTTCCTGGCACTATATACCTGTCTCATACCTGTATTATACAGGTATGAGACAAGTATTTAGAGCCAGGAGCAGCTATACATCAATATACATGCTGTATACAGTCCAGTTAAAGAGGTTGTAAACCCTTTTTTTTTCTTTTTGACCCTGCAAGAGAGACATAATGAGCTAGTATGCATCGCATACTAGCTCATTATGAAATACTTACCTTAGAATGAGCCCCCGCCGTGCCGCCCGTTTAGCTGGATGACGGGCGACATGTCCAGTCTCCTGTCCTCCAGGATCGCGGCATCCGGCCATCTGATTGGCCGGAGCCGCGGAGACGTCACTCCCGCGCACGAGCGCGGGAGCCGACAGTCAAGGCACCGGACTCTGAAGAAATGGCACCAGCGGCCAGTCTGGGACCTGTAGTGAAGGACTACAGGTCCCAGCATAAGCCCCTCAGAGCTCAGCATGTGTCACCCACCCCCGATCCCCCAACTAGTGCAGGACTACAGGACCCATTCATCCAGCTTAACCACTTCCAGACCGCCCACCGCATATATAGTGTGGCAGGGCGGCCTGGCTGTGCAAAATCACATACCGATGCGTGATTTTGTGCAAGGGTTCTAGGGGACGCGACACAGCAGGAGCCAATCAGCAGGTCACCTGCGATCATGCAGGAGAATGACAGAACGGCGGTCTGCCTTTGTAAACAAGGCAGACGGCTGTTCTGTCACGGGAAGATGGAGATCTGTGTTTCAGCTGAGCTGAAACACAGATCTTTTTATTTTCTCTAGTACATCCATCCCCCACACAGTAAGAAAGCATTCCCTAGGAGCAAACTTAACCCCTTGATCACCCCTAGTGTTAACCCCTTTCCTGCCATCGTCATTTATACAGTAGCAGTGCATTTTTTAGCACTGATCACTGTATTAGTGTCACTGGTCCCCAAAAAGTGTCACTATGTGTCAGATTTGTCCGTCGCAATGTCGCAGTCCCACTAAAAAGCTGGGCATGGATGGTGAGTTGATTCGGTAGTTCAGCGGGCCACTTGACCGGACTTGCCCCCCAGGCTTAAGGCTGCCAGCCCTCCCCTGTCTGAGGGACAGCCAGGAGGCGCTGTGTCTCACTTCATAGATAGCCAGTGTTAGGGTACAGATTCCCCAGAGGAAAGGAGAAGTGGACCCGGCGAGTCAAGACACTGACCAGCAGAGATAGTCAGGGAAGGGAGTGAGAGGGTCGCCCAGGATAGGAGGGTCTTCTCACTCAACTGTTCAGTTAGTTGGTCTTGTATTTCTTCATGTATGTAGTTGACTAACTTTTTCTTCCATTTCTCTACTGGTGGGCTCACAGTAGAGCTAGACAGTGAGGGAATATAAATTGTATATTATTTGAAATCCCACCAAGCGAGTTTGTTGGGTGGGGGGTGCATCAGTTTCATGCACCTAAAATTGTTTGTATATTTGTACAGCAGAGAAATATATATCTATATTTTTCCACCTAATTTATTTGTAAATTTGTTCTTTCCCTTTTCCCTCTTTCCAGGTTTGTGGGATACTCCTGAGCTTCTGGCTGAATTGTTTGATAGGAGGCGGCTGCCTCAGAGTCAATGGGGACATGACTCAAATTGGTGGGGGGGGGGGTAGATGTAGCACCCTCCAATGTAGGTGCTAAGTAAAGTATAGTGGGCCTTGTCTGCTTATCAACAGGGCCATGTTTTTAGTTAGGCTGGCATGTGTTCCCAGGTGTACCTGTTGTGTTGGGGAGTCTCCCCACAGTGTCCCAATGAGGGCTCTCATTGGGCAGTGGAGGAAACCTGACCAATAGCACACCAGGGCTTGTATCCATCCTGGAAGGGCAGATTCTGCCGCTGTAATGTTCTGGTACCTTTGGGTACCCTAATTACTCTTTCATAAGTGTATGCGCCCCACCATTCTCTTTTGGTAAGGTGCGCATACACCTTTAAGACTGATGCTGTCATCACTGAGCGCCGGACTGGATGGCTATTTAGATCGCCGCCTCTCACTCACATGTGTTCGTTCAAACTGCTTTGTGCCTTGATGCTAACCTGTCTTGAAGCTCTCATGCTTGCAAGCATACCTCGCTGTCGGAACCACGCTGCGCTGATCCCTGTATCCGCTACCAGATCATCCGCTCTTGCCGAACCTCTCCTCTGCTACATTGCTATTAGTGATAAGTACCCCACAGGGGAAACCTCTATAACCTTTATACTAAAGCTTACACTATCTAGCTCTGCATACTAAGGACTATTACTACATCTGCATTATCTAAGATTGCTAGCTCTTGAGCCTACTACCACCTATTCTTGCACTGGGTTGATCTCTCTTGTATGTCCACCTGCTACTCTGTCATCTACTACCATACACGATTGCTAAACCTATCTGCATCCCATCTGCTACTATCTTACTTTCAAGAACATTTCCTTTCAAGTGTCTGTCATCTACCATCTCTACCCAACCTGTCTCTTCAGCCTATCATAACTGTGTTACTATATACATAAGTCACTCTAGGAAACATCTTATTGAGTGTGTGTATTTACTTGCTGAATTGAGATCATCCACACATGATGAGTCATTGAGAGTTGGGATTGGTGTCTCAGCGTTTCTCTACATGACTACTGAAGTGGAATATTTCTGCAGCTGAAAATCCACATCATACGTAAAACGCAGGAGCGTTACAGATTGAACGAACCACAAATGGATTCAGCAGAAATAACCACTCAGATGACACAATTAAAACAGCAAGTAACTGCGTTAATACACGCACTTGCTGAATTAAAAGAAGACAATCAGGCTCTGTCGCAGCAGGTAATTAGACTGACACAACTTACCATTGCTCAGTCCCCTGAACCCAAGATAAATCCTCCTTTGGTATTTACAGGCGATCGCAAAAAATTTCGCAAATTTAAAAACGCATGTGAGTTACTTTTCTTGCTAAAACCCCGTACCTACCTTACTGATCACATTAAGGTTTGTACTATTATTTCTTACCTAACAGGCGATCCTCGGGCCTGGGCAGACTCTCTTTTTGAGAAAAACGACCAGCTTCTCAACTCCTATGCCTTGTTCCTAGCAGAACTCACTAGCCTATATGATGATCCCAATAGGCAGAGTACTGCCGATCTTCAATTAAGATCCTTGAAACAAGGTAGGAGACCTGTAGAAGACTTTGTCGCAGAATTCAAGAGATGGACCCTTGATTCAGAATGGAATGATGCATCTCTGAAAACCCAATTTAGGCTTGGTCTATCAGAGGCCGTTAAAGACGAGCTCGCCCGAGCGGATCTGCCAAAAACCCTGGATGCAATGATACAACTCAGTATCACCATAGATAGAAGACTACGAGAAAGAAAGGCTGAGAAAATGGGAATGCCATTATCCAGTTCTTCTCGGATTTCGGCCTTTGACCCCGTTCCTATGGAGGTAGGAACCATACGCCCACCTCTATCAACTATGGAAAGAGCCAAAAGACGATCTGGTAATCTCTGCTTGTACTGTGCATCCCCGGATCACAAGATAAACGTCTGTCCCCTAGTCTACAAAAAGAAGGGTGAGTGTTCACATGTCCTCCTAGGGGGATTGACAACTTCAATCACTAACCCTTACCTTTCTGTTTGCTTAACATTACAGTGGGACCAGAACAGGATTACTACTAAGGCCATAATTGACACAGGATCTTGTGGAAATTATATTGACATACGTTTTGCTGCTTTAAATAAAGTTCCTATTATTTCTAAACTTAAACCTGTCTCAGTAAGTCTTATTAACGGTGTTCCTTTATCCTCTGGTCCGATCACTGATCAGACACAGGCACTCCTAGTCACTACTAACGGGTCTCATATGGAGACCACTACCTTCGATCTAATACCTTCACCCCACTTTCCCATTGTGTTGGGACTTCCCTGGTTGCACACACATCAACCAACCATAGATTGGAAGGAACGGACCCTGGCCTTCCTCTCTTGCTATTGCGAGGGTACGTGTAACCTCCCGTCTTTCGGGAAGATCCTGTCTGTGGTGACAGATGAGATTGCACCACTATGTTATCAGGATCTCTCTGAGGTTTTTCTTGAGAAAAATGCTCAAGCACTACCTCCCCATCGAGACTATGATTGTAGCATTGATCTACTCCCAAATAGCAAATTGCCGTTCGGTCATATTTATCCTCTTTCACAGGATGAACTTTCCCATCTCAAAGACTATTTGGATGAGAATTTGAAGAAAGGTTTTATTAGACCTTCCACTTCTTCCACAGCAGCAGGACTCTTTTTTGTCCGCAATAAGGACTCAAGTCTCAGGCCTATCATCGACTATAGGCAATTGAATGCTATTACAATAAAAGATCGCTATCCTCTACCGCTTATCCCTGAGCTCATTGAGCAGGTGCGTGGAGCTACCTATTTTTCAAAATTGGATCTGAAAGGAGCATACAATCTCATTCGAATCCGTGCTGGGCACGAGTGGAAGACTGCATTCAGAACCAGATACGGATTGTTCGAATATCTTGTAATGCCATTCGGGCTATGCAACGCCCCTGCAGTTTTTCAACGATTTATAAACGATATTTTCAGAGACTTACTAGATGTCTGTGTTGTGGTATATCTGGACGATATACTTATATATTCACGATCCCTGTCTGAACACATAAGACATGTAAGACTAGTATTATCGAGATTGCTTGCACACAACCTTTATGTGAAACTGAAAAAATGCTTGTTTCATAAAGAAGAGGTACTGTTTCTAGGCTACATCATATCCAAAACAGGAATCGAGATGGACATGAGTAAGATATCCTGCATTCAGGATTGGCCTACACCAACCACACGCAAGGCGCTACAGCGATTCCTTGGATTTTCGAATTTCTACAGGAAGTTCATCAGAAACTTCTCTGCCATTGTGAGACCCCTCACACAGCTCACTAGCATTAAAAAAACATTCAAATGGTCAGATGAAGCAAATAAAGCTTTTCACCTGTTAAAGACAAGGTTTACTTCTGCTCCCATACTACGCCATCCAGACCCATCCCTCCAATACATTCTGGAAGTAGATGCGTCAAACATGGCAGTAGGGGCAATACTCTCCCAACGACCAACTCACACTTCACCACTTCATCCAGTCGCCTTTTTTTCTAAATCCCTAAGCAGTCCAGAGATAAATTACCCCGTGGGTGAAAAGGAACTGCTTGCTATAAAATTGGCTCTGGAGAATTGGCGACATCTACTCGAAGGCACCCAATTACCAATACTTATATACACGGACCATAAAAATCTCCAATATCTTCAGACTAACAAAACTCTCTCTCACCGACAGGTACGATGGTCACTATTCTTTCTAAGGTTTAACTTCCTAGTGACCTACACACCT
The DNA here is from genome assembly GCF_965119305.1 of Pelophylax lessonae. Taxonomy (NCBI): domain Eukaryota; kingdom Metazoa; phylum Chordata; class Amphibia; order Anura; family Ranidae; genus Pelophylax; species Pelophylax lessonae. The sequence goes on from NC_138768.1 coordinate 178,712,296, forward strand.
GCAGATAAGAACAAAAAGGCGGATGCACTATCACGACTAACTGAAGAAAACTACTTCGAAATCCCTTCCGTTCCTATAAAACCTCACAAACGCATTATTGGAGTTGTCCGTTCCTTGAAGGAAGAGGTTTTGCATGGTATAAGTTTGGATTCACCCCCACCACAACTAAATACTGATGCAGAAGGCTTCCTCTACTACAACGACAAACTTTACATACCACCTACCATATGCACCAAGATCTTGGAATTATCGCATGATGTGCCTATGGCAGGACATATGGGTATGACAAAGACTCTTAATCTGATTACCAGACAATTCTGGTGGCCTGACATGAAAACATCTATACAAAAATTCGTCTCTTCATGCAATGTCTGTGCCAGGTCCAAAATTGACACTACGAGACCATCCGGTCTACTATGCAGTCTACCAATACCCCAAACTCCATGGGAAGTTGTGTCCTTGGACTTTATAGTGGAATTGCCTCCTTCCAAAGGATTTAATACCATCTTAGTGTCAGTGGACCATCTGACAAAAATGGCACATTTCATTGCTATTCGCAGACTACCTTCGTCCAAACAAACGGCAGAACTCCTCATGAAACCTGTCTTTAAGTTACATGGTATCCCAAAAACTCTTCTGTCTGACCGTGGATCACAATTTATTTCCAAGTTCTGGCAAGAACTATGTCACATACTACGGATCGAGCGGAAGCTCACTTCTCCTTACCATCCGCAGACCAACGGACAGACTGAAAGAGTCAACCAATGCATCGAGCAATATTTACGTTGTTACACTTCTTCCCAACAGGATGATTGGGTGGATCTTCTCCCTCTGGCAGAATTTGCCTACAACAACGCAACCCACAGTACAACCAAGCAGAGTCCGTTCTACTTGAACTATGGGTTTCATCCCTCTATTCTTCCACCACGCATCCTTCCTTCAAATAACCCAGTAGCCTCAGACTATCTTACCCAAATAAAGGACTCTCTGGGTTTGCTTAATACTACCATTGCACACGCTCATAGTCAACAAAAGAAGTACTATGATCTTCGCAGAAGACCTTCTCCTCAGTACGCTATCGGGGACCTCGTTTGGCTCTCAACAAAAAATTTAAGACTGAAAATCCCTAGCAAAAAGCTTGGACCTCTGTTCTTGGGACCTTTCCCAATCAAGAAACTTATTGGAAAAGCTGCAGTACAGCTTACATTGCCAATAGACCTCAAAATACATCCCATTTTCCATGTGTCGCTACTGAAGCCCCATGTTCCTGACCAAGGAATAAGGCCTACTATCCCACCTCCTCCTCCTGTACAAGTTGAAGGTGGATAAGAATATGAGATAAAAGAGATTCTGGATTCTCGTATCCACAGAGGAAGACTTCAGTACTTGGTCCGATGGAAGAACTATGGGCCCCAAGACGACACCTGGCTAAACACCTCTGACATACATGCCTCTAGATTAATCCGCAATTTTCATGCGAAGTACCCAGACAAACCAGCTCCAGAGGCCTTCAGGAGCCGGCCTTAAGGGGGGGGGGGTACTGTAATGTTCTGGTACCTTTGGGTACCCTAATTACTCTTTCATAAGTGTATGCGCCCCACCATTCTCTTTTGGTAAGGTGCGCATACACCTTTAAGACTGATGCTGTCATCACTGAGCGCCGGACTGGATGGCTATTTAGATCGCCGGCTCTCACTCACATGTGTTCGTTCAAACTGCTTTGTGCCTTGATGCTAACCTGTCTTGAAGCTCTCATGCTTGCAAGCATACCTCGCTGTCGGAACCACGCTGCGCTGATCCCTGTATCCCGCTACCGGATCATCCGCTCTTGCCGAACCTCTCCTCTGCTACATTGCTATTAGTGATAAGTACCCCACAGGGGAAACCTCTATAACCTTTATACTAAAGCTTACACTATCTAGCTCTGCATACTAAGGACTATTACTACATCTGCATTATCTAAGATTGCTAGCTCTTGAGCCTACTACCACCTGTTCTTGCACTGGGTTGATCTCTCTTGTATGTCCACCTGCTACTCTGTCATCTACTACCATACATGATTGCTAAACTTATCTGCATCCCATCTGCTACTATCTTACTTTCAAGAACATTTCCTTTGAAGTGTCTGTCATCTACCATCTCTACCCAACCTGTCTCTTCAGCCTATCATCACTGTGTTACTATATACATAAGTCACTCTAGGAAACATCTTATTGAGTGTGTGTATTTACTTGCTGAATTGAGATCATCCACACATGATGAGTCATTGAGAGTTGGGATTGGTGTCTCAGCGTTTCTCTACATGACTACTGAAGTGGAATATTTCTGCAGCTGAAAATCCACATCATACGTAAAACGCAGGAGCGTTACAGCCGCATAGCATTCTGGGAGGGGGTATAAGTCTGTGGGGAGCACATGACAGATGGTCTTTTGGCGGGAAGCAGAGTCCCAGGAGGAAGGTGACGGCTGTCTCTCCTCCTGTCAGGAAGAATTGGGTGTCCCAGGCGGCTGGCCTGAGTAGACACAGGGCTGAGCTGAGCTGCAGTGAGGATCCAGGTGTGCTGAGGACCAGCAGAGATCTCAGATCTCACACTTGGGCAACAAGCTTAAATGCGCTGTTGGTGTTAACGGTAACCATGGCAGACCCACATCAGGCCCAATGCCTGGAAATATTGCTATATATATATATATATATATATATATATAGTTACATAGTAGTTGAGGTTGAATAAAGACAACAGTCCATCCAGTTCAACCTGTGCAGGTGTGTGTGTGTGTCAGTGATGTATTAATTACTCAAAACCCTTAATGTTGTGATCTTTGAGAGGCACTTCCAAGAGTCATTTAAAAGTAGCCATACTCCCTGCAGTTACCACCAATTGTGGAAGAGAGTTCCACATTCTTACCGGCCTTACTGTAAAGAACCCTTTACGCAGCTTAAGGTTAAACCACCTCTCCTCTAATCTAATTGTGTAGCCACGTGTCCTCTTACACTACTTGGGACTAGATGTTTTTTTTTCTATGCTGGGATCACTATTGAGGTATTTGTAAATCGCTATCATGTCCCCTCTCAGTCATTATCTCCAGGGAGAATAAATTAAGCGCTTGCTATCGCTCCTTATAATTAAGGCCCTCCAATCCCCTAATTAGTTTAGTTGCTCTTCTCTGGACTCTCTCCAGTTCCAGCACATCCCTTCTGAGGATTGGCGATCAGAACTGGACAGAGTAGTTCAGATGTGGCTTGACCAGGGTTTTGTAAAGTGGCTGGATTATAGCTTTATTTCTGGAAAATATCCCATTCCTTTTGCATACTAATATTCTGCTGGCTTTGGCAGCTTGACATTGCATGCTATTGCTTAGTCTATATTCCACTAGAACCCCCAGATCTTTCTCTATCCTTCATTCCCCCAGAGATTACCCCCCTAGAGCATATTTTGTGTTTATGTTTTTAGCCCCCAAGTGCAATACCCTACATTTCTCCACATTAAACCTCATATGCCATGTAGTTGCCCACTCTGTTATTTTGTTCAGGTCATTCTGTAAGATTTCTATATCTTGATGAGAAGTTATTGCCCTGCCTATTTTTTTGTCTTCCACGAAAAATGAGATTGAGCTAATGATCCCGTCCTATTTATGAATAAATTGAACAAAATTGGTCCCAGGACTGAGCCTTGGGGGACCCCACTTACTACTCCAGACCAGTCTGAGTATGCATTATTTATCACCACCCTTTGGACATGCCCCTGTAACCAGTTTTCTATCCAAGAAAAAACCTTGTGGTCGATGCCTGCAGACCTTAGTTTGTAGATTAAGCGTTTGTGGGGAACTGTGTTGAATGTCTTAGCAAAATCCAGATACACCACATCCACATGTCTCTCCTTATCTAGCTCACAGCTCACCTCCTCATAAAATGTTAACAGATTGCTTTGGCAAGAATGTCCTTTTGTAAACCTGTGATGATACTGTTGTCCTTAGCAAATTCTTGGACATATAAGTCCCTTATCATTCCTTCCAATAATTTACATACTATTCATGTCAGGCTGACCAGCCTATAGTTTCCCAGAATATGCCTCTGCCCTTTTTTGAATATTGGTATCACATTTGCTTTCCTCCAATCACCTGGTACAGTTCCTGTCAATATACTGTCTGCAAAGATTAGGAACAACAGTCTAGATATAACCCTACTGAGTTCCTTGAGTACCCTCGGATGCAAGCCATCTGATCCTGGTGATTTATTTGTGTTGTTATCAAGTCTTTCCTTGATTTCACCCTCTGTTAGCTACAGCTGCAAGTCCTGTGATGTGCTGCTAACCATACAGTCATGTTCAGTATACTCCTCCTTTTCCTGTGTAAAAACTGAGAGGAGAATAAAGCATTTAGTACAGTTGCCTTATCTGCATCCTCTGTAACCATCCTCCCATCATTGTTAATTATGTGTGCAACGTGCTCTGACCTCGCTTTTTTGCTATTAATATATTTAAAGAATTTCTTAGGGTTTTTTTACTCTCCTCTGCTATGTGTCTCTTGTAGTCATTCTTAGCCGTCCTGATTTCATTTTCACATTTCTTGTTAGACTCCTTGTATTGGTGGAAAGCCGATAATGTCCCCTCCGATTTATATTTCTTAAAGGCCATTTTTTTCTCTAATAAGCATTTTTACATTACGTTTTAGCCACCCTGGTTTGACCTTGGGGCTTCTATATTTATTTCCCATTGGAATGCACTGTGAGATACTTTTGTTTAATATGTTCCTAAAGCATTCCCATTTTTCCTCCAATGTTCCTAGGGTTTGGTCCCAACTTATGTTCTCTATTATTGAGCACAGTTAAGGAAAGTTTGCCCTTCTGAAGTTTAGGGTTCTTATGTTCCCCTTGTGATTTGTTATCCTATGATTTAGGCTAAATGTGATCATCCTGTGATTGCTAGAACCCAAGTTGTCCCGTACTGCTACACCTGAGATTAGACCTGGGTCGTTCATAATTAATCTAGCAATGCATTCTTTCTAGTAGGAGAATCCACCAACTGAGACATGTAGTTGTCCTGTAAGACATTCATGAAATGACGTGCCTTTAATGAGTGAGCTGTCCCCTCTTCCCAGTCAAAATCAGGATAATTGAAGTCCCCATTACGATGACTTGTCCCTGCTTTACCGCTATTCCCAACTGTGATAAAAATTCCAGCTCCACCTCCTCCCTTTGGTTGGGGGGCCTATAACATACCCCCATTATTACTTTCCACCTTACTTCTTCCCCATGGAGTTCTACCCACATGGCTTCCACCTCCGCCATTGTTCCTTCCACAATGTCAATCCTCTCTACCCCCCTTTCATTATTTTTCATATAGAGACATACCCCTCCCCCTCTTTTGCCTTCCCTGTCCTTCCTATACACAGAACACCCTTGAATATTTGCCAGCCAGTCATGTGAGGGGTCAAACCAAGTTTCTGTTATTCCCACAAGGTCTATGTCCTCCTTGTGTACTAACAGTTCCAATTCTGCCATTTTGTTAGCTAGGCTCCTGGCATTTGTGTATACCCCTCTTAGTGTTGTAGGAGTGGATAGTGATTTATCATTAAGTTTATTTCTGCTTTGTTTGTGCTTGTTACGGTTATATTGTCGCTGCTGACCCCCATAATACCTTCTGTCCTTTGCTCACTACTAACTGTCAATACTTCTGAGCCCTCCCCCCAACACCTAGTTTAAAAGCCCCTCCAACACCTAATTTAAAAGCCCCTCCAATATGAATTAAATAATTTTTTTATTTAAATTTTTTACGTTATACTTGTATTCACAAGGAAAGGGCATTTTGAGTGATTTATGGTCTACACATCCTTTGATTATACAGACAGTACTGTTCAAAAGTTTTAGGCAGGATTAAAGAAAATTGCTGTAAATTAAGAAAGCTTTCATAAATAGAAGTGTTAATAGTTTATTTTTATTAATTAACTAAATGAGTTAAAAAAGGAAGAAAAAAAAAGAAAAAAAGGAAATGAACAGAAGAGAAATCCAAATCAAATAAAAACCTTCAAAGTAGCATCAGTTCTTCTAAGAACACTTGCACGCAGTTTTTGAAGGAACTTGGCTGGTTTTTCCAGACATCTTGGAGAACTAACCATAGAACTTCTTTAGATGTAGGCTGCCTCAAATCCTTCTGTCTCTTTATGGATTTCCATACAAACCAGATGATATTGAGATCAGGGCTCTGTGGGCTTTAAACCATCACTTTTTCTTGTTTATGTTGAAGATAGTCTCTAAATACATTGGCAGCTTCGGGAGCACCAGGGAAGCCGCTGTGAACACTGAAGCTCCTAGCACACTCCCACCCCCATCCAGTCTGCCCCTGATTTGCCGCCCCTCTCTAATTACCATCTGGGTCCAATGGACCCAGCGTGTCCCATGGTAGGGCTGCCCGTGGTTTGGGGTCCTGCAGCAGAATACATTTGGGGCCAATCACCCACCTCCCTGAGGGTATGGCATGATGGATTGGTATCTGCCTGTATTTTTCAGCATCAAGGACACCATTGATTCTGACCAAATCTCAAGCTCCATTTGCAGAAATGCAGCCTCAAATTTGCATGGAACCTCCACCATGCTTCACTGTTGCCTGCAGATATTCTTTATTGTATTGCTCTCCAGCCCTTCGCGAACAAACTGCCTCCTGCTACAGCCAAATATTTAAAATTTTGACTCATCAGTCCAGAGCACCTGCTACCATTTTCTGCACCACAGTTCATAAGTTTTTGTGCATAGTTGAGTCGCTTAGCCTTGTTTCCAAGTCATAGGCATGGCTTTTTGTCCACAATTCTTCCATGAAGATAACTTCTGTCCAGACTTCTCCAGACAGTAGATGGGAATACCTGGGTCCCACTGGTTTCTGCGAGTTCTGTGCTGATGGCACTGCTGGACATCTGGACATCTTCCATTATCAAAGGGAAGTAAGCATGATGTGTCTTGCATCTGCTGCATTAAATTGGTTGTAAAGTCTCTGGCTTTTTTTTTTTTACCTGCTATGTGCAATGGTTTTGCACAAAGCAGCCCTGATCCATCTACTCTGTTGTCCTCTGCTGGCACTCCTGGCCCCGCCCCCCCACCATGTGCCCCCATAGCAAGCCTTCTGATTGGGCTCAGGTATATATTTAGGGTGGCTGCGGGGGTAGCTCCATGCAGTAGGCTTTGTACCTTACTGCATAGAATGCAGTAAGGTAAAAAACCTCCTGCCTTTTTCAACCACTTTAGGTTTCCTTGGTCAATCACTATGTCTACAGTCCTTAACATTGCCAATTTCTTTGTTTCTCCAAAAGAGCTTGAATAGCACATATTGAAACCATAGTCTGCTTTAATATCTTTGCCTGGGAGAGATCATGCTGATGCAGTATAACTACCTTGTGTCTTCCCATGGTGTATGAACTGTGACATGAAACTGTCTTCCACAACCTCACCTTAGTCGCAGAGTTTTGGTGTTCCTTAACAAGTTGTAAGCTTTCTGCACAGCTGTTTCAACCTGAATATGAAAGTGATGATCATTAGCACCTCCTTGGTTTAATTGCTTAATTGTTCACCTGACTCTAATCCGACAAAATCCCTGACTTTGTGCAAGTGTACAAAGTGCATAAGTGTAAGAATTGATGCAGGTTGAAGCCAAAGGGTAGTCACCAAACATATTGATTTACTTTTGATCACTTTTTCTTCTGTTTGATCACTTTACACTTTGTAGATTGATAAAAAAAAAACAATTGAAATATATATTTTTGAAAGCATTCTTACTTTACTGTACGAATTGACTCGAACATCAGCTGTTCATGTGTTTGCTGAACACACAAACAAATGGGGCACTTGGCGGGAAATTCGCCCGCCGATGAGCGCCCCATAATGCACTGCGCTCTTGCAGTACATTGATTGCCTTTGGCCAATCATGGCTCAGGGGCTAAGTCCACACCCCACACTATATAAGGCTGCTGCTTACATGGCAGCCATGTATAGTGTGTGACAATGAGCTCCCCCCCTCCTGAACCATACCTGTCCACTTGCCCTCAACATGGGACGGGAGCTTTGGGGTGCCCCCCCAAAGTACCTTGTCCCCATGTTGATAGGGACAAGGGCCTCTCCCCGATAACCCTGGGCTGTGGTTTTGGGGGTGTGCGGGTGCAAGGCTTACCAGAATCTGGAAGCCCCCTTTAACAAGAGGCACCCAGATCCCACCCCCCCCGTGTGAATTGGTATCGGGTACATCATACCCCTACTCATTCACCAAAAAAGTGTAAAAAAGTAAAACCACAGTGAACAGTTTTTGACAAGTCCTTTATTGAAAAAGAAAAAAAAAATAGTGTCCCTTGATGTAAATCCATCGTCAATCACAACGCCCGCCAGACCCGAAAAATAGAAAAAAATTAAAATCGTGACGTCAGAAGAGGCGGTGCCACCGGATGACGTAGCCAGGTGGCCCTGCCTGTTGCCTATCAAAGAACTGTCAAAGCTGAAGATCGGGCATACGGTGGGATGCCTCTTTGGAGGTGAAGCGGTTTTTTTCTTTCTATTTTTCGGGTCTGGCGGGCATGGTGATTGATGATGGATTTACATCGAGGGACACTATTTTTTTTCTTTTTAATAAAGGACTTGTCAAAAACAGTTTCCTGTGGTTTTTACTTTTTACACTTTTTAGGTGAATGTTTATGGGTACGATGTACCCGATACCCATTCAAAGCACTGTCAAAAGATCTCTGGGATAAAGTTGTGGACAGGCACAAGTCAGGCGATGAATACAAAAAAATTCAAAAGGCTTTTTAAATGCCTAGAAGCACAGTGAAGTGGAAGGTATTTGGTACAATACAGACCCTTCTGGGATCAGGACTTCGCTCCAAACTGTATGAAAGAGCCAGGAGGAAACTGTGAGGCCACAAAGTGGCTTACAGCAACTCTGGAGCAGTTACAGGAATTTATGACAAAGAGTGGTCATTGTGTGCATGTGACAATAATATCACAAATTCTCCACAAATGTGGCTTGTATGGGAGGGTGGTAAGGAAAAGCCACTCCTCAAGAAAGGCCACATGCAGTCACAACTGAGCTTTGCCAAAACGCACCTTGAAGATTTTGAGGCCACATGGCATAAAGGTGTTATAGTCAGATGAGACTAATATTGGTTTATTTGGCCTCAACACCAAACGATATAGTTGGCGGAAACCCAGTACAGTTTACCATCCAAACAGCACCATTACTACAGTAAAGTACGGAGGTGGTATTATCCTGTTATGGGGGGTTTCTCTGCAGCAGGGACTGGAGCACTTGTCAGGATAGAGGGAAATATGGATGGGGCAAAATACAGTCAAATTCTTGCGGAAAATCTGCTGCCTTCTGCAAGAAAGTTGTCAATGGGAAGACGGCCTACTTTCCAAGAAGACAATGACCTAAAGCACACATCAAAAATGACCACACGGTGGTTGAAGAAGAACAAGGTGAATGTCCTTGAATGGCCTAGTTAGAGTTCAGACTTAAACCCCATTGAAAATTTGTGGAATGACTTGAAGACTGCAGTCCACAAATGGTCACCATCAAATTTAACTGAACTTGAGCAGTTCTGCAAAGAAGAGTGGAAAAATATTGCAAAGTCTAGATGTGCAAAGTTACTAGAGACATATCCCAACAGACTAAAGGCTGTAATCAAAAGGATAAGTCCACCCTAAAACAAAATTCCCTGCATAGTTTGGATCTCCACGTTCTACCACTAATCTATCTAGCTCTGTAAAGACAAAAATCAATATACCTTTCTTGAAGCCGTTCTGACCCAATTCGACGCTGAGCTGTCAGCTGGGGAGGCGGGTGCAGAAGACACAGCCGACAACGGAAGCCCCATAGTAACTGTATAGGTGATGTCACATCCCAATAATTTCACAGCCGTTGTCGGCCGTGTCCTCTACAGAGCTTCCGCTGCTGGAGATCGAGTTGAATCGGCTTAAAAAAAGGTATGCATACTGATTTCTTTTTTACAGGGCTAGATAGGTTAGTGTTAGAATGTGGAGATCTATAGCTACAGGGATTTTAGTTTTAGGGTGGACTCATCCTTTAAAGCAAAAGGTGTTCAACAAAATACTCACACAGGGGGGGTCATCCTTTTTCCAACACAGTGATTCTGTTTTTTCTATTTTTCTGACATGTTGGTGTCATTTATATATTTTACTTGGATGTTATATGTTCCACTAATGAATACAGCTGTATAAAAAAAAAAAAAACTATTTCTGTCTTCATTTCAGGCTGCAAAGCCACAAAATGTAATTATTTTTAGGTGGGGTGATTATTTTCTATACATACTGTAGATGTCAGCATCCCTGTCTATCTAAAAAATAAAAACAAAGAAACAGTAAGCGCCGGTTCACACTACCGCGACGCTACTTCCAGGGGCGACCTCCGAGATGACGGTGCGAGCAGCGCGCCGCGACCTCGGAGCGGCCGCCACGGACTTCATAACATTGAAGTCTATGGCGGTCACCTCCTGGTCGCCCCAAAGAAGCTCCAGACCCTTTTTCTAGGTCGGAGCGACTTGTGTCGCTCCTATTAGAACGGGTCCGCAGCTTCCCTATGGGAGGCGACCTGCGGCGACCTGTGAGGCGACCTCACAGTCGCCCTAGTGTGAACCGAGGCTAACTATCGACATGATCTCCAATGTAACAAGTTTATTACAAAAACAAATAAAGATCATAGTCCTTATTCAGACTATGCAGTTGGAGTGTGCCTAGTCTGCTAATCCCCCAGGCTTCCCTCTTTTTGCGTGTTACAATCCTGTCACCATCCCTCCTGTCTTTTGGAACATCTATCAGTATCATAAATCCTCCAGGTCTTCCAGTAGCAAGACACTTCACTGATTTTAGTCATAAAGAAACAGATTTGCGATTTATGATTTAATTTTTGCAATAAAAGGTTAATTTTTGTATAGGAAAGGTTCAGTAAGATTTGTATATACTGGTTGCTGGGATACATTTGTATGAGTTTCAGGGAAGTAGGTGTAGACTGATTACGGTACTTGCCTCTTTCAAATTCAGCTTGAGAAAGAACGCATTGTTCTAAACATTGGCTGTATTGCTAAAATGTGATTTTTATGTTTGCATTTGGATTTACAGGTAAAAGAGCATATTGGGAGATTGATGGAGGACACAGCCCTTGGTTTTAAATATAGAAGAGTAAGTATGCAGCCTGCCTGATGAGGAAGTTCGTTTGCTTTATTTTTCATCACAAGTGTAATTTACCCTCATTTGTTTAGAGTAAACAAGGCTTTATTTTTAGTTTTAAGTGATTCATAGACAAAAAATGTAAGAAAACCAGAAAAAAAAACCTTTTTATACTTTTATCAGCTATTTAAAAATAGTGTTACTGTAGCCATAAATATAAATGTTGTTCTGTGATTGTCTTGTTTTAAATGGCAATAAAATTATATTTCTGGTGCCAAGCATTGCAAAATTATTTACTACTGGAATAAAGGCTCTTTTTTCAGTTTTGCACTTTTTCGAATGCAGCACTAATATAATTAACATACAAAACAAATGAAAATGGAAAAAAGGTTAAATAATAATGGTTAGAAAAACAGAAATTAACAAATATAAATTCACAGGAAAGTAATAATAGCATCCAAAAAAATACGCTGCAATTTATAAATATTTTTTTAAGTAATGTTATGTGGAAAATGAAAAAAATATGTAGGTGTTAACCCTAGTTTGCCTGCAAAAGTGAAAATAAACTGTGGAAGAATAAAGTGGAGAAAGGGAAGATTGACATAATTAGGTTTGATTAGGTTAAACTAAGGAGTAAAGTAGAAACACATTTTATCAAAAGAAAAACATTTTTTTCAGATCGATTTAACTGACATTTGCAGGTTGAAGCTCACCCCTTTGATTTGCACGCAAATTAATTAGAAGAGATACAAAAGCATCTAAACAGTGCTTATATTCACCATGTCAGGCAGTACTTTTTGTTTTACAGCAGCTGCTATTACAGTTGATGTATTTGCACTAGGACTCCTCAACATCATTTTGACAGCTGGAAACTGCAAGAAAGTGTGAGGAGGGGGAACAGCAGTGAGGTAGAAAGACTCCGTGTTCTTTGATGAATTTATGGGGGCATGTGTAGCACACCCAGTGTCCACAACTGGTTAACCACTTGAGGACCAAGCCTATTTCTGACATTTGTTGTTTACAAGTTAAAATCAGTATTTTTTTGCTAGAAAATTACTTAGATTTCCCAAACATTATATATTTATTTTAGCTGAGACCCTAGAGAATAAAATGGAGATAATTGCAATACTTTATGTCACACCGTATTTGCACAGCAGTCTAAAAAAAAAAATTGTGGGGGGGGGGGGGGAAATACCCTTTTTTAAATTTAAAAATAAAAAAAACGTAAAGTTAGCCAAATTTGTTTGTATAATGTGAAAGATAATTTTATGCCGTGTAAATTGATACCTAACATGCCATGCTTCAAAATTGCGCATGCTCATGGAATGGCAACAAACTACGGTACTTAAAAATCTCCATAGGCAATGCTTTAACATTTTTACAGGTTACCAGTTTAAAGTTACACAGGTCTTGTACTAGAATTATTTCTCTTGCTCTAACGATCGCAGCAATACCTCACCATTAACATATGTGGGCGCGACTTGCATATGTGTTCGATTCTGGGCGTTAGCTTGGAGGGACGGGACGCTTTAAATTTGTTTTTACTTATTTATTTTTTTATTTTTACACTGTCCCTTTACAAAAAATGTTTTTGATCACTTTTATCACTATCACAAGGAATGTAAACATGCCTTGTAATAGAAATAAACACGACAGGTCCTCTTTAACCACTTGCCGACTGCTCACAGTATATTTACTGCGGCAGTCAGCCCCTCACAGGCAGAGTGACGTAGGTCTACGTCGCTAGCCTGTGAGGGTCTTAGGAGCGAGCGCGCGCCGCCGGAGGCACGCTCCCGCGCGGTCACGGACCCCCCTGCGCGTGTGACCGGCGGACCCGATCGGCCGCCGGTCACTCGCGATCGTCGGTGGAGAGGGAGAAAGGCAGGTGGCTAATGTAAACAAGCCGCCTGTCATTCTCCCCTGTGTAGGAATGGTGATCATATGGTTCTACTATGTAGAACCTTTGATCACTGTTCCTACACCTCAAGCCACAGCCAATCACAGTTAGAATCACGCCCCTAGGGACACACATAACCCCTCCCTCTCAAAAAAAAGTTAACCCCTTCACTGCCAGTTTAATTTTACAGTAACAGTGCATATTTATAGCACTGATTACTGTAGAAATGTCACTGGTAACCCAAAAAGTGTCAAAAATGTCAGTCAAGGGTCCGATCTGTCCGCCGCAATGTCGCAGTACCGCAAAAAAATCGCAGATTGCCACCATTACGCGTTAAAAAAAATAACAACAAAAATGACAAAAATCTTTCCCTTTGTTAGTAAACGCGATAACTTTTGCGCAAACCAATCAAAATACGCTTTTTGCGATTTTTTTTACCAGACATATGTAGCATAAAACAAATTGGCCGAAAATGTTAAAAAATTTAGATTTTTACATTTTTTTTGGGGGGGGGGGGGGGAAAATTTGAAAAATATTGTTATTTTTGCAAAATTGACGCTCTTTTTTTGTTTATATCGCATGATCAAAAAATTACACAGGTGATCAAATACCACCAAAAGAAAGTTCTGTTTGTGGGAATAAAAGGATGCCAAATTCGTTAGGTACCGCGTTGCACGACCGCGCAATTGTCCGTTAAAGTCACGCAGTGCCGAATCGCAAAATAGGCCCTGGTCAGGAAGGGGGTAAAATCTTCCGGGGCTTAAGTGGTTAAGGCCGTTGGGCAGAAGTGACGTTTGACGTCGCTCCGGTCCTTCAGGTGAATCGTCCTCACTCGACTTCCTGTCCACTGCTCCAGCAAGTCAGATCATTTTCACTGCTATTGGCGTCTCCGGTAAGCGGGGAAAACGACTGGGAAGTGGCGGGCACCTCTCACGCTACTCATGAAAGTGATCCAGTGGCGAATCCCCCACCAGGACCACTTTTATCAGATTCCAGATCGCCTTTGTGTGTGTGTAAAAAAATACCAGGGTTATAGTAGCTAGCTGCTGCCATAACCCTGGTATTTAAAGTCAACAAACCACTGTAAGACCATGCACTTATTTTCTAGACTACTGTATATTGCATTCAGTTCTGGAATTTTGTCTTAATGTATATTGCTGCATACGGTACTGCAATTCTTTATAATGTTTTTCTATACTGGTTTGGTCTATTTAACTGCTGTTAGAATTTTTAGGTGCTCAACATATAGGAATAAAACCTCATCAAATGTGCACAGTAGTTGGCTTCACACCTATATTTTGCAGTGGTTCATGATTGCAAAGCTAGTTATTTTTAATAAGACCACACTGCAAAACTCATATGCATTAGTGTTTCAGTGCTCTGCAAAACAAAGTTGGGGACCATCTTCCATTATGGTTTGCTGTGTTGACAAAAAAAAGCTTACTGTCTGGGTTTTTATGCATTGTGATGCATTGTGATGCCTTGATCCCTTTAAATTTAATGGGCTGCATTAAAGTTATATATTCTTGTTTTTATTTCTTATTAAAAATAACAAATATGTCACTCTGTGCAAAACCACTGCTTTGTGCAGTGGTTTTACACAGAGCAGCCCAGATCCTCCTCTAATGCATGTTAATGTGCAAACTGTAGTGCATCACAAAGCACCAGACAGGTATGAAGGGGGGCCTAGAAAATGCTGTAAAAACTGCACAGAAATTCAAGAGATAGTCAGATTTCATATGGTGGTGCTTGGAATACAGATTCCAATTATAAATACCTATACATACAATTAGTTTTTCAAATGACAGTATAAAGTACAGTGTTTTCTTGTTTTAATTTAGTCTTTGGTCAATATCAGGATAATTTCGTTGACTTAAATATTTTTGCCATAATTTTTGTCAGCTGCATGTTTCCAGTGACAAAAACTAAACCAAAATTTCTCAGAACTGTCATCAATTGCTTCATTAGTGAACGAAAACGGAATGAAAATGTGAAGGAAGGGACGTTTACCCATGGGAACTTTTGCTTTCCTCAGCGTGGTGTGCCATACATTCTGCAGTATTATAGGCCTCCTCAGACAGAGCACTGTGTGTGCCATTACAGGCCTTCTCAGATGACCGTCCAGAGCACTGTGTGCATTACAGGCCTTCTCAGACCACCGTCCAGAGCACTGTGCGCATTACAGCTCTTCCTAGACCGTCCAAAGCACTGTGCATTACAGGCCTCCTTAGACCACTATCCAGAGCGCTGTGTGCATTACATGCCTTCTCAGACCACCATCCAGAGCACTGTGCGCATTACAGGTCTCCTTAGACTGTCTAGTGCATTGTGCATTACCGGCCCACTCAGACCGTCCAGAGCACTGTGTGCATTACAGGCCTCCTCATACCATCCAGAGCATTCACTGTACACTGCAAATTTACAGGCCTCCTCAGACCGTCCGGAGCACTTACCATGCATTACAGGCCTCCTCAAACCATCCAGAGCACTCACTGTGCATTTCAACCTTTTATAAAGGCTTTCTCTTACCTTGTCTATTTACCCACAGTGCAACTTTTGACTCACTGCCCAGGAACGCTCATGTAAGCTAGCTACTGAGCCTTAAACCTTCCTGCTAACAAATCTGTTATCTTTCTTTGATTCACAAATGCTGACCTCTGGCTTGTTTCCTAGTTATTTGAGCATGCTGCCTGATCTTATCTTTGGTTTTGTTCCTGGCTATCTGATTCTGCTGTCTACCTTGACCCTTGAATTTGTTTCTGGTTATCCAATTCCACTGTTGGACCTGACCTTTGACCTGTATCTTCTTCACCATGTCAGCATCCATATCCAACTTCTGTACTGTTACCACAGTACACGTCCATGCTCCAGACCTACTTCTGGATGAACATCTGTGGGATAAAAACAGAGACAAAGACAGTCCGATTGCCAGTCATTGTGCCCAAGTACATAAGGGATCATTGAAAGGCCAAAAAGGGATTTATGGCCTTAACTTATCTGCAAGAAGAGGAAATTTTCACAGTATTCACATCCAAAAGGAGAAAATGTGGATTTATAAAATAATTACATTGAACCCACAAGGGCTAAATACTGAATTACATCTACAGGCTTTTCTCTAAATTGGGTTTTTGAGATGTTTTTTTGCAACAATACTCTAGTAGAATGAAGTTCATCAGACTATAATTAGTATTTGATGTAATGAGAAAAGCACCATTTTAAATGTTTAGGAAAGTGTTTGGCCCTTTAGGAATTCACAAACCATATTGATCCAAATGTACTGAAGAAATATATTTTATTTTAGTCATTGCCAAAGCCCAAATGTCCATTTTCTTTGAGATTATTTTCTTAAAAGTTTTGGGAAATACATGGACCCTCACTTTAAAATATGTAATAAACTCACCTTGCTGGCCATACTGTGGTTGTTCCTGTGGTTAACCATGTAAAGTGTTCCTATTATAATAAAGAAAACTGAATTCACACTTTGGGGCAGCCTATGCTGGCCAAAAATTGAATCACAAGCTGATTACTAATAAACATTTGACCTAACTCTATCCTATTTGCCCTGAGCAAACCCAAAGTGTAGTGCGGGTGAAACGCATTGACATCATAGATCTGGCTCTGCCTTCCCCACATCACCTCTGCACACCATCCCCCACGTGAGCACTAACTTCTGGTCCTGGTATTCGGATAGAGGCATAGAATGAGCATATCAGCGTAGACTTGTATAGCCTGACAGCATACAAAAGCAGCAAGAAGTGTCACTGGATGTAATCACAGGTCCTAACGTGTGCATTTTAACTGCATATTATGTAAATGTATGTGGTTGACTTTAAGGGGTTATACCAGGCTGATGCCTGCAGCTACAAGCATCATCCCAGTATTGTTTTTTCTGCAGGCGAACAGCTTTTATGTAAAAGGCATCCTAGCAGCTAGTTAGCTTTTTTATCATATGGCAGTCTAGGAATGATTATTTCAGTGGAGAAAGTGGCTTGAAGCAAATTGACAAATTATTTTGTTGCCTTATAAAAAAAACAAAAGTTTATATTTTCTAGAAAAACTTGTAGATGTAATTCAGCATTTAGCCCTTGTGGGGTCAATGCAACTAATTTATAAATCAACATTTCCCCTTTTGGAGGATAATATTTTCAGTGAATGGGCATTAATCCCTTTAACTTTTGGGTCTTTCAATTGTCCCCAATGTACTTAGGCAAAATGCTGGACCCCCTGGTCTGTCCTTGTCTCTATTTTTTCATATTCTTCAGATGTGCATCCTAGCGAAACCTTAATTGACTTTTGTTTTTCCTATGTAGTAGTTATGACAAGGGCATTCCAGTATATAGATCACTCTAGAAGTTGTACAATTGATAAAGCTTATTATTCTATTTTTCTTCACACCGGCCAAATCTATGTATTGGAATATCTGGCAATGCCCACATGAGAACATAGCCTTTATAGTTGAAAGATCAGACATCCAAGTTTTTGCTGGGGTCTTAACTAACTTGGAGTGCACCAAATGATCACAAAGATTTCTTGCTTGTCTAGCTGCCAAAGGAGGTCAAGAGCCTTCTCTTTGTGCTAGCTTAGGACAAATCTGTAATACATGCCAATGTTTAGTAAATATATTACCAAATTCCTGCCAACGTGAGCTACACTGTATGATCATTTGTACTAGTTTCTGTTCCTGTTTATCGGTCACCTCTTTCAATAAATATTTCCTCACAATCCTGAGCTTTTTCTGACTTCTTATGTTTTGATTAGATTAGCCTCTCTCCCTGAATCTCCTACAGGCCTAAATGTAGGCATACATAGACAGGGGGCATCTATCAAAGTTGCTCTAATAAGTTGGTAGTTAACACAGAGAAATTGAAAGGGATATTTATGTAATGCAAATTCAAGTAGTTCTACAGTACGACGACATTAGTCTGGGCAAGAACGTTTATCTCCAGAAAATAGGTAGTGGTCCTCAATCCCCATTTAATTGCCTACAATTCCTTTGATTTAGATGTGTTCCTTTTCCTTACATACAGTGCCTTGCAAAAGTATTTGGCCCCCTTGAATTTTGCAACCTTTTGCCACATTTCAGGCTTCAAACATAAAGATATAAAACTGTACTTTATTGTGAAGAATCAACAACAAGTGGGACACAATCATGAAGTGGAACGAAATTTATTGGATATTTCAAACTTTTTTAACAAATAAAAAAACTGAAAAATTTGGCGTGCAAAATTATTCAGCCCCCTTAAGTTAATACTTTGTAGCGCCACCTTTTGCTGCGATTACAGCTGTAAGTCGCTTGGGGTATGTCTCTATCAGTTTTGCACATCGAGAGACTGACATTTTTGCCCATTCCTCCTTGCAAAACAGCTCGAGCTCAGTGAGGTTGGATGGAGAGCGTTTGTGAACAGCAGTTTTCAGTTCTTTCCACAGATTCTCGTTTGGATTCAGGTCTGGACTTTGACTTGGCCATTCTAACACCTGGATATGTTTATTTGTGAACCATTCCATTGTAGATTTTGCTTTATGTTTTGGATAGTTGTCTTGTTGGAAGACAAATCTCCATCCCAGTCTCAGGTCTTTTGCAGACTCCATCAGGTTTTCTTTGAGACTGGTCCTGTATTTGGCCCATCCATCTTCCCATCAATTTTAACCATCTTCCCTGTCCCTGCTGAAGAAAAGCAGGCCCAAACCATGATGCTGCCACCACCATGTTTGACATTGGGGATCTTGAAAAGACTAGTTCAAAAATATCGAAGATACGTAAGAAAGACCAGTTGGGGGGAGTAAAGACACCAAGAGTCAAATATGAACCAAATCAAGTGAGAGGATGCAAGATAAGGGAGCCAGAAAAGGAAAGGGAACTCGGACAACCGTGAAGATATGAATGAGATGTGACAATGCCAAAACAAGGGGAGTAATCACGACCAAAGGAAAAGAGAAGCAAGCATGTTAGACCCATAGTGCAGCAATAAAGAATACAAATGTGTAGTGCGTGTAAAAGAAATCTTACCGATTGTATTGTAGAAAAAAAAAACACAAAATGTGCTAACAAAGAAGCATGTCAGGTGAGGGTGAGACATAAAGAAGATATAGTGAACGTGTACATCAATTTATATATCCTAGAGGACCGGGGCCGATCACCGCCAGCGCCATACAGACGCTGAAGGAAGAAGCTACCAGAGTGAGCCTGGTATTCGGCAATTGCCGGAAACCGATCACTCCAGAGACTCTCCCAACGGTTCAGGTGGAGAAACACCAACACATCCAATGATCCGTGTAAATGGACCATGGATTGGGTGAAATGGTATGACACCGATGCTCGACGTGACAAGCCCCCCCCCTCTCCCCGTGCGAGTGGAGCAGGGGGTTGAGCAGCAGATCGAGCATCGCAGCCCCGGAACAAGAGGCCCACACTTGGCACATCCATCCTACATGGGGGCAATGGCACAGACACAATATGTTGAAAAAAGGGGGGAGAAAACAAATATTGAGAATCAATGCTGAAAAGTAAAGTAGAATCGATGTATTAGTCAATAAGCTGATGCAAGCAGATCAGAGGGGGACGGGTGTCTACCACCCAAAAATTGTATACAAAATATGGGATTGATCCGCAGCATCACAGCAGAGACCTCCATCCCTGAGACTATATGCAAGAAGAAGGGGGAGGTTATGGGACTTTAATTGAGGTCAATGCTGTCTAAAAAAATCCAACCAAAAGAAGATGGTAAAAAAATATAATTTATTTATGCTACATGATGAAAAACAAACATGCAGCATATGTCATAAAAATAGGACAAAGTAATCAACAATGAAAAAGATAACCGATAGGGACACGAGCATGGATCAAAAAATAAAAACACATATATCAAATCATGCATATATCTAAATCATATTCAAATAATTATATATAGGCAGATAAAAACTATATCATACAATGGCACATATATATATATATCAATTACAAAATGCATGATTAAAATACAAGTCAAAAAAACCCTATGAGAGTATACAGGTTCTGTATAACCAATAGATCGTCCTTTTTCCCATACATATTCCATGATTCCTGTCCTGATCAGTATGGACAATACATAGCTCTACGTGTTTCATGGAAATCGCATCCACTCTTCAGGAGCTTTTTAAAGATAATCTATAAATTAAAACTGATTACTCAGCTGAGCATATATCTAGCCTAATTGTGAAAAATACACTGATAAATTAGAAAATTCATTCCAAAAAGATCTAGAAGTCTAAAACTTACATATGGATGGATAAAAAAAAAAAATTCTTAAAAGATTAGCAAGCAACAATCAGATCTTGACTAAGAAGAGTCTGGGATTTGATAGTATAGATTGAGTAGTAATCCATTGCTAGGATGCACGGTGTGGGTATTCGCCTGATCCGGGACTGAGGCGGGTAGGCGCCAAGACGGTCAAATAGGAGATACAGTATACTGTATATGGAAAATCCCTTTCCTTTTAAATATATATTTTTTTTATTTTTTTGTCCCCTTTAAGAGGACGTTGCCTCAGTAAACACATCCTTAAAAAGACAATATAATACATAGTTGGTATTTTTTTGGTGTTCGAGTCCCCTTTGAGATGCTTTCATTATGCTACCTGTGCTTACACTTTTATTGTATCTTCAATTCTTTTCATTTAGTTTCTTCAATGCTTCTATATTAGTTAATGTTAGATTTTTTGTATATATTTTGTTATAGTTTTTGGACATTCTATTCCTCTTAATATGATGCACAGCCAATTAGATGCCACTTCAAGGCTTGTGTCTATATCTAGACTTTTTTAATAATTAATACATTTTTGCCATGTTTTAAGGTGGTCATCATTAATATATTCTGTAACATACATGTGTCTGAACTCTTCTAAGATGGCGCCAGACAGGAAGTGACGTTTTGCCAGACCAGAAGTGATGTTCTGGCCCTTACTTTGATTTTTGCCCTTCTGTTCATAATACAGAGGTTACTTTAGTTAGGATGGTGCTAAACTGGATATGACGTCATTCCTGGACAGGAAATTACTTTCTGGACTGGTTTTGACCACGAAAATGAACTTCCTATGTATCTTGGCTATATAAACCACTGCTCCTTATGCATGTAAAACCTTTTTACTTTTGATGATGCGTGTGTGCATGAAACAGCTGTAGAGGTTTACTACTATACGACGCATGAGGTCCTGGTCCCAACACTGTAATAGAGTGGCAGCGTTCCATGTAAGTGCAAGCCTACTACTTACACATAATGTTTTTTTTCTTGCGGTCCTTGTCGTCCTTTTCCCTGGCTGAATTGGCGGCTTTTTATGTAAGTGCTCTTTGCACATGTGGTTTTAGGTTTGTTTTTATATGCTAGTTCAGGGCTCAAAATTTCAAGTCCTGAGCTACTAGTCAGGCCTTAAGGGTTACTCGTCACCAGTTGCCCCACCCAACTCCTACCCTGCCCTGCCCCTAAACACGCCCTCATAAATGATCTCATAAAATGACACTGTTAAATGTAGCTTTACCTGTGCCCATCAATGTAGCTTCACCTGTGCCCATCAATGCAGCTTAACCTGTGCCCGTCAATGTAGCCTTACCTGAGCCCATCAATGCAACTTTACCTGAGCCCGTCAATGCAGCTTTACCTGAGCCCATCAATGCAGCTTTGTCTGAGCCCATCAATGCAGCTTTACCTCAGTACGTCAA
Source organism: Pelophylax lessonae (assembly GCF_965119305.1). NCBI lineage: Eukaryota > Metazoa > Chordata > Amphibia > Anura > Ranidae > Pelophylax > Pelophylax lessonae. The sequence continues at coordinate 178,734,039 of NC_138768.1, forward strand.
TGCAGATTTACCTGAGCCCGTCAATGCAGTTTTACCTGTGCCTGTCAATGCAGCTTTACCGATCGGCCGCCGGTCACTCGCGATCGTCGGTGGAGAGGGAGAAAGGCAGGTGGCTAATGTAAACAAGCCGCCTGTCATTCTCCCCTGTGTAGGAATGGTGATCATATGGTTCTACTATGTAGAACCTTTGATCACTGTTCCTACACCTCAAGCCACAGCCAATCACAGTTAGAATCACGCCTCTAGGGACACACATAACCCCTCCCTCTCAAAAAAAAGTTAACCCCTTCACTGCCAGTTTAATTTTACAGTAACAGTGCATATTTATAGCACTGATTACTGTAGAAATGTCACTGGTAACCCAAAAAGTGTCAAAAATGTCAGTCAAGGGTCCGATCTGTCCGCAGCAATGTCGCAGTACCGCAAAAAAATCGCAGATTGCCACCATTACGCGTTAAAAAAAATAACAACAAAAATGACAAAAATCTTTCCCTTTGTTAGTAAACGCGATAACTTTTGCGCAAACCAATCAAAATACGCTTTTTGCCGAAATTGGCCGAGAATGTTAAAAAATTTAGATTTTTACATTTTTTTGGGGGGGGGGGGAATTTCATATAAAAAAATTTGAAAAATATTGTTATTTTTGCAAAATTGACGCTCTTTTTTTGTTTATATCGCATGATCAAAAAATCACACAGGTGATCAAATACCACCAAAAGAAAGTTCTGTTTGTGGGAATAAAAGGATGCCAAATTCGATTAGGTACAGCGTTGCACGACCGCGCAATTGTCCGTTAAAGTCACGCAGTGCCGAATCGCAAAATAGGCCCTGGTCAGGAAGAGGGTAAAATCTTCCGGGGCTTAAGTGGTTAAGGCCGTTGGGCAGAAGTGACGTTTGACGTCGCTCCGGTCCTTCAGGTGAGACCACCGTCCAGAGCACTGTGCGCATTACAGCTCTTCCTAGACCGTCCAAAGCACTGTGCATTACAGGCCTCCTTAGACCACTATCCAGAGCGCTGTGTGCATTACATGCCTTCTCAGACCACCATCCAGAGCACTGTGCGCATTACAGGTCTCCTTAGACTGTCTAGTGCATTGTGCATTACCGGCCCACTCAGACCGTCCAGAGCACTGTGTGCATTACAGGCCTCCTCATACCATCCAGAGCATTCACTGTACACTGCAAATTTACAGGCCTCCTCAGACCGTCCGGAGCACTTACCATGCATTACAGGCCTCCTCAAACCATCCAGAGCACTCACTGTGCATTTCAACCTTTTATAAAGGCTTTCTCTTACCTTGTCTATTTACCCACAGTGCAACTTTTGACTCACTGCCCAGGAACGCTCATGTAAGCTAGCTACTGAGCCTTAAACCTTCCTGCTAACAAATCTGTTATCTTTCTTTGATTCACAAATGCTGACCTCTGGCTTGTTTCCTAGTTATTTGAGCATGCTGCCTGATCTTATCTTTGGTTTTGTTCCTGGCTATCTGATTCTGCTGTCTACCTTGACCCTTGAATTTGTTTCTGGTTATCCAATTCCACTGTTGGACCTGACCTTTGACCTGTATCTTCTTCACCATGTCAGCATCCATATCCAACTTCTGTACTGTTACCACAGTACACGTCCATGCTCCAGACCTACTTCTGGATGAACATCTGTGGGATAAAAACAGAGACAAAGACAGTCCGATTGCCAGTCATTGTGCCCAAGTACATAAGGGATCATTGAAAGGCCAAAAAGGGATTTATGGCCTTAACTTATCTGCAAGAAGAGGAAATTTTCACAGTATTCACATCCAAAAGGAGAAAATGTGGATTTATAAAATAATTACATTGAACCCACAAGGGCTAAATACTGAATTACATCTACAGGCTTTTCTCTAAATTGGGTTTTTGAGATGTTTTTTTGCAACAATACTCTAGTAGAATGAAGTTCATCAGACTATAATTAGTATTTGATGTAATGAGAAAAGCACCATTTTAAATGTTTAGGAAAGTGTTTGGCCCTTTAGGAATTCACAAACCATATTGATCCAAATGTACTGAAGAAATATATTTTATTTTAGTCATTGCCAAAGCCCAAATGTCCATTTTCTTTGAGATTATTTTCTTAAAAGTTTTGGGAAATACATGGACCCTCACTTTAAAATATGTAATAAACTCACCTTGCTGGCCATACTGTGGTTGTTCCTGTGGTTAACCATGTAAAGTGTTCCTATTATAATAAAGAAAACCGAATTCACACTTTGGGGCAGCCTATGCTGGCCAGAAATTGAATCACAAGCTGATTACTAATAAACATTTGACCTAACTCTATCCTATTTGCCCTGAGCAAACCCAAAGTGTAGTGCGGGTGAAACGCATTGACATCATAGATCTGGCTCTGCCTTCCCCACATCACCTCTGCACACCATCCCCCACGTGAGCACTAACTTCTGGTCCTGGTATTCGGATAGAGGCATAGAATGAGCATATCAGCGTAGACTTGTATAGCCTGACAGCATACAAAAGCAGCAAGAAGTGTCACTGGATGTAATCACAGGTCCTAACGTGTGCATTTTAACTGCATATTATGTAAATGTATGTGGTTGACTTTAAGGGGTTATACCAGGCTGATGCCTGCAGCTACAAGCATCATCCCGGTATTGTTTTTTCTGCAGGCGAACAGCTTTTATGTAAAAGGCATCCTAGCAGCTAGTTAGCTTTTTATCATATGGCAGTCTAGGAATGATTATTTCAGTGGAGAAAGTGGCTTGAAGCAAATTGACAAATTATTTTGTTGCCTTATAAAAAAAACAAAAGTTTATATTTTCTAGAAAAACTTGTAGATGTAATTCAGCATTTAGCCCTTGTGGGGTCAATGCAACTAATTTATAAATCAACATTTCCCCTTTTGGAGGATAATATTTTCAGTGAATGGGCATTAATCCCTTTAACTTTTGGGTCTTTCAATTGTCCCCAATGTACTTAGGCAAAATGCTGGACCCCCTGGTCTGTCCTTGTCTCTATTTTTTCATATTCTTCAGATGTGCATCCTAGCGAAACCTTAATTGACTTTTGTTTTTCCTATGTAGTAGTTATGACAAGGGCATTCCAGTATATAGATCACTCTAGAAGTTGTACAATTGATAAAGCTTATTATTCTATTTTTCTTCACACCGGCCAAATCTATGTATTGGAATATCTGGCAATGCCCACATGAGAACATAGCCTTTATAGTTGAAAGATCAGACATCCAAGTTTTTGCTGGGGTCTTAACTAACTTGGAGTGCACCAAATGATCACAAAGATTTCTTGCTTGTCTAGTTGCCAAAGGAGGTCAAGAGCCTTCTCTTTGTGCTAGCTTAGGACAAATCTGTAATACATGCCAATGTTTAGTAAATATATTACCAAATTCCTGCCAACGTGAGCTACACTGTATGATCATTTGTACTAGTTTCTGTTCCTGTTTATCGGTCACCTCTTTCAATAAATATTTCCTCACAATCCTGAGCTTTTTCTGACTTCTTATGTTTTGATTAGATTAGCCTCTCTCCCTGAATCTCCTACAGGCCTAAATGTAGGCATACATAGACAGGGGGCATCTATCAAAGTTTCTCTAATAAGTTGGTAGTTAACACAGAGAAATTGAAAGGGATATTTATGTAATGCAAATTCAAGTAGTTCTACAGTACGACGACATTAGTCTGGGCAAGAACGTTTATCTCCAGAAAATAGGTAGTGGTCCTCAATCCCCATTTAATTGCCTACAACTCCTTTGATTTAGATGTGTTCCTTTTCCTTACATACAGTGCCTTGCGAAAGTATTTGGCCCCCTTGAATTTTGCAACCTTTTGCCACATTTCAGGCTTCAAACATAAAGATATAAAACTGTAATTTATTGTGAAGAATCAACAACAAGTGGGACACAATCATGAAGTGGAACGAAATTTATTGGATATTTCAAACTTTTTTAACAAATAAAAAAACTGAAAAATTTGGCGTGCAAAATTATTCAGCCCCCTTAAGTTAACACTTTGTAGAGCCACCTTTTGCTGCGATTACAGCTGTAAGTCGCTTGGGGTATGTCTCTATCAGTTTTGCACATCGAGAGACTGACATTTTTGCCCATTCCTCCTTGCAAAACAGCTCGAGCTCAGTGAGGTTGGATGGAGAGCGTTTGTGAACAGCAGTTTTCAGTTCTTTCCACAGATTCTCGTTTGGATTCAGGTCTGGACTTTGACTTGGCCATTCTAACACCTGGATATGTTTATTTGTGAACCATTCCATTGTAGATTTTGCTTTATGTTTTGGATAGTTGTCTTGTTGGAAGACAAATCTCCATCCCAGTCTCAGGTCTTTTGCAGACTCCATCAGGTTTTCTTCGAGACTGGTCCTGTATTTGGCTCCATCCATCTTCCCATCAATTTTAACCATCTTCCCTGTCCCTGCTGAAGAAAAGCAGGCCCAAACCATGATGCTGCCACCACCATGTTTGACATTGGGGATCTTGAAAAGACTAGTTCAAAAATATTGAAGATACGTAAGAAAGACCAGTTGGGGGGAGTAAAGACACCAAGAGTCAAATATGAACCAAATCAAGTGAGAGGATGCAAGATAAGGGAGCCAGAAAAGGAAAGGGAACTCGGATAACCGTGAAGATATGAATGAGATGTGACAATGCCAAAACAAGGGGAGTAATCACGACCAAAGGAAAAGAGAAGCAAGCATGTTAGACCCATAGTGCCGCAATAAAGAATACAAATGTGTAGTGCGTGTAAAAGAAATCTTACCGATTGTATTGTAGAAAAAAAAAACACAAAATGTGCTAACAAAGAAGCATGTCAGGTGAGGGTGAGACATAAAGAAGATATAGTGAACGTGTACATCAATTTATATATCCTAGAGGACCGGGGCCGATCACCGCCAGCGCCATACAGACGCTGAAGGAAGAAGCTACCAGAGTGAGCTTGGTATTCGGCAATTGCCGGAAACCGATCACTCCAGAGACTCTCCCAACGGTTCAGGTGGAGAAACACCAACACATCCAATGATCCGTGTAAATGGACCATGGATTGGGTGAAATGGTATGACACCGATGCTCGACGTGACAAGCCCCCCCCCTCTCCCCGTGCGAGTGGAGCAGGGGGTTGAGCAGCAGATCGAGCATCGCAGCCCCGGAACAAGAGGCCCACACTTGGCACATCCATCCTACATGGGGGCAATGGCACAGACACAATATGTTGAAAAAAGGGGGGAGAAAACAAATATTGAGAATCAATGCTGAAAAGTAAAGTAGAATCGATGTATTAGTCAATAAGCTGATGCAAGCAGATCAGAGGGGGACGGGTGTCTACCACCCAAAAATTGTATACAAAATATGGGATTGATCCGCAGCATCACAGCAGAGACCTCCATCCCTGAGACTATATGCAAGAAGAAGGGGGAGGTTATGGGACTTTAATTGAGGTCAATGCTGTCTAAAAAAATCCAACCAAAAGAAGATGGTAAAAAAATATAATTTATTTATGCTACATGATGAAAAACAAACATGCAGCATATGTCATAAAAATAGGACAAAGTAATCAACAATGAAAAAGATAACCGATAGGGACACGAGCATGGATCAAAAAATAAAAACACATATATCAAATCATGCATATATCTAAATCATATTCAAATAATTATATATAGGCAGATAAAAACTATATCATACAACGGCACATATATATATATCAATTACAAAATGCATGATTAAAATACAAGTCAAAAAAACCCTATGAGAGTATACAGGTTCTGTATAACCAATAGATCGTCCTTTTTCCCATACATATTCCATGATTCCTGTCCTGATCAGTATGGACAATACATAGCTCTACGTGTTTCATGGAAATCGCATCCACTCTTCAGGAGCTTTTTAAAGATAATCTATAAATTAAAACTGATTACTCAGCTGAGCATATATCTAGCCTAATTGTGAAAAATACACTGATAAATTAGAAAATTCATTCCAAAAAGATCTAGAAGTCTAAAACTTACATATGGATGGATAAAAAAAAAAATTCTTAAAAGATTAGCAAGCAACAATCAGATCTTGACTAAGAAGAGTCTGGGATTTGATAGTATAGATTGAGTAGTAATCCATTGCTAGGATGCACGGTGTGGGTATTCGCCTGATCCGGGACTGAGGCGGGTAGGCGCCAAGACGGTCAAATAGGAGATACAGTATACTGTATATGGAAAATCCCTTTCCTTTTAAATATATATTTTTTTTATTTTTTTGTCCCCTTTAAGAGGACGTTGCCTCAGTAAACACATCCTTAAAAAGACAATATAAAACATAGTTGGTATTTTTTTGGTGTTCGAGTCCCCTTTGAGATGCTTTCATTATGCTACCTGTGCTTACACTTTTATTGTATCTTCAATTCTTTTCATTTAGTTTCTTTAATGCTTCTATATTAGTTAATGTTAGATTTTTTGTATATATTTTGTTATAGTTTTTGGACATTCTATTCCTCTTAATATGATGCACAGCCAATTAGATGCCACTTCAAGGCTTGTGTCTATATCTAGACTTTTTTAATAATTAATACATTTTTGCCATGTTTTAAGGTGGTCATCATTAATATATTCTGTAACATACATGTGTCTGAACTCTTCTAAGATGGCGCCAGACAGGAAGTGACGTTTTGCCAGACCAGAAGTGATGTTCTGGCCCTTACTTTGATTTTTGCCCTTCTGTTTATAATACAGAGGTTACTTTAGTTAGGATGGTGCTAAACTGGATATGACGTCATTCCTGGACAGGAAATTACTTTCTGGACTGGTTTTGACCACGAAAATGAACTTCCTATGTATCTTGGCTATATAAACCACTGCTCCTTATGCATGTAAAACCTTTTTACTTTTGATGATGCGTGTGTGCATGAAACAGCTGTAGAGGTTTACTACTATACGACGCATGAGGTCCTGGTCCCAACACTGTAATAGAGTGGCAGCGTTCCATGTAAGTGCAAGCCTACTACTTACACATAATGTTTTTTTTCTTGCGGTCCTTGTCGTCCTTTTCCCTGGCTGAATTGGCGGCTTTTTATGTAAGTGCTCTTTGCACATGTGGTTTTAGGTTTGTTTTTATATGCTAGTTCAGGGCTCAAAATTTCAAGTCCTGAGCTACTAGCCAGGCCTTAAGGGTTACTCGTCACCAGTTGCCCCACCCAACTCCTACCCTGCCCTGCCCCTAAACACGCCCTCATAAATGATCTCATAAAATGACACTGTTAAATGTAGCTTTACCTGTGCCCGTCAATGTAGCTTCACCTGTGCCCATCAATGCAGCTTAACCTGTGCCCGTCAATGTAGCCTTACCTGAGCCCATCAATGCAACTTTACCTGAGCCCGTCAATGCAGCTTTACCTGAGCCCATCAATGCAGCTTTGTCTGAGCCCATCAATGCAGCTTTACCTCAGTACGTCAATGCAGATTTACCTGAGCCCGTCAATGCAGTTTTACCTGTGCCTGTCAATGCAGCTTTACCTGAGCCTGTTAATGCAGCTTCACCTGTGCCCATCAATGCAGCTTTAGCTGTGCCCGACAATGCAGCTTTACCTGAGCATGTTAACCCAGCTTCACCTGTGCCCTTCAATTCAGCTTTATCTGTGCCCGACAATGCAGTTTTACCTGAGCCTGTTAATGCAGCTTCACCTGTGCCCATCAATGCAGCTTTACCTGAGCCTGTTAACTCAGCTTCACCTGTGCCCATCAATGCAGCTTTATCTGTGCCCGACAATGCAGCTTTACCTGAGCCTGTTAATGCAGCTTCACTTGTGCCCATCAATGCAGCTTTACCTGTCCCTGTCAATGCACTGACCAGTGCAGGGGAAGAGAGAGAGAGGAAGAGGAAAGCTGGCCGGATAATCACCGAGCGTGGATCATCCCGCTGTAACAGCTTTAATTTTAATTGCTGGGCGCTCGCCGACACACACAGTCCCGCCTCCTGGCCTGGCTCCTTTGATAGATGTCACACATCCTGGTTGGCCAGGTGTTCTGTCTATCAAAGAAGCCGGGCTAGGAGGCGGGACTGTGTGTGTTGCCGAGTGCCCGGCAATTAAAATTAAGCTGTTACAGTGGGATGATCCGCGCTCTGTGATTATCCAGTCCGTCGGCTGGCCGGCTTTCCTCTTCCTCTCCTCTCTCTTCCCCTGAACGGCTCCCGGAGCAGCCCTACACTCGCCATAAATAACTTTCCACACGCAAAATGCGAGCAGGCGAGTGGAAAATTTTAGGGCTGTGTTAGTTCACCAATAAATATTGCACCATCAAATTTTCTTTTTGTCATTGGTGACTTATTCCTTCGGATGAGACACTTGAGTTGTTTTTATTATGAAAAACAAAGCTATCTGGTCATGAGCCATATACCCTGATACATTCTGAAAGAAAGTCCTATAATTCGGATAAGAGTGGAAAGGAGGAGTTGATGTTGATTACATACTGCTGAGGTCCTGGTCTTATCACATGCGATTTTCACTGTTCTAATTCTAGACAGCAACTGGTGAGTGTGTTTTTCTGGCATTGGTGGAAATCACACTGGGTGTTTGTCACATTGAAGCAGAGAGATCACTTGAAGTGCATCACCTGACATTTCTTCATGAGAGTTTTTTGAACTTTTTTTATGCTGATTTTTTGTATATATTCTCACTTCTGGACACACAAGTATAATGCTTTGTGTGTTCTGAGTTTCTTTTGATATTATAATTTAGTGCTGACATTTTTCTTTGTCACTGTTTACACAAGTGTTTGTATATCTGCACTTATTGCAAGCAGCTATAGACCATTAAGTGTTGACATTAATTAATACACCAGTCTGTACTCAGAGAATGTCCAGGAAAAGCTGGTTACCTCCTTCCAACTTCCAAGGGACACTTTCCTCCAGTGATACCAGATTAGATCTCCAGCAGACTGCCCCTCAGTCAGCTCTCAGCAGCTTCAGCATCCAGACCCTTAGGTCACCCACTTGAGGCATTACAAACAGCAAGCACATGGCAGCACTGCCCTGAATGGCATACCATAAGTGATGTTAGACCTCTTAATATTAGGGGGGTCTAAGTATCTGGTAAGTGGTTATCATGTCTCTTGGTGGTGGAACACTGAAATTGATATACAGAAGATCAACATTGCACTTAGGTGTGTGATGTATACTCATAGAGTGTTACGGGCATTTATTTTTATTTTCACATGATTGGCTTACACAGATTATCTCTTGAGTGGATTTGGTTAGTGGTTTCCACGTTTTTGCTTGTATCATACATTGTTTATACACCATTTGAACATATTTAATTTAAAAGGGACAGCATTTTTTTTGTCTTCTTTGTGTTGTTATCTTGTATATTGATGATTGATATTGATTGCAGCTGCCCAGATGTTTATATGCACATATAAATTTTGCACACAGAAGTTTTGCACCAATTTCTTCATATATATCAATTTTTTGTACAGACTTACTACAAAAATCTAAATCAGAGATTTCACAGAAAGAAAGACAGAAATATTGAAACGACTTTCTTTGCAGTATGTAAGCAGCTTTACTAGGCCCCAATTTCAGGAAGGTGAGATCAGTAAGGTTTTAACCAAGAAATCAAAATTAGAGTATATTATAAACAGCCAGTAATTCTGTGCAGACTCACCAAACAATATGTAAGCAGTTTTACTAGGCCACAATTTAAGAGGGAGAAACCAGACAAACTTTATTATGAAATAAAATTTACAGTGTGCATTACTGGACCTCAAGTAGTCTACAATTGTATGGATGCTGCCTGTGACTGCTGTTGTGGTTGGAAAAGTGACTTAAAAGCGTTACTGAAGCTGCCCCCCACTACTCCTCTTCTAAGCAATCTGTGAATCACAGGCACACTGAACATGGGGGTTCCTGGCACTATCTAAAAAAAAGGCAAAGGATTTCTGCTGCAGCATCTGTCTTAAGTGGTTCAGTTTTTTCACCTGCAGGTACAAAACCTACTTGTCCCTTGCCTGTTGCATGTGCAGAATCCCTGCCTCTTCCTTTAGGTCTGCTTGAAATAATTTATACAGGCAACAGCAGCTCCTGGAGTGTGCATTTGTAAAAATGTGACCCAATTTGCTTCCTCAATAATGTGATAAGCTACACACAGAAGGCAGGAATATAGAGGGTTCCTGGGAGCAGTGTTTTTCTCCACTCAGCGTCCTCTCCTTTTTTTTCCGTGTCATAGGAAATACGAGAACTAGGCTTTAGTGTTCCAAACACTGTTTGATATAGAACCAGGAAGATAAAAGATAGATGAGAGGCACAATGAAAAATGAAAACAGTCAGTAAGTGTAATGCATACAAGAGGATTGTGAGGAATGCAACTGTGTATTGAGCCCGAGGCTGATAAAATCTGTCGGCTTGATAGCTCTGTTTCAGTCAGTGATCTAAAGAGGTGTCCCTGCCTGTTTTGGATGAAGGAACCTCATGTTGACCAAAAGATCATCTACCAAAGGTTGGTAAGACTTAGCCTTCTTTATCTGTACCATTTTCTTTTGATAAGAACAGGTACTTGAAACTATTAGCTACCTGGAGTAATAGGGTTCAGACTTTAAACATTACTTGGTTAAAAAACAAATACTTTTTTAGGGCTACTTATCTAACACTTTATACTTTATACTTTATACGTTAGTGGAGTAGAATTATAACCCTTTATTGGCTACATTTAGCCCTTTATGATTTTATTTGGTGTGGAAATGTATGTCTTTCCCACACCTGCAGCAAATCACTGGTATATTACTTTCAATACTAAGATTTTTACTCCCTTTTCTGTTGGCTTGCCACCACAGTAACCCCCACTTGTCACCATGCCACTATGGTAACCCCTACCTGTTTTAAAAAAAGTGATCCATTATTTAATATATGGGTGATACACCTATGCTCCTCTCTCTCTCTCCCCCCCCCCTCCCATTCTCTGTTTTTCCTCCTACTGAATATTTCACTATGTGAAGCACTAATAGACCCTTCGGGTATCTTCAGCACACTAAGCTCACTACATCCATTGCCTTGATTTCCAAAAATTCCCATGTATGACAATAGGTGAAACAATCAGAAGATAGAAATAGCAAATTAGACATCAGTTTTCAGCAATGAAATCAGAACACCCAATTAACCATTTAGCCATGCTTCATTTTTGAAACACCAGTTGTTTGCATGTTATACTAGAAAGCAAAGCAGTTTACTTGTTGCAGGCATTGTATGTATTTATTATATTATTTAACTTCTTCCCACCCAGCCTATAATCAAATGATGGCTGAGCAAGAGCACTACAGTTCTGGGTGGACACTATTTGACATCCTCTCCCTCACGTGCCTCGCACACATCCTAGGGGCCATGCCACAGCAGATGATAGATCATTGCACCAGGCCAACCCCAGTACCATGTGATCGCTGTGACCAATCAGTTGTACACAATGAATGGCTTTCAATTATAGCCATTCATTGTATACTATTGTGATAATCTCTGTGATTGGTGATAGTGATAACATGTTATAGACGGTGTCAATCACAGAACACCTATACCATTTGATAGTTGTGACCAATCACAGCTATCACAATAGTACACCCTGTAAATGAATAGATGCAATTCATAAAAATGAATGCTCTTAACACTGATCATCACTGTTATAAGCAATCATAGTGTAAAAAAAGCCTGATCATTTCCCCAGAGTAGTACAGTGTCAGTATTGTATTGGGGTTGTTTTTACCAATGAAATGTAGCAGAATCCATTTTGGCCTAAATGTGTAAAAAGAAAAAAAGAAAAAAAAAATTGTATTTATTTGTTTATATAGCACACATTTTTTTTAAAAAAAATCTCCTAGTTTTGATTAAATACCACCAAAAGAAAACTATCTGTCTAAAAATGTCATGGCTGTGTAATTGTTATTAAACCCCAAACTTAGAACACTAAACCATAATCCTAAAACAAAAATTGCCACATTTTTTTATTAAACCTAAATTAAAGTACAAAAGAAATATGAAAATGTGAAATAAAAATAAAAAAACCTAATCAAATATACAAAACTATAATAGCAACTAAACAGCAACTGTAGTTATATCTGACGCACATGATGCAGTAGTTCTAGAAATAAATATTGCATCTATGCATTGTGATCACAGAGTGGGGTACACAATAATATGTATCCAACCACACTGTAATCCACAGTAACATAACACAATATACCGCAGTGAACAAAGGGTGGTACATGTTATGCACTGTTCAGCACTGTATAGCAGAAACTATCTTCCCCTGGAAACATTCTGTTGGCTCTCCCTATCTACTCCAACACACACTGACTGTGTACAGCAGGCATGTCCAACCTGCGGCCCGGGGGCCGCATGCGGCCCAGAACCGCAGGCAATGCGGCCCACTGACCTCTGACAATTTTATTTTTTGCTGTGGAGGAAAGAAGTTGGGTCGGGGGCATGGCCACAATGGCTTCCAACTAACGGTAGGCAGACGCTGCCTCAGAAGGGAGGGGGGGGGGGAGGAGAGCATGTGCAGTGTTTCCGACTCCTACCACCATGACCACTTCAAATCACTGAAGTGGTCATGGTGGTTAGAGTGTTCCTTTAATATCCCTCAGAACAAGTAAACCTCTGTATACTGATTCCATTTAATTTGATCATCCTCTAGTTGTGTTAAATTAGTGTGGGAGGCGCGTGGCATTTTATTACTTATGTACCTTAACTATAGTATATATTTTATATGCGGCCCAAGAAAATTTCTCTACACTCAATGTGGCCCAGAGAAGCCAAAAGGTTGGACACCCATGGTGTACAGCATTGTTAAGAGCACTGTATAGTATAGCAGCAACTACCTCTCCCAGCAAGCACTCTGTCAGCTCTATCTAACTTCATTACATCTCCAACACACTCTATGTATAGCACTGATCAGCAGTCACTCTGCAGTTTGCTCTCCCTATCTATTACAAGACTCTGAGACACACTGACCAAAGGCTGCTGGGAACCCTGACTTTTGTTGGGAGGAGGCTGGATCACAGGAAAACCCCAATTATTGCCCTTTTAAGCCACCTGACTACAGTTCAGTACCCAGTAATTACATTATTGGATGTTTCTTGCTACAGCAGTGAACACCACATTGTTTTTTTATTTTACAGGACTTTGGATGACTGGTTTGTTTTAAAACTCAGGTGAAGTGAGTGAAGCTGTCCAGAAGGGACATAGACAACAGTAAAAACTTGACAGAGGATCAAAATTAGAAAAAAAATCAAAACTAGAAATAATTTTTTTGTATACAGGTACACTTTGAAACAGGAGGTGGCTGCATGTCTCACTTCAATCACAATCCACAAAATAAACCCAGTCTTCAAGAGGAACTGAACTCTCGAATATATGCTAAATAAAGGCAGGTAGAGGTCAAATAACTTGTCATCAGCATTGCCTGTGGTCCCCTTGTAGCTGATCTTTTCACAATATTGACGTAGTATGTCTTGTTCTGTACTGTGTCTGTCTCACTCTCTGTGAAGGCAGTCATCTTGGTAGAGGCAGATAATTTGACACCTCATGTCAGAGTGTTAAGCAGGCATAACAGTGAGTAGCACAGTAATAATATCATCAAATCTAATGCCAAATCTCCTGGGGCAAGCAGTCATTTTACACTTAGCAGCAGATCTAGAGGGTGCTGGGTGTGCTATTGCACCCCTATATATATTGCTAGCACTTTCATCAACTAACTACCCTCAATTCATTTCAAGTTGTATTTTGATAGCTGCTGCTCTGGTTCCACCTCCCAGTCACTAGGCATATTAAATGCTAACTGGCCTGATCCCTCCCTGCAGTTTCCTTTCCTGGTAGTGTATTTAAGCTGCACCTCCCAGGTAACACCTTCCATCAGCTGAGGCAGGAACATAGAAAAGCAGTTCTGCCTAATACTTAAGGCTCAGGCGAGCCGTGGTGCAGAAGGGCTGGATAGAGGGTGGCTGCAGAGATGACCAGTGGATGAAAGGGGCTGCCAAGATGACCAGTAGATAAAAGAGGCTACAGAGTTGACCAGTGGATGGAGGAAACAGCAGAAGTTACCAGTAGTTGGAGTGGAGCTGCAGGGGCAGAGTGAAAAAAGGGGGTTGCCCAAGGTGTTTTATAAATGAAGATGGTTCAAGCAGGTGTAGCAGGTTTTCCAGGGATTGAGCCTGAGATGGGTCTGCCATTGTTACTGGTGACACCTTCAGCCCATTTATGCTGAGTACCCAAGTGTGAGAGTTGAGACAATGACCATTCCGGCATCTTTGGTTTGTTTTGTTTTGTTTATAATCGGGATGGGAGAAGGGAATGAGTGGGATACTCCTTTGGCTCAACTAGGTAAAATTGGGACACTTTGTAGAAAAATGCCTGTTAGCGCTGTCTTGACACCAGCTGGATGCTGACCAAAGCTTACTGACGCTTAGAAAATGCTTTATTGCTGCACTGCGCTAGAACATGACTTGTAACACCACTGGTTAACTCAAAAGATCCTGGACTGTAGTAAGACTTGACTCTTGACACTCTGTTTAGCTCAAAGGTCCTGTGAACAGCTCCCTCCAGCCCTTCACTGACTGAGGTGCTGCAACTCTCAACACTGTACACTGCACGCTGTACACTTAACTCTTCGGGGCCAAACCGCTGTTGCCCCCTTTGCACTTTCAGGGTCTTATCACTAGGCACCCCCTCTGACACTTCAGGGTCCTCTCATTAGGCACCCCCTCTGACACTTCAGGGTCCTCTCATAGGCACCCCCTTTACCACTAGCCAAATCCTGGATCCCTTGGACCTTCACCGGAGCGGTCCCCTCTCAGCTATGCAGACCCCAGGGGCAGTTACAGTACTCACAAACTTGGAATGCTTTCCTGAAACTGGACCCCTCTCAACTCCGCTGGTCCTCAGCACACCGGATCCTCTCTGCAGCTCAGCTCTCTCTGTATCCTCAGGCAAGCCGTCTGAGACCCCCTTTCCTTCTGACAGGAGGAGAGACAGCCGTACTCTCCCTCCTGGGACTCTGCTTCCCGCCAAAGACCCTGCACCATGCGTTCCCCTCAAACTTATACCCACTCCCAGAATCCTGTGCGGCAGAATCTGCCTTTCTGGGGTAGATACAGACCTGGATGTGCCACTGATTGGGTTTCCTCCACTGCCCAATGATAACCCTTCTCATGGAGCCAGTGGGGAACTCCCCTCTCAATGGCAACACCTGGGAGACATGACATCCCAGCTGAAAATCAGGGCCTGTCAGGGCTTACCTTGTTGGAGTCTGTAACGCAGAGATGTACGCTCACCCTTACAGATATCCACAGTCCAAGGTGATCAGGTAAGAAAGCCACCTGGGCTGTGAATCTGTGCACGAGGCTTGGCAGGCAAGGTGCTCCAATAAGCAGGACTGGCAGGAATACTAAGGGAAGGGAAGTCCAGGAATAACTGTTGTCACTGGATGACACGAGTCTGGATAAGGATCAGGAGATGAGAGGAAGATAAGGTCGCAGGAACAACATGGAGCGAAGGTAAGGATGGAAGCCAGAGTCAGTCTGGAACACATGCTCAGGAAATAGGAACACAGGAACAAAGTCTGTCAAACAGGAACAATCTGGAACAAAGATCAATGAACTGACACTGCTCTAAGCAAGAGGCAGTGTTTTATAGCTTGCTTAAATGAGCAATTAGCTTCAGGTGGACAATGAGAGACAGGAGCATACTCAGGTGAAGTCCAGCCCCCTAGAGCTGCAGGCAATACCAGATTAACAGGACTGGATCCATATGAGCTGAAGTGTGGCTCAGAGGCAGGATAACAGGACAGAACATCGAAGTACCCAGGTTCAAATCCCATGTTAGGTACTTAACGGCGGCCACGCCTGGCTGTCTGTAAGGCATGGCGAGAGCCATGACAGTATCCCCCCTTTAAAGACACCCTCTGGGTGAGAACAGGTTCTTCGTACAGGACTTTTTCAGGGGAGGCATTTGCAGCTTTCAATGCTTCTTCAAACATTTTCAGATCCTGCTTACGTACCATGGTGCCATTAGAAGCAAATGTGCAGTCAGGTGGAAGAACTTCGTCTCCAAAGCAGGAAGAAATTAAAGTGCTTGCAAGAACAGTAGTTTCTTCGGGATGAGGTACAGACGTGCCTGGAGCTGGAGAAGGGACTTCTACAGGGGTACTGGTTTCAAGGATTGCCATAGTCTGGATGCCCTTTTCAGTCACAGAACGGGGACAGGGCTGGCAGCAACCTTGGCAGTTTCCAGGCTGTGTTTCTGGGAAGACAGGACAGATCTGCATGGTATCCACTGGGAGAGCCTTAGGCCTGGTTGGACGAGTTGGGCAAACTGTGATAAAATGCCCCTTCTCTCCACAATAGAAACAAAGGGCACAGTTTCTCCTATGGTCTCTTTCCTTGGAAGGCAGCCTGGTGCGCACGGCACCGATCTCCATGGGCTCCTCTCTATCCTCTAGAACAGGACTTCCCAAACTGTGGGTCGCGAGCCGCATCTGAGTGGGTCGCCGACAGCGTTGGAAAAGTCAGTTGAGCAGTGAAAAAAAAAATTACCATTTAAAAGCCCACTAGGGGCGCTGGACGTATTGCTGGCTATGGGGGAGGGGGTGGGGTTCCCGGCTGTGACATTGTTGGGGGCGGGGCAGGGCCAGTACAAGGGGTGGGTGGGAGGGACGGCTCAGGAAGGACACTGGGTGTCAGATCGGGAATATACAGAGTTTGTTACCCGCCCTCTCCTCCCAGCAAACAATGTGGAAAGGGGGCGGGTAACAAACTCTGTATAGTCCCGATGATCTGACATCCAGTGTCCTTCCTGAGCCACAATCTTCTCCCCTTCTGCAGCCGCATCTCTCCCGAGCTGTCCGTGCAAAGGTTTGAATTGTCTTCTCCTAGGCTCCTCCTCCGCTCTGACATATCAATAGGAGGAGGAGCCTCAGAAGAGGAGAATCACGGATCGATGTGCCGCGCTGTATCTGAGGTCTGCATGCTGGTGCTGGAGGGAGAACTGCACTGGGGGCACAAATCTATTCATGTCACCTCCCAAATTCCCCCCATAACAGCACAATCCCCCCCCCTCCCTCCCATATCGATCCCAACTAGAAGTAATCATCTTCTCCCCACCCCTCCTATTACAAATTCTCTTATTCCCCCCCAAGGACAATCCCCCAAAAAGTATTTGTATACTGGGAGGGGTGGGGAGAAGATGATTACTTCTAGGTGGGATCAATATTGGGGGGGGGGGATGTGCTGGGATGGGGAATTTGAGAGGTGACAGGATAAGATTTTTTCTAGCAGGGGAATTGGGGGGAGGTGCTAGGAGGGGTGATTTGTGCTGGGGGGGAGGGGATATTTGGGGATTGTCCTTGAAGAGATTATTGGGATGGGGTGGGGGGATTCGTGCCAGAACAGGAAGTCTTAGGGCTGTGAAAAAGGGGTATTTGGGGGGGGGTTGTGCCAGTAGGATTGATGGGGGGTATTTGTGCTAGGGGGAAATTTTTGATGGGGGGGAGGATTTGACGGGTAAGATTTCTAGGAGGGGAAATTTTTTTGGGGGGGGGGGGGGGCGGGTACTAGGAGGGTGATTTTGGGGGGATGGGGGGAGGATTTGTGCCAGGAGGGGGGGGACTTGTGGGGTTGGGGGAAGAGGATTTGTGCCAGGAGGGGGGATATGTGCTGGGGAGATGGGGGAAGAGGGTTTGTGCTAGGAGGGGGGATTTGTGCTGCTGGGATGGGGGGGGGGAGAGGATTTGTGCCAGGAGGGGGGATTTGTGCTGTGGGGATGGAGGGAAGAGAATTTGTGCCAGGAGGGATATTTGTGCTATGGGAAGGGGGGGGGAGGATTTGTGCCAGGAGGGGGATTTTTGCTGTGGGGATGGAGGGAAGAGGATTTGTGCCAGGAGGGGGGATTTGTGATGGTGGGTGGGGGGGAGAGGATTTGTGCCAGGAGGGGGGTTTGGACTAGGAGGGCATTTGGGGGGGGGGTTGTGCTAGAAGAGGTGATGGGGGATTTGTGCAAGGATGGGGAGTTTTTGGGCTGTTAGAAATGGGGGGGGGTTTATGCTAGTAGGGATGATTGGGGGTATTTGTGCTAGAGGGGAAATTTGGCGGTAGGATTTGTGCAAGGAGGGGGAATTTGGTGGAATGTGCTAGGAGGAGGAATTTGAGTGGTTTGTGCTGGGGGGGGGGATGGGGGGAGGGGATTTGTGCTAGGAGGGGGGATTTGTGCAAGAAGGAAAAACTTATTTTTTTTTGGGGGGGGGGGATTTGGGGGAGAGGATTTGTGCTAGTAGGAAAATTGATGGGTATTTGTGCTAAGAGGGGATATTTGGTGGAGGAGAAGATTTGTGTTGGGAGGGGGGATTTGGAGAGGGGAGAATTTGTGCTTGGAGGGGAAATTTGAGGGGTGAGAATGTGTGCTAATGGTGCTTTTTTGAGTAGGAATAGTTGTGCTAGCAGGGGACATTTGGGAAGAGAGAGGCTTTGAGTTTAGAGAGGATGGGGGGAAAGATTTGTGCTGGGAGGGAGATTTCAGCAGGGAGAGATGTGTACTGGGAGGAGGTAGAATATTTGTTTGTGGAAATATTTGGCTTGGAAAGGGGATGTATGCTTCGGGCCTAAGTGTGCCAATTAGTGCTCAATTTTATTTATTATTTTTTTTATATTGCTAAAACATTATGCTCCTACATCTTGTGGGGGGGGCGCAGTTTGGTATCTTCGCCCTGGGCGCTGGATGGCCTTGTCCCGGGCTCTGGTTGAGGGCGGTGCCGGTGCATTCGTCAGTCACTGTCCGACTCCGTCACCTACCCGCCGGTTCCCGCCGCCGTCAGAGCGAAGAGAGGAGCAGCGCGCCGTGGACGTCTCAGAGTGTGGAGTGACAGGAGTCGAGCCAGCCCACTGCCCAGGAGAGCAGGTAAGTGAACAGTGAGCTGCAGTGGGTAACAATCCGGGCACAGTAAGTAGCAGTGTTGTGCCATGTCTGTACATACTGTGCCATGCCTATACCTACTGTGCCATGCCTGTACCTACTGTGCCATGCCTGTACCTACTATGCCATGCCTGTACCTACTAACTATGCCATGCCTGTACATACTGTGCCATGCCTATACCTACTGTGCCATGCCTGTACCTACTAACTATGCCATACCTGTACATACTGTGTCATGCCTATACCTACTAACTATGCCATGCCTGTACCTACTGTGCCATGCCTGTACATACTGTGCCATGCCTATACCTACTGTGCCATGCCTGTACCTACTGTGCCATGCCTATACCATCACCTGTGCCATGCCTATACCATCTCCTGTGCCATGCCTATACCATCATATGTGCCATGCCTGTACCATCACCTGTGCCATGACATGTGCCATGCCCTTACCATGACCTGTGCCATGCCCTTACCATCTCCTGTACCATGACCTGTGACATGCCTGTATCATCACCTGTGCCATGCCCTTACCATGACCTGTGCCATGCCTATACCATCATATGTGCCATGCCTGTGCCATAACCTGTCCCATGCCCTTACCATGGCCTGTACCATGCCCTTACCATGACCTGTGCCATCACTATACCATCTCCTGTACCATGACCTGTGACATACCTGTATCATCACCTGTGCCATGCCCTTACCATGACCTGTGCCATGCCTATACCATCATCTGTGAAACCAAAATGAAACAAATCACCTCTCAGAAAGCAATCAGCTGAGCCGGATGGATCCCGAGCAGCTGTGGCAGTCCTGTACCATCATCTGTGCCATGCCCTTACCATGACCTGTGCCATGCCTATACTATCTCCTGTGCCATGACCTGTGCCATGCCTGTACCATGACCTGTGCCATGCCTGTACCATGACCTGTGCCATGCCTGTACCATCATCTGTGCCATGCCTGTACCATCACCTGTGCCATGCCCATACCATGACCTGTGTCATTAATTAAGTGTATTCAATAATAAATTGAAAAGTAGTAAATTGATATTTTTAATTCAACATCCCCCTCCCTTTAAAATATGCAAAATTATTATTATTATTTGCACTTATATAGCGCCAATAAATTCTGTAGCGCTTTACAATATTCAATTACAATCAAGTGGGTCCCAAAAAAAATCTGTATTCATAAGTGGGTCTCGGCCCAAAAAAGTTTGGGAAGCCCTGCTCTAGAAGATCAAGGCATATTGGGGTAGTGTCGGGGTGACAAGGCTGCCTGTTAAATGCAGGCTTGTATTGTAACCAAGCAGAGTCATTATATTCATATGGGTTTCTTTTTTCTCTAGGTACCTTGGGTCTGTGGAAACCTGGAGCAGACTTGGAAGTAGCTTTCTGGGAGGGAAGACACTGCGAGTCCATGGCAGTTATAAATGACTCCCAATTGTCTAAGATAGCACTTTTCTCCTGCAGCTTCTAGTATGCCCATGTCTTCATCCTTCCGGAAAGCAGGTTAACAGCAGAATGAACCTTGATAAAGTCACTGTAATAGGTCCTGGGCTTAAGCACAAACAGGAGCTCACAATCCATCCGGAAGGTTGTAAATGAGGAAGGGAACCATCAAATCTGTCAGGTAACAAGACATAGGGTTCTGGATGCACAGGTTCCAGGGCTGGGTGTACTGTGCCTTTAAGTATCAGCACTTCTTGCTGCAACTCAGACACAGTCTTGGCCAGGCTGGACACCTGCTGGGTGAGCTGCTTGCACATCTCTGCGGACTCCATATGGTCAGTTCATTATGTCAGGGCTTACCTTGTTGGAGTCTGTAACGCAGAGATGTACGCTCACCCTTGCAGATATCCACAGTCCAAGGTGACCAGGTAAGAAAGCCACCTGGGCTGTGAATATGTGCATGGGGGCTTGGCAGGGAAGGTTCTCCAATAAGCAGGACCGGCAGGAATACAATGGGAAGGGAAGTCCAGGAATAACTGTAGTCACTGGATAAGGATCAGGAGATGAGAGGAAGATAAGGTCGCAGGAACAACATGGAGCGAAGGTAAGGATGGAAGCCGGAGTCAGTCAGGAACACACGCTCAGGAAATAGGAACACGGGAACAAAGTCTGTCAAACGGGAATAATCTGGAACAAAGATCAATGAACTGACACTGCTCTAAGCGAGAGGCAGTGTTTTATAGCTTGCTTAAATGAGCAATTAGCTTTAGGTAGACAATGAGAGACAGGAGCATACTCAGGTGAAGTCCAGCCCCCTAGTGCTGCAGGAAGTACTAGATTAACAGGAGTGGATCCATATGAGCTGAAGTGTGGCTCAGAGGCAGGATAACCGGACAGAACATCAAAGTACCCAGGTTCAAATCCCATGTTAGGCTGTCTGTAAGGCATGGCGAGAGCCGTGATAGGGCCCTGCTGTTAGGCAGACAAGGCCCCCTATACATTTGCCTAGCACCTATCTTGTAGGGTGCTACAGGATAATCAATGGATGAAGGGGGCTGCAGAGCTTACCAATAAATGGATAGAGGTGGCCAGTTGAAAAAAAGGGGGGGTTGCAGAGGTGACCAGTGGATGGAGGGAACTGCAGAGGTGACCAGTGCATAGAGGGCTGCAGAGGTGGATTTTAGATGGAAGGTGATGATGAGGTGAGCTCAGTCAGCTCTCTTGAACCTCTGGGTTCAGCTCCTACCTTCTGGTCCCCAGGCAAAGTGCCTGTGACCGCGTGCCACTGCTACAGAGGAGGCGGCAGCCGCCAGCCTCCCTCCAGGAATCTGCTCACCAGCCAAAGACCCCGCAGCACATGTGCTCCTGGCTTTTATACTACACCCCAGAATGCACCGAGACAATCAGTCTGTGCCAATCACTGGGGCTGTATCAAAGCCTGTGTACCCACTGGTCCGATTTCCTCCACTGTCCAATATGCCTCCCTATTGGACCAGTATGAAACACTTCCTAGACCAGATGAATCACACGCTGAGCACCATGAGCAGACCTAACTCACAGATCCTGCTTTCTGGTAGGCAGAAAGAAATATAGATTTGCCTGCTGCTCCTCCGATAGGCAGAGCCAAAAACTATACTCTCTCACTAGCACCTACCTTGGAGGGTGCTACACTTAGTTAGTGTACTAGAGTCTATTTTAGGCAGTTTCACCTTGTCAAGAAAGTTAGCTATAAGATCTAATGAGGGTAGGTATGTCCCTGGATCATCCTTTAGATTATATAAAAATTTATAATAGTCACAAAATAAATCCACAATAGCCTGTGGGTTATATTCAACTTTGCCTGAACTAGGATGTACTAATTTAAAAAGTTTAGTTTTGGACTGTCGATTACATAGTTGTGAGGCCATCAGTTTGCCGGCTCTATTGCCTTGTGAAAAGAAATGTAATCTTTTAGAGTATTTGTCATAATTTATTATTAATGCATCTCTTAGTTCATCTCTAGCTTGTATAAGACTTTTGCAAAGGGTATCTGACAGACATTGCTTATGTTTTTCCCAATAGAGATGAAATACGTTGGGTTTTTCTTTTTATTTCCAGTAGATTTAAGTTTTATTAAAATACCTCTTGCAAAAGCTTTATATGCGCATCAGAGATTAAATTCAGACACAGAGTTATTACCATTAAAGTGATTGTAAAGTCTTGTGGATTTTTTTTTTCAAAATAACAAACATATTATACTTTCCTCTATTGTGCAGTGGTTTTGCATAGGGCAGCCCAGATCTTCCTCTTGTCAGGTCCCTCTTCGCTGCTCCTGGCTCCTTCCTCTTGTTGAGTTCCCCCACAGCAAGCAGCTTGCTTATGGGAGCATCGGAGCAGAGCTGCAGCTCCGTTTGTCCACTCAGACATGGAACTGCCATTCTCCCCCTGCCTCCTTTCTCTCCTGATTGGCTAACTGACTTTGATTGACAGTAGCACAGCCAATGGCGCCGCTGCTGTGTCTCAGCCAATAAGGAGTGAAAGTCGGCCGAGGGACTCGTGGACGTCACTGGACAAAGATGGAGCTCAGGTAAGTATTAGGGGGGCTAAGGGGGGCTGCTACACACAGAAGGCTTTTTATCTTAATGCATAGAATGCATTAAGATAAAAAAAAAAAAAAAAAACCTTCTGCCTTTTCAACTTTTTTAAGCTGAAAAAATTCCTGCAATCTTTCCTTAATAACAAAACAATGTTTTGCATTAGTCAAAATATAGGTATTATTGCGCTGTAATGTAGTATTAGGACACGTTTGTACCACAACAATGTCTAAGGTAATATAGGTGCATGGTCCGACCATGTTCTATTTTGGATACGTGCATTTATTACCTTTTGCAGAAGATATCTAACTGTGAGGAAATAATATATTCTAGAGTATGATTTATGGACATTAGAAAAAAAAGTATAGTCTTTTTCTGTAGTATGTAGTAGGGATTGACCGATTATTGGCAAGGTCGATATATCGAGGGCAGATATGCACTTTCCCCGATATATCGGTATTTGCCCCGGAGGTTACCGATATTGCCGATATTACTGTATGTAATATTAGTGTATGTAAAATCCTAGCATCCAATTTATTAGTGTTTTTTATAATGTCCAGTGTGTGTTTTTGTAATCGAATAGTGTGAAATACCTTCATTACATCGCTGCTTGGCCCTTCCTTGACCCCCAGCTGTCAGTGGGGGAGGAGAGAAAGACAGCAGAGCGGGAGGTGTAACAAAGGTATTTCACACTATTCTAATCTAATAACTGGCGCTTCTGTGTACACTGCAGAGGGGAGGGGCTGAGATCCTCCTCTGACAGCTATGAGCGGAGAAAACAACAGAGTGGGAGATTAGCAAAGAGAGCCCGGAGAAGCGATGTAATGAAGGTATTTCCCACTATTCTATTACACACACTAGACATTATATAAAACACTAATAAAGTTGATTCTAGGATTTTAATGACACTAAACTAGGCTCACACTGGATTCCTGGCAGGCAGGGAGGGAAGGAAAGATCGCACATTACAGCTAAAAGACCTATCCCACATGTTCAGTACCAGATTTGTGTCAAAAATTGTCTTTATTTTTCAAAACTTTAAATGTACAAAATATCGGCCCATATCGGCCAATACCGATATGCAATGGCCAAAATATCGGTATCGGTATCGGTATCGGCAACAAAAAAATTATATCGGTCGATCCCTAGTATGTAGACACGGCCAAGGGTCATGAAGGTCTTCTTGAAAGAACAGGGTGTTGAGGCCCGCTCTTCTGAATTTGGTCTTAGTGGAAGTATCAATTGCTGGGTTCATAGAAGCATTAAAGTCTCCACAAAAGATGAAATACCCCTTTTGCATTTTGTGCACCTTTTCTAGAATCGTATTTATGAAATGTTGTGGCCTTGAGTTAGGGGTATACATTTTAACCACAGTGTAGGTAACATTGTCTATATCCGCAACCAGAATGATATATCTGCCCTTTGCATCCAACTGTGAATCAATCAAACGGAATGCTATTGAGTCCTTTACTGCGATAAGAACTTCCCTTTTCTTTTTAACATAATTCTTAATAAATATGTGTGGGAATTTCGGACGTGAGCATTTAGGCATCTTTTCAGCGGCAAGATTAGTCCTTGTATGTAGGCATTGTCACTTTTGTGTTTAATAGCATTGTTCAAGAGAGCTTTCCTTTTGTATGCGCTGTTGAGCCCTTTAACATTTAAAGAAAGTAACCTAAGTACCATCAAACCAGTTTATAGTGTTGAAGTATAGTAGCTTAGCTTTACATATGATTTTTAACCAAAACCCTTTAGGATTTGAGTCATTTAAATTGCTTCTGGTCAGAGATAAAAAAAAAAAGAACAAATAGAAAAAAGAAAAAAAAACAGCTGTAAATGAGCTCTTGTACAATGAAATCTTTTCCATTATTCCTGAGGTGAGACACAGGAAGAACAAGAGTTCTTTCCATAGAATCTACTGTCCATAAAAATATCAATATATTAAAGATAGACAGCTGGATAGAGACACCAGACCATTATTAAAGCTGTAAAAAGATAAATAAGTTGTGTTATCCATTGCTAACTTGCCATTGAGGGGAGATTTTTCCTGGTGTAGATTTCCCTAGAGTCTCATTTCCATTTGTGGGTAAGAGACCCCACTCCTTTAGTAATTCAAGCCTTCCTCCAAAGATGTAATGGTATGTGAGACATCATCATGATCAATCGGGTTCTTGGTAAGGAAACCCCATCTATAGCTAACGTTATGATTGTGTAATATCTTTGTTACCGAATTCAGATTTTTGTGTGCCAGAATAGTAACTTGGGATAGATCAGTAAATAGAATAATTCCAGCACATGGATCTGGTGGAGGTGAATGGTGTTGAGCAAATTGCATCAGTTGGTCTTCAACATGAAAGAAAAGTATCTTTGCTAGTACATCTCTAGACAATTTTTCAGGGATGTGTGCAGGCTTAGGAAGGCTGTGTGCTCTATCAGTCACAATTTCTTGTGGAGCAGATCTGTAATTATGTGTTTGATAAAGTGTTTCAGGTCTGTAGGTTTAATCGTTTCAGGAATTTCACAGAATTTCACATTATTCCTACTAGGGATCGACCGATTATCGGCAAGGCTGATATATTGAGGGCCGATATACACTTTCCCCGATATATATCGGTATCGGCCCAGAAACTGGCCAATATTGCCGATATTTTCGTGATGTCATTCTGCCTTCTTAGGCCGCCTCCCTCGCCTTGGACAGCCTCGTCTGGAGTCGGGACTAGTCTCGCGGGAGTGTATCACAGCCATACACCCACCCACAGCAGTCCGCTGCCAGCCAGCCACCCACACCCACAGGGCCTGTACCACCCAGCCAGACACAGGCACTGTACCAATGAGCCAGCAGGCCACCCACAGGCCCTGTACCAGCCAGCCACAGGCACTGTACCAGCCAGCCGCCCACAGCCCCTGTGCCAGCCACCCACTCACCACAGGGTGCCAGCCAGCCACCCACCACAGGGTGCCAGACAGCCAGCCACCCACAGGCCCTGTACCAGCCAGCCAGCCACCCACAGGCCCTGTACCAGCCAGCCACTGGCACTGTACCAGCCAGCTGCCCACAGGCCCTGTACCAGCCAGCCACCCACAGCCCCTATGCCAGCCACCCACCCACCCACCACAGGGTGCCAGCCAGCCACTCACCAAAGGGTGCCAGCAAGCCAGCCCCTAAACTTAAAACAAAAATTAACACGTTCAGTTCCAGATTTGCGTCAAAAATTGTTTTTATTTTTCAAAACTTTAAATGTACAAAATATCGGCCCATATCGGCCGATACAGATATGCGATGGCCAAAATATCGGTATCGGCAACGAAAAACCAATATCGGTCTATCCCTAATTCCTACGTGACCTGTCTTCAGGATCAGCTACCTTAAGTCTGAGTTTTTTGTAATTCCTCTTCCAAATGAAGATGTGCATCTACTAAATCATTATTTACATGAGTAAATTCTCCCATCTTCTGTTCAATATATTCCACTTATTCTCCCATGTCCTTTTTGTTGTCTACTGCATAAAATACTGTAGGAATGCATTAAGGTAAAAATGTTTAGGCTTTACAACCAGTTTAACACAAATAAATCACCAGGCCTGGATGGCGTACATCCGAGAGTACTCAAAGAACTTAGTAAAACTATATCTAGACCACTGTTCCTGATCTTTGCTGACAGCATTATGACAGGAACTGTACCAGATGATTGGAGGAAAGCTAACGTGATACCAATATTCAAAAAAGGGCAGAGGCATGTCCCGGGAAATTATAGGCCGGTTAGCCTGACGTCAATAGTATGTAAACTTCTGGAGGGGATGATAAGGGACTATATCCAATAGTTTGTCAAAGACAACAACATCATCAGCAGTAATCAGCATGGGTTTACAAAGGGGGCGTTCTTGTCAAACCAATCTGTTAACATTCTACGAGGAGGTGAGCTGTGAGCTAGATAGGGGAAGACCAGTGGATGTGGTGTACCTGGATTTTGCCAAGAAATTTGATACAGTTACCCACAAGTGCTTAATTTATAAAATAAGGTCTGCAGGCATCAACCACAAGGTGTGCTCTTGGATACGGAACTGGTTAAAAGGGCGTGTCCAAAGGGTGGTAATAAATAATGCATACTCAGACTGGTCTGGGGTGGTAAGCGGGGTTCCCCAAGGCTCAGTCCTGGGACCAACCTTGTTCAATTTTTTCATAAATAGCATTGAGAACAGGATCAGTAGCTCGATTTCAGTTTTTGCAGATGACACAAAATTGGGCAGGGCAATAACTTCACGACATGAGGCTGATATCTTACAGAATGACCTGAACAAAATAAGAGTGGGCAACTACATGGCAAATGAGGTTTAAAGAGGAGAAGTGTAAGGTTTTGCATTTGGGGACTAAAAATATAAAAGCACAATACACTTTAGGGGGGAACCTTTGGGGGAATCAAAAATGGAGAAAGATCTGGGAGTCTTGGTAGAGGATAGACTTGGCAATAGCATGCAATGTCAAGATGCAGCTGCCAAGGCAGGCAGGATATTGGCATGCATAAGGAAGGGGATGTATTCCAGAGATAAAACTATAATCCTACCACTTTATAAAGCTCTGGTCTGGCCACATCTGAAGTATTCTGTCTAGTTCTGGTTGCCAGTCCTCAGAAGGGATGTGTTGGAGCTGCAGAGAGTCCAGAGAAGGGCAACTAAACTAATTAGGGGATTGGAGGACCTTAATTATGAAGAGCGTTTACAATCGCTTGATTTATTCTCCCTGGAGAAGAGATGCCTGAGAGGGGACATGATAGCATTTACAAATACCTCAATGGTGAGCTCAGCATAGAAAAAAAGCTATTCAGTCGCAAGGATTGCATGAGGACACAAGGCCATACAATGCGATTAGAGGAGAAGCGTTTTAACCTCAGGCTACACAGGGGGTTCTTTACTGTTAGGGCTACAAGATTGTGGAATTCTCTACCACAAAAGGTAGGTACTGCGGGAAGTATGGCTACTTTCAAAAGACTCTTGGATGTACATCTCAAGGATCAGAACATTAAGGCGTATGAGAGATGATTACGGCCACACACACCTAAACAGGTTGAACTGGATGGACTATTGTCTTTATTCAGCCGTCCTCAACTACTATGTAACTGTGTAACTATGTAACTTTAGTCCGGTAACCTGTAAATGCATCATCTATGGAAGTTTTAGGTACTGTTGTTTTGTCGCCATTTCAAGGGTGTGCAAAATGTTAAATCCTGACATGTTTGCCATCAATTTCGTTTGTGCATCATCATCTTTATTATAATATAAAAAATTGGGTACTATATTGTGTTTGTGTCCACTAAAATGCATTTGAGTGAATTTTTTTCTGAAAATTTGTGTTTGCTAAATGGATGCTAAAGTATCGTGTGACATAAAACATTGTAACAACCGCATTTTATTTATCAGGGCCTCTGCGTTCTGAAAATATGAAAGGTTGGGGGTTTCTAGGTAATTTTCTAGAAAAAAAATGCTGATTTTAACATGCATGTGAAAAATGTCAAAATGTCCCGGCATAAAGCAGATAAATTAACCACTTAAGGACCGGGCCCATTTTTGGCACATTTTGTTTACAAGTTAAAATCAGTATTTATTGCTAGAAAACTACTTAGAACCCCAAAACATTATATATATATATATATATATATATATATATATATATATATATATATATATATATATATATTTTTTTTTTTTAGCAAAGACTCTGGAGAATAAAATGGCGGTCATTGCAATATTTTTTGTCACTCGGTATTTGCGCAGCAGTCTTTCAAACGCCATTTTTTTGGAAAAATTACGCAAAAATTCCATTTCACTGCATTTAAAAAAAAACTTAACAGTAAAGTTAGCCCATTTTATTGTATAATGTGAAAGATGATGTCTTGCTGAGTAAATAGATACCCAACATGTTACAGTTTAAAATTGTGCACACCCGCGGAATGGCGACAAACTACAGTCAATAAAAATCTCCATAGGCGACATTTTAAAATGTAGAGTGTAGTTCTTTTTTTAAATTATTGCTCACGCTCTGGCGATTGCGGCGATACCTCACATGTGTGGTTTGAACAGTGATTTCATTTGTGGCGAGACTTCCGTATACATTTTCTTTCGTGCGCGAGCTCACGACGACGGGGGTGGCTAAAATTTATTCATTTTTTTTCCTATTTATTTTATTTATTTTTTTACATTTTAACACAGGTTTTTTAAAAAAAAAAAATAAATGATCACTTTTATTGCTGTCACAAGCAATGTAAACATCTCTTGTGACAGCAATATGCAGTGACAGGTACTCTTTATGGAGGGATTAAGGGTCTAAAAGACCCTAGACCCCTCCACTACACTTCCATGTATTCAAAACGCTGAAAATGGCATTTTTGAATACATTCAGTTTTTGAATCTGCCGCCTTTAGCAGCCGAGTAACCCGGATGTGACGTCCATGGACGCCGCTTCCGGGTTACATCATCAGAGACCCGATCGAAGACGCATCCGGCTTACATTGGGACTCCATCCAGTCGACGGAAGAACCAGCTGGTTGTTCGGGTCTCTCGGTGGGACGGGAGACCCGGGCTGAGCCGCGGAAGGCGGCGGGAGGGGGGGACGTCCTCTCCCCCGCTCGCTGGGGTAATGATCGAGCGGCTCCCGAGCTGCATCGGTCATTACCACCAGAAAGCCGACCGCCGGCTCTAAACAACGGTACCGGGATAATGACTCTGCTATCTACATAAGTAATTTCTAACAGGTTGTGCCAACTCTAAGGGATTGAAGAGGATGGGGGAAGGGAGCCCAGAACACAGCCTGTGATTGACTGCCTCAGCTGTGCATGCTTCCCTATGAGAGCATGTAGAGGTGGGTGTGACCCTTCCCTCCAATCAGGTCTAAGATTTTACTCAGTTCTCCTCTCTGAGCTGTGCAAACTGTGATAGTACTTCCCTGCCCCCTGAATCTCAAAACTCAGAAAAGTTGTGTAAATTGTGGAATTTAAACAGCTGTAGAGAAGAGATTGCTGGAGATAAACAAGTACAACTTATGCAGGAGGATTTGTTTAATCTCTGTGTATCACCTAAGGCTAGGTATTTCACTGAGTGTATACACGGGTTTAAAACCACTTTAAGATTAGAAAACAAAGTTCTAAAGCTGAAAGGTGTATACCACTACTAAATACCTTCTTCTCGGGGGGCGGATTCGGTGCCGGACATGTGAGGACATGAGGGGAGAGAGCTCCATCTAACAGCCTGATATCCTGCCGTTATCCTGGGAGCAGAGCGCTCGCTTTTACAACCGGGTGCTCAGGAGGACCTTGGGAATAGCAGCAGGGTTCTCCCTGATGGTTAAGTACGAAAAGATGGCCCCCCAGGAGACCGACTTGCTCGTTTTGCCTGGGGCTCCCAAGATGGCGCCGATGACCGGGCAGCAGCGGAGGCGCATACCAGGGACCCTATAGAGCCTGAGCAGGATACTTGGGACCCCCCTGCAGCACATCCTGTGACTCCCGAGGCTAAGCGAAAGGGGGTGGGACACAGGGGAAGATCACTGGACAGGCTAGCCACTCCGGGGGTTAAGGAGTTGCCAGAGGCATCGGGGGCAGGGGAACCCTCACTTACACAGATAATGGAGGCTATACAATTCTGCCGATCTTCTCTCACAGAGCACATTGATGGCCTTAAAATGGAATTCACCTTTCTGAAACAAGATATGGCAAAAGTGAAGGAGTGGACACATGCTGCTGAACAGAGAATAAGTAATTTTGAGGATGTGGTCAGGCCTATGGAGACCACGGTCCAGGTAGCAAAAAAAGCAATCTCGGAACATACACTTAAGATGGCTGATATGGAAGATTGTATGCGCCGAAATAACATCAGATTTGTGGGATTCCATGAGGGCGCGGAAGTTTGACATCCTGAGAATTTTTTGGATGGCTGGCTGAAGGCAAATATGGAGGCGGCTACCTTCACTTGATTGTTTGCCATTGAGAGGGCGCACAGAATACCTGCCAGGGCGCCGCCAAGTGGAGCAATTCCCCGTTCTATGATTGCAAAGCTTGTGCACTTCTGTGATAGGGAGAACATTCTGAAAGCGGCGAGAACTGACCCTGAGTTGGAATATAATGGCCATCGCATTTCCATCTATCCCGATTTTTCGGTGGCTACGCAGAAACAAAGGGCCAGTTTCCAGCAGGTGAAGAAACGTCTCAGAGAGGTCAACCTGGCATACAGTATGCTATATCTGGCCAAGCTGAGAGTGGTGGATAGAGGCAAAACCCATTTTTTTACAAACCCTACTGAGGTATCCAGATGGCTTGATGCTCGTGGCAGTTGCAATCAAGGAGAGTTCCCACATTGATCCTGATGAGGTGCTGACGGTGTGCTGTTGCTGACCCGGGACGCAATCGAACATCTGCTCACGACTTTGGAACTGAACTACAGGCGGACGGTTGGACTTTGCTCCTCCCTTTTTTCTTTTCTTGTCTCTCGGACTTCATTTTGCCCCCCCTTCCCCCTTCCCCCCCCTTTTTTTATTCCTTTTTTTGCTTTGCCTTCTTTTTCTAGCCCCTCTGGAGACTCAACCTGAGAATTGGAGAAGACCTCTCTGCTCTTCATCAGAAATGCAGGGGAAGGGGACTCGCTACTTTCCACCCTTTTCTCTTTTTCCGGAGGGACTGGGCCGCAGTTGGTGAAGCGGGTCTGTAGGCCCGGCTGGGCCAGGTTCGGGGGTGTTAATTTTGCTCCACGTACCACAGTTTTAATTTGGTGATTAGTTTGGGGTATGAGGCACTTGGCATGTTGGGGCTGGTTGCAGGGAGGGGGGTGGTTGCGGGAAAGTTTTGGGGTGTTTTTTCTGTTACAGGTGACCAGGGGACTTCTTTCTTTTATGGGCTGTGTGTTTCGGTTGGACAGTTGCAATGGCCCTATAGGGGCACCGCTATCATTCATGGGACTTGGGGGGGGGGTCCTGGAGCTCGGGATGAGGATCAGTGAACTACTGGTTATTAGCTTCATTCTTCCATATAGTGCACAGGGTTCTCAGAGATGGAAGAGCGTTTAAAAATAGTGTCCTGGAATGTCCCAGGACTTAATTCCAAATTTAAGCGTGCATTGATCTTTTATTATCTTAAGAAGCATAAACCTCAACTGATTCTGCTGCAGGAGACTCATCTGCAGGGCTCCAGGACTCTCTCCCTGAAAAGGGCTCATAATGCAGGGGCGTACCACGCCACCTATTCCTCCTATGCCAGAGGGGTGTCTATTTTGGTCTCCAAGGCCTTACCCATCTCTATACTAGCTGTTAAAAACTGATGTGTTTGGGAGATATGTGATCTTGGTAATTAGGGTTTGGACCAGGGTACTGACCATAGTTAATGTCTATATACCCCCTCCTTTTTCGCTGTCTCCTCTAGATGACATTCTTAAGGCTACTCTTGAGATAGTGGAAGGGAGGATTTTTATTTTGGGAGATTTCAACACGGTGGAGGACCCCTCGCTTGACAGGTTGTGGGCCATCCTCGGGCTCCCCGGCTACTTTAGGGAGATGGATGACCACATATGGATTTAGAGATGCCTGGAGGTATACACAACCGGATGTCAGGGAGTATTCCTGCTATTCAGAGACACACAAATCTCTGTCCAGGGTGGAAACGGTTCTCGCCGAGGAGCTGGGACTGGAGCTGGTTGAGTCTGTGGAATATCTACCAAGAGTTCTTTCAGATCATTCTCCTTTAGTTCTTACTCTACGACTGGGGACTAGGCAGGGAATTTGCCACTGGCAGATGGAGGCGAGCTGGCTGCAGGAGGAGTACGTTGAGATCGAATGTGAGCAAGCCATTACCATGTACTGGGTTTAGAATGGGGACTTTGGGGCTCCCATGCTTCAATGGGAGGCATTTAAAGCCACTTTATGGGGGGTTTTCATGACCGAGTTGAAGAGCTTTCAACGCCAGCTAGCCTCTACAAGGGTGGATAAGGAAACAGCTGTGACTCGGGCCGAAGCGCAGTATGTGCGAAATCCTGACTCTGATAGACTGACTTGTTGGCGACAGGCTACTAGGGAACTTAAGTTAGTTAGATCAGACTACCAAGACAATGTTAGCCCAGAGGAGACAGATTTTTGAATTTGGGGACAAAAATAGTCGTCTGTTGGCATACCTCGCCCGTCCAGATTATGTTCCAGTGCATATCAGACGTATTTATGAGGCACAGGGGCAGGAAGTTATGGACCCCACTGAGATTTTGCAGGAATTCACTCATTATTATAGTGAGCTCTACAGGTCGTGTTCCGTTCGAGAGCAGTCCGACCTCACTGAATATTTGCGGGGCATTGACTTACCGCAGTTGACGGTGGAGGATAGAGATCTCTTAGACAGGGAACTTACCCTGGAGGAGCTCGGGAAGACCATTGCTTCCTTTGCTCCCCGGAAGTCCCCTGGATTGGACAGACAGCATTCTGAATGGTATGGCACCTTTGGTGGCTTGTTGACACCGCACTTATTGAAGGTTTTCGAATCAGCGAGGGTGGGGGGTGTGCTTCCCCCTCCATGCGGGAAGCTTTGGTAGTTCTCATCCCCAAATCTGGAAAGGACTTACGGGAATGTAGTTCGTACCGTCCAATCTCGCTGATTAATGTTGACACTAAGATTCTAGCTAAGGCCCTGGCCCTGAGATTAGAGAAAGTTATATTGAAACTTGTTAAGGCTGATCAAACGGGATTTATGCCTGGTAGGTGTGCACAGATGAACATCCAGAGACTCTTTCTTAACATTAAGACCCAGCATGAGAACTCCGGGGAGAGAGTTGTAGCATCACTTGACACAAAAAAAGCCTTTGATTTTGTTGAATGGCCGTATCTTTTTCAGGTTTTGGAAGCTTATGGCTTTGGAGGTACTTTTATGGCATGGGTGAAACTATTATATACTGAGCCCTTGGTCAGGATAAGCGTGAATGGATTGATCTCCGAGCCTTTTTCCATGTATAGGGGAACCAGACAGGGGTGCCCTTTGTCACCCCTGCTGTTTGCCCTAGCTATGGAGCCTTTGGCCATCAGGCTGAGAGAGAGTGCATCCTTTAGGGGGTTACGCATAGGTCAGATGGAGGAGCGTGTTTCATTATTTGCGGATGATATGCTCCTGTATCTGCAGGACCCGGGACCTTCTTTGCGATATGCCTTTGAAGTGATTCAGGAGTTCGGGGATTATTCGGGATTCCATATAAATTGGTCCAAATCTTCATTGTTCCCACATGACGAGCTGGTTACGGTCCCGAAGGGGTGCCCTAATTCTCTAACCAGCTCCTTTAGATATCTGGGGATCTTGTTCCAACTCCCATTAGCTAAGTTTCTGGAAAACAATCTTAATCTGATCATACAAGCCTTTAGGGACAGTGTGCTTCGGCGGCAAGCCCTTCCCCTCACTTTGATGGGTAGGGTGAACCTCTTTAAAATAATTTTTTTGCCTAAATTCTTATACATCCTGTCAAATTCACCGGTATACATCGGTATACAAGGTCTTTCAGGGCATAGATACCATCCTTAGCAACTTGTTGTGGGGATCCCGGCTGCCTCGGTTGGCTTTGTCCATGCTGAAATGGCCTGTTCCTGGGGGGGGGGGGGATTTGCGTTTATATTATTTTGCCTCTCAGCTGATATATTTACACTGGAGGTTTTTCCCTCAGGTTCCAAACGCTACTGTTGAGTTGGAGGCGGCCGGGGCCTCCTCCTTCGAAACGCTACTCAATATGCTATACAGGAAGGGGGTTCCTGGACGTGAAGTGGGGTCAGTAATGGCCCTCCCAGGGAAGATTTTTCGCCATGCTGAAGATAGTTTCCCTGGCACGGTCTCCGAACAACCCAATATGGTTTAATCCGTCATTATTTCATAATGGGCGGTTGGAGACATTTGAGGGACTTAGGGAACGGTTCGGGATACCCGGGACTTAGTGCTTCAGGTATCTGCAGCTTCAACATGCGGTGAGGGCGCAGTTCGGGGGGGAGGCAGTTCTTTTAGCTAACTCCCCTCTTGAAGCTGTGACTTTGGACCCGGATCCACTTAAGAAGGTCTCCAGATATTATGGGGCGCTGTGTCCTGGGGGTCCTGGCCCGGTGGATCGTGCTAGAGTTAGGTGGCTGAGCAACATACCAGAGTTGTCCGAGGAACTTTGGGAGGAGGCACTTGAGACGTACATTAGCACAGTAATTTCCTCTACAGACAAGATGATTCAGCTGCGATATTTACATCAAACTTATTATACACCGGTACGCTTATTTCGTATGCATAACAGAGACTCGGATACCTGTCATAAATGCTCTGTGGGACAGGGCTCCTTTCTTCATATGGTATGGGACTGCACTAGAGTGAGGCCCTTGTGGTCTCAGGTAACTGAATTTATAGCTGAGAAATTCGGTCTTCCCAATATATGCTCTCCTCTGGTGTGTCTCCTGGGGGTTATAGAGATTGATGGGATAAATACAGCAACAAAGCTTTTTCTGCGTATACTCTTTTTCTGTGTACAAAAGCTGATTGCAAGACGGTGGATCTATACTAATGATTTAACGCTGCCTATGTGGTTGAGGGTGGTCAACGCTGACATACCTATGTATCGTATGACGTATGAAGCTAGCGGATCTCCCAAGAAGTTTCGGAAGATATGGTATAGATGAGTTGATTCTACAGATACGTTAGTGGGAGGGACTGACGACTAGACTGGTGACGATTTAACTGGCAGGGGAGGGGAAAAGATCTTCAGGGGCCCTAATTGATTGACTACCAAACACGCACCAAAAGAGGTACAGAGGGTGGGGTTTTTCTTTTGCTTTCCCGTGTTCCTCACCATTTTCCTCATTCTTATTTTTATTTGGTTGTTGAAGGGGAATGCTCCTATACCTTGGTCACAACGGGGGGATTTGGGGCTAAGTTTAGCCTGGAAGGCTTCCTCTTCCTTGTTACGGGGAGAGGAGCGGAGCGGAGAGGTGTTTAGTTTCTGTTTTAAAAAAATAAAAATAAAATGTTCCTTATCCAACTGAATTTTACGACTACTGCACAATTGATAGGAGGTAATGTTGTGTTATCTGCTTACATAGCGTTACATTTTTCTGAACGGTTTGAATGTATCTCTGACATTTATGTTGTGGAATGGGCTGAGTGTAATGTGCTTTGATATTACTTGTATGATTATGTTGGATAATAATAAAAATGTTTAATAAAAAAAAAAAATACTTTCTTCTCCCGAAGAGTAGTAATAACAATAAGGTTCCCCATTTGGAACCTGCAGGCTTACAACTGCATTATTCAGCCTCACCCTAGTTTAAAGGCAATCGCCCCCTCTGGGAACGGGACTTGCCCCATACCCTGTGAAAAAATAAGTAGGTGATAGGATATGCAGTAACATGCTTTGATTGCATGCTTATTGAAACGGTTGGAATCATCATCGTTTCTATCTTCACCTGATTATCTCTGCTGTATTTAACTTATCTAGTCAAATTCCCTATAACCCTACAGACTTCCATTTTTTGGACAATTTTAGATGGTAAAAATCACTAAAAGGTGTCTATGTATGCTACAATTTCAGGAAAAGATGATTACATTTTTAAGCTCTGAAACTGAATATACTGTATATCTCCAAGTCATTATTTAATTTATGATGATTCTGAGGCCACCCAATCTGGAACATATCCTACCTTAATTTACTTAAAGGGTAACTCCACTTTCATGGGAAAAAATAATAGCAAATAAAGAAAAAACAATATAGCGTATGCAATTCAAATCATATTGTAATTGAATGTTATTAAAAATGACCTTTCCTTTTCAATCTGCAGCTGTTGTAATTTTCTGAAAATGCAATGCATTATGGCTACCTGGAGCTGTTCTGTACACAGAATGTGTACCGACCACACCCCAGAAACATAATTTTCTGCTTAAGTGATTTGCTCACCAATTTTCCCAGAAGTCTGCATAAGATACAAGTCAGACTTCTGGCATCCCCTGCAACTAAAATGTCATTTTTGGTGAGATACCCCCTATTGGAGCACGTCTAAGAGATGCAGGCCCAGCAGCTTTCCTCATTAGAGTCCTGCAGCTGCCAGAGATGAATGATAATTATTAAACCACTCCTATTTGTCCCACTCAGCACAGAGGAACAAACAATGATTTCTTCAGAATAACAAAAGGTAGGAATCTGCAAGAAGGTTTGTTAAAATCCTTGTAATGTACATAGATCACCCAGAGGGGAATGTTTTTTTCTCAACAAAAGTGGAGTTACACTTTAACTTTTAATCCTATGCATTTGATGTAAGAATCAGACCAATTCCCCCTCAGAGGCTTTCAACATGTACTTCTAAATTTCTACTGATAGCTAAGGGAACTATTTTAAATACGGGATACTTTAATGCGGTCCTAAACCCCTCACTTGACAGATTGGGAGGTGCCTCAGCTCATTCTACTTTTTTGAGAAAATAGGCAGATGGCCATGGGTTTTTTTGATATCTGGACGTAGAAATATTCTAATCACAAAGCCTACTTCTGCCATTCAGACTCTCGTCGCACCTTTTCACGTTTAGACATAGTTTTTACAACACCGGCCTTTCTGCACCGTATTTTGAAAGTACATTATCTCCCCAGGGCACTGTTTAACCATGCCCCTTTGGAGTTACAACTTTGTCTGCCCCATAAACTTGGCTTAAGCATGATCCCTTTTTGGCTAGCAGACCCCATGGTGCTTTACAAATGTTGGGATGCCATGAGAACTTATTGGCAGAAGATAGATCTTGGGGTTCCACAGGCCTCCAATGGGATGCCTTTAAGGCCATAGTAAGGGGCTCTTACATGTCAGGTGTGTGCAATCTTAAGAAAGCTAACAATACTATCTTATCTGAGTTGTCACAAACAGTGGGTGATAGGGAGCGTTAATCTGTTTCTGACCCTTCCCAACATAATTACCTTTTATGGAAGGATGCTCAAAGGCCCTACAATATCCCCTTGACTAACAAAACCCAAAAGAAGCTATTGTACCAAGCCCAGCATATTTTTGACTTGGGTGACAAAAATGGTAATTTACTAGCCTTTCTAGCCAAACCCATGCATGAGCCCTTCACCATCCCCATCTTGGATAGTGCAGGTAGCCTTCACACCTCTACTGAAAGTATTTTGAGTGCTTTTTTTACAATTTTACGCTGCTTTGTATGCATCCCGAGCGACTTTTTTCTTCTTAAGCTCTTACGGACTATCTCAGTGACATTAAGCTTCCTACTTTATCATCAGAAAACAGACAATTGTCAGACATTCCGATAACTGTGGAGGAAATCGACAAAACCCTTACTAAGTTTGTCAAACATAAAACCCTAGGCTTACATGGTATGCCCATTGAATGGTATGTGGCTCATCAAGAATACCTTGTTCCTCAACGAAATATCTTATATCAGGCCATATAAAGGATAAAATACTTCCCCCGTCTATGAGAGAGGCATTATTAGTTTTAATTCCAAAGCCTAATAAGAATCTCACGCTTTGCAAATATTTTCAATCCATTTCATTAGATTAACACGGATCTTAAACTCCTTTCAAAAAATTTGGCTTGTCGCCTTTACACGGTGATTGCTCCATTTGTAAAATCAGATCAAACTGGGGTTCATCCCTGGCCCTGCTACTAATACTAACCTCCGCAGGCTTTTTACTAATCTACATATTCCGAATGTCCTGATTGTTCCCAGAGCTTTGGTATCTCTTGATACCCATAAGGCGTTAGATTGCAATGATTAGCCTAATTTATTCCAAGTGCTGCATAAATTTGGGTTCGGGCATACCTTTTTAACATGGTTACGTATTTTATATACACAGCCACTAGCTTGGCTAAGAGTAATGCTCAGATCTCTGACCCCTTTACCATGAGCAGAAGTACCAGACAGGGGTGTCCCCTTTCACCTCCTTGGCCATGGAGCTTCTGGTGGAACTTTTAAAGGGCCTCTCCTGTGGTCTGGGGAATTCCGATTGGCTCCTTGGAGGAACGTGTCTTACTGTATGCGGACGATATGCTCCTATATCTCACGAACCCGCAAAAGACCTTGCCATAGGTTCTACAACAAATTCATAGCTTTGATCAGTTCTCTGGATTTCGGGTTAATTGAACCAAATCGAAGCTCTTTTTATAGATACCTAAACTGACCTAAATTTTGGTATCTGGGTGTGGAAATTCAACTTCCTTTAGCCCGGCTTTACGAAAATAATTTGGCCCCCTGTATTTCCTCCTTCCGTTCTAAGACAGCAAAATGGGTTAATCTACCTCTCTCTTTGATGGGTTGAGTTAACCTATTTAAGATGGTCCTACTTCCTAACTGTTTATATATGTACCACTGCCCCCCCCCAGAGGACTGCTGAAGAATGACACTTTTGGATTCCCCTGGGTTACCCGTAGCAACTGCTTGCAGAAATCTCAAAACTTTAAGTTCTTGGCTCAGTCAATGATCAGTCTATGGGTTCTTGTTTTTGTTGTTTATTTATATTGGGATGGGAGAAGGGATTAGTGGGATACTCCAACTGTTAACTATTCACATTTCAGAGGACTTCTAACTTGAGAATGCGGCAAGGCCACTACCTTATCCTGCCACTTGAATGAAGCTGAGGTAAATGTTCCTGTTTGTGTTTCTCTTCAGGGTACTCCCCCAGTACCCCCTTTCTCTGTACTAGCCGACACCTGTCCACTGACTGCACTACCCAGGGTGGTCCCCTTCCTGGGCAGACCCCACTGTACTCATGATACTGTTTTTCCAGAGTCTCGCAGTACCCCAACTCCTCAGTCAGTTCTTCTGGACCTCTGGGTTCAGATCCACACTGTAGGTGCACCAGGCCGAATCCCTGTGACCATCACCAACTGCTGTAGAAGAGGAGGCAGCCGCCACCCTCCTTCTGGGACTCTGCTTCCCGCCAAAGACCTCTACCTCATGTGCCTGTGGCTTTTTATACCCTGCCCCATAATGCACTGAGAGCAACTGTCTGTGCCAATCCCTGGGGCAGTACCAAAAGCCTGTGTGTCATTGGTTAGGTTTTCTTCCAGAAACCTATGTGCCTCCCCATTGGATCAGCTGGGGACACTCCCTAAGATCAGATGAATCACACATTGAGCACACTGAGCAGACCTGATTCATAGATCCTGCTCTCTGTTAAGCAGAGAACAATATACATTTTGCCTGCTGCTCCTCTGATAGGCAGACAGAGCCAAAACTATACTCTCTACCTAGCACCTAACTAGGAGGGTGCTACATATATTTTTAGAAAATTCACTGGTTTACATACCGAAAAGTGTATTCGCTGAGATTGACTCAATGCTCACTAGTTTCTTATTGTTCCACAAAGCCCCTAGAATGTCGCTAGCCACCCTCCAATTACCGAGCAATAGGAGAGGTTTGGAACTTCCTAACCTCTGTATGTACTTTTATACACAGCTCAATAATGCCGCTACTGCTACAGTGGCTGCCATAGTCTCTTCGTATAAATCTATATCCAATTTTTTGTATAGATGCTCTTTAACAGTAACAGAAGGCATTACTCTTCTTTAAATGACCCTCCAAAACTATATCCCATGCTCTAATATGTTGGGGGAGAAAAGCCACATAGGCTCTCCTAACCAACTTCTTTGGCATAACTCTAGATTACTTAACTTTCTTTCACTTCCCTGTGGTTTGCAGTGGGCAAACCGAGAACTACGGTATTTACAAATCCGATTCCAAAAAAGTTGGGACACTGTACAAATTGTGAATAAAAACAGAATGCAATGATGTGAAAGTTTCAAATTTCAATATTTTATTCAGAATACAACGTAGATGACATATCAAATGTTTAAACTGAGAAAATGTATAATTTTAAGGGAAAAACAAGTTGATTTTAAATTTCATGGCATCAACACATCTCAAAAAAGTTGGGATAAGGCCATGTTTACCACTGTGTGGCATCCCCTCTTCTTTTTATAACAGTCTGCAAACGTCTGGGGACTGAGGAGACAAGTTGCTGAAGTTTAGGAATAGGAATATTGCCCCATTCTTGTCTAATACAGGCTTCTAGTTGCTCAACTGTCTTAGGTCTTCTTTGTTGCATCTTCCTTGTCAGGGTCCGGACTGGCGGCAGGTGACTGCACTGGAGGTGGATCCTCTGTGTCAGTGAGGGATTGGCGTGGACCGTACCAGGGGACCGGTTCTAAGTTACTACTGGTTTCCACCAGAGCCCGCCGCAAGGCGGGATGGACTTGCTGCGACGGTAGCAACCAGGTAGTATCCTCCGGTAACGGCTCAACCTCAAAGACAGCTGATTCAGGCGCGGTACAGAAGGACAAGGCAAAGGCAAGGTCAGACGGAGCAAAAGGTCAAGGCAGGCGGCAAGGTTCGTAGTCAGGGGCAACAGCAGAAGGTAAGATACACAGGCAGGGAACGATACACCAAAAGCTTTCTCAAGGCACAAAAGGCAACAAGATCCGGCAAGGACAGGAAGCGGAAGTAGGTTTTTATACATTTTGGACTGATTGGATCAAGCACCAATTAGTGGTGCACTGGCCCTTTACATTTCAATGCAGCGGCGCGCGCGCGCCCTAGGGAGCGGGGCCGCGCGCGCCGGGAGGAAGACATGCCGGAACCCGGCGGGTGAGTGAGAGAGGATGCGGGGGAGCAGCGCTCACGGTCGGGGACCATGACCGGAGCGCTGCAGCCCGCGGGACGCCTCGAGTGCTCTGGGGAAGCTACGGGACCCGGAGCACTCGGCGTTACAGTACCCCCCCCTTAGGTCTCCCCCTCTTTTTGGAGCCCAGGTACTTGTGGATGAGCTCCTTGTCGAGAATATTGGACTCGGGCTCCCATGACCTCTCCTCAGGACCACAATTCTCCCAGTCAACCAAAAATAATTTTTTACCTCTGACGACCTTGGAGGCGAGGATCTCTTTCACTGAGAAGACGTCAGAGGACCCAGAAACAGGAGCAGGGATGGGGACCTTGGGGGAAAACCGGTTAAGAATGAGGGGTTTGAGAAGGGATACATGAAAGGAGTTAGGAATACGGAGAGAGGGAGGAAGATGGAGTTTGTAAGAGACAGCATTAATTTGGCTTTTGATTTTAAAAGGCCCGAGATAACGCGGACCCAGTTTGTAGCTGGGGACCCGAAACCGGATATATTTGGCAGAGAGCCACACTCTGTCCCCAGGGGCAAAGACAGGAGGAGTTCTTCTTTTCCTATCTGCATGTCTCTTCATGCGAGAAGAAGCCAAGGTGAGCGACTTTTGAGTCTCTTTCCATATGGAGGAGAAGTCCAGGGTCAAGTCATCAACGGCAGGAACTCCAGAAGAAGTGGGAATGGGGAGGAGGGGCAGCGGGTGATGGCCGTACACCACAAAAAATGGAGATTTGGTGGATGACTCAGAGTCTCTAAAGTTGTAAGAAAATTCGGCCCAGGGCAACAGGTCGACCCAATCATCCTGACGGGAGGAGACGAAATGTCGCAGATAGTCACCAAGGATCTGGTTAACCCTCAACACTTGTCCATTGGACTGAGGGTGGTAGGCAGAAGAAAAGTTCAATTTGATCTTTAATTGGGTGCAGAGAGCTCTCCAAAACTTTGAGATAAACTGAACGCCTCTATCGGAGACGATATGTGTTGGGAGACCATGGAGACGAAAAATGTGCAAAAAGAATTGCTTCGCCAGCTGTGGCGCAGAAGGGAGACCAGGAAGCGGGACAAAATGTGCCATTTTTGAAAACCTGTCAACCCCCATCCATATGACTGTGTTGCCATGGGATACGGGAAGATCCGTGACGAAGTCCATTGCTATGTGGGACCAAGGGTGTTCAGGAACTGGCAGAGGGAGGAGAAGACCTGCAGGCTTCTGGCGGGGAGTTTTATCACGTGCGCAGATAGTGCAGGCCTGAACGAACTCAGTTACGTCTTTCTCAATGGAGGGCCACCAATAGTGTCTGGCAATTAGCTGAGTTGCCTTTTTGATTCCAGCGTGACCCGCCAGGTGAGAGGAGTGACCCCATTGTAGTATGGTAAGCAACCCATTTGAGTGTCCGTAGGCGAAGACGTGGAGGAACAAATGTTTTCCCTGGAGGGACTGATACCAGCGAAGCAGGGGCAGTTGAAATCAGACACTCAGGAGGAATGATGTGTTGAGGAATGGTTTCGTCTTCAGAGGCATCGGTGGAGCGTGATAGGGCATCCGCCCTAATGTTCTTATCAGCAGGAAAATGGATTCGGAAAGTGAATCGGGCAAAGAACAAAGACCACCTGGCCTGGCGTGGATTAAGGCGCTGGGCAGACTGAAGGTACGAGAGATTTTTGTGGTCAGTATAGATAGTGATCGGATGAAGGGATCCTTCCAGAAGATGTCTCCATTCTTCTAGTGCCAACTTAATGGCTAGTAGTTCACGATCTCCGATGGCATAATTCTTTTCAGGAGGAGAAAAAGTTTTTGAGAAGAAGCCGCAGGTGACGTTTTTTCCTTTAGCAGACTTTTGAAGAAGAACCGCTCCGGCTCCAACAGAGGAGGCATCCACCTCCAGGAAGAAAGGTTTGACGAGACGGATCACAGGAATGCTAAAGCGGTTTATGAAGGAGGCTTTAATGAGGTTTCCTGCAGAACCAGAGTCCAAGAAGGCCTCTGCAGGGAAGGAGACTTTAGCGGCAGAAGAAATCCGTACTGAAACAATCAAGCGTGGAGAGGAAGAATTTACACCCAGCGACGCCTCTCCCACGTTCACTAGGTGCGAGCGTTTCCCTGACGCTGTGGACGAACTGGACAGTCCTTTAAGAAGTGTTCGGAACTCGCACAGTATAAGCATAAATTCTCATTCCTCCGGCGAGACCTTTCTTGCTGGGTCAGGCGAGCCCGATCCACTTGCATGGCCTCCTCGGCGGAAGGCACAGTAACCGGCTGCAAAGGTTGCTGGAAGAGAGGTGCCAGGCGTGGAAATCGACTGTTGCGAACCAGATTCTTTTCTTGGCGAAGTTCCTGACGTCTTTCAATGAAACGCATATCTATGCGAGTAGCCAACTGGATGAGATCCGTCAGGGAGTCAGGTATCTCTCGTGCGGCCAGAGAATCCTTGATATGACTGGATAAACCTTTTTTAAAAGTTGCGCAGAGGGCGTCGTTGTTCCAAGTCAGTTCGGAGGCCAGTGTGCGAAATTGTATGGCATATTCGCCTACTGTAGCGTCTCCTTGGACGAGGTTTAGCAAGGCCGTTTCTGCTGACGAGGCACGGGCAGGTTCCTCGAAGACACTGCGGACTTCAGAAACGAAGGACTGGACGGAGGCAGTGGCAGGATCGTTGCGGTCCCAGAGCGGCGTGGCCCAGGCCAAGGCCTTCCCAGACAATA
Source organism: Pelophylax lessonae (assembly GCF_965119305.1). Taxonomy (NCBI): domain Eukaryota; kingdom Metazoa; phylum Chordata; class Amphibia; order Anura; family Ranidae; genus Pelophylax; species Pelophylax lessonae. The sequence goes on from NC_138768.1 coordinate 178,778,343, forward strand.
AGCTGACCATGAAGGCCACCTTAGATCGTTCCGTAGGAAACTGGTCGGCCAACATCTCCAGGTGCAGGGAACATTGGGACAAGAATCCCCGGCACATCTTAGAATCCCCATCAAACTTGTCCGGGAGAGACAAACGGATTCTAGCGGAGGTGGCGGCCACCAGCTGCGGAGGTGGAGCGGAAGCAGAAGCAGAAGCAGGCGGCTGCTGCCGTGCGGGAAGAAGTTGCTGCAGCATGGCGGTCAGCTGTGCCAACTGTTGACCTTGCTGAGCAATCTGCTGGGACTGCTGGGCAACCACGGTAGAGATGTCAGCGAGAGTAGGCAGGGGCACATCAGCGGGATCCATGGCCGGATCTACTGTCAGGGTCCGGACTGGCGGCAGGTGACTGCACTGGAGGTGGATCCTCTGTGTCAGTGAGGGATTGGCGTGGACCGTACCAGGGGACCGGTTCTAAGTTACTACCGGTTTTCACCAGAGCCCGCCGCAAGGCGGGAGTGACTTGCTGCGGCGGTAACAACCAGGTAGTATCCTCCGGTAACGGCTCAACCTCAAAGACAGCTGATTCAGGCGCGGTACAGAAGGACAAGGCAAAGGCAAGGTCAGACGGAGCAAAAGGTCAAGGCAGGCGGCAAGGTTCGTAGTCAGGGGTAACAGCAGAAGGTCAGATACACAGGCAGGGAACGATACACCAAAAGCTTTCTCAAGGCACAAAAGGCAACAAGATCCGTCAAGGACAGGAAGGGGAAGTGGGTTTTTATACATTTTGGACTGATTGGACCAGGCACCAATTAGTGGTGCACTGGCCCTTTAAATTTCAATGCAGCGGCGCGCGCGCGCCCTAGGGAGCAGGGCCGCGCGCGCCGGGAGGAAGACATGCCGGAACCCGGCGGGTGAGTGAGAGAGGATGCAGGGGAGCAGCGCTCACGGTCGGGGACCATGACCGGAGCGCTGCAGCCCGCGGGACGCCTCGAGTGCTCCGGGAAAGCTACGGGACCCGGAGCACTCGGCGTTACATTCCTCTTTATGATGCGCCAAATGTTTTCTATGGGTGAAAGATCTGGACTGCAGGCTGGCCATTTCAGTACCCTGATCCTTCTTCTACGTAGCCATGATGTTGTAATTGATGCAGGATGTGGTCTGCCATTGTCATGTTGGAAAATGCAAGGTCTTCCCTGAAAGAGACGACATCTGGATGGGAGCATATGTTGTTCTAGAACTTGGATATACCTTTCAGCATTGATGGTGCTTTTCCAGATGTGTAAGCTGCCCATGCCACATACACTTATGCAACCCCATACCATCAGAGATGCAGGCTTCTGAACTGAGTGCTGATAACAACTTGGGTTGTCCTTGTCCTCTTTAGTCCAGATGACATGGTGTCCCAGTTTTCCAAAAATAACTTCAAATGTTGATTCATCTGACCACAGAACAGTTTTCTACTTTGCCACAGTCCATTTTAAATGAGCCTTGGCCCAGAAAAAACGCCTGCGCTTCTGGATCATGTTTAGATATGGCTTCTTTTTTGGCCTATAGCGTTTTAGCCGGCAACGGCGAATGGCACGGTGGACTGGAAGTATTCCTGAGCCCATGTTGTGATTTCCATTACAGTAGCATTCCTGTATGTGATGCAGTGCCGTCTAAGGGCCCAAAGATCACCGCCATCCAGTATGGTTTTCTGATCTTGACCCTTACGCACAGAGATTGTTCCAGATTCTCTGAATCTTTGGATAATATTATGCACTGTAGATGATGATAACTTCAAACTCTTTGCAATTTTTCTCTGAGAAACTCGTTTCTGATATTGCTCCACTATTTTTCGCCGTAGCATTGAGGGAATTGGTGATCCTCTGCCCATCTTGACTTCTGAGAGACACTGCCACTCTTTTTATACCCAATCATGTTGCCAATTGATCTAATGAGTGGCAAATTGGTCCTCCAGCTCTTCCACATATGTAACTTTTCAGACCTCTTATTGCTACCCGTCCCAACTTTTTTGGAATGTGTAGCTCTCATGAAATCCAAAATGTGCCAATATTTGGCATGCCATTTCAAAATGTCTCACTTTCAACATTTGATATGTTATCTATATTATATTGTGACTAAAATATAAGATTATGAGATTTGTAAATTAGTCCATTCCATTTTTACTCACAATTTGTACAGTGTCCCAATTTTTTTGGAATTGGGTTTGTACATCAATTATATGAGGCTGGGACATTTAAGTCTTTTGTGTAATTGCGAAATGAGCTGCATATTCTGCTCCAGTGGTCATTTTGTTTTACCCAGCTCTGTCATGCAGCAGGAGCTCAATATTACCTTTACCACTTATTTTACTCACTCTTCTCCGATCTGATTATACAGGTCTCATTTCCTCTTACTATGCCCTGGTTTTGGCCGTCTAGATCCTTCCCTAATATTCAAAACAGATGGTTGGGGGATAACCCAGATCTGACAGAGAAAAACTGGCAAGAATTATTTGATTCACATGCTGTTACTGTTATCTAAGCTAAGAATAGGTTCATTCAGTTAAGTTATCTGCATAGAACCAAGTATACTCTGGTGCATTTGTTCCATATGCGTAATAACAAATTCCACTGTTCCTCTGTGGTGATTCTTTATCCGATTTCCAGTTGTTCACTAAGAAGGAACATCGGTGGATGACCTACCTGTTTCCTATCTTTGAGCACCAAAACCACTTTGTATTTTCTTAAGTATTTTAATTTAATTACACAGACACTTCCAGCACTTTTTAATATACGTATATAGTGTTCGCCCATGGATTATATGTACTATTGATTTGCACTTTATTGTCACGGATTGTTTACATGCAGTATGCACTTTATTTCACTTATTAATTGCATAATTTAGCACATGTGTGGTGCACGTTTATGTTTTCACTTATTTTAATTTACTTTATATAGCAAGCGCTATGGTAAGTGTGTACTAGTCACACTTATTATCTCATACACCTAGCATAAGCCCACAGCAGCTGCTTATTACCATTTTTTTTGTATAAAAACAGCACCTTATTTATTCATTGACGAGTGAAATACACTTCTTTTTCAAAAGTGGAGTTACGCTTTAAGGATCAGAACAATTCACATTTATTGTTTCCACACATGTTAATACAAATCTTTGCTCAGTACACCAAGGAGTCCTTTGTTCCTGGATAAAGGTGTAGTACTAAAAGTTTAAATAAAACTGGTCTCTGTGGGCAAATAACTGTTCTAAGTAAAAACATATTGATGCATAAGGTCCTATTTGAAAAACATGATGGAATAATCAGAAATCCTCAAATATGGGCAACTTGCATCAGAGTCAAATGCATGTTGTCCCTTGCCATGCTATTATCAGCTATTATTTGCAAAGAAGGACAGATCAATATTACAGTGGAGAAAGTGAGGACTTGTTTTATTGTGATTGTATTGGTTATTTAAATGTTCCCAAGAATCGGTTACTTTTCCATTCTTATCTTTCACCAGTTTCATCATTCTTATCTTGCAATGCAAAAAAGTCTCATTACAAGGTGTTGCTGGAGAGCTGTACACTAAGTTCAAGTTACAGGGAATCCCGAGGTTCACTGATAGTACAGTATAATACATTACAATGACTCACAATAGCTAGCCCTAGAGGAAACCCTTTGTGCAGAACAACACTCACTAGATGGGAAAATCCCACAGCCAGTGCACATCTCTTATTTTCCTATTCAAATAAAGGAAGCATTTGTTTATGCTAACAGGCATTTTAAAATACACATTCTTCCATCAAAGCTGTAGGCAGGTATAAATTACATTAAATTGAAGAGTTCAATTATAACATTTTTGAGAAACATATACATTTTTTTTTCAATATTTAGATAGATATTTACATTTTTTTGGAGTAATAATTCAAAAGATCAAGCTTTCAATATCCTAACTTGGATTAAAGGCTAAGATTACCTTTCAGGAAAAATAAAAAAATAAATGCACATATGTTTGCAGGAAAAAAAATGTGCATTTATTATTTTTTCCCATAGGAGCCTGCAAAGCATTCTGCCCTGCGATCAGATTGCAGGTGCAATGTTAAGCCTGGTGCACACGGGTCAAATATTGGCCGGTATGGGCTGGTTCAACAGAAACCAGCTGTCATTCTGCCCATGTGCACATCAGCCTGTCCAACAGAAGTCGGCCAAATGGGCAGCTTCTGTTGAACGGGCATGCTGGAAAACCAGTATCTAATCAGCATCTGATCAGCTCTGGCAGCCAATGGCTGTGAGCACTGACTGGTGTGTTCTGGTGGGGGAGGAAGTCCCCCTGTCAGAACACAATAGCTCAGCAGGGAGATTGCTGTAGTAACATCAGATAGTTAGTACAGCGAGCTTCTCCCAAGCTCCTCAGTATTTTTTTGGTTCAGCCTGCTGTAGACTTTAGGTTCCCGCACACTCTGGTTCCAGCTTTCTGTCAGTACCTCTGTACAGGATTTCAGTTAGAAAGTCCGTCTGCCATGTTGGAAGTAGTAGTTTATTCATTCAAAACCATGCCAACTTTACACTCTGCACACTCTGGTTCCAGCTTTCTGTCAGTACCTCTGTACAGGATTTCAGTTAGAAAGTTCGTCTACCATGTTGGAAGTAGTAGTTTATTCATTCAAAACCATGCCAACTTTAAATCTGACAGCAGCTGTGGAAGAGAACAACCCTTTCATGCTGTCACAAGGGGGAACTCTGGGGGTGGGAGGCAGGTGCTTAGGAACATGTTACATGTTACACCTCAAATATGGGTGTGACATGTACAGTAACATGTTCCTAAAGATGAACTTAGTCTTTAAAACAAGGGTGCTCAACATTGTCAAGAGTGAGGGCCACTTAAGTGATTGGGTAACTGGTGACGGGCCACAATGAAATGAAATTAAATGGTTTGGAATTTCTCATTTTTTATTTTGAATAGCATAATGAACATTTTCCTCCTGCCGTTGCACTGAATGCTGGCAGGAAGGTGGGGAGGAGAAGCAGGCTTTTAGTGGTTATAGAAAATGGAGAGGATCAGTTCATGTAAATGATGCCCCTGCAGCCCCTCCTGTTAAAGTGTAAAGCAGAATATGACAGCGAGGGCGCACGGGCCCCTGGAGCATGGGGCAGGATCGCTATTTGCAACCCCTGACACTATACCAGGTTTACCAGGTAAAAACAGGCCTTAAATAGGTTTTTTAGCACCCCCAAACTGCAAATGTAAACAAGCCCTTACTGTCATGAGCTCCCTATATGGCTGCTTTCACAGTGATGTGCTGCTGTTTACCCAGGTGTGGTAACCTTTCTGAAAGTGCATCAAAACTGTGGGTGTTTTAGTCTGCTTTTAGAAAGTGCACCACACCCGTAAGATATAATAGAAGTCCATGGTAAAGCACAGCTAATCTGCAGGAAAGCTGCAGGCAAACCAGGAAAGCCACAGGTGAAAGCAGTCAAATAGTTGTTAACCCTTTCATGGGTGCTAATATGCCCATTGCATAAGCGCAGTGTTTAATACACTGACCTTTTTTTCCTCTTCCAGCTTATGCTGCTATCACTCTCCAGGCTGCTAGAAAGGACCCAGGTGAAGACCACTTGATATCTCTCCGCCTTGGACAGGAGCCCTATAAAGGAGGCTCAATGCACTCTGATGCTGTGGGATGGCAGGTTGGCAAGCCCAGATCGGGATCAATGGGTTGCTGACCTGGGCGAGCGCTTCCCTGGTTTGAGGTCAAGGGCCCATGAACCTCATGTTGAGCGCCCCATCATTAAAATGTATGTTAAGTCCAAAAGCCAAAAACTGCCTACTTTGTTGAAGAAAAAACACTTTTCTTTCTGTTTGTGTTGCTGCTGGAGATTTCCCTTCACTGCCTGTCTTGTGAAAAACTGTCAGCAGGACAAAAAGTAGGCAAAATCTCTCTATTGGAGCCTCAGGTAGCAGGAAAAACCTGACAGGGGTTCTAAGCGATCCCCACTCTAACTCCAAACAAAGGAAAACAGTTTTTGCTTGACATACACTTTAAGTTTAGGGAAAATTGCCATAACAATAACATAAGAAGATAAGTGATAATTTGATGATCTTCATTTGCTAAAGTGCTTTTGCTGCAAAAAACTTTCTTTCCTCTGTGCTGACCCCAAAAGATGCACAATAATTTTCTCTAATAAGGTAGTGCAAAGGTTAACTGCAAAGAGCAGTAGCCCAAAATAACTGAACATTACATCAGTTAATGTTGAAATAGCAATAAAAAAAAAAAAAATAACGCTTTTGTCTACCCAATGTTTAGGTATTTGCATTACTCACTATACTGCATTGCATATCAAGTTCCTTAACTTGTGTGTGGGTGTTGGGTCTTCAAGGTGTGCAATCTTCTGTCCCAGTGCATTACTAGGCTTGAAAGACAAGTGAATGCAATGTTTGTTAAACATTCTTCTGAGGTTGTCTGACACTCCAGCTACATACAGGATGACTATATTACTCTGTGCATTTTGCTTCTGTTCAATGGCCCATTCAATGGCCTAACCTTTTTACTAGACATTGTTGATCTTTCGATGAACATCAACAAAGTCAAGCAAAAATAATTTGTATGCTGGTGTAGGTTCCTGACACTTATAGATCTAAATAGGTGGTTTCGATTACTTGATAAACATCTTCAAGATTACAGAACAATTCCAGCCAAATGTGACTAACCACTACTAACTGTAATATTTCCTAAAAGCATGTAGAAACAGAAGGGGGGGGGGTCTAGATGGGGGACTTTAAGGGTAATGCCTTATGACCAAAATTTTTAAAGAAAAAACTAATAGAATACATAAAAATATCAAAATTTTATGACTCACAAAAAAAGGAAATTTTCTTTATAGTACAAAGACAAGCCGAGTGTACACAGACACTGAGCGGTAAAAACTATATGTATAGATGATATGAACCAACTGGATTTAATACACAGACTACACCAGGATATACATAACATACGGTGATACCCTCACTGACTCAATTGTAAGGTCAGGTTAGTTAGATGTAGCCGCTGTGATGCCCATCGTGCCTGACATGTTTCGCGGAGACCCCTTTTTCGCATCCTCTTTCTACTTCTTTTCTTACCCCTCTTTTCCTTCTTTTCTATTTTTGTCCATTCTGGTGGCTTTGTGGATACTCTGTATTTTTAATTCTAGTATTGATTATTAACAAAGAGTTGGTCTCTTTGCTGTTCAGGCACAGAGCAATTTTGTTCTCTGTTTGAACAACCATATGATGTATCGATCATGTGTTGATGGCTAAATATATAATTTGTTCAGTTGCATGTATAATCATTTCTGTGTTGACTGAATAGTACTGATGTCCATATGTTCTCATGTGTATTTACCCTATTTTGTGTTAATGTATTATGCTGTACTCTATGTATTATGTGTCCCATCTCTGCTTTATGTCTGTTCTGGCGAGCTCTATCTCTAAGGTGAGCTGCCCTCCTTTCACTGCGCCGGGGGCTCTTTGGGTGTCTCATATATTTTGGGATGTAGGTACCTATATCTGATATAACCAATCCTCATCTGAGCTTCTCCAACTAATTATAATATTTCCTGGATGAATGAGAAGTTCACTGGTTTAAGTATGCAATGCTCCAATAATGTATGGATTAACAAACTTGTAACAATTGATTCTTGCATGAAAGGTCACAGGCAGCCTGCTTGGTATGATTGACTTAAGGAAAAAGTAATTGGAAACAGAAACACTCAGCCCCGCTTCACACCAGTGCGATTTTGAAGTCGAGCTACTTCAGCGTGACTTCAAAGCAGTAAGATTTCATGTGCAGCTTACTGATATCTGTGCAATTTCATTTGACAGATGTCAATGCAAGTCACACTGAAATCACACAGAAATAGTGCAGGAACCTTTTTTAAAGTCACTACGACTTGAGTCGCAGCAATTTGAAGAGTTTAATTGCCACAAATGGAGTGCGACTTATCATGCAATTTTGAACTGTCAAGTCACATGACAAGTCGCACTGGTGTGAACCAGGACTAATGGGTTTCTTTACTAAAACTGGAGAGGGCAAAATCTGGTGCAGCTGTGCATGAAAACCGATGAAAAATCAGCTTCTGACTTCAGCTTGTTCAATTATCTTTTTCACTCTCTCCGGTTTTGGTAAATCAACCCCAGTGTTTGAATGTCACCATAATTTTAAGTGCAATGGGAAAAGTCAGATTGTTTGCTCTGGGAAGATGGCAGAAAAGTAAGCCAGCTAGGTATTACTGTATTTGTGGTTATGTATTATACAAGTATGGTTTCTACTAGGAATAAGGATTTTGTTGACTTTAAGTTCAATAAACCCAAGTTGTTAGTTGTTTGCTTAACTGATAAAATAAATGTCCAGATTTGCCAAGTTTGCCTAGTTTCAGTGTTATTCCCGCCAATAATGAAAACTTCCAACTTCCAAGGCTGTTGTCTCCATCGTAGGTTGCTAGAACACTGTTGGCCGCCTACATCTTAGTAGCAAGTGACACTGATTGGCAACCTGCTTTCTAGGAACCAATGATGCTTGCAGTTCATACACCATCATTGGTTGCTAGGAAAAAAATGGCTGGGGCCACAAAGCATCATTGGTTGATATGGTGCTAGCAGCCATCAGCACCCTAACATCCAATAATGGGAGGTGACGACCTTAAGCACAAAGTTGTCATTTAGTGACAGTAGTGGATTTTTGAAGGGAGACCTATGCAAAAAAAAAACAAAAAAAAAAAAAACAAACAAAGCAATATGGAGCCTCCCAGAATCCATACCAGGCCTTTTTCATTGATAAGGGTCAGGTATGGAGTTAGAGATGGACTACAAGAAAAAGAAGCCTGCTAAAGAATAAGGGGACCCTCAGATATCCAGCCACACACGTGTGCATAGAACCCCTTGTTACTCATTCACAAATAAATATAACCAGTAAATAAAACACAGACACCTTGGAAAAAATCCTTTATTAAAAAAATTCCCAAATAATGTTCCACAATGTAGATTTACATCAATAACTGTGTCCAGCAGCATGCTGAATTATGCTCAGTCACGATGAATGATGCCTCAACAACCAGCTAATGCAAATCCAATGGTCCACACCAATGGTCAGCTCCCACTGATACTCATACAGCAAAATGAGATTTCTCCACTCGAAAGTTGAATGTAAATAAAGGGGCCAGCAGGGATGCTGGCTGACATCATTGACAAATTATGGTCATTATATGTGGGTTCAGGTCTTTGGGGGACCCAATGTCCTTTTCTTTTTGTTTATTGCATAGTGCTCCCACATAAAATCTATACAAGATCCTCTGAAAGGAGCAAAAGGGGTCTGGCAATAATTTTGAGGGGACCCCACAATTTTTTTTGTTTACATGATGTTTCATTCTAAAATCCATACTTGACCTTCATTAAAGATTGGTTTGGATTTTGGAATGGACCACACAATTTTTTTTTTTTTTACTATAAATTAATTACATACCAGACCTTTATCAAGGATAAGGGTCTGGTATACTTTGTAGAATATCCCAGCTGTTTTTTACAAACAGAACAAAGAGTCTGGGAAATGTATTTTAAGAGCAATTTTTTTTTAACAGAACCATACACATAAACTTGGCACTCTTCCTGCTAAGGGCTCAGTGTAAAACAATGTGATTGATGAGTATATGGGGCTCTGAGATGCATTCATTGCACAGGCCGTGGATACATTTACAGGTGTAGCACCCTCCTAGGAAGGTGTTAGGCAAAGCATATGTGTGACCCTGTTCTGCCTATCAGGAGGGTTTAATCTGTTACATGCTTCCAGGTTTCACCTGTTGAGTCTGAGGAGTCTCCCCACTGTATCTAATGAGGGACCTTGTAGGACAGTGGAGGAACACTGCTAATGGTAACCCGGGGGAACCCGTCACCAACAGATCCCTTGGGAGTAGTGCTACACAGGTGTGTAAAAATTTACAATAACTATAAACAAAGATCCTGGATGTATGCGTTTGATCCAGTTAATTAATGTACTGCTGGCTAAAAACGGTTTTGTGAGACTGCCTTCTCAGACAGGCTGGGAACCCAAGAGCTTCAAGAGATAAAGGGAGGGGGAGAGAGAGGCGCCAAGCAGCTGCTGGTGCAGTATACATTTTATTAAATGAATAAAAGTTGATACAATATATATTGCATTCACAAACGTCCAAAAGCCAGAGCATGTCACAGGGGACATGTGCCCAGGGTCAGGGAGGTGACTAATGTTCCCGTTATAAACCACTGCAACCACCAAGACACTGGCAGGAAGCAAGGTCACGATCTGTGAAAACGCTGCTGGAGACTCTCAGGTGAGATGTCAGGGATGCTGGAGCCACACGTTTCGAAGGCAAGCCACACCTTCTTCCTCAATAAGACTCCTGCCCCTACCTCTGGGAATAAATCTAAGCCAGTAATTCCATGACATTAACCCCATCTTATCCAAAAGGGAGCAATGAAGGGGCTTATGCTGAAATAAGGCTACACATAGCTGGAAAATGTCAAAGCACACAGAAATGTGCATAACAATAATATATTTGTCTCATTCACATGTAGAAACAAACTATTTCTTAACCACTTGCCGACCGCTCACTGGAGCTCTACTGCGGCAAAGTGATTAGTTCCCATCCAGCGACGTAGACCCGCCGGAGGCTCGGTCCCGCTGTATTCAGTCGCCGCTGCTCTTCCCCGATCGTCGGGGAATCGAGTCTGGAGATCCGTCCGCTTGTGTAAACAAAGCGGGCGTATCTCCTAAGTGACAGACAGTGACAGATTGAAGGGTTCAGCATAGCTGAACCTGCGATCTGTCCCTGTGTCACTCAGTCACCTCCCCCCACACACGTTAGTAAGCACCAGGCATACATTAACCCCTCCCTCTCCAATAAAATTAACCCCTTCCCTGCCAGTGTCATTTTTACAGTAACAGTGCATATTTATAGCACTGATTACTGTAGTAATGTCACTGGTACCCCCAAAAGTGTAAAAAATGTCAGTCAAGGGTCCGATCGGTCCGCCGCAATGTCGCAGTCCCGCAAAAAAAAAATCACAGATCGCCGCCATTACTCGTTAAAAAAAAAAACACCAAAAATGACAGAAATCTTTCCCTTAGTTAGTAAACGCAATAACTTTTGCGCAAACCAATCAAAATACGCTTATTGTGATTTTTTTTTTTTTACCAAACATAGGTAGCAGAAAACAAATTGGCCAAAAATTAAAAAAAAATTTGATTTTTAAATTTTTTTGGGGGGGAATTTCATATAAAAAAATGTGAAAAATATTGTTATTTTTTCAAAATTTACGCTCTTTTTTTGTTTATAGCGCAAAAAGTAAAAATCGCACAGGTGATCAAATACCACCAAAAGAAAGCTCTGTTTGTGGGAAAAAAGGACGTAAATTTCGTTTGGGTATGGCGTTGCACGACCGCGCAATTGTCAGTTAAAGTCGCACAGTGCTGAATCGCAAAAAGTGGCCTGGACGTAAGACAGCAAAATCCTCCGGTGGTAAAGTGGTTAAATAACCATTTGTAAAAAAAAATGCATCATAAGTAAATAATAAATGTATATATACACATATATTATTTTATTTGATAATAAATATAAAGAAAAATAATTTATAAAGATAACAAATAAATAGTTAAGAAAAGATGGATAAATAATGTTGAAAGGCATCTGCGTATACACACATATATCAGAAACATTACCCTATATAGCACATGTGTCAAACACAAGGCCCTCCAGGCCATTTCATGTGGCCCTCATGCCTCTCCTGCAGCTGCGGAACCCCCTTCGCCCTCCGCACCCATCTTGTCTCAGCAGTCGGCAGCAGAGAGGAGGACTGAACTCCTCCTACAGATATTGTGCTCCCTCTGTGCAGCCACAGCACCCCCTCCCCCTTGTTTCCTCCTCCCCTGTTCATACCATTCAGCAGACTCTGGCAGCTGACTCCAACCCTCCTCTGCTCCTCTTCCAGACCCTTCCCTTTCTGCTTCCCAGCTCTGCCTCTCACTTCTTCCCAGCAGCAGCACAAGATAAGAGCGGTACACTGTGATGTAAGGGATGGTAGGGGACTCTTAACATCTGATGCAAGGGGGGTGCTCTGGATATCTTGTCTTACAGATACAACTGGCCCTTTGAGGGCATTCTTAATGCTGATGCGGCCCGCAATAAAATTGAGTTTGACACCACTGCTATTTAGGATATCTCACACGCATGCCAAAATAAAGCAAGGTAAACAAAGATTTAAATAAATCTAAGAATCCAGCTAAAAATAAAAACAATAGAATTTGGATGCTGGCCAAACATATAAATATATCAGAGATGTTAACCTATATAGGATATGTCAGAAGCATGGCAAAAAAAACAAAACAAAAAAAGTGAACAAAAATAAATCTAAAAATGAAACACATTTGGGTATGTCTAAACAGGTTAATTATGGACTCCCCTGTGTATATACATGTATGATTGCACATATGTACACTTATGCAAATACCCACATACACTGTACCTTTCTGCTATATATAAGCAAACAATGGGAGCTAAACTATATACTAATAATGAATCACAGAATGTAATGTTTGATCACTGAGCAAAATGTAATGTGTGATATATGATGATCAGATAAATAAAACAAATCCAAAGGGCTACTGAAAGTTAAACTGTCATAAGTAACCCAAGAAAAATGAACTGTAAATCTGGAGGGGCGAGGGTGGAAAGCAAGCGTAATGAGGCCATACATGTTGATAGTACAAATGAAAAACAATCTATATGGGGAACTGTATACTACCTCTAAGTAGAAGGACTGTATTTTCTTGTGTTTATCTCAAATGTGGAAAAATAATTAAATATGATGAAACAAAAATTAAAGGAATAAGGGCCAAAAATAACTGCAAATGCCTGTCATATTGGGAGGCACTTAAAAAATGGTATTGACTTCGAATTCTTAATTTAGACCCACCGGTGTTAGACTATTAAATGTAAAGATCCAGTATGTCTTTTGGGGAGTTTTTTTAACCACTTGCCGACCGCCGCATGACTATTTACTTCGGCGGTCAACCACTCACAAGCAAAGCGACGTAGGACTATGTCGCTAGCCTGTGAGGCTCTAGGGAGCGAGCGCGCGCCGCCGGAGGCGCACTCCCGCTCCCGCTCGCTCACGGACCCCCCCCGCGCGTGTGCCCAGGGGATCTGATGTCCGCCGGACACTCGCAATTGTCCGTTACAGCGGGAGGCAGCTAATGTAAACAAAGCCGCCTGTCATTCTTCCCTGTGTAAGAATGGAGATCATACGGTTCTGCTATGTAGGACCATTGATCTCTGTTCTTACAGCTCAAGCCACATCCAATCACAGTTAGAAGCACGCCCCTAGGGACAAACTTAACCCCTCCCTCTCAAAAAAAAGTTAAACCCTTCACTGCCAGTGTCATTTTTACAGTAACAGTGCGCTTTTTGCGCTTTTTTTACCAAGCATATGTAGCATAAAACAAATTGGCCTAAAATGTTAAAAAAATTTAGATTTTTACATTTTTTGGGGGGGAATTTCATATAAAAAAAATTTGAAAAATATTCTTATTTTTGCAAAATTGACGCTATTTTTTTGTTTATAGCGCATGATCAAAAAATCGCACAGGTGATCAAATATCACCAAAAGAAAGTTCTGTTTGTGGGAAAAAAGGACGTCAAATTCGTTTAGGTACAGTGTCGCACTGGTACCTAAGGTACCAATTGTCCGTTAAAGTCACGCAGTGCCGAATCGCAAAATAGGCCCTGGTCAGGAAGGGGGTAAAATCTTCCGGGGCTTAAGTGGTTAATCTTTCTCTTTTTGAAAGAGAATTAGATATAGACTGAATGGCCGTAACATGAAGTAAAGAAGGGTCACTGTCATGGCATAGAGCAAAATGTCGAGAAATGGCAGATTTAGGAACCTTCTCTTCTATGTTCTCCAAATCTTGCCCAGAGTGTCTGAATTGTTTGTCCCACATAGCACTTGTTGCATGGGCAAGTGATTAGATAAATCACATAATTGGTGGAACATATAAAAAATTCTTTATTGGAAAAAGTATTGCCTTTCGAGTCAGAAAAGGTTTTTTTTGCCCATGTTTGACATTTGCGCAAGTACGGCATTTGGTCTTGCGACAACAACACATTCCTGTGATGGAGAACATCCTGGGAAAAGGATTGGAAGGCTTAAGAGCTTTTTCTTTTTTCTTTGACCTTATTAGAAGCCATAATGTTCTTGATATTGCGGGCCTTCATGAAACCCAGGTTATGAGCTGGCGGGATTACATTCTTGTAATTTGGGGACATTCAATAATATACCCCAATGTTTAGTTATGGATCTCTTGATGGCCCAGTGTTTATTTTCAAACTAGGTGAGGAGAAAAGGTCCTTTATTTAAGAGATGGTAAAGGATCTTTATGATCTTTCTGGACCGTTGTGCAATACAGTTTTTAGTATTTTAAGATTAGGTGTTCGGTATCTTCCTCTTTGTGGCCCTTTTCCAGAAATCCTTTCTTGAGGATCTGACTTTGCATCTTATTTTCTTCTACGGAACTGCAATTGTGCTTGAGGCGACAACATTGGCTGTAAGGAATGTTGGTAATCCATCTTTTATGACAAATCTCTCTTGTAGGCCTGAGTTCCCTGCCGTGGGCTTGAAATGTGTGCAGGAACAAATCTTTGAATCTTTGCAATTTCTTTTTTCTATTATGAATGTCACTTTTGCTTTGGTACATCATACAGTTGTGTCATGTCATGTGCTTGTTTAAACTCCTTGTCTACCAAGGTACAGTATATTTACAAATAGTGTGGTACATAAAGGGATAAAGCAAACTCACCCCTGCTCTATTGGTAGTGAAGAAAAAACTTGTTGCACAATATTGATATTTGATCAATATTAACATAGGACAGTGCCATTTTCTGAGCAGATTTGTAAAGTAAAAATGATGCAGTCTACTGTGAAAAACAAAGAGCAGAGTAAAATTTGCTCAATTTACCAACAAGGCTGACTTCGGCTAAGCAGCCACCTAGAGTTTATATCATCCACAAATATTTTCATTCAAGCTAGTCCTTTACCAAAATCTAGAAATGTCAGACTGCCAGTTTGGGCTAGTAGGGAACATAGAAGATATGTATTTTCTACAGATATAAATCTAAAAATCCTGAAATTTCAAATTTCTAGAATACTGTACACATAATAATATGGTTCAAAAGTGGCTAGATTTTCTGTTCCAATCACCCCCCCCCCCCCCAGATTAAGCTGCAAGCTTTATGGTACCTTCCCCATCCCATCCCCTCCCCTCCCTAGTATTCTGCAGAGCTCTAACAAGATATTTTATTGAAGTACAGTACAATCAAGATACAGTTACTGGATGACCTCCTAAGTCCGTAGGGTTGATTTACCAAAAAACAGGGATTGCTCACTTAGCAAAGTGAATGTTCACTTACTTTAATAAATAGGCTAAAGCTGTGTTCACGTCAATCATCCAATCATTAATAAAGAGATTGTTGCACCTGCTAATAATATATAAATATCATATCACAAGATAATATTATAAAAGCTGCCAACACATGATCCTGAATATGGAAACAGATCAAATCAAGCAAATAAAAGTAAAGTGTAGCGCTAATGTCTTTCTATAATAACTACTTTGTCCACATCACATCAAGACAAGGTGAACATAATCACCCCAGAGAAATGGTGCTCAATTCCCAGATGAAAACATATATCTCCTTTATGCTGGAAACTGTGTGAAGGAAAGCCGCCACCATGAGGGGTTAATTAGCCTCTTAACAGAAGTCTATGATCCTTATCACAGGGATCACAGACAGCAGAGAGATCAAGGAGAGACCTCTCGGCTTCCCACTTATCGGTATGCCTGGCGCCCCTCTCATAGGTCATCAGGATATGTGGAGAACAAAACACTCCTCATGGTGTAATACAGTCACACAAGTTTATTTAAAGCATAAGATGGCAAATGGCTACTTACATTTAGCCGAGAGATACAAGGCAAATCTTATTACGTGCCATTCACTGTCATACAGGTTGGTTTCTAACCAAAACAATGGCCGCCACGTCCCCATAGTGGTGTGACGTGCCGCATGCTCCTCCTACGCATTTCGTCACACGTTGACGTTGTCAGGGGGTGTGGCGTAGCGGCACAGACACTATATTTATGTACTACGGAGAGGGCGGAGCTCATTACTGCGTTCGGAACCAGGAAGTACGCTGCCAAGCGTACCAACCAGCGGAATCCACAACAATAATGGGGTTATTTGGCACAATAATGGCACTCACTCAAGGGCCAGTGAAAATTTCCTCCATTATATTTAATGGCAATCATAGGAGATCAAAGAAGATCAAAGAAGATATCATCTTACTAAATAGTTAATTACACACAACCACCAGTAGACAATGGGAAGCAGTGCCATCAAGTGCCCAGAAACCAAACTATTAAAGGGAATAACAACACATCCTCTGCATCTCATGTATATTAAAACAATACATATATAAAAACAAACTAATACTTATAAAATGTCCATAAAATTTAAAATAATAAGGCTAAAAAAGGTGACAAAAAACAAATATTCAGAACGATTTGTAACCAGTATCAGAGGTTTCCCTAAAAATAAACTATTTAGGGCTCAAATTACAAAAAGTAATTTAAGAATTATTGATAAAAGAATTGAAATCCCACTTGATATTAAGCCCATGGGGAGCATAAGATTTTATTTTGAAGATCCAATTCGTCTCGAGTTTAGAGACTCCCCTAGTCATGTTGCTACCCCTCCAATTTCTGGAGAATTTGTCAATTGACAATCTTTAAGGAGACTGACAGGAACGGATTCATCAACACTTCCAGTTGTCATCATGCGGCATGGTTGAGATCCGTTCCTGTCAGTCAATTCCTCAGATTAAAACAAAATTGTTTGAATAGGACAGATTTCTTACAGGAAGCTTCTTCCCTTAAGACTAAGTTTCTTGAGAAGGGTTTTAAGGAGGAGGAACTTGAGAAAGCTTTGGTCCAGGCAGATCAACGAAACAGAGAAGAGTTGCTGCAACCTAGGACACGTGAAAATAATAATACCTTCCAACACGCGTTTTTTTCCTCATATTCTTTGCAACATTTTTCTGTTAAAGAAATGATACGAAAACATTGGCACGTGTTACGGAAAGATGGCCTATTGGGCCCTCTTCTCCCTGATACACCTTCAGTGATATTCAGAGATGTTCCCCCTCTGAGATTACAGGTGGCCCCTAACATAGTGGATCCTCCAAAAACAGCCTCTTTTTTTCAAAATAGAGGAGGATTTTTTCCTTGCAGAAAATGTGCTATCTGCAAGTTGAATATAAATAAGGATAGAAGGGTTGAATCTTTTCACTCTAATGTGACCCAACAGGATTATGCTATTAATCCTTTTATTTCTTGTACCACAATGTATGTGGTTTATCTTATCAGATGCCCATGTGGTCTCTAATTTGTGGGCCGTACTATCCGGATGTTACACATAAGATTAAAAGAACATGTTGCTAACATCATCAAGGGCTTCCCGAAGCACAGTGTGTAAAGACACTATGATCTTTGTCACGGGAGGAACACTAGTGGCACGACTTTCCTGGGAATTGACAAATTCTCCGGAAATTGGAGGGGTAGCAACATGACTAGGGGAGTCTTTAAACTCGAGACAAATTGGATCTACAAAATACAATCTTATGCTCCCCATGGGTTTACTATCGAGTGGGATCTCAATTCTTTTATCAATAATTCTTAAATTACTTTTTGCAATTTGAGCCGTTAATAGTTTATTTTAAGGGAAACCTCTGATACTGGTTACAAATCGTTCTGAATATTTGACTTCTGTAATATTTTGTTTTTTGTCACCTTTTTTAGCCTTATTATTTTAAATTTTATGGACATTTTATATGTATCAGTTTGTTTTTATATATGTATTGTTTTAATATACATGAGATGCAGAGGATGTGTTGTTATTCCCTCTAATAGTTTGGTTTCTGGCCACTTGATGGTGCTGCTTTCCGCTGTCTACTGGTGGTTGTGTGTAATTAACTATTTAGTAAGATGATATCTTCTTTGATCTCCTATGATTGCCATTAGGAAACCTTTGGCCTTTTAAATATAACGGAGGACATTTTCACTGGCCCTTGAGTGAGTGCCATTATTGTGCCAAATAACCCATTATTGTTGTGGCTTCCGGTAGTTGGTACGCTTGGCAGCGTACTTCCTGGTTTGGGAATGCAGTAATGAGCTCCGCCCTCTCCGTAGTACATAAATATAGTGTCTGTGCCGCTACGCCACACCCCCTGACGATGTCAACGTGTGATGAAACGTGTAGGAGGAGCTTGCGGCAAGTCACACCACTACAGCGGGGGACGCGGTGGCCATTGTTTTGGTTAGAAACCAACCTGTATGACAGTGAATGGGACATAATAAGATTTAGCTTGTATCTCTCGGTTAAATGTAAGTAGCCATTTGTCATCTTATGCTTTAAATAAACTTGTGTGACTGTATTACACCCTGAGGAGTGTTTTGTTCTCCACATATCCTGATGACCTATGAGAGGGGCGCCAGGCATACCAATAAGTGGGAAGCTGAGAGGTCTCTCCTTGATGTCCATAATACTCTGATCTCTACTGTCTGTTATCCCTGTGATAAGGATCATAGACTTCTGGTAAGAGGCTAATTAACCCCTCATAGTGGCTCCTTTCCTTCACACAGTTTCCAGCATAAAGGAGATATATGTTTTCATCTGGGAATTGAGCACCATTTCTTTGGGGTTCCTTCTTCTGGAATCATCCAATCATATCAAAGAAAAAACTTCCAATAAATACAGTGGCCACACTATGATGATGTCACTACTAAATAAAACTTTATAGATTGAGTCTAGCAGACATTGACATCCCTATCTACCGACCATCCCCTCTAATGCATTTTACCTTCAACAGGCTTAGTCGTACTGCGACCAAGCTTATTGTGGTAAAACACATTAGAGAGGACAGTCTATAGGCAGGGAAATCCATTTGCTGGAGTGGATCAATAAGATTTTTAATGGATGTGACCTAATCAGAGTACTACCAATTTGTTCTTTGGAGATGGCTGTACCAACTGTGCAAATTGACACCTAAATACCTGGAGACAGAAGAAGATTGATGGATTGAGGTGATAGCAACTGTCTTTTGAACTAATAATATAAAAAATGTTTTTATAACTTTTCCTTGCATGTGATTTGGTAACAAAAATATTGACTGTAAATGTGTATGTTGTACTATCCTGTCCTTATGTAATATTTATAGAATCTATTATGTTTGTATGTTCAGTACTGGGATATTGTTTTATTCACAATAAAAAAAATGATAAAAAAAAAAAAATCAAAATAACTACATTTACACACTTGTGTGTAATTGTAAATACCTTTTATAAGACTGCGCAAAACTATATCCAGGGGCAGGCCAGAGATCACAATGTGGGATACGTGGCAGCTGTCAAAACCTTGTAAAGCATTTTGAGCTCACATATGTCATTAAGAAAACTGTATCCGGTATTCTGCCTTTTAAGCTTTGAATTGTGCTGACCAGTGTTAAATAATAATTAATATATTTAAATCTATCTTTGTAGAAACAACATGTGATGTATAATAAATGAGTCATATGTAGAGTTTGGAAATTTCAACAGCCATTTTTTTACAGGACCCAGGGCATGATGGGTAAGCTCCCCATTTTTAGAAAACCTTGGTTTTATTGACATTCTTAAAATTGTTATTTTTAAAATTACAAAATACCATAAAAAGAGGATTTTTGTTAGCACATGAATAGCTAATCATCACAAATGGAGTGTCTTAATAATCTCAGTGAACATTCATTTGGCTAAGTACTAAATCTCTAACCCTTTAGTAAATTAAAACAATTACCTTCATAAAAATACTTAGATGTCCATTAACAAGTTTTTGCAAAATTGGAAGTTGAATCTAAAGAGAACCTGTTAAGGGAGGGGGAAGGGAAGCTACCTGCTGCTGCTGTAACTTACCCGTCCCTTCCACCTTCTGCACATTGGTCAGTGAGGGTTTCTTTAATTAATATCCTTTATTAGCTATCCCAGGTTTTTTTTTAAAAAAAGCATACATCTGAAACACATAAGGTTGCTTTGTTGGGCATTATTCTTATACATTTTAAAAGATTGCATCTTCAAAATCATGAATTTGCCTTGAAAAGGTCTCTCTTTTGTCCAAAATCATTTGCTTTGACTGATAGCTAACATGGCCTTTATGGTAAAAAGTGCAGCACTAAAACAAATATATCAACATGAAAATCTCAAAATGTAAATATCTAATAGGACATAAAAGTGCAAAGGTGCCAATATTGAATGATAGTGACAATAAAGTCCATAAAATGATAATAGAGTCCACAAAAATATGAAATACAAAGTAAAAAAGAAATAGAGATTCCTGTGCAGACACTGTGATATAAGTTGATTATGCCACCATCTGTGCTTCAATCACCACTATGTGACTGTCCACCGTTCTATATGGATTTACTGCTTACCAGAGAGTGTGGACTCAAATACCATTATCACTGAATCAATCGCATTAGGATTAGGGTTGAGCGAACACCTAGATGTCCGTGTTCGACGGGTTCGGCCGAACTTTAAAAAAAAGTCCGGGTCCGTGTCCCGGACTTTTACCGAACTTTTCCCGGACACCGAACCCCATTGAAGTCAATGGGGACCCGAACTTTAAGGCACTAAAATGGCTCTAAAACACCAAAGGAAAGGGCTAGAGTGCTGCAAATGGCAGCAAAACGTAATTAAGAGCATGGCAAGTGCTCTGCAAACAAATGTGGATAGGGAAATAACTTAAAACAACAAAAAAAAAACAGAAAAATAAAACAATGTTCTTCTTCATCTCTGAAGGACGAGGCCCATATGGAGTAGGAGGGAGGTTGAGGTGGTGGTGGATGTGGCGGTGACATAGGCGTGCGCACAGGGTGTGCTGGGTGTGCCTGGGCACACCCTAATCACCTAGGGCACATAGCATTGCCAGTGAGGAGATGGGAAAGATCTCCCTGGGACCTGCTCTGCTCTATTTCTCCTTGCCTACAGGTACATGGCCCCGATACATTACTCTCCCTGCTGGCAAACACATGCATGTGTATTTCAACTTTGGGGTGCACACCTTAATGCAATAGGCTGCGCACACCTATGGGCGGTGTAGGTGGAAGCGGCGGTGGAGGAGGACCAGGGCCGGATTAACAGCATCATGGGCTTGGTGCTGAGGATTTTGAAGGGCCTTAAGGGCCGTGCCTTGCCATGCACCCAGAGGAGGAAGGGTGCAGCCATGCATGCCTAATTCAACATGGGATGCTGTCTCTGAAGCCCATAAACACATCCATGCATCGCCAACTGTCCCTCCTTGTCCGGCCTTCACGCTGTGTGGGGAGGTTCTGAGGGTGCTGCCTGGGGAAGCGAGCATAGAAGCCAGACTTCTGTGTTTACAAGTGACAGAAGAGCGGTAACAGTGAATATGGCCAACCCGGGGCCTATATAAAAGGTAGGGGCCTGGAGCTGCAGCTCCAATAGCCCCTACATTAATCTGGCCCTGAGGAGGAGGACGAGGTAGCCAACACTGCTTCTTTTCAAAAATTTTAAATGAGGGTACACCCCAAAAGAGTGAGAAAGAGCAAAAATGGAACAATGGGTGGGTAAGGTCGGTATCCATTGCTATTCTGCATAAGGTACGGAAAAGTCCCGTGGGATCCATGCCTGGTTCATTTTAATGAACGTGAGCTTGTCCACATTGTCTCTGGACAGGCGGCTGCGCTTGTCTGTTATAACGCCCCCAGCCGTGCTAAATACCCGTTCAGATAATACACTGGCTGCAGGGCACGCCAGCACCTCCAAGGCGTAAAGGGCAAGCTCAGGCCATGTGCCCAATTTGGAGACCCAGAAGTTGAAGGGGGCAGACCCGTCATTCACTACATGTAGGCGTGTGCACACATACTGCTCCACCATGTTGGTAAAATGCTGCCTCCTGCTAAGACGTTCCATCTGAGCTGCTGGTGCTGCTGTTTGTTGTGGCGTGCTGACAAAGCTTTTCCACATTTCGGCCATGCTAACCCTGCCTTCTGAGGTGCTGGCGGTGCCCTGGTTGCGTTGGCGACCTCCTCCTCCTCCTCCTCTGCCTTGTGCTTCCACTGTGGCCCCGCTGTCAGATGGGAATGCCAGCAGCATGGCGTCTACCAGCGTGCGCTTGTACTCGCGCATCTTGCGATCGCGCTCCAGTGAGTGAATTAAGGACGGTACGTTGTCCTTGTAACGGGGATCCAGCAGCGTGGCCACCCAGTAATCAGCACAAGTTAGAATGTGGGCAACTCGGCGGTCGTTGTGGAGACACTGCAGCATGTAATCGCTCATGTGTGTCAGGCTGCCCAGAGGCGACGAA
Source organism: Pelophylax lessonae (assembly GCF_965119305.1). Lineage (NCBI taxonomy): Eukaryota > Metazoa > Chordata > Amphibia > Anura > Ranidae > Pelophylax > Pelophylax lessonae. The sequence continues at coordinate 178,800,776 of NC_138768.1, forward strand.
AGGCTGTCCTCTGTGGGAGGTGTATCGTCCGTGTCCTCTGTATCCCCCCAGCCACGCACCAGTGATGGCCATGAGCTGGCCTGGGTGCCACCCTGCTGTGAACATGGTTCCATCTCCTCCTCCAGCTCCTCCTCCTCCTCATCCTCCTCATCCTCCAGAACTGTGCCCCTGCTGGACAATTGCGTCCCTGGCGTTTGCGTGTGCAGGAACCCACCCTCGGAGCCCCTTGCGAATGACTGCCCTGAAAGCCATGGAAATGTTACCTCTTCATCCTCCTCCTCCTCCTCATCCTGTGCCACATCCTCTTCCATCATCGCCCGAATTGTTTTTTCAAGGAGGCATAGAAGTGGGATAGTTAAGCTGAGAACGGCGTCATTGCCACTGGCCATGTTGGTGGAGTACTCAAAACAGCGCAACAAGGCACACAGGTCTCGCATGGAGGCCCAGTTATTGGTGGTGAAGTGGTGCTGTTCCGCAGAGCGACTCACGCGTGCGTGCTGCAGCTGAAACTCCACTATGGCCTGCTGCTGCTCGCACAGTCTTTCCAGCATGTGCAAGGTGGAGTTCCACCTTGTGGGCACGTCACATATGAGGCGGTGAGCGGGAAGGCCGAAGTTACGCTGCAGCGCTGCCAGGCGAGCAGCAGCAGGGTGAGAACGCCGAAAGTGCGCACAAACGGCCCGCACTTTCTGCAGCAGCTCTGACATATCGGGGTAGTTTTTAAGGAACCTCTGCACCACCAAATTCAGCACATGCGCCAGGCAAGGGATGTGCGTCAAACCGGCTAGGCCCAGAGCTGCTATGAGATTTCGCCCGTTATCACACACCACCAGGCCGGGCTTGAGGCTCGCTGGCAGCAACCACTCATTTGTCTGCTGTTCCATGCTCCTCCACAACTCCTGCGCGGTGTGTGGTTTGTCCCCCAAACAGGCAAGTTGTAAAACTGCCTGCTGTCGTTTACCCCTGGCCGTGCTGAAGTTGGTGGTGAAGGTGTTACGCTGTCCGGATGAGGAGGCGGTAGAGGATGAGGAAGCGGAGTAGGAGGAGTTACGAACAGGAGGCAAACTGAAGCGCCCTGCAATCCTCGGTGGTGGAAGGACATGCGCCAAATTGCTATCCGCCTCAGGCCCATCCGCCACTGCATTTACCCAGTGTGCCGTTAGGGAGATATAACGCCCCTGACCGTGCTTACTGGTCCACGTATCCGTAGTTAGGTGGACCTTGGCACAGATGGCGTTGCGCAGTGCACACCTGATATTTTCCCCCACTTGGTTGTGCAGGGAAGGGATGGCTTGCCTGGAAAAGTAGTGGCGGCTGGGCACGACGTACTGTGGGACAGCCACCGACATAAGGTTTTTAAAACTGTGCGTCTCCACCAGACGGAATGACAGCATTTCAAAGGCCAATAATTTTGAAATGCTGGCATTCAGGGCCAGGGATCGCGGGTGGGTAGGGGGGTACTTCCTCTTCCTCTCAAGTGTTTGGGAGATGGAAAGCTGAACGCTTCCACGGGACATTGTGGAGATGGTTGTTGGTGACCCAGGTGGTGGTGTTGCTGACAGATCGTCTGTTTGCGGGGTGGCAGGTGCCGGTATCACTACAGATGTGGCTGGAGCGGCCGAGACTGCAGCAGAAGAGGAAGCAGGATGAGCCAGAGACGTTTCTTGGTTTTGAAGGTGTGTACTCCACTGCAGCTCGTGCTTTGCACTTAGATGCCTGATCATGCAGGTTGTGCTCAGGTTGAGAAGGTTCATGCCTCGCTTCAAGCTCTGATTGCACAGGGTGCAAACCACTCGTGTCCTGTCATCAGCACATTTTCTAAAGAACTTCCACGCTAGAGAACTCCTTTGAGCTGACTTTGGTGCGCTCGTTCCCTTGCTGCGTTGGGCAGTAGCGGGCGTAGTGTCTAGGGCACGGCCGCTCCGCTTCTGCACCCTGCTCCCTCTTCTGCTGTGCTGGTGGCTCTGTGCGACCACCGCCTCTTCCTCCAAACTACTCAGGTCACCTGCATGACGTTCATTCCATGTGGGGTCGAGGACCTCATCGTCCTCCACATCATCTTCCACCCAGTCTTCACCCCTGCCCTCCTTGTCGGTCTCCACAATGCTGAACGCCGCAGCAGTTGGCACCTGCGTTTCGTCATCATCGGAGACGTGCTGCGATGATCCTTGCATGTACTCATCTTGAGAAATAAGTGGTTGGGCATCGCTGCACTCAATCTCTTCCACTTCTGGGGCAGGGCTAGGTGGATGGCCCTGGGAAACCCTGCTGACAGAGTCCTCAAAAAGAATAAGAGACTGCTGTATGGCTTGGGGCTCAGACTGCTGGCCTGATTTGCAAGGGGGTGAGGTGAAAGACGGTTGGACATTGGCTGCAGGTGCCAACTCTGACCTTTCTGCAGTAGACTGGGTGGGAGACAATGTGAAGGAACTGGAGGCACTGTCAGCAGCAAACCAATCTACTATCGCCTCAACTTGTTCTGGCCTCATCACTTCTAGGGGCGTTTGATGCCCTACCAAATACTGATGCAGGTTCTGTCGCCTACTCACACTTGAGGAAGGTGTTTCACTTGTGCGTGTAGCTGGCACAGATCGACCATGTCCTCTCCTTGCAACAGGAGCTCTACCAGCAGCACCACGACCCAGGCCACGGCCCTTATTTGACGGTCTCCTCATATTTCTGTAATTTAAGATCTTGCCCTAGAAAGGTTTTTATTGAATAGCGGAATAGAAAATATGATCCAAAAAAAGTGTATGTATATCACACGTACACAACCACACTAGGCCCCAATTACTATTGTTTGTACCCCTAAAAGGCTAGGAGTAGGGGGAGTATGGAACAGGCAGCACCCTCAAACCTTCAGAAGTATGAGATGAACCCCAACAACTTGGAAAGGTGGATCTCTCTCACACGTACCAACACAGACTATCCCCCAATTTAACTGATCCCCAAAGGTTTTTGATTAAATAGCGGAATAGAAAATATGATCCCAAAAAAGTGTATGTATATCACACGTACACAACCACACTAGGCCCCAATTACTATTGTTTGTACCCCTAAAAGGCTAGGAGTAGGGGGAGTATGGAACAGGCAGCACCCTCAAACCTTCAGAAGTATGAGATGAACCCCAACAACTTGGAAAGGTGGATCTCTCTCACACGTACCAACACAGACTATCCCCCAATTTAACTGATCCCCAAAGGTTTTTGATTAAATAGCGGAATAGAAAATATGATCCCAAAAAAGTGTATGTATATCACACGTACACAACCACACTAGGCCCCAATTACTATTGTTTGTACCCCTAAAAGGCTAGGAGTAGGGGGAGTATGGAACAGGCAGCACCCTCAAACCTTCAGAAGTATGAGATGAACCCCAACAACTTGGAAAGGTGGATCTCTCTCACACGTACCAACACAGACTATCCCCCAATTTAACTGATCCCCAAAGGTTTTTGATTAAATAGCGGAATAGAAAATATGATCCCAAAAAAGTGTATGTATATCACACGTACACAACCACACTAGGCCCCAATTACTATTGTTTGTACCCCTAAAAGGCTAGATGAGGAGTAGGGGGAGTATGGAACAGGCAGCACCCTCAAACCTTCAGAAGTATGAGATGAACCCCAACAACTTGGAAAGGTGGATCTCTCTCACACGTACCAACACAGACTATCCCCCAATTTAACTGATCCCCAAAGGTTTTTGATTAAATAGCGGAATAGAAAATATGATCCCAAAAAAGTGTATGTATATCACACGTACACAACCACACTAGGCCCCAATTACTATTGTTTGTACCCCTAAAAGGCTAGATGAGGAGTAGGGGGAGTATGGAACAGGCAGCACCCTCAAACCTTCAGAAGTATGAGATTGTGTTCACTGTACCCCACAAAGATTGAGTTCACTGCACCCCACAATGATTGTGTTCACTGCACCCCACAAAGATTGTGTTCACTGCACCTCACAAAGATTGTGTTCACTGTACCCCCCAAAGATTGTGTTCACTGCACCCCACAAAGATTCTGTTCACTGTACCCCACAAAGATTGTGTTCACTGCACCCCAAAAAGATTGTGTTCACTGCACCCCAAAAAGGATGTTGTTCACTGCACCCCAAAAAGGATGTTGTTCACTCCACCCCAAAAAGATTGTGTTCACTGCACCCCACAAAGATTGTGTTCACTGCACCCCAAAAAGATTGTGTTCACTGCACCCCAAAAATGATTTTGTTCACTGCACCCCAAAAAGGATTTTGTTCACTGCACCCCAAAAAGGATGTTGTTCACTCCACCCCAAAAAGATTGTGTTCACTGCACCCCAAAAAGATTGTGTTCACTGCACCCCACAAAGGATTTTGTTCACTGCACCCCAAAAAGATTGTGTTCACTGCACCCCAAAAAGGATGTTGTTCACTGCACCCCAAAAAGGATTTTGTTCACTGCACCCCAAAAAGATTGTGTTCACTGCACCCCACAAAGGATTTTGTTCACTGCACCCCACAAAGATTGTGTTCACTGCACACCAAAAAGGATTGTGTTCACTGCACCCCAAAAAGATTGTGTTCACTGCAGCCCAAAAAGATTGTGTTCACTGCAGCCCAAAAAGATTGTGTTCACTGCAGCCCAAAAAGATTGTGTTCACTGCAGCCCAAAAAGATTGTGTTCACTGCAGCTCACACACAGAAAAATGGATGTGGATCACTGACACCTGCCTATCTCCAATCCCACACCACACAGCAATATCGATTGTAGTTTGTAGAACACAGTTTCCCTAAAATTCAGCAGACTCTGTCCCTAACAGGATTGAGAAGAGATCGTAGATCAGGATTGAGTGCAGACCCCACCCCCCACACAGCAATATCGATTGTAGTTTGTAGAAGACACTGACCCTATAATTCAGCAGACTCTATCCCTAAAATGCCTACAACTCGCCCTGCCTAAACACTCCGACCTGTCCCTCAATTCTATCCGGACACAAATGGTTTTTTCCTGCCTATCTTTCCCTAATCAGCAGCCAGCACGTTGATGTGTGCTCTGTCCCTGAATCTAAGCAGCATAATGACGCCGCTGCGGCTGCCTCGAACTTATAAAGACTTGGTCACATGCTTCAGACGGCCAATCACAGCTACTGAGACATTTGCAGGCATGGCTGGGATGGCTTAAGGCACACCAGTTAAACGATTGTTGATTGGCTGTTGAAAGCCCGCCATGAAAAGAGCGCCAAAGCATGCAAAACCCGGAAATAAAACGACCGAACACGGATTTTTACCCGAACATACAGTAAAGTGTCCGTGTCCGTGTTCGGGTACAAAAAATCCAATTATTCGGTACGAACACGAATAATACAGTCCGTGTTCGCTCAACACTAATTAGGATATATGCAAGGATGATGCTTGAAGGCAGCTCTAGAAATTCCCCAACGTAATTCCACAATAGGACCGGCACTCATGGAGTAGTATCGTACAATGCGTTGGACCATAGAGATAAAAAGAGCCTCCACATAGTGTAAAACTTTATCTCCAAATTTTATTATAAAAGGTAGAAAACTTACATCATATCAAAGTAACAAGCACTTATATCATCATCCAGCATATCAATTTGAAATGCAATAGCCTGAATGACAAGAAAAACTGACGCGTTTCATCCTATGAGATATCATATAGGGTCTGAAAGAACTCTGTCCATTGCATATATATATATAACATCTCTAATAATACCCTAATTGTAATCCATCCTGATGTGACTGTAGTCTAAAGCGTTACTTCCTGATAATAAACATGGTGTCATGGAATGCGTTCCTAGCCTCACTCTGAATTCCTATGTATGTGTATCATAACTCTATCTGACTGTGTACAATGTGCATGCGTCATAGTTTATATATTTTCACATATTTTTACACAATTTTCTACTGGGGATTTGCACTAAGGATACCCCATTAGTAGGTTTATGCAAAATAAATTATTATTCCTCCAGTTTTGTGAATCCATTAATATTTATTTGTTTTTTATAAATATATAAAATTAGAGTGGGCTTGCTTTTCTCCATCTCAGTTTCTCTTTTTAACCGTTTGCTTTCAACCTTTACCTCTAAAGTTTTTTTATTTTATATTTTTATATATTTTTTTATATTTATTTATTTATATTATTTTATTTTCATTTTTAATTGTATTTTCATTTACCTTCTATATTTATTTATTTATGTTTATTATTATTTTGATTTTCTTTTTTTACTTTCGTTTGTATTTTTGTTCCTATTTTACTTTTATTTTATTTTCAATTCCCAGTTTTTCATTTTTAATTTTTTATTCTTTGAATACTAGATTATCTCTGTAGGTGGATTTCTAACTCATTATATGCCAATGAGAACCCACGCTGCTACTTGAATGGCCCCTCATTTCCGCTGTCTGGAGACATTTATGCTTAATGGATAGGTGCTAACGAGGAGCCAATCTAATAGTGGGACCATGGCCTGTTTGATGTACCCCCACCCATAGTGAGGCTTGGTTTAAACTCATTCATTTTTTTTCCTTTTAAGATCCGCCGTCTCGATCTTTAGGATGGTGACGTTTCGGCACGTGCGCATCAAGACAATCTTGATGATGCATGCGCATTGTATACAGTCAGATAGAGTCGTGATACACAAACATTGGTAGTTCAGAGTGAGGCTAGGAACGCACTCCACGATGCCATGTTGATTATCAGGAAGTAACGCTTTAGACTACAGTCACATCAGGATGGATTACAATTAGGGTATTATTAGAAATGTTATATAAATATATATATATATATATATATATATATATATATATATATGCAACAGCCAGAATTCTTTCAGACCCCAGATGATGTCTAAGAGGACGAAACACGTTGATTTTATTGTCATTCAGGCTATTGCATTTCAAATTTATATGCTGGATGATGATATAAGTGCTTGTTACATGGATGTGATGTAAGTTTTCTACCTTTTATATTAAAATTTGGAGATACAGTTTTACGCTATTTGGAAGCTCTTTTTATCTCTATGGTCCAACGCATTGTACAATACTACTCCATGAGTGGCAGTCCTATTGTGGAATTACGTTGGGGTACTTCCAGAGCTGCCTTCAAGCACCATCCTTGGGTATATCCTAAGGCGGTTGACTCAGTGCTAATGGTATATGAGTCCACACTCTCTGGTAAGCAGTAAATCCATATAGAATGGTGGATGGTCACACAGTGGTTATTGAAGCACGGATGGTGACATGATCAACTTATATCACAGTGTCTGCACAGGAGTCTCTATTTCTTTTTTACTTTTTATTTTATTATCATTTTATGGACTTTATTGTCACTATCATTTAATATTGGCACTAGAGTTGAGCAAACACCTGGATGTTCGGGTTAGGCGGGTTCGGCCGAACCTGAAAAAAAAAGTCCGCGTTCGTGACCTTTGTCCCGATCCCGAACCTCATTGAAGTCAATGGAGACCCAAACTTTTGAGCACTAAAATGCCTCCTATAAAACAAACATGGAAAGGGCTAGAGGGGTGCAAATGGCAGCAAAATCTTAATTTCTTAAGAGCATGGCAAGTGCTCTGCAAACAAATGTGGATAGGGAAATAACTTAAGATAACATAAAAAACATAAAAATAAAAAATAATCATCTTGAATGATGTAGGAGGAGGACGAGGCCCATATGGAGTAAGAGGTTGAGGTGGCGGAGGATATGGCGGTGTAGGTGGAAGCGGAGGCAGCGGTGGAGGAGAAGGACGAGGGCCCATATGGAGTAGGAGGTTGAGGTGGCGCTCGTTGTGGCGGTGTAGGTGGAAGCGGCGGTGGAGGAGGACGAGGTAGCCAACACTGGTTTTCGTTTTTAATTTTATTTCTTTTTAAATTAGGGTACACCCCAAAAGAGTAAGATTAAATACAACAATGGCTGGGTAAGGCCGGTATACATGTCTATTCTGCACAAGGTACGGACAAGTCCTGTGGGATCCATGCCTGGTTCATTTTAATAAACGTGAGCTTGTCCACATTGGCTCTGGACAGGCGGCTGCGCTTGTCTGTGATAACGCCCCCAGCCGTGCTAAATACACGTTCAGATAATACACTGGCTGCAGGGCAGGCCAGCACCTCCAAGGCGTAAAGGGCAAGCTCAGGCCATGTGCCCAATTTGGAGACCCAGAAGTTGAAGGGGGCAGACATTCAGTATGTCTAGGCGTGTGCACACATACTGCTTCACCATGTTAGTGCTGGGTGGTGGTGCTGTTGGTGGAGCTCCTGTTGCAAGGAGAGGACGTGGTCGATCTGTGGCAGCTACACGCACAAGTGAAACACCTTTCTCAGCTGCGAGTAGGCGACAGAACCTTACAGCAGTATTTGGCAAGGCCTAATGCGCCTCTACAAATGTTGAGGCCAGAACAAGTACATGCGATAGTAGATTGGGTTGCTGACAGTGCCTCCAGTTCCTTCACATTGTCTCCCACCCAGTCTTCTGCTGAAAGGTCAGAGTTGCCACCTGCAGCCGACAGCCATCAATCTTTCACCTCACCCCCTTGCAAATCAGCCAAGCAGTCTGAGCCACAAGTCATGCAGCAGTCTCTTCTTCTTTTTGATGACTCTGTTAGCATGGTTTCCCAGGGCCATCCACCTAGCCCTGCCCCAGAAGTGGAACAGATTGAGTGCACCGATGCCCAAGCACTTATGTCTCAAGATGAGTACATGGGAGGACCATCGCAGCACGTCTCGGATGATGACGAAACACAGGTGCCAACTGCTGCGGAATTCCGAATTGTGGAGACCGACAAGGGTTGCAGGGGTAAAGACTGCGTGGAAGATGATGTGGAGGACGATGAGGTCCTCGACCCCACATGGAATTAACGTCATGCAGGTGACCTGAGTAGTTTGGAGGAAGAGGCGGTGGTTGCACAGAGCCACCAGCACGGCAGAAGAGGGAGCAGGGTGCAAAAGCAGAGCCCTAGACATTACGCCTGCTACTGCCCAACGCAGCAAGGGACCGAGCACACCAATGCCAGCTCACAGGAGTTCCCTAGCGTGGCAGTTCTTCAGACAATGTGCTGATGACAGGACACGAGTGGTTGCATGCTGTGCAATCAGAGCCTGAAGCGAGGCATAAACCTTCTCAACTTGAGCACAACCTGCATGGCCAGGCATCTAAGTGCAAAGCACGAGCTGCAGTGGAGTAGACACCTAAAAAACCAAGAAAGGTCTCTGGCTCCTCCTGCTTCCTCTTCTGCTGCAGTCTCAGCCTCTTCATCCACCTCTGTAGTAACAGTGGCACCTGCCACCCCGCAAACAGAGGATCTGCCAGCAACACCACCACCTGGGTCACCAACAACCATCTCCCCAATGTCCCATGGAAGCGTTCAGCTTTCTATCTCCCAAGCACTGGAGCGGAAGAGGAAGTACCCCCCTACCCACCCGCGATCCCTGACCCTGAATGCCAGCATTTCAAAATTCCTGGCCTTTGAAATGCTGTCATTCCGTCTGGTGGAGACGCAGAGTTTTAAAAGCCTTATGGCAGTGGCTGTCCCACAGTTCGTCGTGCCCAGCCGCCACTACTTTTCCAGGCAAGCCATCCCTTCCCTGCAAAACCAAGTGGGTGACAAAATCAGGTGTGCACTGAGCAACGCCATCTGTGGCAAGGTCCACCTAACTACGGATACGTGGACCAGTAAGCACGGTCAGGGACGTTATATCTCCCTAACAGCACACTGGGTAAATGCAGTGGCGGCTGGGCCTGAGGCAGATGGCAGTTTGGCGCATGTCCTTCCACCACCGAGGATTGCAGTGCGCTTCAGTTTGCCTCCTGTTCCTAACTCCTCCTACTCCGCTTCCTCATCCTCTACCGCCTCCTCATCCAGTCAGCGTAACACCTTCACCACCAACTTCAGCACAGCCACGGGTAAACAACAGCAGGCAGTTTTAAAACTTGCCTGTTTTGGGGGAAAAACCACACACCGCGCAGGAGTTGTGAAGGGGCATTGAACAGCAGACTGATGAGTGGTTGGTGCCAGTGAGCCTCAAGCCCGGCCTGGTGGTGTACGATAATGGGCGAAATCTCGTAGCAGCTCTGGGCCTAGCCGGTTTGGCACACATCCCTTGCCTGGCGCATGTGCTGAATTTGGTGGTGCAGAAATTACCCCGATATGTCAGAGCTGCTGCAGAAAGTGCGGGCCGTCTGTGTGCACTTTCGGCATTCTCACCCTGCTGCTGCTCACCTGTGAGCACTGCAGCGTAACTTCGGCCTTCCCGCTCACCGCCTCATATGCGACGTGCCCACAAGGTGGAACTTCACCTTGCACATGCTGGCCAGACTGTACGAGCAGCAGCAGGCCATAGTGGAGTTTCAGCTGCAGCACGCATGCATGAGTCGCTCTGCGAAACAGCACCACTTCACCATCAGTAACTGGGCCTCCGTGCGAGACCTGTGTGCCTTGTTGCGCTGTAACATATGCAGACTAGGCCGCAATGTCATCTTTTTTCCCTAAATGGGTGTTTATTGAATAGCGGAATAGAACAACAGTATCCAACGAGTGTATCTCACAGTAAAATATGCAGACTAAGCCGCAATGTAATATTTTTTCCCTAAATGGGTGTTTATTGAATAGCGGACTAGAACAACAGTATACATCGGGTGTATCTCACACGTACAGATGCAGATTAGGCCGCAATTTAATATTTTTTCCCTAAATGGGTGTTTATTGAATAGCGGACTAGAACAACAGTATCCAACGAGTGTATCTCACAGTAAAATATGCAGACTAAGCCGCAATGTAATATTTTTTCCCTAAATGGGTGTTTATTGAATAGCAGACTAGAACAACAGTATACAACGGTTGTATCTCACACGTACAGATACAGACTAGGCCGCAATTTAATATTTTTTCTCTAAATGGGTGTTTATTGAATAGCGGACTAGAACAACAGTATCCAACAAGTGTATCTGACACGTACAGATACAGACTAAGCCGCAATTTAATATCTTTCTGTCCCCTAAATAGTTTTTTTTATTGCAAGGCGCAATACAACAGTATGCAATGGGTGTATCTCACTGTAACATATGCGGACAGGGCAGCAATAAACTCTTTTGTCCCCTAAATATTTTTTTTTATTGCAAGGCGCAATACAACAGTATGCAATGGGTGTATCTCACTGTAACATACTGTAACGCTCCGGCGTTTGTTCAGTGAGTTGGATTTGCAGCTGCAGAATCTCCACTCAGTAGTCGTGTTGAGATGTGTTGAATTACCATATACAACTCTCCAGACTCATCATTGTGGCCCAGCCTGCTTCAGCATGCAAATATACAGACACTCAATAAGATGTTCCTGGAGTGATAGGTTGTATACGATAGTATAGAGGTGATGTGCTGAAAGGACAGGCGTGAGTAGATAGCAATGATAAGCACTCAATAGTAATGTTCAGGAGAGTAGTAGATGGTGATAGATAGTATGCAGATAGGTTAGCAATCATGTACAAGTAACAGGTGGTAGGGGACAGCAGATGAAGTGTACAGGAGTGGCCAACCTAGTGCAAGGATATAGATGGTAGTAGACTCAAGAGCTAGCAATCTATGTAACAGTGCAGATGATAGAATTAGTAATGCATAGATAGTAACAGTCTTTAGTATGCAGAAGTAGATAGTGTAAGTTTGATAGGAAGGGATCCCCTGTGGGGTACTTATCACTAGTTGGATTAGTAAGCTGAATGGTCCCGTAATGAGAGAATGATCAGGTAGCGAGATACGGGATCAATAGCGAGGTTCCGGTCTATCCAGGTATGGGAAATAGCTGGAGGCTCCGGCAGCGTAAGACAAGGCTGTATGACATGCGGTGAAGATCAGGTAGCGAGATACAAGATCAGAAAGTCAAGTACAGGATCAGGTAGCGAGATACAAGACCAAGTAGCGTCAGGCATAGTTGCATACAGGCGGCTTGAACGAACGACTTGTGAGAGAAAGCCGGCAATTGAAATAGCCGCTCAGAGCGGCGCTTAGTGATGACGTCATGCGTCTTAAAGGTATATGCGTTCCACCTAGCTGAAAAGGTGGGACGCAATTTGTAGAAGAAAATGGGCTATAAGGGTACCGATGGTACCAGAATCTTACAGTACCCCCCCCCCCTTAAGGCCGGCTCCGGACGGCCTATAGCACTGGTCTCTCCGGGTATTTGGAGTGGAACCTTCGTATAAGCCTGGGAGCGTGAACGTCAGAAGTATCCAACCAGGTGTCGTCTTGGGGTCCATAGTTCTTCCATCTTATGAGATATTGGAGTTTTCCTCTGTGGATACGAGAATCCAAAATCTCCCTAATCTAAAATTCCTCTCCGCCTTCAACTTGTACTGGAGGTGGAGGCAAGATGGTAGGCCTTATTCCTTGGTTGGGAACATGTGGTTTCAGTAACGACACGTGAAAGATGGGATGTATTCTAAGATCTGCCGGTAAAGTGAGTTGTATACACTGCAGCTCTTCCAATGAGCTTCTTAATTGGGAAAGGTCCCAGAAATAAAGGTCCAAGCTTTTTACTGGGGATCTTTAACCTCAAATTTTTCGTAGATAGCCAAACAAGATCCCCAATAGCATATTGAGGAGAAGGTTTCCTACGAAGGTCATAGTACTTTTTTTGTTGGCTATGAGCATGTGAGATGGTGGTGTTAAGTAAACCCAGAGAGTCTTTTATTTGGGTAAGATAATCAGAGGCTACTGGGTTACTTGATGGTAGGATGCGTGGTGGAAGAAGTGTGGGATGAAACCCATAGTTTAAGTAGAACGGACTTTGCTTAGTAGTACTGTGGGTTGCATTGTTATAAGCAAATTCCGCCAGAGGGAGGAGGTCCACCCAATCATCCTGTAGGTATGAGGTGTAGCAACGTAGATATTGTTCAATGCACTGGTTGACTCTTTCAGTTTGTCCGTTGGTCTGAGGGTGGTAAGGAGAAGTGAGTTTTCGCTCAATACGTAGTATGTGACATAGAGCTTGCCAAAACTTGGAGATGAACTGTGAACCTCGGTCAGACAAAAGAGTCTTTGGAATTCCATGTAGCTTGAACACATGTTTCACTAATAATTCTGCTGTTTGCTTAGATGAAGGTAGTCTGCGAATAGAAATGAAATGTGCCATCTTTGTCAGATGGTCCACTGACACTAGAATGGTATTAAATCCTTTGGAAGGTGGTAATTCTACTATAAAGTCTAAGGATACAACTTCCCATGGAACCTGGGGTATTGGTAGACTGCAAAGTAGACCAGATGGTTTTGTAGTGTCAATTTTGGACCTTGCACAGATGTCACATGAGGAAACAAATTTTTGTACAGACGTCTTCATATCAGGCCACCAAAACTGCCTGGTGAGCAAATTAAATGTCTTAGTCATACCCATATGTCCTGCCATAGGTACATCATGTGATAATTCCAAGATTTTGGTACGCATACTAGGAGGTATGTAGAGTTTGTCGTTAAAGTAGAGGAAGCCTTCTGCATCAGCACTTAGTTGTGGTGGAGGTGAATCCAGTCCTATACTGTGCAGAATCTCTTCCTTCAGGGAACGGACAACACCAATAATACGATCATAGGGTATTATATGAAGTGAAGAGATTTGGGCGCAGTTATCTTCGGTTAATCGTGATAGCGCATCCGCTTTTTTGTTTTTGTCTGCAGGCGTGTAGGTCACTAGGAAGTTGAATCTTAGGAAGAATAATGACCAACGTACCTGCCGGTGGGAAAGGGTCTTGTTAGTCTGAAGGTATTGGAGATTTTTATGATCTGTATATATGAGTATTGGCAATCGAGTACCTTCAAGTAGATGTCGCCAATTCTCTAGTGCCAGTTTTATGGCAAGCAACTCTTTTTCACCCACTGGGTAATTCACCTCTGGGCTGCTTAGTGATTTAGAGAAGAAAGCAACTGGGTGAAGTGGTGAAGTATTTGTTGGTCGTTGGGAGAGAACTGCTCCTACTGCCATATTTGACGCATCTACCTCCAGGATATATTGGAGGGATGGGTCTGGATGGCGTAGTATGGGAGCAGAAGTGAAGCTTGATTTTAACAAGCGGAAAGCTTCATTTGCTTCTTCAGACCATTTGAATGGTTTCTTTACACTTGTAAGTTGTGTGAGAGGTCTCACAATAGTTCTTGATGAACTTCCTATAGAAGTTTGAAAATCCAAGGAATCGTTGTAATGCTTTGCGAGTTGTTGGTACAGGCCAATCCAGGATACACGATATCTTGCTTATATCCATCTTGATTCCGTTCTTAGATATGATGTATCCTAGGAATAGTACTTCTTCCTTATGAAATAGGCATTTTTTTCAATTTTACGTATAAATTGTGTGCGAGTAATCTGGACAACACAAGTCTTACATGTCTTATATGTTCAGACAAAGATTGAGAATAAATGAGTATATCATCCAGATATACTACAACACAAACATCAAGTAAGTCTCTGAAGATGTCATTTATGAATCGCTGAAAAGCTGCGGGAGCATTACACAACCTGAAAGGCATCACAAGATATTCGAATAATCCGTATCTGGTTCTGAATGCTGTCTTCCACTCATCCCCGTCACAGATTCGGATTAGGTTGTATGCCCCTTTTAGGTCCAATTTAGAAAAGTAGGTAGCTCCGCGCACTTGTTTAATGAGTTCGGGAATGAGAGGTAAAGGATAGCGATCCTTTATCGTAATGGTATTTAATTGCCTATAGTCAATAATAGGCCTAAGACTTGAATCCTTATTGCGGACAAAGAAGAGTCCTGCAGCTGTGGAGGAAGTAGAGGGTCTGATGAACCTTTTCGCTAAATTCTCATCCAAGTATTCCTTGAGATGAGAAAGTTCATCCTGAGAGAGAGGATAAACATGACCGAAAGGTAATTTGCTATTAGGGAGTAGATCGATAGAACAATCATAGTCCCTATGGGGAGGCAATACTTGAGCATTTTTCTCAAGGAAGACTTCTGACAGATCCTGGTAGCATGGTGGTGGTGAAATTTCATCTGACACCATGGACAGGATCTTTTTATATGATTGGAGGTTACACGTGGTCTCGCAATAGTGAGAAGGGAAGGTTAGAGTCCGTGTTTTCCAATCAATGGTTGGTTGATGTATGTGTAACCAGGGAAGTCCCAAAATAATGGGAAAATGTGGTGAAGGTAATACATCAAAAGTGGTGGTCTCCGCATGAGACTCATTAGCAGTAACAAGGAGTGCTTGTGTCTGATTGGTGATTGGACCAGAAGATAACGGAATACCGTTAATGAAACTAACAGAGACAGGTTTAGGTTTTGAAATAATAGGTATTTTATTTAAGGTAACAAAACAAGTATCGATGTAGTTCCCACAAGATCCTGTGTCGATCATAGCCTTGGTGGTGATCCTAATTTGGTCCCACTGTAATGTCAAATGAATAAAGAGATAGGGATTAGAAAAAGAAGTCGTTAATCCCCCCAGCAAGACATGTGAACACTCACCCTCTTTTTTGCGGACAAGGGGACAGACGCTTATCAAATGATCCGGGGAGGCGCAGTATATGCAGAGATTTTCGGATCTTCTCCTGGATCGTTCAGTAGACGATAAAGGTGGGCGTATCGTTCCTACCTCCATAGGAGTAGAGTCAACGGGCGAAACCCGAGAAGGACTGGACAATGGCATTCCCATCTTCTCAGCCTTTCTTTCTCGCAGTCGCCTGTCAATATTGATGCTGAGTTGTATTAAGGCATCCAAAGTGCCAGGTAAATCCGCTTGGGCGAGCTCGTCTTTAACGGCTTCTGATAACCCGAGTCTGAACTGAGTTCGCAGAGATGCATCGTTCCACCCTGAATCAAGGGTCCATCTTTTGAACTCTGCTACGAAGTCTTCAACAGGTCTCCTTCCTTGTTTTAAAGCCCTCAATTGGCTGTCAGCAGTACTCTGCCTATTGGGGTCTTCATATAAGCTAGCGCTAGGAATAAAGGATAGGAGTTGAGAAGAGGGTCATCTTTCTCAAAGAGAGAGTCTGCCCAAGCCCGTGGATCACCCGACAAATATGAAATAGTGGTGCAGACTTTAATTTGGTCTGTAGTGTAAGTACGAGGTTTTAATTCAAAAAGCAATTGACATGCGTTTTTAAATTCACGAAATTTTTTCCGATCACCTGTAAACACTAGAGGAGGGTTTATTTTAGGCTCACGAGGTTGAGCAGCAGTGAGCTGTGAAACACGGGCTATCTGCTGTCTCAAAGTCTGATTTTCATTTTTTACTTCAGTAAGAGCAAGGATTAATGCATCTACCTTTTGTGTTAATTGTATCACTTGAGTGACTAATTCTGCTGAATCCATTTTTTAGGTTCGTTCAATCTGTAACGCTCCGGCGTTTGTTCAGTGAGTTGGATTTGCAGCTGCAGAATCTCCACTCAGTAGTCGTGTTGAGATGTGTTGAATTACCATATACAACTCTCCAGACTCATCATTGTGGCCCAGTCTGCTTCAGCATGCAAATATACAGACAGTCAATAAGATGTTCCTGGAGTGATAGGTTGTATACGATAGTATAGAGGTGATGTGCTGAAAGGACAGGCGTGAGTAGATAGCAATGATAAGCACTCAATAGTAATGTTCAGGAGAGTAGTAGATGGTGATAGATAGTATGCAGATAGGTTAGCAATCATGTACAAGTAACAGGTGGTAGGGGACAGCAGATGAAGTGTACAGAAGTGGCCAACCTAGTGCAAGGATATAGATGGTAGTAGACTCAAGAGCTAGCAATCTATGTAACAGTGCAGATGATAGAATTAGTAATGCATAGATAGTAACAGTCTTTAGTATGCAGAAGTAGATAGTGTAAGTTTGATAGGAAGGGATCCCCTGTGGGGTACTTATCACTAGTTGGATTAGTAAGCTGAATGGTCCGGTAATGAGAGAATGATCAGGTAGCGAGATACGGGATCAATAGCGAGGTTCCGGTCTATCCAGGTATGGGAAATAGCTGGAGGCTCCGGCAGCGTAAGACAAGGCTGTATGACATGCGGTGAAGATCAGGAAGCGAGATACAAGATCAGAAAGTCAAGTACAGGATCAGGTAGCGAGATACAAGACCAAGTAGCGTCAGGCATAGTTGCATACAGGCGGCTTGAACGAACGACTTGTGAGAGAAAGCCGGCGATTGAAATAGCCGCTCAGAGCGGCGCTTAGTGATGACGTCATGCGGCTTAAAGGTATATGCGTTCCACCTAGCTGAAAAGGTGGGACGCAATTTGTAGAAGAAAATGGGCTATAAGGGTACCGAAGGTACCAGAATCTTACACATACGCGGACATGGCTGCAATCAACTTTTTTTGCCCCCAAATGTTTTTTTTTTTATTGCAAGGCGCAATACAACAGTATGCAATGGGTGTATATCACTGTAACATATGTGGACAGGGCAGCAATAAACTCTTTTGTCCCCTAAATATTTTTTTTTATTGCAAGGGGCAATACAAGAGTATCTAATGGGTGTATCTCACTGTAACATATGCGGACAGGGCAGCAATAAACTCTTTTGTTCCCTAAATTGTTTTTTTTTATTGCAAGGCGCAATACAACAGTATGCAATGGGTGTATCTCACTGTAACATATGTGGACAGGGCAGCAATAAACTCTTTTGTCCCCTAAATAGTTTTTTTTGTTGCAAGGCGCAATACAACAGTATGCAATGGGTGTATCTCACTGTAACATACGCGGACAGGGCCGCAATCAACTTTTTTTGCCCCTAAATAGTTTTTTTTTATTGCAAGGCGCAATACAACAGTATGCAATGGGTGTATGTCACTGTAACATATGCGGACAGGGCAGCAATCAACTTTTTTTGCCCCTAAATGTTTTTCTTTATTGCAAGGCGCAATACAACAGTATGCAATGGGTGTATCGCACTGTAATGTATGAATGAAAAACTGAAAAATAATTGTCCCCTTAATTGGTACTTGTTGAATTGCAGATTTGAAATGCAGTGTCTGTCTAAACGCTGTAAGTCACAGTAAAATATGAAGGAAACAAGTTTTTTTCTTTTTAAAATGCAGATTAAGCAGACACATATGCACTGAGGTTGGATACTGTTGTTCTATTCCGCTATTGAATAAAAAAAAAAAACCCATTTGAATGAAAAACTGAAAAATCATTTTTTTACCCTAAATACTGTAAAAGAATGTTTTTCCCCTCACATTGGTGCTTTTTGAAGAGCAGGTTAGAAAAGCAATGTCTGTCTGACATACAGTCTTTAAAGTTAAATATGAAGGAAAAAAATGTTTTTTCTTTTTTAAATGCAGATTAAGCACACACATATGCACTGAGGTTGCATGAAATGTGCAGCACCGCACGCCTAACAGACTGATAACATTTTTTTGTTTCTCCCTTCTCCTCCTCACTTGGCTCAGGTCAGGGCATAAAGATCGTTCACTGCACCCCACACAATACAATCAATGTAGATCGCTGTCTGGTTAAAGCAGATTGTTCCTATCCTATGCTTTCCCTACAAGCAATCTCTCCAGCCTTGCCCTACAGTAAACTCCTATCTCTCCCTCCACGCAAAAACATTGTGCACTGCACCCCACAAAATCAAATCAATGTAGATCGCTGTTTGATAAAGCAGATTGTTCCTCCTATGCTTTCTCTACAAGCAGCCTCTCCAGCCTTGCCCTATAGTAAACTCCTATCTCTCCCTCAGCAGCAGCAGTCAGGAACCTCTCCCTACAGTAGTTATAGCAGAGTGACGCGCAGTGCTGTGTGACTCCAGCTTATATAGAGTCTGGGTCACATGCTGCACTGGCCAATCACAGCCATGCCATTAGTAGACATGGCTGTTATGGCTTCTAGGGCACACTAGTTAAACGCTTGCTGATTGGCTGCCTTGCACCTGTTGAAAGCGCGCCATTAAAACCGTGCCAAAACATCAAATAACGTTACCGAACAACGGACAGTACCCGAACATACAGTGAAATGTCCGGATTCGGGTCCGGGTACTGAATACCCAAAAGTCCGGTACGAACACGAACAATACAGTCTGGGTTCGCTCAACCCTAATTGGCACCTATTTACATTTATGTCTTATTAGATATTTACATTTTGAGATTTTCATGTTAATATATTTGTTTTAGTGCTGCACTTTTTTCCATATGCTGTATGTTTATTGCAATGTTTTGTCTATTGCAGTGCAAGCAGCTGTAGACACAATTTGAATAAGCGCAGTATTTGTACATACACACTTCAACTAACATGGCATTACACTTTGCTATTTTCAAATGGCCTAAATGCTGACCAAAATATAGTAAATTGTGGCATATGTTGGATCTGACAAATGTAACCTGACTGGGTAGCATATTAAAAAAAAAGCCTTTAAGGTGTGACAGCACAGCCTCTATTGGGGTTATAAAAATGTTAAAGCCAGTGGCTACAAATAAAGTATCTGCTGATGTTTAATAAACAGATACTTACCAGCCCATGGAGACCAGCACTGTCTTCCCCACAGCCAATTCTTCCCAGTGCTGACAGATCCTTTGTGCCACCATCTTGGATTTGGGAGCTGGTCCTGATGAGATACACCCAAAATTATTAAAAGAGCTTAGTGGTGAACTGGCAAAACCATTAACAGATTTATTTAACCAATCATTAGTAACAGGAGTCGTCCCGGAAGATTGGAAATTGGCAAATGTCGTGCCCATTCACAAGAAAGGTAGTAGGGAGGAATCGAGCAACTATAGACCAGTGAGTCTGACATCAATAGTAGGCAAATTAATGGAAACCCTATTAAAGGATAGGATTGTGGAACATCTTAAATCCCATGGATTGCAAGATGAAAAACAACATGGGTTTACTTCAGGGAGATCATGTCAAACAAATCTTATAGATTTTTTTGACTGGGTGACTAAAATAATAGACGGTGGAGGTGCAGTAGACATTGCATATCTAGATTTTAGTAAGGCTTTTGACACTGTCCCACATAGAAGACTTATCAATAAACTGCAGTCATTGAGCATGGACTCCCATATTGTTGAGTGGATTAGGCAGTGGCTAAGTGACAGACAACAGAGGGTTGTAGTCAATGGAGAACATTCAGAACAAGGTCATGTTACCAGTGGGGTACCTCAGGGATCTGTACTGGCACCAATTTTGTTTAATAACTTCATAAGTGATATTGCAAAAGGCCTCGATGGTAAGGTTTGTCTTTTTGCTGATGACAAAAAGATATGTAACAGGGTTGATGTTCCTGGTGGGAAACGCTAAATGGAAAAGGATTTAGGAAAACTAGAAGAATGGTCAGAACTCTGGCAACTGAAATTTAATGTGGATAAGTGCAAGATAATGCACCTGGGGCGTAAAAACCCAAGGGCAGAATATAGAATATTTGACACAGTCCTGACCTCAGTATCTGAGGAAAGGGATTTAGGAGTAATTATTTCAGAAGACTTAAAGGTGGGAAGACAATGTAATAGAGCAGCACGAAATGCCAGCAGAATGCTTGGATGTATAGGGAGAGGTATAAGCAGTAGAAAGAGAGAAGTGCTTATGCCGCTGTACAGAACACTGGTGAGACCTCACTTGGAGTATTGTGCGCAGTACTGGAGGCCATATCTCCAGAAGGATATAGATACTCTAGAGAGAGTTCAGAGAAGAGCTACTAAACTAGTACATGGATTGCAGGAAAAAACTTACCAGGAGAGGTTAAAGGACCTTAACATGTATAGCTTGGAAGAAAGAAGAGACAGAGGGGATATGATAGAAACTTTTAAATACATAAAGGGAATCAACTCAGTAAAGGAGGAGAGCATATTTAAAAGAAGAAAAACTACCACAAGAGGACACAGTTTTAAATTAGACGGGCATAGGTTTAAAAGTAATATGAGGAAGTATTACTTTACTGAGAGAGTAGTGGATGCATGGAATAACCTTCCTGCAGAAGTGGTAGCTGCAAATACAGTGAAGGAGTTTAAGCATGCATGGGATAGGCATAAGGCTATCCTTCATATAAGATAGGGCCAGGGACTATTCATAGGATTCAGATATATTGGGCAGACTAGATGGGCCAAATGGTTCTTATCTTCCGACACATTCTATGTTTCTATGTTATAACTTTCTCATGTCTCACAGTGGCTTCCCACTGCACATGCATTGTGCAGTGAGTACAATCATTGCAGTACAGTCTTATACAGCCTCCTGGGATGTGTAATGGAGGGGGGGGGGGGTGCATGATTGAGATATTAACTCCCCCCCCCCTTACCAGAAAAGAAAGAAAAACATGCACGTGAGTTAAATGCTGGGGTGTGGAAAAGAGTGAGTGGTACTTTGATTTTGGGGTAAAGGTCTGTTTAGGTTCCTTAGAGCAGTATCAACCATTAAATGGAACTGCTGTTACTTTGAGATGTCCCCAGCTTTTGAATAAGTCTTTGGAGTCACCAGAAACCTTAGATGTGTTTAGGCTTGTGGAGCAGGGGTTAGCTGAGTATATATCATATGAGAGTGTGGTATTGCAATGTATATTTAATTATGATCTTGCTCTAGGCATTTCTGTACATGACTGAATAACCTTCAACATTTTTTCTAAGAAGTACTTTGGTAGCATGCTTTATAACATTTTTCTGTTCATGTCTTTTCTGCGTGACACTGATTATAAAGTATTGTGTCTTATTGTTGTAAAGTATTGTGTACTATTGATAGTTCTTCCATTACTTACCAACTTGTTAGTGGTGACGCCAGCAAAATGCGTCATTATAATCTTCATTGTTTGGTAAAACCTTATTCTGATCTGTATATCATCTTTAATTATGATGGTGTGAGGTTTTCCTAATGTTGTATCACAATGTTTTCTTTTATAAATGAAGCCATAAGTATTTTGCATTTAATATTGAATAAATGTTTTTTATAAAGTGACCCTCATATACTGTATATGTTTGTTTTGTCTTTCAGATGTCAGACTGGAAAATGTTTAATGCAGTATTCTTATCTTACTTTTTATGAACATAATAGCAGTTCCGTCTTGCCTGTTGTATGCCTTTCAGTGTAATTATAGGTTATTGATAGTGTCAAACATGAGTCAGCACTGCTGTTAAAAAAGAAGTGTGTATGCAAAGTCAGTATATGGGTCATAAAGTTTTCCCCCAAAATTTCAAAAAGTGACTTATAAGTCTAGTCGGTTAAATATAGCTTACCAGTTAATAACTAATATACATGAATTAGTTGGGATATAAGGGTAGCATGTGAGTTTAGTGATTCACACACTGGCTTCTTATACTGTATGGGGACTCCCATGATGAGATCATCACAATCTAATTCACAAATCTGTTAACCTAATACTACTTGTGAGGGGATTACAATCTCACTATTGAATGTGGAGGAACATGTTTAAAGGGTTTCGATAGTGTTTTAAAAGGAACTTGTATTTGTCAATGCAGTGCAAGTTCACTTAAAGTCATTTTAGCTCAAAAACAAAAAAAGAAAGAAAAAGAGGGAGGACTTTATAGCTTGCCATCAATAACCCCTAAATAAAGGAGACAAGCAAAAGAATGTCATGTTTAAAAATATACAGGGAAATAGATACTGCAACCGCTCATTGCTAGGTGCCCTCTATATACAGTATATACCAAAAAAGATGGCTGCCAAAGGAAAGACTCTTCCCTCACGCCCACCAGGCTAAAAAGCTGCCGAAGACGGCAGCCATCTTTTTGGTATATATTGAGGGCACCTGGCAATGAGCGGTTACAGTATCTATTTGCCAGGGGCCAGTGTGGTTACAAAGACATGTGGACCGGCTGCTAATACTCCCTTCGGTGGTCACTTAAGGCCAGCAACTCCATTCATCTAATTGGGGCAACCGCAAAGTCTATTATTATTACTTTTAGATATTTATCATATAAGGGGTGATTACTTATATGCCCCTACAAATATATTTTTACAGTATGCCCTGCACCATAGGAAGTTAATTTATCACCCCAAGAAGTAATGAATGATCGAGTGTAAAACCATATATGTTTGGAGTGACCCAATATAGTCAAGTAACTTCCTAACCCCTAAAACAGACTTTCCTCATCTTAGATATAACTTTCCTTATATGTTTATTTTTTAAACTTTATTTAGCTTGGACACCAATACTAGAAAATAAAAATGAATTATTGACTTATTACAATTTATTAGACTGTATACTGCCCTTGGGGGGGTTCCTCAACAGTTGTGTTTGACCCTTGTATTCCTACCCTCTGGCTTTGGGATAGCCTGGGCTCCTCTGTTCAGACTGAGAATCTCTGAGTCCTTTTTTCATTCTTTATGTGTGAGTACTAGATATAATATTTACCAGATAGGAATCTTAATCAAATTTTGTAAGTAATTGTGACTTGTTTTTTAATGTAAGTAATGTAAGCTTTTTTATTGTAAGTAGGATCTCCTGAAGAAGCCTTCTCTGGTGAAACACCTAGAGATCAAGACTGAATATTGGATTCTTCATATCATCTGGCCCAGTGCAACCTGTTTTAAACTTGTTGATTCAATGTAGCTAGTTTACATTCATGAGCTAGATCAATATGGGCTAAATGCACTGTTATCCCATTCAGTAATATAGCTGATATCCATTATGGATGAATGTAGATTTTTACATTGATTTTAATGTTTTTTGGATTATGAATAAACTCTGTATATTTTTAAACATAACATTCCACTGCTCATCTCTTTTATTTAGGGGTTATTGGTGGCAACCTATAAAGTCCTCCCTCTTTTTCTTTCTTTTTTGTTTTTGAGCTAATATCCCTTGGATGTGGTGCCACGTCAACAACTTGTGCTTCATCTTGTGTTACTTAAAGTGATTGTAAAGGTTCTTTTAAATAACAAACGTTGTATACTTAGCTGCTCTGTGCAATGGTTTTGCACAAAGCAGCTCAATCCCCCTCTTCTGGGGTTCCCTGCTGAAGCTGAGCTCCTCCTCTTTTCTTTTTGGCACCATAGGAAGCCGCTTCCTATGGTGTCAAACCTGCAGGATTGCTCCCAAATTGCACTGTCTGTGTCTATTGACACAGCCAGTGCAGCTAGGCCCCACCCCTTTGTCACTGGATTTGATTGACAGCAGCAGGATCCTATGGCTCCCGCTGCTCTCAATGAGTCAAGTGAGGAGGGATAGAGAGAGTAGTGCCGCTGCTCTCCGGCACAGCACTGGATTGAGATTGGGCTTAGGTAAGTATAAGGGACAGTGGACTGGGGGCAGGGCTACTGTTAGAAATGATGAGGCCCCGTACAACCTACCTGACGGGGCCCCCTTTAACCCCACCCTCGACCCACCCCTGGCCCCACCTTAAAACAAAATGCAGATTTGTCACCATTTACATATACGTGCGGGACTAACGTGTGCGTTCGCAATTGCACATGAGCACGGGGGAACGGGAGCTTTAACAAAAAGTTTTACATTTTATTTAACTTTTTTTTTTTTTTTTTTACACTGTTTTTTTAAATTTCTTTTTTATCTCTTTTATTTCTTTCAGAAGGGATGAACAACATCCCTTTCGATGGGCCATGACAGGTCCTCTTTATGGAGAGGTCTGGGCTCTGTTAGACCCCAAATCTCTCCTCTGGCCTCAAAAGCATCCAATCAAACCAGGATCGGTTTGATCAGATGCTTGTTCAAGCCGGTAATGGCTTGGTTACATGAGACAGAAACCAGAAATAATAAAATCCTCATCGCTTCTGTTTTCTGATGTCACACAGTGGGAGGAACATCAGTTCCTCTCACCGTGCCCCAGCAAGCGAATGCTGCTGGTCATCTTATTAACAGGCTCTCCCATTGCTTAGGAGAACCCGGTAAAGGCGTTGGCGGGAGGGACCCCCTTCCGTCACCTGTACATCGCTGAGCAGGAAGCAGTTAAAGGGGATTGTTTGGGGAGGGGGGTGGAGTAAAAATGCAGAGCTCAGCTGCACGTTTACTGCGCCCCCCCCCCCCCCCAACGCAAGTGTAAAGTAGCATCTCATTGTGTTTTATGATCTTCAGCATAAAAATCACACATGCAGCACATGCCCTGTCAGTGTGTCACTTGGCTGCTGGGGGTGCTGACTTTATTATAGCTGTACTGTGTTACAGTCTGTAACACTCAGTACAGCCATAAGTTAACAAAGTCAGCACTTAACAGTCATGTGACACACTGACAGGGCATGTGCTGACTGGGCAGCCTGTGTGATTTTTCATGCTGAAAATAATAGGACACAGTGAGGACTCTATACTTTATTCTGCACTCACTGTGTCCAATGCAGCCACGTTGTCCTCCTGCTCCTCTGTCACCTGCTGAGCCGCTTGTCACCTCACTCCCACTAGTCTCAGCACCTGAGGCTGAGGACGGGAGGCGGGAGCTGAGCAGAGCAATGTAATATCCCTCCGCCAGGGAACACAGCGGGCAGTGGCAGCCGGCTCGCCGGAACTATATGGCAGCAAATCATCACTGGACTACGGCGCTTTGTACACATGCGCCTGAAAAAAATAAAAAAGTCCCTCTACTGCAGTCACCTCTTGGGCCCCTCTGCTGGCTTAATGGGGCCCAGAAAAATGTATTTATACCCCCACGTACTCCCCAGTAAAAGTGTTTGCGAAATCCTACTTTTTTTTATCATGGAGAAAATAACTGGACTGCTGCCCCCTTGTGGAGCTAATGAGGCCGGGCCCAGTACAACAGGGTCGGTTGTACTGCCCTATCAGCGGCCCTGACTGGGGAGCTGCACATAAAAGTTTTTTTCACCTTAATGCAGAAAATGCATTAAAATATAAACTCAACAGCCTTTACAACCTTATTTAAAGTACATCTAAAACCTTTTTTTATATGAATAGGGTAAGGAATGGTTGAAAGCCCCATAAGCTTTTTTTTTGTTGTGTAATTTTTGTCCAATTTGAGAGTTTAACTTTCTCTTTCTGTTCTAAAACCACAATGAGAAGTGAGAAGAAATCTCTCCAAAGGGGTAAAGTCCCCTCCTAGGCCGTTATCACTGGAATCATTGTACTCATTTGAAGATTTTCTATTACTGTTCTGGTGGAAATTAAAAAAAACAAAAAAAACTAAAAATTGTACCAAATACTTACCGTAAAAACATACTGTACTATAAAGTGCTCTGTGTGCAAAAAATGTGCAAAAGATAAGGTGCATACAATGACCCGAAAATCCTTATAAAGTGACTAGTGCAAAACGTTGGTGCAAATTTAAGCTATGGTATTAAATCCGTGGACAATTTTAGATCCATAATGTGTTTATCTACAAGACAATACAATAATTCATAAGTTCATAAAAAGTGACAAAGTGCAGAAACCAGTGCAAGTAAATTGCAATCTTTGGTGATCAACAGTGCAGGTGGGTTCAGTCAATCAAAAGATCCACACTCACCAGAATATGGAACCCCTCCAGTGTATATCTTCTTTCACCTCTATATACCTAGTCATGGGGGGTAGTAGATAGGAACCTCTCACAGGGGTCACAGACACCACCTACACAACAATCTCACAATATGTTCAATCCCAGGGAATTTCATCACAGGTTTGAAGGGGTTTAAAGAGGCATCTCATAGCGTGAATCCATAACATCTAAAGAAGTTAAAATGGTACTTACAAACAAATGGATAGAAATTGCTGGTGTACCAAGTAATCTGCTACAAGCGCTGGTTCCGAAACGCAATGTGTTCAACGGACCGGAAGTGCAAAGGTGGAATTCCTCCCTTTTTGATCTCTAATTTTTCATACCCCTTATTGGGATATGTGAGGAAGGCTGCAGCCTGTCACTTAGATCCTAGCGCAGAAATTACCTTCCTTTTTATTCAGACATACTGTATGTTTTCTGGACAATCTTGACAATCCAAGATGACAGGGTTCATGTTGTAGCTTCCCTTTTCGAACTTGTCTGATGGAAACATGAACAGCCTGCCGGAGGATTTTAATTAGTAAGTCAATACATTTGGCACATTCAGCTTGTGTAGGCTAGGTTCTGTCTCTGTCGAAAAGGATGGAAGTACAACTTAGTTTGTAAAAAAAAAAAAAAAAAAAATAATACCAGAAGCCACCTTGGGGATAAAAGTGCTTGAGGGGCCTAGGAATAAGATGTAGCTGCAGCCTCAAGTGCTTGCACTATCTATACTCTTCCCCCTGAATTTTTTGCCACTAAGATTACTACTTCTCGAGTGATGTCCCCCTGCAGACTGCACTCTATTGGTGCATACAGAGCCGGGCAAGAAACTCCAAGACTAATGTGGGAACCCACTAGGGAAAGTTGTTCCCCATCAGGGGTGAAATTTCAAGACCGACCTCCTGAAGCATTCCAATAGCTGCTCACATGCCCATTTTTTCTGGGTGAAAGCTAAAATGGCTGATATTTTGACCTTTACCGAACTGAGGCTGCACCCCAAATCCAGACCTGTGTGCAGAAAAAGATAGCAACTGTGTCACCTCGGGGTCACGAGGATCGAAGTTCTGTTCAGCTGCGAAGACTGTGAACCTGTTCCAGACTTCGGAGTAAATAGCATTTGTTGACTTTTTTCCTGGAACCTTGCAGGATTAAACCACCGCCAGGGGATGGCCATTTACTCCTATCCTTCCCTCTTAATCTACAGGCCATCCTGGGACAGGAGCTATGGAAATACTGGTAGCCGTGGGCCAATCAGGTATGTTTTCTATCCCGCAAAGACTATCTGACAACAGTCTCACCCAGAACTTCATGATGAAAGGCAGTAGAAGAAAGCCATCTGTTAGGAGACTACCACATGGGTGAGTAAGAGTGTCCGCTTTCTCCACCAACAGGTGAGGATAGCAAATGCACCTTGTGAGTGGATGGGGACGCAAATAGATTCAGCTGAGGGAGGCCCCATACTTGAGTAATATGGGCAAGATCTTCTGATGAAGGACTCATGCACTGGGAACACCTGACAAAACACCTGACATGACAGTCCACTTCGATTTTCCAAATGCTCGAAAGGTATTTTGGCCGTATCGCCTGAAGATTACCTTTGGTCCGGTTTATGATCGTTCCCCATCTCTCAGGAACCCGCTGTCAATTCCCCTTTGTCGCTGAATGTATGACACTGCTGCTGTTCATGTGCAGAAAAAACAGATGAGTCCTAATGCGAGGCGACAGCACAGTTAGTGCAATCCCAACTAAACAGATTTCCTGTAAATTGCAGACTACTCCATCAGGGAACTTGTAATGTTCTGGTACCTCTGGTACCCTTGTTCCATATTTCTCCTTTGCTAATTGCGTCCCATCTTGTGTAACAAGAGACGCATATACCTTTAAGACCGGATGACATCATTGCCGAGCGCCGCTATGAGCGGCTATTTCAATCGCCGGCTTTCTCTCACTCATCACTCGTTCAAACCACATGTTCACCGCACCTTCTCCTGTGAAGTCGGAGCTGCTGACATTTCCTTTGCTGAACTGACGCCGGAACCTCGCCGCTGATCCGTATCTCGTTACGGGATCACCTCTCTATCTATGGACATTGTTACTACTAACCTATCTAAGTGATAAGTACCCCACAGGGGATTCCTTACTAACCAATCTCCTACTGTCATCTACTGCAATTACCAGGACTATCTATCTATCTATTCCATACCATCTGCATAGACTGTTAGCTCTTGGGACTACCTTCAACTATCCTTGCACTAGGTTACTCTGTCTAAGTATACTCCATCTGTGTCCTCTTACCATCTGCACTATACTAGACATCAGAACCTATCTGCTTTACCATCACCTGCAACTCTCCTAATATTACTCCTAGTAATCACCATACAACCTGTCTCTCATCTATACATTCTCATATGTTCTATCCCTCCACTAAAACATCTGATTGAGTATATGTATATTGCATAACAGGCTGTACACCGTGATGAAGTCCTGAGAGTTGGATAGGTTTATTCAACAGTATCTCTACAAGGCTACTGAGTGTGATAATTCTGCAGCTGAAAATCCATCCATTAACAAAAACGCATGAACGTTACAGATTGAACGAGCCTTAAAAAAAAATATGGATTCAGCAGAATTACCCACTCATGTACTACAATTAAAACAGCAAGTAGATGCATTGATCCTTGCTCTTACAGAGGTACAAAACGAAAATCAGACCTTGAGACAGCAGGTTGGCCGTCTCACACAGCTTTCTGCTGCTCAGCCCCGTGAGCCTAAGATAAACCCTCCTCTAGTGTTTTCTGGTGATCGGAGCAAATTTCGTGAATTTAAAAATGCATGTCGTTTGTTTTTTTTGTTAAAACCTCTAACCTACACCACGGACCAAATTAAAGTTTGTACCATCATCTCCTATTTAACGGGTAAACCCCGGGCCTGGGCAGACGCTCTCTTTGAAAAGGATGATCCACTCCTTAATTCTTACCCTCTATTCCTAGCACAACTCGCTAGTTTATATGAAGATCCCAATAAGCAGAGTACCGCTGATACCCAGTTACGGGCCATGAAACAAGGAAGGAGACCCGTTGAAGATTTTGTGGCAAATTTTAAAAGATGGTCCCCTGATTCAGGGTGGAACGACACATCTTTGAGAACGCAGTTTAGACTCGGCCTATCTGAGGCCGTTAAAGACGAGCTCGCCCGAGCGGATTTACCTGGCACTCTGGAGGGACTGATACAGACCAGTATCAATATTGACAGACGACTACGAGAAAGAAAGGCTGAGAAGATGGGCTCACCATTTTCCAGTCCTTCTTGGATGTTGCCTGCTGACCCTACTCCTATGGAAGTAGGAATGATACGCCCACCTCTGACCCTTTCTGAACGTGCCAGAAGGAAAACCGAACATCTCTGCATGTACTGCGCATCTCCGAATCATTTGATAAGCGGCTGTCCCCTTGTCCGCAGAAAAGAGGGTGAATGTTCAAATGTCTTGCTAGGCGGACTCACAACTTCCTTTTCTAATCCTTATCTTTTTGTTCATTTAACATTGCAGTGGGACCAAACTAGGATCACCACCAAGGCTATGATCGACACAGGATCTTGTGGAAACTACATTGACATTTGTTTTGTCTCCCTTAATAAAATACCTATTGTTTCAAAACCCAAACCTGTCTCCGTTAGTTTTATTAACGGTACCCCCCTATCCTCTGGTCCTATCACCAGTCAGACACAGGCACTCCTTGTAACTGCTGACGAGTCTCATGTGGAGACCACCACCTTTGATGTGTTAACATCACCACATTTCCCAATCATTTTGGGACTTCCCTGGTTACACATACATCAACCAATCATCGATTGGAAAACAAGAACGCTAGCTTTCTCTTCTCACTATTGTGAAACGACGTGTAATCTCCCCACATATGATAGGATCCTGTCTGTAGTGCCGGATGACATTATACCCAAGTGTTATCAGGACTTATCGGAGGTTTTCCTTGAGAAAAACGCTCAAATGCTACCTCCCCATAGGGACTATGATTGTTGTATCGATCTACTCCCTAATAGCAAGTTGCCCTTCGGACATGTTTATCCTCTCTCACAGGATGAACTCTCTCATCTTAAGGAGTATCTGGATGAGAACTTGGCAAAAGGATTCATCCGACCTTCTACTTCCTCCACTGCTGCTGGACTCTTCGTTGTCCGCAATAAGGATTCTAGCCTTAGGCCTATCATTGATTTCAGACAATTAAATGCCATTACAATAAAGGATCATTATCCTTTACCTCTTATTCCTGAACTTATCGAACAGGTGCGTGGAGCTTCTCTCTTTTCAAAATTGGACCTAAAAGGGGCATACAATTTAATTTGAATCCGTAAAGGGGATGAATGGAAGAAGGCATTCAGAACCAGATACGGACTGTTTGAGTACCTTGTAATGCCATTTGGGCTATGTAATGCTCCCGCAGCCTTCCAACGGTTTATAAATGAGATATTCAGGGACTTGCTTGACGTTTGTGTTGTAGTATATTTGGACGATATACTTATCTATTCTCATTCCTTACCTGAGCACATAAAACATGTGAGACTTGTGTTGTCAAGACTACTTGCACATAACTTATATGTTAAATCAAAAAAATGTTTGTTTCATAAAGAGGAAGTACTATTCCTAGGATATATTATATCAAAAAATGGAATCAAGATGGACAAAATATCCATCCATCATGAGCAAAATATCCTGCATTCTAGATTGGCCTGTGCCAACCACTCGCAAAGCATTGCAAAGGTTCCTAGGATTCTCTAACTACTATAGGAAATTTATTAAGAACTTCTCTGCGATTGTGAAACCTCTCACACAACTCACAAGCACGAAGAAACCATTTAATTGGTCAAAAGAAGCAGATGGAGCATTCTGTCTGCTGAAATCAAGCTTCACTACTGCCCCCATACTATGCCATCCAGACCCATCCCTTCAATACATCTTGGAGGTAGATGCGTCAAATATGGCAGTAGGAGCAGTTCTCTCACAACGACCAACAAACACCTCACCTCTTCACCCAGTTGCTTTCTTCTCAAAGTCATTAAGCAGCCCCGAGGTGAACTACCCAGTAGGAGAGAAGGAGTTATTAGCCATAAAACTGGCATTAGAGAATTGGCGACATCTACTTGAGGGCACTCAATTGCCAATCCTGATATATACTGATCACAAAAACCTTCAATACCTTCAGACTAATAGAACTCTTTCCCACCGGCAGGTTCGGTGGTCGTTATTCTTTCTGAGGTTTAATTTTTTAGTGACTTATACGCCCGCAGACAAAAATAAAAAAGCGCATGCACTTTCACGACTAGCCGAGAAAGATTCTACCGAGGTTCCCTCAGTTCCTATAATACCACTTGAACGTATTATCGGTGTCATTCGCTCCCTGAAGGAAGAGATTTTGCACAGCATAGGACTGGACTCACCTCCACCACAACTAACTACTGATGCAGAAGGCTTCCTCTATTACAACGATAAATTATACATACCCCCTACTATGCGAACCAAGATCTTGGAATTGTCGCATGATGTACCTATGGCAGGACATATGGGTATGACTAAAACTTTAAATCTACTTACTAGGCAGTTTTGGTGGCCAGACATGAAGACAAAAAGTTCGTTTCATCTTGTGATATCTGTGCAAGGTCTAAAATCGACAACACGAAACCATCGGGGGTTACTTTGTAGTTTACCGATACCCCAGGTTCCGTGGGAAGTGGTATCCTTAGACGTCATAGTGGAACTACCTCCTTCCAAAGGATTCAACACCATCTTGGTATCAGTGGACCATCTGACCAAGATGGCACATTTTACTCCTATCCGAAGACTACCTTCGTCCAAACAAACAGCGGAATTACTTGTGAAACATGTCTTTAAGTTACATGGTATTCCAAAAACACTGCTGTCTGACCGTGGTTCACAATTCATCTCAAAGTTTTGGCTAGCTCTATGTCAGATACTACGAATAGAGCGTAAACCTACTTCTCCATACCACCCTCAGACCAACGGACAGACAGAGAGAGTTAACCAGTGCATTGAACAGTATCTGCGTTGCTATACTTCGTATCTACAGGACGATTGGGCAGATCTCCTCCCGCTGGCGGAATTCGCCTATAACAACGCGACTCATAGCACTACTAAACAAAGTCCATTTTACCTAAATTACGGGTTTCATCCCACACTCCTTCCACCACGTATCTTGCCATCAAGTAATCCAGTGGCATCTGATTATCTTGCCCAGATAAAGGATTCTCTGGGATTACTCAACAATACCATATCACATGCTCATAGCCAACAAAAGAGGTACTACGACCTCCGTAGGAAACCCTCTCCCCAATATGCCATTGGGGATCTTGTTTGGCTTTCTACAAAAAATCTGAGATTAAAAATCCCTAGTAAAAAACTTGGACCTCTATTTCTGGGACCTTTCCCAATAGAGAAGCTTATTGGAAAAGCTGCAGTACAACTCACATTACCAGCAGACCTCAAGATGCATCCTATCTTCCATGTGTCTCTACTGAAGCCCCATGTTCCTAACCAAGGAATAAGGCCTACTATCTCACCTCCACCTCCTGTACAAGTGGAAGGTGGAGAAGAATTTGAGATAAAAGAAATTTTGGATTCCCGTTTCAATAGAAGAAGACTCCAGTATCTTGTACGATGGAAGAACTATGGGCCCCAAGATGACACCTGGCTGCATACCTCCGATATACATGCCCCTAGACTGATTCGCAATTTCCACTCGAAATATCCAGAAAAACCAGTTCTAGAGGCCTTCCGGAGCCGGCCTTAAGGGGGGGGGGTACTGTAATGTTCTGGTACCTCTGGTACCCTTGTTCCATATTTCTCCTTTGCTAATTGCGTCCCATCTTGCGTAACAAGAGACGCATATACCTTTAAGACCGGATGACATCATTGCCGAGCGCCGCTATGAGCGGCTATTTCAATCGCCGGCTTTCTCTCACTCATCGCTTGTTCAAACCACATGTTCACCGCACCTTCTCCTGTGAAGTCGGAGCTGCTGACATTTCCTTTGCTGAACTGACGCCGGAACCTCGCCGCTGATCCGTATCTCGCTACGGGATCACCTCTCTATCTATGGACATTGTTACTACTAACCTATCTAAGTGATAAGTACCCCACAGGGGATTCCTTACTAACCAATCTCCTACTGTCATCTACTGCAATTACCAGGACTATCTATCTATCTATTCCATACCATCTGCATAGACTGTTAGCTCTTGGGACTACCTTCAACTATCCTTGCACTAGGTTACTCTGTCTAAGTATACTCCATCTGTGTCCTCTTACCATCTGCACTATACTAGACATCAGAACCTATCTGCTTTACCATCACCTGCAACTCTCCTAATATTACTCCTAGTAATCACCATACAACCGATCTCTCATCTATACATTCTCATATGTTCTATCCCTCCACTAAAACATCTGATTGAGTATATGTATATTGCATAACAGGCTGTACACCGTGATGAAGTCCTGAGAGTTGGATAGGTTTATTCAACAGTATCTCTACAAGGCTACTGAGTGTGATAATTCTGCAGCTGAAAATCCATCCATTAACAAAAACGCATGAACGTTACAGAACTCCACCTGCCTTGCATTCTAAGATGACCGCAGGTGGCATCCCTGTTTGTTGCACTGGCATAGGTGGGGATAATGGTCAAGGGTAACAGACCTAACAGACAAGATCGAGTGAGGGTCCCCTGATGCACCCATCACCAGAGGCTCCAGCATATATCTAAGGAGAAAGAATTGTCTCAGGTGCTGTCTTCTGTGTTGCAAAAAGAAAATTCTTTGGAACATTAAGAGATTCCAGTGTGCCTAGGGTAGTTTAGGGATGCAAAACACCATTGTCACCAAGAGTCCCATGCTTTGGGAAACTGACAAAGACACCACCTTATGAAGACTCTCTTTGCTGCTTGGCCAATTCTGGAGAGGAAAAGTACTCGCTTGAGTATCAAACTGGGCCCCTGTATTAATGGCTTATTGGGTCAACTTCAACTGTCTTGACACCTCCTAACCAGTCAAAACTTCCCAGGCTGGCCAGAAGAATCTCTGTTTGAACTAGTAGGTGGCCTTGACTCTGGGCAGACAGTAGAATGCCATCCAAGTAGGGATGGATTCAATGCCCCCCTTCCTGTTTCCTCAGAGGGGCTACCAGGAGATATGGACCTCTGTAAAGGTCATTGGTGAGGTTGAGAGTCCTGAAAGAAAGACAAACAAACTGGAAATGACCTTCTCCACAATGACTCCATTTCTTATTATAGAACAATGGTCTCCAGTCTCCAGGTTTCTTCGTACAAAAAGAAGTAGAATAAAGGCCTATAAATCTCTCTGAGAGTGGGCTTGTAATGATTGCTTTTTGCAGTTGTATAATGTCGATGTACTGAACGAGGACATCCACCTTCAGGTCCAAGGGAAAGCTTGCCATCATACAGGTGTTTATAACTGTTCTGCTTGAGGACAGGTCTGTTCATCATATAGCCATTTTCATTGTCAATGAATGCATCACAGCCTTAGAAGAACAGTGATAACAAAAAATGCTACTTTATCCACAAAATATGCCGAGCACTTGAGCCCACCAAGAGCACTAAAAATCTCCTCTTTCAGCAATTACTGGGTGATGGTGACCTCAAGATTCTGGGTCCCAACTCTACTGCACTTGCCACAAAGTTCTGCGATCACTGGATGTTTGGCATAAATCTCCCACTTCTCTGTCAACTCCTTCATCAAGGACACTGCAAAAGGAAGCTGAATCTTTCCTAGGAAAAATACCACCCTTGACCAGATGCATAATGGTAGCGTCCACACCTTTGTGGTAGAGTGCATTTCTGAAATGTGCTGCTGCAGCTAATCCACAATGCGGACCCTCCGCCTCAAAACAAGGAACCAGATTATTCGGGAGCTTGTGTCAGTGCTCAGGGAAGCACAGGAGGAGAAAAACAAAAAATGACCAAAGTAAAACCCTATGCAGCCTAAAGCAAGAAAAGAAGTACAGGGTTAAGGCCACAGGAATAATGGGAAGGGAGAGGGAAAAGGATAGCATAAAAAAAAAGCTGACCAAAAACAGACAAACACGCAACACTGACTCCAGCATCCAAACACCTGCTCAGGTGAACCTCCAGAGGTATAGCATCTCTAGTTAGAGAACTCCTCAGCCCCAAAAGACCTCCAGAATGAGCTCCCTGCCTCATTGGTGCATTTAGCAACCTAAGATGCCGGATTGTACGTGGGAGAGGCTGAACCTAGGCGAAAGCCAACCAAGGCGATAAGTAAGGGCCTTATCTCAGCATTACGTCTTAAAGGTGTAGATCTTGAGGTAAAAAAAAAAAAAGGGAATGGGGTGGATCTCTCTTTACTTGCTTTTATAGATTTAAACTGGTCCTGTGGGTGGATATAAGGGAGGATCTATATCATATGTATGCTGCCTAGTTGGCATCAGAAAATTCGATTTTCCCCCTCACTGAGGCAAATGCTTCTTGATGGGCGTGATAATGCCACTAGGCCCCCCCACCGCTGATGCGTTTTATCATGATCACGTGACTTACTCAAAGGGAATGAAGATGCATGCAGGAATGGAGATGTGGGAGTCTCAGGCTTAAGGAGACATACTGTATAACTATATACTTTATGCACCATTGCTTTTTAATGAGTGCACTACTTTTTTAGTGCACATTATTTGTGAGTGCAATATATTACACACTTTTTAATAAAGGTGTATTGGTTTTAACGGTATTACACTATCAAAGCCCCCGTTCTTTTTTTTTGAGCTGAGGAGTCCGGGAAAAGTGTATGATTGTAAATTAATAATCCATAACCACCAGAGAGAACGCCATGAGCAGTGGTGGCCCATCCATTAGGGGCGCCGCCCCCCTATCCATGCATCTGGCCCCCTAATCTACATGCAGAGTGCCGGATGCATGGATTCCAATGGGGGATTTTTTTTTTTTCTTTGAAGCACGTAATTAGAGTCAGAGCCTCAATAGGCTTCAAAAAAAGGGTGAGCTCTGCACCCTGAGCCTACCCAGTTATGTTACAATAGCGAATAAATATTCGCTATTGTCACACGGATTCTCCTCCTGGCCAATCAGGAAGCGGGTCCTGAGACCCGTTTCCCGATTGGCTGAAAGGAGAAGCCATCCTATTGGTGAAGAAGCTGGAGGGAGGAAATGCAGGGGAAGCATGACCAACGAAGGGGGACATGGAGGAGACTGAGGGGGAAGCCGCTGCCTCCACATGTCAGTCCAGGGGCATTACAGGCTGAGTGAGCCGGTGATCGGGGGGGTGGGTACGGTGTGCGGTGCGGGCTGTAGCTAGTGTGGTCTGTGGTCAGGTCCGTCTGCCAGCCCCCCCCCCCCGACCCATGGAGCACCAGCCGCCACTGCCCACGAGGAGTAATTAGCGTCATCTTGGAGTGAATCCCCTTACACGGGAATGCACATTTGTAAGTATGTGTAGGCTGCGCTACCTCCAGTGATTCATCAAATCAATTAAATATAATCTGTGCAAAACACAATTAGTGATAGAATTAGTAACAATAGCTGCGCTATCCCCTGTAATTATAAAGTGCCAACTACTATATAAATTGCAAATTGTGCTAACAGTCTTTAAAAAGTTCAATAGTGTTGAAAGAAGTGCTGAAAGCCAGTTCCTCCCCCTCCTGCTAGCTTTCAGCTGCTGCAGTGAGAGACACAGACACAGGGCATCGTTCCTGCATTTGCCTCTCTGAAACCGATCCCCCTCCCTGTTCTACCTGCTTCTGATCCCCCCCCCCTTCCTTGTGTGCCCCCTTTTCACTGTGCCGCCCCCCCCCCCCTCCCACCGCTGCAAGCTTCCCTGTCCTGTAAAAAAGTAACAAATTGTAAAAAAAAAAAATAATTCTACATTGAAATAAATAATTTTAAAAAATTGTAAAATAAAATAAAATTGTAAACATTTTCAACATTTATACAATATTTTTTTTTTAAATGTAAAAAAAGCAATTCAAGAGGGCTAATTCACACAGGTTCTCTGTTATGTTTGTGTCCGCTAATAATTATTTTAGAGTATTTTTAGTGAGGGAGGGGGGCTGCTAGGTAGGCTATGTGGGGCCCCGTGATTTCTAACAGCAGCCCTGCCCCTATGTGTATACTAAGGCAGGTCAAAACACGCCTAATGTGACTGGTCAATCACTCCTGTTGCTCCCCATCTGGGTTACATTTATTCATACAAAGGAAAAAAGAGAGGGTATCATCGCATAAACACAAAACTCCACAAAGTCAAAGCATAGTACACTCACATTTTTTGGGTGCCTATCCGGCACCAGGAACTATCTGCCATCAATCTGAGTCAAGCCACCTGCGGCTGTCGTCACCTAGTGTGGAATGTGAGCCAGCTCCTGTGACAGGTGGAGTGGCCTTGATCTCTACAGTGAATTGAGCCTGACTGTCTGTGTCAAATTACATACAGGCACTAATAAATGTGAGAGTATTACTTGTTTTTATGTTTTAAAATAAAAGTTTTCTACAGTTTTATGTGACAACCATTTCCTTGCTTTCTCTTTATCCTACCAGTGGAATATTGTAGGTCTGAGAGCATTGAGAGCACATGCCATTTCCTACAAAGCGTGTTTGACCTTTGTTGTGAGGGTCCAATCCTTCTGGTGAGTTCAAACTGTCCAAAGGGTGTACATGGGATTGATAATACCTTGTTCATAATAAATGGGGCACTAATATATTTTCCATTTTGGGTGGGGCAGTGTGCGGGGATTGTTGGACACTTTCACTATTTGGATCAGAATATTATGTGCTAAATATCACTTTGTAGATAATATAAATAGCATACTTTAAATTAATCTGCACTGGACTTTATTTATGTTTTCTGATAAGTTATAACATCACTTTAACACTTTGTTTTCACTGAGATTGTGTAGCACTGCCTAGGTTCACATTTTTATCTATTATATATTGTAGTTTTCACATGTTTAAAGTAGTAGCTGTAAGTTTTTTCCTTGAATTGAGTTAACAGATTAGCACTGTCTGACTCTAGATAAAAATTGATGTGACATGGTGACAGTGGGAATTGGGTGGAGAGTAAATATCTATTAACCAAAAAACCGGCATGATCCCCTGAAAATTGAGTGCATCTAAAGAAGACCCACGTCAAACAGGGAGAGCCCCGTAGATGAGGAAGATGGGGATTTTAGTGTGCCCAAACCATCAAAGGAAAAACAAATCAG
Organism: Pelophylax lessonae; assembly: GCF_965119305.1. Taxonomy (NCBI): domain Eukaryota; kingdom Metazoa; phylum Chordata; class Amphibia; order Anura; family Ranidae; genus Pelophylax; species Pelophylax lessonae. The sequence continues at coordinate 178,839,394 of NC_138768.1, forward strand.
AAAAAATATATACATTTTATTGAGAACAAGATAATAAAATCAACATGTAGAGGTACAATATATAAAAGGTGTATCACTTGACAAGGCACATCATAAAGTACAGTTGATCGACGCATTTTGTCCACAACCAGGGCTTTCTCAGGATCCGGATGTGTAGCAAACTTGTCAGTAAATGTATAAACACCCTGGATAAAAACAAAATTAGATCTCATGCATCAAGCCCCGAAATCTAAAATAATATACTGGAAAGTAATCGATTGGTCTAAGCAGGGAAAGGGAAAATATAATCCCCTATAAGATTTATTAACCCAGCCAGGGATGAAAAACACTCAAATGTTAAATGTGGATAAATTGAAAGCTCAGTGAACCAATAGCTAACAAACACAGCCCAGGATATAAAGTATATATCTAATGAAGCAGGAAATGACTTGTGTATTATAAACGAAAGCCAATGTCCCTGCTGCACATCAACCCACTATGTCATGTGTGAGGAAGCCTTAGTTGTGGCCAAAACGCGTCGATCGACTGTACTTTGGGATGTGCCTTGTCAAGTGATACACCTTTTATATATTGTACCTCTACATGTCAATTTTATCTTGTTCTCAATAAAATGGATATATTTTTTTATGATTTGTTTTTCTTTTGATGGTTTGGGAACACTAAAATCCCCCCCTTCCTCGTCTGCGGGGCTCTCACTGTTTGACATGGGTTTTCTTTAGATAACATGGTGACAGTGTTAGGCCCCTCTCACATGAATGTTCCAATTGGGTCTGCCTGTCTGTTTTTCAGGCGAATCCGATTGGAACCTTCATTCTCATTCTGTGACGTATGGATTATATTGCCACCTACATGAGAATTAGACACTGGCAACAAAAATGTGTCAATAAACCCTGCTTACTCCCATCATGCTTCAGTTTCTCACAAGTGTCCTGAGAGAACAGACCTCTTTTCTCCTCAGAGAAAAAATAACAATTTTTTTCCCTTTTACCCTTGGCAATGGCTGGAGGCCATATTCAAACCCAATCATAAAGGAGATCTGGCCTGTAATGTGACCACTGGGCAATGGACTTTACTAGTGGAGATTTCCAGACACCTGGTGTACTGTGTTAGTTAGCTGCAGAGTGCTATACAGGTCTAGGGTTGTGAAACACTCACTGGAGTAATGGGGTCCCTGGAGACTCTCCAGTGAGTATGCCTCCCTGGGTCCTGCATTGTCACTATCTAGTACTGGTTACAGGGCACTTTCAGTAGGTCACAAAAGTGTTGTTTTCTTTATGGAGCCTTCTGTGTGTTAACTAATTGTGTCTCTTGTTATCTCTCCATCAGGTTTAATGCTTCGTGCCACAATACTTCATGTGTCACAGGCAGTTACTAGGAATGGAGCTGTACCACTATTTGTGTGCAGTTACTGTGGCTCTTTTTTAAAATTGTGTTGCAAACACCTATGTGCTATACCACCTACTTCTGTGTTATGCAGCATGCGTAACTCTCCCACCTTCACCGGCATAAAGCTTACTTGCAAGGATCCTCTGCTGCTCTACAGTCAGTACGTCACACATGGATACAAGATTGCAATGCCACAGCATGAACAAAATACAAAGTATGTTAAATGTCAAGTACCCACTGCTTCTGGGAAAACATATAAGGGTTGATTTACTAAAACTAGTGAGTTCATAATCTGGTGCAGCTGTGCATAGAAACCAATCAGCTTCCAGGTTTTGTTGTCAAAGCTTAATTGAACAAGCTGAAGTTAGAAGCTGATTGGCTGCCATGAACAGCTGCACCAACTTCTGAGTGCTCCAGTTTTGGTAAATCCCCCCCCCCCCCATAGTTCTGTGAATAATAAATGCGGTTTTGCAAAGTGATCCACCAACATTATATATAAACAAATTGAAGTCTACAGTAGCTTCAGAAAATGACTTCTCAGATACACAGGGGAAATTCACAGGCGGAGTGAGTCCTTCATACAGTATATAAAATCTTTATAATGTGAGTACCATCACCAAACTGAATAAAGTGCACGCTTACCATATGCTGCACCTATAAACATCATAATGTAATCACTGGTAGTGATGCAAATGACCAAAACTCCCCACCTGAGCGGCAGAAAATAAAACTGTTTCTTCCACTTTCCACTCAAACATCCACCAGCATCAATCTGCTCTAGCTCAGGGATGTAGTCACTAGATTTTACTCTATATAAAATGCTCAATGATCCATTAAATAATCACAACAGAGGGATGCGGCCTCATAGTGTAACATTTACTGTGTAGTAAGAACCAAGTATACAGGATAAAAGCAAAAAAGGCTAGAATAAAACAATCAATAAAACACGTTTTGTCCAATGGACGCCATTAGGAGCATGTCCCGTTGGACGAAACATGTTGGGTGGAGCTTGTTGCACTGACTGATATTACACACTGCTGTCGTTGGATTATGACAGGGATGCACATATGAGTGGTTTATGCTAGCTTTATATGCTTTTATCTTGTATATGTAGTAATCTGCTGCCTCTACTGTTAGCGGCTAATATTACATTGTTATGTATAATTACTGTATTCATCAGCACTTCCTGACCTTGAGAGGCTAAATGGGAAACCCCAGAAGGAAAAAGTGGAGAGCACCACATATTCACATACAGGAGTTGCATTTCTTCAATACTGTATTTATCCAGACCAGAAGAAGAGAATAACAATAACAATACCAAAATATTAATGATAATAAATACAACAAACCAAAAATATGATGAGTATTTAGCTGAGTCTTTTTTAGATAATATGATATTTTGTCATGTTCACATCTTTCTGTATAATTTTGAACCTTGGATATACACTATATTGTCAAAAGTATTGGAATGCCTGCCTTTACACACACATGAACTTTAATGGCTTCTGGTAAAGAAAGAAATTTAACGGCATCCCAGTTTTAGTCTGTAGGGTTTAATATTGAGTTGGCCCACCCTTCACAGCTATAGCAGCTTCAACTCTTCTGGGAAGGCTGTCCACAAGGTTTAGCAGTGTGTCTATGGGAAAGTTTGACCATTCTTTCACAAGCAAATTTGCGAGGTCAGGCACTGATGCTGGACGAGAAGGCCTGGCTCGCAGTCTCCACTCTAATTCATCCCAAAAGTGTTCTGTCGGGTTGAGGTCAGGACTCTGTGCAGGCCAGTCAAGTTCCACAACTCCAAATTCCCTCATTCATGTATTTATGGACCTTGATTTGTGCACTGGTCCAAATCATTTGGTGGAGGGGGTTATGGTATGGGGATGTTTATCAGGGGTTGGGCCTGGCCCCTTATCTCCAATGAAGGTAACACTTAAGGCGTCAGCATACCAAGACAATTTCATGCTTTCAACATTGGGGGAACAGTTTGGGGGTGCTCCTTTCTGTTCCAACATGACTGCGCACCAGTGCACAAAGCAAGGACCATAAAGACATGGATGAGCGAGTTTGGGATGGAAAACCTTGACTGGCCTGAACAAAGTCCTGACCTCAACCCAATAGAACACCTTTCGGAATAATTAGAAAGTATATTGTGAGCCAGGCCTTCTTGTCCTACATCAGTGCCTACCTTTACAAATGACACACTCTTAAACCTTGTGGACAGCCATCCCAGAAGAGCTGAAGCTGTTAGAACTGCAAAGGGTGGGCTAACTCAGTATTGAACCCTACGGATTAAGACTGGGATGGTATTAAAGTTCATGTGTGTGTAAAGGTAGGCACCCCAATACTTTTGAAAATATAGTGTATTTGAATAAAGTTATTATTTATAAACATGTCAATAATGTCTAAAATTATTTTCCCTGATAGAAGAGTTTATTACAACGTGATTGTTTTAATTAGGTCCTTTGTAAGGCCTTAACCTTCTGACTTGAAAAAGTCCATGATATTTTATTTGAATAATTGAAATATAGAACAGTTCCAATCTCCTCTCAGCAAGACTTCAAAAAGTTCATTTTATTAGTTGAGTTTTGTGTATCTTCTCAGCCTGTTAATTGGTTTGTCCACAAGTGACATAATGCATAGACTTTTCCCTATACAAGAAGTCATTTTCTATCCAGCTGGTCAAAAAACAATTGTTGGTTTGTAAACATTAACTAGTTTTAGAGTAATAGAATGTCCTTCTCCTGGACTTCAGGTGTGTGTGTGAATAAGATCACCCATTTTTTTAGAGGTGGGTTTCTTCCCACAAATTGTTATGTATGCAGATAACACACCAGGCAGTTTCTCTTTCTTTGGGAATGTTACACGTTAATGTGACACTGGAATTGGAACTTTGGTTTGATTGTTCAAAATTAGAGCAATGATGAAACATAATTTTTTTATGTAAAGAGAGACTCCAACAGTAATGGTTCTGGTTCTCTTATTTACCTATAGATTTAGCGCACTATCCTGTTTGGGGAGATCATTTCTCATAACCCCTACCAAAAGACTGCAACATATAAAATACTTGGTTATACTACACAATAAATGTTACACTATGAGGCTGTTTCCCTCTTTTGGATCATCAAGCATTTTATACAGCATAAAATTGGGTGGCTGCATAGCGGGGCTAGAGTGGATTGATGCCGGTGGATTCTTGAGTGGAAGAAACTGTTTTTTGCCATGCTCGGGTGGAGAGTATTGGTCGTTTTCATCACTGCTAGTGATTACATTGTGGTGTACATAGGTGCAGCATCTCGTAAGCATGCACTTTATTCAGCTGGGTGATAATTAATCGTAAAGATTTTATGTATGTAGTGCTACCCCCGTAGGGGCTGCTGGTGAATGTGGTTGTCTCCACCCTGCACAACCAGGCACACACATTTCCAGTTACTCAGACAAAAAGCAGTCCTTGCAGCTTTGTTTGTTCATTTTTTTTATTTAGGGGAATTGAACTTGGGTGGGGAAGGATGCATACGGGATGCCCACTGGATTGAAGGAAATTGGTAGGGACATAACTATATACACTCCTGTGTATACTATCTCTTCTCCTCAACCTCCAGAAAATACACTTCCTTTCAGATTATCAGTCCCAAGACCAGCTAGCACTGATGTGAGGATCTGACCCTGGCCCAGTCAGACCCAAAGCAAATGCCCTTTGCAGGCAGGGACTGTGGGCCCCTATGGTGTACCAAAAAATTGGTAGTTCTAAGTGCTAGCTGTCCCACATGTGGCTACTGCTCCCAGTACCATCTCTTCAGGCCCTGTCAGCCATCCTGGCTACAGCTCACCTTTTCCACTGCCTGTGCCACCACAGTTCTCCTGACTGGCTTTACATCCATCCCAGACTGCTCCATCCTAGTCCTCTCAGGCATGCCTCCCAGTCCTCCTGACTGTGTGTCACTCACCAGCCCTCTTGGCTGTTCCTTGTTCCTCCTGGAGACTTGCCTGGCAGTGTTCTCCCGCTGTCCTCTCCTTGCTCCTATACCTCCTGTCCAGGACACCTCTGTGTGTTTTGAGAGGGTCCTGTCCACACCCGAGCCCAGGCCCAAGGTCATCCCCCTCCAGACTGGAGTGCTTTCTTAAAGGCAACCTAACGCTCCACCCGAACACAACTCCTTCCCAGCTGGGCTGACAGAGAGTATTTGAGGGGACCTGCCCCCTGCCAACCCAAGTTGGAAATAGATCAGGGCCCTTTAGAATTCTCCAGGCAGCTCCACCTTACCCATTTTTCTAGAAGGTTCCAGGCACATTCCAGAAATAGGGGGAAGGTCTCAGCGATGCTGCCTGTGAGTCATCCAGCTCTCCCTGGATTTCTGCCAAACCCAGGAAACAAACAGAGACAGGCTTGGCTGCCAGCAAAGCCTGTATAAATTTACCTGCACTACAACAAAATGTATCTACTCTTCTGGCACTAGAGGGTGCTACATATGTGATGGACTCTCTTTGCATATGAGTTTCTCCTGTGTATCTGAGGAGTCATTTTCTGTGGCTACTGCACTCTGGACCTCTGTTTTTTAAATATAATATAATAATTTTGATTGATCACTTTTGTAACAGCAAACGTGTTACAATATTTTAAGTTTTCTTTAAAGCACTGGGTGTTTGACATTTAAGATGCTTTGCATTTTGTTTGTACTGTGGTGATGCAATCTTGTATCTTTCTGTTAGAGATTCACATATATATTAGTGCCCTGTGTAAGCAGTCTGATAATCACTAACTAGCCCAGACATATTTTTCTATATGATTTAAGGCACAGATGGCCATATAGCTTCCTTTACACCTTTACTCCTGCAGTTGATTTGTGTGTACCCTTCAGGGAACTTTCACATTTTACATACTTGCAGTATGTCAGATCACAGGCGCAGAGGTAGCATACCTGTGAGCCCGTAAAGCTCCCCATCCACTAACAGTCTCAGGGAGGCTTGTGGTGTCCCTTCCCATAGACTTGACTCCTATCGTCTGGAAAGTTGTCCTGCGCTTGAGTTCACACACTCCACTCTTATTTCTTTGCTCTCCCAAGCATGTATTCCTCCTCTGCAATATCCATTGAAGTCTTTTCTGCAACTGTATTAGCTGACTCAGAAGTTCTTCCTAAATTCTGTCTCTGATATGTCTGCAGCTGTGTCTTTATGTTCAGCTGTGGGAGGTTAAAGAATGTAATGTCACCATTTGGACAAGTGTATGCTTGAGGAGGCTCAGTCTGCTGACATTACTCCTGTGACAGGAGTCACTTTGGGCGTGGGGTGACCAGGAAACTGGGGGGCACTGGGGATATGGTTTGGATGGCTCCAAATGGGACAGTGATATTCAGGAATGATGTCTCTCTTGAAATATGATGATTTTATTCCCTGTACATTGTGAGGTCCATGACCAGGAAGTACAACTCCTAATATGGGCATTCCAGGAAGTTCAATGTGGAAACTGACTCTCTATTGCTTAACGAAGTTGCTTTTGTCTGAATAAGTAAATTGTGATATTCTTGTCTGAGGTGGCTTTCCATTCACCTATTGTTAAGTGTGCTAAAGAGCCCACCGGTTGTCTGCTAAGGGATGTATTGACACTCAGAGCAATGTGTATTGGGGGCTCATTATGTAACCATTGTGTGATGTTCGGGGCTGGATTTGGGTCATTGTTCATGTAGTGACTGCATTACTTCTAACGTGTATATAAAGCGTGTATTCCTTTTCAATAAACAGTCTGATTCCTGCTTGACCCTCAATACAGAACTTCGTCTCATACTTGGGGGGGGGGGGGGGATTATTCGTATGGGTTTCTTGTTCAGCTGAGTGGAGTGTACGGTAGCTGCATTTGTGTTCAGGAATTAAATGTCCTAAACAACTGTAACCCCTTTCATACCCGGGGTGTTGTTACAACTCCTAGGCCTAAAAGTGATACTAAACATGCACTGTTTAATTTACAGTATCTCTTCTCTTTCTGTATGTGGACAATCAAACTGTAATTATTTTAATAAAAAAGAAACATATAGGTAGCTTTTTTTTTCTAACTGACATACAGCTGTCACATGTTTGCCTGCCTCCAAAGATCCCAAAAAAATGCCCAAAAAAAACGCCTGCGCCAAAAAAAAAAAAACTCCCAGGTGTGTTACTGCAGGCGGTTTTTTTTTGGGCATTTTTTGGGGGTCTTTGGAGGCAGGCAAAACATCTGAACTTGTGTATAGGGGTATATATACACACACACTTCTATGTATTTATACACATACACATATATAGGTGTTATAGGAGCGGAGCCATATGGGTGTTAATTATTTCATTAGCGTAAGTATAGTGTTCTGCTACTTTTACACCTATATGTGTATGTGTATATATACATATAAGTGTGTGTGTATATATACCTCTACACAGAAGTACAGATGTTATGCCTGCCTCCAATAACCCCCAAAAAATGCCCAAATAAACGCTTGCTACAAAACCGGCAAGGTGGGAAAAGAGTGGAGCCATATCCCTGTTCTATAATTGCACTAATACAAACTAACTTTTTTTTCTGGTTCTGGACATGCTACAGAGCTGAAACTTCACAGGTACACTTTTTAGACCCCCCAGACACTAAATCACACAAAAAAGTTCTTAAAAATTGTCATTTTTGATAGAGAGTCAATTATTGAAAAAAATAAATAAATAGAAAAAATAAATAAATTCTTTGGATTTAGTGCCTGGGGGGTCTAAAAAGTGTACCTGTGAAGTTTCAGCTCTGTAGCATGTCCAGAACCAGAAAAAAAATGTTTGTTTGTATTAGTGCACTTATAGAACAGGGATATGGCTCCGCTCTTTTCACACCTTGCCGGTTTTGTAGCAAGCGTTTTTTTCACTAGCCCAATTCACCATATGCGCGTGTACTCTGCCTCCATGCCCAGGGCGAGATACGAGCAAATTCTGCGATTTATGCATTTCAATGACAATTAAATCTGTCGTCCTCGGGGAGACCCTGAATATGATCGGCTCCACAAAATTCGGCCCCTCGTAGACCACTTCAATCAGCGGTTTGCAGCCTTGTTTACCCCCCAACAAGTTGTCTGCTTTGATGAGTCCCTGATTAGGTTTACCGGCTGCCTTGCTATGAAACAGTATCTCCCCAGCAAGCGTGCCAGATACGGGTTCAAGCTGTATAAGCTCTGTGACAGGGCCACAGGCTATACAGTTAGTTTCCCGGTCTACAAGGGAAAAGATAGCTCTGTGGAGCCCCCCAACTGCCCAGACTACATAGGGAGCAGTGGCAAAATAGTTTGGGACTTGGTGTCACCCTTATCCGGAAAGGGGTACCATTTGAACGTGGACAATTTTTACACAAGCGTGCCACTATTTAGTCACCTGCTCGAATTACAAATTGGCGCATGTGGCACCGTGCCACCTAATCACTGGGGCTTCCCCCAACAGCTTGTAAATTCCCGTCTTAGTCGGGGGAGAGAGTCTGCTTGAAAATGGACAAATTGCTTGCAGTGAAGTGGAGGGATACACGGAATGTTTTCGTTCTGTCCTCCCTTCACGCAGACACGACGATCCAAATTCCTACAGCAACTGGCGTTATGGAGAACCCCTCTGTATCCACGACTATAACCTTAATATGGGAGAGGTGGACCTTAACGACCAGCTTTTGGCGCCATATTTAGTTGCCCATAAAGCCAGACGCTGGTACAATGCCTACCTGTACCCAGGAGGTGTTCCTGCCCAACTTCCCCTTCCAGATGCAGTGAGCCGGCTGCATGAGAGGCATTTTTCACATGTCCTCCCGAGTTCCCCTACCCAAAGACACCCCCAAGATTTCATGTCTGTAGTAAGCGCGGATTTAGGCGTGACACCTGCTATTATTGTCCCACCTGTCCTGACCAACCTGGTCTCTGCATCAGGGAATGTTTTGAGCGCTACCACACACTAGTAGAGTTTTAGTATAGGGTACAGCACGACACAGTGTAGGGCACACTAACAAAGGGTCTCGAAAGATGTTCGATGGCTATCAACATTTTGAGAAACCCTAAGCTGGAAAGTTGCAGTTCAAAAAAAAAAGTGTAAAAAAAAAAATACAAATAAAAATTTAAATAAAAAAGCCAAAAACAGTTGTCGTCTCAGTTATTTTTCTGTTCTTCTACTCTTCCTACTGTGCTTTTACTGTACTTTGTTTGTTTTTCATTCTTTTGTTAACCTGTTTCCCTTGCAGGTACTCGTCGGCTGCCACACTGATTTTATATATTCTGACACAAACAGCGTTTGCGCTCAGCATATATGGATACCTCTGATGGCAACACTGTGGTAGGTTGATTTCACCACTGCAGTTAAAATACCTTTAGGTATATGTGGAATATTGTCATGTATACCCGCCATTAGATAAGTGGGTTTGCATGTTTGGGCGGTTAATGGTGTGTATACTACACAATTTTCCTGTGGAGATTTCTGTTAGGTTCTATTTTTTTCATTCAGCCCACAGGCTGCATGAAAAAAAAAAAAACCCTACACTATATGCCAAACATGGACCAGCAATGTACTGGTACATTTCTGGACTTTGAGTGGTTATACCAGGATGATGCCTGCAGATTTAATCATCATCTTGGTATTGTTTTTTTACAGCCAGCGGTCGGCTTACATGTAAAAGCAATCCTAGTGGATAATTGGCCGCTAGACTGCTTATACAAGCAGTGGGAGGGGACTCCCCCCCTCCCGCCGCCTTCCACCGCCTTCCGCCGCCTTCCGCGGTTTTTCTCGGGCTCTCCCGTCCCACCGGTTAACCTGAGAGTGCAGCCGGTGGTTCAATCATCTAACCATAGAGCTGATTGGAGATGAGAATGTCTCCAATCATCTCTATAGCCTAAGATACCGGAAGCTACGAACATTTCATTTGTATTTTTTTGCGTTTGGAAAATCTGTGCGCAAATACCATTTGACAAAAAAATTTGCAACATCCACTATTTTGTTCTGTAGGGCCTCTTCTTTAAAAATATATACATAATGTTTGGTGGTTCAAAGTAATTTTCTAGTAAAAAAAAAATATTTTTTCATGTTAACAAAAAGTCACAGAAAAGGCTTGGTTTTCAATTGGTTAGAAGAGTGGGTGATGTGTGGCTAAGATTGAGCATAAAATGACAGGACAGTTCAAACACCCCCCAAATGACCCCTTTTTGGAAAGTAGACACCCAAAGCTATTTGCTGAGAGGCATATTGAGTCCATGGAGTATTTTATATTTTGCCCTAGGTTTCGGGAAGATGACAATTTGTTTTTTTTTCTGTTTTGTTTTTTACATAAAGTAGTCACTAAATGATATATTGCTCACTCATGCCATGGGTATATGTGAAATGACACCCCAAAATACATTCCGCTGCTTCTCTTGAGTACAGGGATACCACATGTGTGAGCCTTTGTGGGAGCCTAGCTGTGTATGGGACCCCGAAAACCAATCACTGCCTTCAGGCCTAAATTGTGCATTTTACTTCCGCACTAGCTGTCACAGTTTCAGAGGCCCTGAAATTTCAAGATAGCATAAATCCCCCCCAAATCACCCCATTTTGAAAAGTAGATACTCCAAGCTATCAGCTGAGAGGCATGGTGAGTCCATGGAATAGTTTAGATTTTGCCACAAGTTTCGGGAAAATTATTATTTTTTTTTTTTTTTGCACAAAGTTGTCATTAAATGATATATTTCTCACACATGCCATGGGTATATGTGGAATGACATGCCAAAATACATTCTGCTGCTTCTCCTGAGTACAGGGATACCCCATGTGTGAGTTTTTTTGGCAGTCTAGCCGCGTACAGGACCCCAAAAATCAATCCCCACCCTCAGGCTTTCTAAGTGCGTACATTGTTGATTTCACCCCTTCCTACCTATCACGGTTTTGAAGGCCATGAAATGCCAAGATAGCACAACCCCCCCCCCCAAATGACCCCATTTTGCAAAGTAGACACTCCAAGCTATTTGCTGAGAGGCATGGTGAGTATTTTGCAGCTCTCATTTATTTTGGAAAATGAAGAAAAAACAGGAAAATGCATTTTTTTTCATCTTTTTTCAATTTCCAAAACTTTGTGACAAAAAGTGAGATCTGCAAAACACTCATCATGCCTCTTTGCAAATAGCTTAGGGTGTCTACTTTCCGAAAAGGGGTCATTGGGGGGGGGGTTGTGCTGTCTTGGAATTTCATGGCCTCCGAAACTGTAATAGGTAGTCAGGAGTGAAATCAACAATTTACGCCCTTGGAAAGCCTGAAAGTGGTGATTGGTTTTCAGGGTCTTGTACTTGGCTAGACTGCAAAAAAGTCTCACATATGGGGTATCCCCATACTCAGGAGAAGCAGCAGAATGTATTTTGGTGTGTAATTTCACATATACCCATGGCATGTGTGAGCAATATATCATTTAGTGACAACTTTGTGTAAAAAAAACAAACAAAAAAAAAATAATTTTCCCGGAACTTGTGGCAAAATATAAAATATTCCATGGACTCACCATGCCTCTCAGCAAATAGCTTGGGGTGTCTACTTTTCAAAATGGGGTCATTTGGGAGGTTTTGTGCTATCTTGAAATGTTATGGCCTCCGAAACTGTGACAGGTAGTGCGGAGGTGAAATGCACAATTTACGCCATTAGAAAACCTGAAAGTGGTGATTGGTTTTCGAGGTCCCGTACACAGCTAGGCTCCCAAAAGCTTCACACATGTGGTATCCCTGTACTCAGGAGTAACAGCAGAATGTATTTTAGGGTGTCATTCCACATATACCCATGGAATGTGTGAGCAATTTATCTTTTAGTGACAACTTTGTGTAAAAAAAAATGAAAAAAAATGTAATTTTCCCAAAACTTGTGGCAAAATATAAAATATTCCATGGACTCACCATGCCTCTCAGCAAACAGCTTGGGGTATCTACTTTCCAAAATGCGGTAATTTGGGGGGTTTTGTGGTATCTTGACATTTCAGGGCCTCCTAAACCGTGATAGGTAGTGAGAAAATGCAATGAAAAATGTACTCCCTTTGAAATTCTGAAGGTGGTGATTGGATTTCGGGGTCCCGTACACAGCTAGGCTCCCAAAAAGTCTCACATATGTGGTATCCCTGTACTCAGGAGAAGCAGCAGAATACATTTTGGGGTGTAACTACACATATACGTATGGCATGCGTGAGCAATATATCATTTCAATGACAACTTTGTGTAAAAAAATAAATGTTTTTTTTTAAATGTTTCAAAAACCTGTGCCAAAAAAGTTAAATATTCAATGAGCTCAACATGGCTCTCAGGACATTCCTTAGGATGTCTTCTTTCCAAAAAGTGGTAATTTGGGGGGAGGGGGTTGTATTGCCCTGCCATTTTAGCACCTCATGAAATGAGATAGGCAGTCAGAAAGTAAAAGCGGCATAAATTCCAGTATTAACACCATAGTTTGTAGACGCTATAACTTTTGCGCAAACCAATAAAAATGTGCTAATTGAGATTTTTTTTGTCAAAGACATGTAGCTAAATACATTTTGGCCAAAATATATGACATAAATTGAGTATATTGGATATTTTTTAAAAGACAAGTTTGAAAATGTCATTTTTTCTCTAAATGTTTCGCTCTTTTTTAATTAATATCGCAAAAAATAAAAAGCGCAGAGGTGATCAAATACCACCAAAAGAAAACTCTGTGGGAAAAAAAGGACGTAAATTTTGTTTGGGTACAGTATTGCATGACTGCGCAATTGTCAGTTAAAGACACGCAGTGCCAAGTAGAAAAAAGGGGCCTGGTCTTTGAGCAGCCAAATCCTCCAGGGCTTAAGTGGTTAAGGACACATTAAAAGTCCCCCACCTTCCCAGCCCACCCGCTACTGCAACCTTGTATGGTAACTGGTCTAATCCTGACAAATTGTTCTACCTCTCAAATGTTTGACTAAGCAATTCCATTTATTCAGAAGTGGACTGTTTCTTTAATGGACCCAGCAATTCATTGTCTTCACAAAATACTGATCATTCCTTTTGAGAACATTCCAGTGTTTAAGGATCCAGAGGACAAGAGACTGATAAACCCTTTCCGAATCTGGCAAGCCCTGGCCTACAACTTGCCATTGCTGTAATGTCTATTTGCCAAACCCTGGCAGACCCCAGAAATTTGACTACAGCAAGTTAATATGGTTACCATGGTAAGTGAATCACAGGTGGCTTATATTATTTACAATGATAATGCCGGCTGCCGAATGGAGCACTGCTGCGGGGAACTGTCAGCAAACTTAGTCAGAAGATCAAATGGAGTCTGAACCCAGAGCAGTAGGATAAACAATACTTGCACGGCGCCTTGTTATGTCCCAGCCCTGCATTTCCTCTGCATCTCTGCTGGGGTGCCCTGATTACAAGACGCTGCGATCCAATGTCAGCAGCTACTTCAGCAGCCTGCATCTCTCCCCGTTGGCTGCATGCAAATCCAGTTAGTAAAGCTAAGTATCGTAGCTCCTTTTGGCGTTGAGCTCCAGGAAACAGCCTAGATCTGCAGGACTCTGGGAAATTTCCGGAAAGGTCCCGCAGGTTCCCAGATGGTTGGGAGGCATGCCCTACACTACTGCATGAGTCTTCTATGTATATGTGTGACTGGCTTAAATGAAGAGCAGTGTCAAAAACACTTACTGTATTGCATATGCCTGTTAAAGATAAATGCTTCTTTTGGGCCTCCATCCTAGTCCTCTCAGGCATGCCTCCCAGTCCTCCTGATACTGTGTCACTCACCAGCCCTCTTGGCTGTTCCTTGTTCCTCCTGGAGACTTGCCTGGCAGTGTTCTCCCGCGGTCCTCTCCATGCTCCCATACCTCCTGTCCAGGGCACCTCTGTGTGTTTTGAGAGGGTCCTGTCCACACCCGAGCCCAGGCCCAAGGTCATCCCCCTCCAGACTGGAGTGCTTTCTTAAAGGCAGCCTAACACTCCATCTCCAACTTCCACCTGAACACAACTCCTCCCCAGCTGGGCTGACAGAGAGTATTTGAGGGGACCTGCCCCCTGCCAACCCAAGTTGGAAATAGATCAGGGCCTTCAGAATACTCCAGGCAGCTCCACCTTACCCATTTTTCTAGAAGGTTCCAGGCACATTCCAGAAATAGGGGGGAGGTCTCAGCGATGCTGCCTGTGAGTCATCCAGCTCTCCCTGGATTTCTGCCAAACCCAGGAAACAAACAGAGACAGGCTTGGCTGCCAGCCAAGCCTGTATAAATTGACCTACACTACAACAAAACGTATCTACTCTTCTAGCACTAGGGGGAACTACATATATGATGGACTCTCTTTGCATATGAGCTTCTCCTGTGTATCTGAGGAGTCATTTTGTGTGGCTACTGCACTCTGAACCTCTGTTTTTTAAATGTAATATAATAATTTTGATTGATCACTTTTGTAACAGCAAATGTGTTACAATATTTTAAGTTTTCTTTAAGTGTCGGTTCACATATGTGCGGCTTGCGAAAACGCATGTAATTCTGAGCGCACTGCTCCTTCATTACATGCGATCTCCTGTGCGGATGCGAATTCAGCCATACACTTTGTATGGCTGAATTCGCACTGTATCCGCACCAAAGACGCACAGGACCCTTTTTTTCAGCCGCATCAGGATCGGGTCGCACAGTGGTTCACACTTGTGTGATCCGATCCTGTGCGAACTGTCAGATCGCACTGCGATATGCGATCAAACTGGGGTTGTCGTTAACAGTTAATTGACACCCCCTGCGTATATGTGAACTGCCAGAGGTGTGGATGCGATGCGGGAACAGGCTGCAAATTCGCAGCCTTCCCGCATCGCACAAGTGTGAACCGGCACTAAAGCACTGGGTGTTTGACATTTAAGATGCTTTGCATTTTGTTTGTACTGTGGTGATGCAATCTTGTATCTTTCTGTTAGAGATTCACATATATCAGTGCCCTGTGCAAGCAGTCTAATAATCACTTACTAGCCCAGACATATTTTTCTATATGATTTAAGTCACAGATGGCCATATAGCCTCCTTTACACCTTTACTCCTGCAGTTGATTTGTGTGTACCCTTCTGGGAACTTTCACATTTTACATACTTGCAGTATGTCAGATCACGGGCGCAGAGGTAGCATACCTGTGAGCCCGCAAAGCTCCCCATCCACTGACAGTCTCAGGGAGGTTTGTGGTGTCCCTTCCCATAGACTTGACTCCTATTGCCTGGAAAGTTGTCCTGCGCTTGAGTTCACACACTCCACTCTTCTTTCTTTGCTCCCCCAAGCATGTATTCCTCCTCTGCAGTATCCATTGAAGACTTTTCTGCAACTATATTAGCTGACTCAGAACACAAGGGACGTACAGGAAGTATATGGCTTTATGTTCTCCCCCAGATTCTATCTCTGATATGCCAGAAGCTGTGTCTCTATGTTAAGCTGTGGGAGGTTAAAGAATGTAATGTCACCATTTGGACGAGTGTATGCTTGAGGAGGCTCAGTCTGCTGACATCACTCCTAGGCCTAAAAGTGATACTAAACACCCACTGTTTAATCTACAGTATCTCTTCTCTTTCTGTATGTGGACAATGAAACTGTAATTTTTTGAATAAAAAAGAAACATATAAGTAGCTTTTTTTTTTTCTAACTGACATTCAGCTGTCATATGACCCAGCTTTTTCCAAAAAAAAAAAAAAAAAAAAGCCTTTGGAATACAGAGTAATAATTAATAATATAAAAAAAAAAAAACCTGTTAGGTAAAAAATGGTAAAAAGGCGCTGGTATCCCTGAATATAAAATATGTAACAGTGGTGCACCTGAATATTAATTTTCTAAAAAATAAATAGATATGTAAAATGCAATATCTGGTGTATATCTGTGACAGAATATTAATATTCTAAAAATAAATAAATGTAAGGTGCAATATCTGATGTGTGTCTGTGACAAGGAATAAATTATGGCGAATAATAACTTATTCTAAAAAAATGGTAAAAACATATGTAGGTTAAATTTTAAAACCAATAATCATATATACCATCATAAGCCTTTTTATAAAGTGCTGGTGCCACAGAATATATTGTGCAAAACAAATATATATAAGGTGCTGGAAAGTGCAATAAAGAACCGATACAGTGCTAGTGATCACTTTGTAAATTTCTAATGTAGAAACGTATGTGAATAAAAACGCATATACAAAATGGTGGATAAATAAATAGAATTAAATATTTGTTTAGACAGAAAATGTTGTTGATGATCAAATACGGTGCATTTCTATGGTGCTCAAAGGGTTAAAGCCGTGATCCAACAAAAAACAGTTCGTGCAAGGTAGGGGATGATATTGCTTGAATATCAGGTGCTCCAGTGCATAAAGATGATAATCTTTGCCTCTTACCGGATACAGGTGGGTCACACAGACCCCACAAGCCTGTGATCCCTTTATCCTTTGGTGGATCAAACCATAGGAACACCTCCTCTCCTCTTGGATATTGGTTAAATAACTCCACAAAGTAATTAGCTCCTTCTCCTCACTTCTCCAAATAATTACCTCTCACAGGTGTTTTAAAAGCCCATGTGCAGGGAGACAAATAGACAGAGTTGTATAAAGTACTCGAAACCCATACTTGAGTAAAAGTACAAGTGCTCGATCAAAAAGTGACTTGAGTAGAAGTGGAAGGGCTCGATCAAAAAGTGATTTGAGTAGAAGTAATAAGTATTCAACATTTTTTGTACTGAAGTATTGCAAGTAGTTTTTTTTAAAAAATTTTGCTACTCTAGTACTGAAAGTAAAAGTACCAGTAGTTTTAAAAAAAATTGCTACTCAAGTTCTGAACTTAAAAGTACAAGTACTGTGTTATGTAGTTATTAAAGAAAGAAGTCAAAAGTTTGAACATCATATTGTTTTTTATTATTTCAAATGCAGCTTTTATTTATACATACAGTTTTTTTTTTTTCGTATGCGCTGATAATACACATGTTTTGAGCTTCATGAAACCTGCCATCTACTGTTCTGGCAGTGGTAATTTTTATAATTGTAACGAGTTACTATGCAGCACAAAAAAAAAAAAATATCTTAGTAGAAGTATTGAAATCATTGAAAAAATGTAGTGAAGTAAAAGTGGAAGTAGGAGAAAAAAATTCTACTCTAGGAAAGTACAGATACCGCCTATCGGTACTTAAGTACAGTAGTGAAGTAGTTCTACTTAGTTACTATACATCTCTGCAAATAGAAAGCCAAAAATAGTGTAATACTGCAACGTTATTAACAAATTAACATCTATTTAAAAAGTGGCTGCTTACTATTAGATGTGCCCACCTGGCACAGGGCAATAGGCATTGGTTGGTTGAGGAAGAAGTCACCTCCCAACTGTAGGCATTGGTATACAGATCGGATTGCACGCTACAGGGAGCAACACAGAGGGAGAACAGCAGGAGTCTGCAGATTCTGTCCCCATCCAGCCACCCAGAGCAACCAATGCCTATTGCCCTGTGCCAGGTGGGCACATCTAATAGTAAGCAGCCACTTTTTAAATAGATGTCAATTTGTTAATAAAGTTGCAGTACTACACTATTTTTGGCTTTCTATTTGTCTCCCTGCACATGGGCTTTTAAAACACCTATGAGAGGTAGTTATTTGGAGGAGTGAGGAGGAGCTAATTACTTTGTGGAGTTATTTAACCAATATCCAAGAGGAGAGGAGGCGTTCCTATGGTTTGATCCACCAAAGGATAAAGGGATCACAAGCTTGTGGGGTCTGTGTGACCCACCTGTATCCGGTAAGAGGCAAAGATTATCATCTTTATGCACTGGAGCACCTGATATTCAAGCAATATCATCCACTACCTTGCACAAACTGCTTTTTGTTGGATCACGGCTTTAACCCTTTGAGCACCATAGAAATGCACCTTATTTGATCATCAACGACATTTTCTATCTAAACAAATATTTAATTCTATGTATTTATTCACCATTTTGTATATGCGTTTTTATTCACATACGTTTCTACATTAGAAATTTACAAAGTGATCACTAGCACTGTATCGGTTCTTTATTGCACTTTCCAGCACCTTATATATATTTGTTTTGCCCAATATATTCTGTGGCACCAGCACTTTATAAAAAGGCTTATGATGGTATATATGATTATTGGTTTTAAAATGTAACCTACATATTTTTTTACCATTTTTTAGAATAAAGCTGGATACACACTATAAGATTTTCTGAAGACTTTTTCCTTCAGATTTACCTTTTCTATGTAGTACAAGGGCCTGTCAGATTGCATACAAATTGAAAGTGTTTAGGTTTGACCTCATATTATATGGTTTTGGTAAATCTAAAGGAAAAAGTCTTCAGAAAATCTTATAGTGTGTATGGCCCATAAGTTATTATTTGCCATAATTTATTCCTTGTCACAGACACACATCAGATATTGCACCTTATATTTATTTATTTATTTATTTTTAGAATATTAATATTCTGTCACAGATATACAGTACACCAGATATTGCATTTTACATATCTATTTATTTTTTAGAAAATTAATATTCAGGTGCACCATTGTTACATATTTTATATTCAGGGATACCAGCGCCTTTTTACCATTTTTTACCTAGCTTGTATTGCATCTTGCAATTAAAAGGGCAGCAGGTTCTACAATTCAAAAAAATCCCCTAGGAACAAGGCGCCTTCACATTAATTACTCATAAAAAAACGGTTGTCATACAAATATATATTTGAAATCAAATCTTTATTATTTTTGGCAATAACATGGTGTGGGATTTCAGCCAGTCATAGGCTGTCTCACGACTCTCCAGCCTATGTCTAAGAATAACAGGGAGGTGACGCCTCCATCAATCAAGATGTAATATTCCACCCCCACTATGTTTAGCTGGTTAGTGGGCATGGAGGAGGAGGGGGTGGGCTGTCATTTATCACTGTGTATACACCCACATGCTTAGGGTAGAAATACACTGAAAACTGAGCATGTGCAATAGCTGTCAACACTGCTCTGTAAAATATCCAATACCCAACTGCAGAGGGCACATGGACAGAAGGGGGAGACAGGTTTTGTGCAGAATACAGAAAATAAATCTGATAGTGATTGAGCGAGTATGAACAGCATGTAATACAGCATTTATTGATTTTTTATGATGTGGGTTTATTGACACATTAAAAGTCCCCCACCTTCCTAGCCCACCCACTACTGCAACCTTGTATGGTAACTGGTCTAATCCTAACAAATTTTTCTCCCTCCCAAATGTTTAGCTAAGTAATTCCATTTATTCAGAAGTGGACTGTTTCTATAATGGACCCAGCTATTCCTTGTCTTCACAAAATACTGAACATTCCTTTTGAGAACATTCCAGTGTTTAAGGATCCAGAGGACAAGAGACTGATAAACCCTTTCCAAATCTAACAGGCCCTGGCCTGCAACTTGCCATTGCTGTAATTCTATTTACCAAACCCTGGCAGACCCCAAAAATTTGACTACAGCAAGTTAATATGGTTACCATGGTAAGTGAATCACAGTCGGCTTATATTATTTACAATGATAATGCCGGCTGCCGAATGGAGCACTGCTGCGGGGAACTGTCAGCAAACGTAGTCAGAAGACCAAATGCAGTCTGAACCCAGAGCAGTAGAATAAACAATACTTGCACGGTTGTAACGTTCATGCGTTTTGTTTGTGGATGGATTTACAGCTGCAGAATTATTACACTCAGTAGCCTTGTAGAGAATCTGTTGAACAACATATCCAACTCTCAGGACTTCATCACCGTGTACAGCCTGTTATATACTATATATATATTAATAGATGTTTAATGGAGGGATAGAGTATATGAGGATATATAGATGAGAGACAGGCTATTGTATGGTGAGCACTAGAAGTAGTATTAGGAGAGTTGCAGGTGATGGTAAAGCAGATAGGTTCTGATGTCAAGTATAGTGCAGATGGTAAGAGGACACAGATGGAGTATACTTAGACAGAGTAACCTAGTGCAAGGATA
Organism: Pelophylax lessonae; assembly: GCF_965119305.1. NCBI lineage: Eukaryota > Metazoa > Chordata > Amphibia > Anura > Ranidae > Pelophylax > Pelophylax lessonae. The sequence goes on from NC_138768.1 coordinate 178,859,734, forward strand.
GTTCAAGGTAGTCCCAAGAGCTAACAGTCTTATGCAGATGATAGTGAATAGATAGATACAGATAGTCTTGGTAATTGCAGTAGATGACAGTAGGAGATTGGTTAGCAAGAATCCCCTGCAGGGTACTTATCACTTAGATAGGTTTAGGAATAACAGTGTCCATTGGAAAGGGGTGATCCCGTAGCGAGATACGGATCACCAGCGAGGTTTCTGGCTTCAGTTCAGCAAGGGAGGTATGTCAGCAGCTCCGACTTCTCAGGCGTAGGTGCGATGAACATGTGGGTTTGAACGAGCCATGAGTGAGAGCAAACCAGCGATTGAAATAGCCGCTCATAGCAGCGCTCGGCAATGATGTCATCCGGTCTTAAAGGTATATGCGTCCCTTGCTACACAAGATGGGACGCAATTAGGAGAGGAGAAATATGGAAAGAAGGGTACCAGAGGTACAGGAACATTACAGTACCCCCCCCCCCCTTAAGGCCGGCTCCGGAAGGCCTCTAGAACTGGTTTTTCCGGATATTTCGAGTGGAAATTGTGAATCAGTCTAGGGGCATGTATATCGGAGGTATCCAGCCAGGTGTCATCTTGGGGCCCATAATTCTTCCATCGTACAAGGTACTGGAGTCTTCTTCTATTGAAACGAGAATCTAAAATTTCTTTTATCTCAAATTCTTCTCCACCTTCCACTTGTACAGGAGGTGGAGGTGAGATAGTAGGCCTTATTCCTTGGTTAGGAACATGGGGCTTCAGTAGAGACACATGGAAGACAGGATGTATCTTGAGGTCTACTGGCAATGTGAGTTGTACTGCAGCTTTTCCAATAAGCTTCTCTATTGGAAAAGGTCCCAGAAATAGAGGTCCAAGTTTTTTACTAGGGATCTTTAGTCTCAGATTTTTTGTAGAAAGCCAAACAAGATCCCCAATGGCATATTGGGGAGAGGGTTTCCTACGGAGGTCGTAGTACTTTTTTTGTTGGCTATGAGCATGAGATATGGTATTGTTGAGTAATCCCAGAGAATCCTTTATCTGGGCAAGATAATCAGATGCCACTGGATTACTTGATGGTAAGATACGTGGAGGAAGGAGTGTGGGATGAAACCCATAATTCAGGTAAAACGGACTTTGCTTAGTAGTGCTTTGAGTAGCGTTGTTATAGGCGAATTCCACCAGTGGGAGGAGATCTGCCCAATCGTCCTGTAGATACGAAGTATAGCAACGCAGGTACTGTTCAATGCACTGGTTAACTCTCTCTGTCTGTCCGTTGGTCTGAGGGTGGTAGGGAGAAGTAAGGTTACGCTCTATTCGCAGTATCTGACATAGAGCTAGCCAAAACTTTGAGATGAATTGTGAACCACGGTCAGACAGCAGTGTTTTTGGAATACCATGTAACTTAAAGACATGTTTCACAAGTAATTCCGCTGTTTGTTTGGATGAAGGTAGTTTTCGGATAGGGGTGAAATGTGCCATCTTGGTCAGATGGTCCACTGATACCAAGATGGTGTTGAATCCTTTGGAACAGAGGCGGACTGGGCCGGGAGGCAGGGAGGCGATTGCCCTCCAGGCCGCTCTGATGCTTCCTAAAAAGGCCACTCGCTCCGCACCGCTTCCACCCCTGCAGACAGGCATGACACCCGCCTGCCGCCGCTACATTGTGTTATACTTGCGGAGCATCACTGCTCTGCTGCAACTCTGCAAGTATACTATAATGTAGCGGTGGCCGGCGGGTGTCATGCCTGTCTGCAGGGGTGGAAGCGGTGCGGAGCGAGTGGCCTTTTTGACTGGTGAGTCCAGTCACTTCCCTGTCAGGCGGAGTGATCTCCACCCGACAGATGCTTTCTAGTCCCGGCCGAGTATGATGTCATCCAGAGGCCAGGAGGCGAGAAGAAAGGACGGAGGAGATTGCTTCTGCAAGGAACTGAGTGAAGCCCTGTGGAACAGTGAGTTTTCAGAGGCTGCTCAGGCTGATAATACACCTTACATAAGGCAATGTTATGTCAGTGTTGTAGATGTGTGAAATGGCTCAAGTGATTAACTCATTGAGACGAGGAGTTAATTTACAATGCTGTTTGTAAAATGCAGCATGGAGGGGGTTAATGTACTGCCAATGGCCACTAATGCATTAGTGACCAGTGACAGTTAATTAACCCCTTTGTGCTGCATTAGTGACAGTGGCACCAGTGTCAGTGTTAATTAACCCCTGTATTGTGCAGCATGAAATGGTTAATAAACACTGGCACTGGTACAACTAATGCAGCACAAAGGGGTTAATGACTGCCACTAGTCACTACTGCATCCGTGTCCAGTGGTGTATTTTATTTTTGTGCTACCCTAGGCAAGATTTAAATCGGGCACCCCCATCTAAATGTATCCCACCCCAGCCACAGTATACTGTTCTTGTCTCAGGGTCTGATGAGGAAGCCACAGCTGTTCACAATGAATGGCTGCGGCTTCCTTATCAGACCCTGGGACATGAGGGCAGAGGATGGGGGTCAGTGGTACATAGGACGGGGTCAGCAGGGCAGAGAATGTGGCGGCAATGGTAAGCACTGATCAGGAGCAATAAATAAGCTGGATTGATATGCAGCACTAGTAGGTGGCAATGATGGACACTGATAGGTGGCACTGATCAAGCTGCACTGATGAGGCTGAGCTTATATGCACTGGTGAGGCTGCATTGATGGGCAAGGATCAGGCTGCACTGATGAGGCTGCACTGATGGACACTGGTGGTGCTGCGTTGATGGGGACTGATGAGGCTGCATGGATGGAAACTGATGAGGCTGCACTGGTGGACACTGATGAGGCTGAAAAAGTGAAAAAATGTGGCTCTCAACAACTTGATAAAACACAAAATAAATTATTCCAATGTGCAAACGTTCGTGCAAAAAAACAGTTTCTAGTGTCCAAAAAAAAAAAAGGGTTAAGCAAACAGCCAATGATGGAAACACAGACTTGATAGGAGTGAATCTCAAAAAAGCCTCCACCTCCACACGATCACCCAGTGAAATGTATAGGTACCACTTACCAGAACCACTGGACCCCTTAGTTATAGGGGTCAAACACGCTTATTGATCCACATCAGATCCGACCTTGCACATCCCCCTCTCACACAGGCGACAGTGTCTAGCCAAATCGATGGAGCATTAAAGAACCAAGTCATAGATGGAGAGAAATGACAAACAGGCTCTCATGGTGCAGTATTACTCATCAAAGGATCATTTTCAGTTTGCTGTGGATAGGAGACCCAGCTCCACGCCTGCGTTCCTTAGACCCGGAAGTTTACGGTCTCACGTTCCCAATCTAAGGATCTAAGGAACGCAGGCGTGGAGCGGCGGCTCCTATCTCGCCTGTGTGAGAGGGGGATGTGCAAGGTCGGATCTGATGTGGATCAATAAGCATGTTTGACCCCTATAACTAAGGGGTCCAGTGGTTCTGGTAAGCGGTACCTATACATTTCACTGGGTGATCGTGTGGAGGTGGAGGCTTTTTTGAGATTCACTCCTATCAAGTCTGTGTTTCCATCATTGACTGTTTGCTTAACCCTTTTTTTTTTTGGACACTAGAAACAGTTTTTTTGCACGAACATTTGCACATTGGAATAATTTACTTTGTGTTTTATCAAACTGTTGAGCGCCACATTTTTTCACTTTTTCATTTGTCACGTTATTCACGTTGATTTTGCAGCTCGCAGAGTGGAAGCAATTTCACCCTAAACACATTTATAGATATGAGTAGTGTTTATTTATTTATACATCACATTCATTTTGCGCAGTTTTTGTTGGGTTCACCAATAATCTTCTTTCACTGATGAGGCTGAGCTGATGGACACTGATCAGGTTGCATTGATGGGCACTGGTGAGGCTGCATTGATGGGTACTGATCAGGCTGCATTGATGGGAACTGATAAGGCTGCACTGGTGAGGCTGCATTTATGGGCACTAGAGAGGCTGCATTGATGGACACTGGGGAGGCTGAATTGATGGGCACTGGTCAGGTTGCATTGATGGGCACTGATCAGGCTGCATTGATGGGCACTGGTCAGGTTGCATTGATGGGCACTGGTCAGGTTGCATTGATGGGCAATGATCAGGATGCCTTGATGGGCACAGGTGAGGCTGCATTAATGGGCACTGATGAGGCTGGACTGATGGGCACTGGTGAGGCTGCATTAATGGGCACTGATGAGGCTGGACTGATGGGCACTGGTGAGGCTGCATTAATGGGCACTGATGAGGCTGGACTGATGGGCACTGGTGAGGCTGCATTGATGCATTATTTTTGTTAAACCTCCTTTGTTGCTATTAACATTAAATTATGTTACCACATTGTATCATATTTGTCTTGCTTTATAACATCAATATCCGTTATAAACCAGGTGGGCATAGATGGTGAGCTCGGTGGTTCAATGGGCCACTTGACTGGACTTGCCCCCCAGGCCCAAGGCTGCCAGTCCTCCCCTGCTTTGGAAGGTGGTAGTTCCACTATGAAGTCTAAGGATACCACTTCCCACGGAACCTGGGGTATCGGTAAACTACAAAGTAATCCTGATGGTTTCGTGTTGTCAATCTTAGACCTTGCACAGATATCACAAGATGAAACAAACTTTTTTACGGTTGTCTTCATGTCTGGCCACCAAAATTGCCTAGTGAGTAGATTGAGAGTTTTAGTCATACCCATATGTCCTGCCATAGGTACATCATGCGACAATTCTAAGATCTTGGTTTGCATAGTAGGGGGTATGTATAATTTATCGTTGTAGTAGAGGAAGCCTTCTGCGTCAGTAGTTAGTTGTGGTGGAGGTGAATCCAACCCTATGCTGTGCAAAATCTCCTCCTTCAGTGAGCAAACGACTCCGATAATACGTTCAAGTGGTATTATAGGAACTGAGGGAACCTCAGTGCAATCTTTCTCGGCTAGTCGTGAGAGTGCATCCGCTTTTTTATTTTTGTCTGCGGGCGTGTAAGTTACTAAAAAATTAAATCTCAGAAAGAATAACGACCACCGTACCTGCCGGTGGGAAAGAGTTCTATTAGTCTGAAGGTATTGAAGGTTTTTGTGATCAGTATATATCAGAATTGGCAATTGAGTGCCCTCAAGTAGATGTCTCCAATTCTCTAATGCCAGTTTTATGGCTAATAACTCCTTCTCACCTACTGGGTAGTTCACCTCGGGGCTACTTAATGACTTTGAAAAGAAAGCAACTGGGTGAAGAGGTGAGGTGTTTGTTGGTCATTGTGAGAGAACTGCTCCTACTGCCATATTAGACGCATCTACCTCCAAGATGTATTGAAGGGATGGGTCTGGATGGCATAGTATGGGGGCAGTAGTAAAGCTTGATTTCAGCAGAGAGAATGCTCCATTTGCTTCTTTTGACCAATTAAATGGTCTCTTCGTGCTTGTAAGTTGTGTGAGAGGTTTCACAATCGCAGAGAAGTTTTTAATGAATTTCCTATAGTAATTAGAGAATCCTAGGAACCTTTGTAATGCTTTGCGAGTGGTTGGCACAGGCCAATCCAGAATGCAGGATATTTTGCTCATGTCCATTTTGATTCCACTTTTAGATATAATATATCCTAGGAATAGTACCTCCTCTTTATGAAACAAACATTTCTTTGATTTAACATATAAGTTATGTGCAAGTAATCTTGACAACACAAGTCTCACATGTTTTATGTGCTCAGGTAAGGAATGAGAATAGATAAGTATATCATCCAAATATACTACCACACAAACATTAAGCAAGTCTCGGAATATCTCGTTTATAAAACGTTGGAAGGCTGCGGGGGCATTACATAGCCCAAATGGCATTACAAGGTACTCAAACAGTCCGTATCTGGTTCTGAATGCCGTCTTCCATTCATCCCCTTTACGGATTCGAATTAAATTGTATGCCCCTTTTAGGTCCAATTTTGAAAAGAAAGAAGCCCCACGCACCTGTTCGATAAGTTCAGGAATAAGGGGTAAAGGATAAAGATCCTTTATTGTGATGGCATTTAATTGTCTGAAATCAATGATAGGCCTAAGGCTAGAGTCCTTATTGCGGACGAAGAAGAGCCCAGCAGCAGTGGAGGAAGTAGAAGGTCGGATGAATCCTTTTGCCAAGTTTTCATCCAGATACTCCTTAAGGTGAGAGAGTTCATCCTGTGAGAGAGGATATACATGTCTGTAAGGCAACTTGCTATTAGGGAGCAGATCGATACAACAATCATAGTCCCTATGAGGAGGTAGCATTTGAGCGTTTTTCTCAAGGAAAACCTCAGATAAATCTTGATAACACTTAGGAATAATGTCATCCGGCAGTACAGACAGGATCCTATCATGTGTGGGGAGGTTACACGTCGTCTCACAATAGTGAGAAGAGAAGGCTAACGTTCTTGTTTTCCAATCGATGATTGGTTGATGTATGTGTAACCAGGGAAGTCCCAAAATGATTGGAAAATGTGGTGAAGTTAATACATCAAAGGTGGTGGTCTCCACATGAGACTCGTCAGCAGTTACAAGAAGTGCCTGTGTCTGACTGGTGATAGGACCAGAGGATAAAGGGGTACCGTTAATAAAACTAACGGAGACAGGTTTGGGTTTTGAAACAATAGGTATTTTATTAAGGGAGACAAAACAAATGTCAATGTAGTTTCCACAAGATCCTGTGTCAATCATAGCCTTGGTGGTGATCCTAGTTTGGTCCCACTGCAATGTTAATTGAACAAAAAGATAAGGATTAGAAAAGGAAGTTGTGAGTCCCCCTAGCAAGACATTTGAACACTCACCCTCTTTTCTGCGGACAAGAGGACAGTCGTTTACCAAATGATTCGGGGATGCGCAGTACATGCAAAGATGTTCGGTTTTCCTCCTGGCACGTTCAGAAAGGGTCAGAGGTGGACGTATCATTCCTACTTCCATAGGAGTAGGGTCAGCAGGCAACATCCGAGAAGGACTGGAAAATGGTGAGCCCATCTTCTCAGCCTTTCTTTCTCGTAGTCGTCTGTCAATATTGATACTGGTCTGGATCAGTCCCTCTAGAGTGCCAGGTAAATCCGCTCGGGCGAGCTCGTCTTTAACGGCCTCAGATAGGCCGAGTCTAAACTGTGTTCGCAAAGATGTGTCGTTCCACCCTGAATCAGGGGACCATCTTTTAAAATTCGCCACAAAATCTTCAACAGGTCTCCTTCCTTGCTTTAAGGCCCGTAATTGGGTGTCAGCGGTACTCTGCTTGTTGGGGTCTTCATATAAAGTAGCAAGTTGTGCTAGAAATAAGGGATAAGAATTAAGGAGTGGATCATCCTTTTCAAAGAGAGCATCTGCCCAGGCCCGGGGTTCACCCGTTAAATAGGAGATGATGGTATAAACCTTAATTTGGTCAGTGGTGTAGGTTAGAGGTTTTAACAAAAAAAACAATTGACATGCGTTTTTAAATTCACGGAATTTGCTCCGATCACCAGAAAACACTATAGGAGGGTTTATCTTAGGCTCACGGGGCTGAGCAGCAGGAGGCTGTTTGAGACGGCCAAGCTGCTGTCTCAAGGTTTGATTGTCATTTTTTACCTCTGTAAGCGCATGGATCAATGCATCTACTTGCTGTTTTAATTGTAGTACATGAGTGGATAATTCTGCTGAATCCATATTTTTTTTAAAGGCTCCTTCAATCTGTAACGTTCATGCGTTTTGTTTGTGGATGGATTTACAGCTGCAGAATTATTACACTCAGTAGCCTTGTAGAGAATCTGTTGAACAACATATCCAACTCTCAGGACTTCATCACCGTGTACAGCCTGTTATATACTATATATATATTAATAGATGTTTAATGGAGGGATAGAGTGTATGAGGATATATAGATGAGAGACAGGCTATTGTATGGTGAGCACTAGAAGTAGTATTAGGAGAGTTGCAGGTGATGGTAAAGCAGATAGGTTCTGATGTCAAGTATAGTGCAGATGGTAAGAGGACACAGATGGAGTATACCTAGACAGAGTAACCTAGTGCAAGGATAGTTCAAGGTAGTCCCAACAGCTAACAGTCTTATGCAGATGATAGTGAATAGATAGATACAGATAGTCTTGGTAATTGCAGTAGATGACAGTAGGAGATTGGTTAGCAAGAATCCCCTGCGGGGTACTTATCACTTAGATAGGTTTAGGAATAACAGTGTCCATTGGAGAGGGGTGATCCCGTAGCGACATACGGATCACCAGCGAGGTTTCCGGCTTCAGTTCAGCAAGGGAGGTATGTCAGCAGCTCCGACTTCTCAGGCGTAGGTGCGATGAACATGTGGGTTTGAACGAGCCATGAGTGAGAGCAAACCGGCGATTGAAATAGCCGCTCATAGTGGCGCTCGGCAATGATATCATCCGGTCTTAAAGGTATATGCGTCCCTTGTTACACAAGATGGGACGCAATTAGGAGAGGAGAAATATGGAAAGAAGGGTACCAGAGGTACCGGAACATTACAACGGTGCCCCATCATGTCCCAGCCTCTGCATTTCCTCTGCATCTCTGGTGGGGTGCCTGATTCCAAGATGCTGTGATCCAATGCCAGCAGCAGCTTCAGCAGCCTGCATCTCTCCCTGTGGGCTGCATGCAAATCCAGTTAGTAAAGACAAGTAACTCCTTTCGCGTTGGGCTCCAGGATACAGCCTAGATCTGCGGGACTCCAGGAAATTTCCGGGAAGGTCCCATAGGTTCCCAGATGGTTGGGAGGTATGCCCTAAACTACTGCGTGAATTTGCAAGTCTCATATCCAGTATTAGTCTTCTATGTATATATGTGACTGGCTTAAATGAAGAGCAGAGTCAAAAACACTTATTGCATATGCCTGTTGAGGATAAATGCTTCTTTTGGGCCTTCATCGACACCTTTACAAAGGATGTGCCTGGAGGGAAAAAAACCTCTTGCTCCAGCAAAATAGTTCCTTTAAATTCTTAGAGGCCTCCAAGGCGAGGTCAGGAACCAGTTCCATCACAAACCTTGGACTCCCTAGTCCTCAAAGTCTGCAAGCTCCCAGGGACTACAAGCTAGAATATCAATTTCTGCATCTGCCCCACTTTATGTCATGAAATCTACCATTATCAACCCTGCAGTCCAGGAGCCATCCAACTAACATTTGCATGAGAATTCTGAGCTTGATGGTAGCCTCAGTTAAAGCAATTCTGTTTGACCAAGTCTGTTCCAGGGCACTGTAATTCAGCACTCTGGCTCCATGTGACAAGAAAGTACAGTCTCTGGATTCACCGATTTGCCTGGCACCCAAGAACCAGGTGGTCTCTGGCCTAGTGGCTCATGAATCTAGACCTGGTGCCAGGATAATTTTTCCTTTCATTGGTATGAAAGGTTTTCATAACAGATGCAAGCTAGATAGGCTGTGAGAGGGGAGTTATGGAAACCCTTTTGTTACACAAGACTTGGCACCCAGAGGAAACACACCTCCCAATCAAAATGCTGAAGCTCTGGAGGTCATTTAACACTGGACATCTCAACTGCAAGGTCTTCGGACCTGGAATAAGTAGGACAATGCTACAGCTGTCACACACATCAAAACCTTTGTACATGGTGTTGCTCACATAGTTCCACTTGTACTGCCACCTGTGACTCCAAGGAATCTCTACTTCATTTCTATCACCACTGCAAGGTGGCTAGGGTCCTTTTCTTGCAAAGAACTGTTCTCTTGTGCTACCTGGTGTCTCTGTGTGTTTTTTTGCAGCCAATAGCCTCCCTATTCCTTAGGGTGATTTAATCCCTTTTAATTTAATTAGGACATTGTGCTTCCATCTATCTGTTCTGTTCTGGTACATCCCAAGGAGATTTTTTTTTAATGTGATATGAACTGTTCAAGTTACAATTTCTCAGCCAATTTTTCCATCAGGTGGTCTGTCTCTCTTTTTGCCATTCTTGATGATTTCTCAGAGGATTGGCTGCATCTCATTTCACTATTTCTAGATGGTTGCAGCCGTCTTTCGGCTTAAGGAGAAGGTTCCACTTTTTCCTGTCAGAGACACTCTATTAGGTCTGTAAGTGTCTTTTGGGCTCTGCTAATGCAGGCTTCTAAGGTAAGATCATTCAGGCAGCTCCATCAGCTGCAACCAGTCCCCTGTTATTTTGTAGGCTTGTTATCATTTTGTTTGCTGCATTGCCCACCACACAGTTGGATCGCTTTTAGATGTCCCATGTGTATCAGGATTCCTTCTACTCAGTGTCACTTAACCACCTCAAATTGTTCTATATAAACAAAAAAATACTAAAAATTAAAATAAAAAACACATTTTTCTTAGTTTTTGTTATAATATTTTGCAAATTAATAATATTTCTTCAAAAAGTTAAGCCCCCGCAAATTACCCCTTTTTAGAAAGTAGACCGTCCAATGTATTTAATAACAGGAATGGGGAGTTTTTTTAAGTTATTTTTTGTCTCAGATTTTTTCTGAAAATTAACAAGTTTTTTTTTTTTTTTTCAAAAGTTGTCATTTTAATAAGCTATTTCTCACACACTGCATAGGCATACCTGTAATTACACCCCAAAACACATTCTGCTATGCCTCCTGAGTATGTGGATACCACATATGAATGACTTTTTCACAGACTAGATGTAAAGAAGGGTCCAAAACACAGTGGAAACACCCACAAACTGACCCTTATTTGGAAAGCACGCTAAGGTATTTTCTGAAAATCATAATGAGTCTTTTGAAAATGTAAATTTTAGTCACAAGTTTTTGGAAAATATAGGAAAGAAAATGAAAATTAATTTTTTATACAAAGTTGTCAATTAATAAGATACTTCTAACAAACAGCATGGACATACTTTACTTAGAAATACACCTCAAAACACATTCTGCTACTTCTCCCTGGTGTGGCTATACCACATGTGTGGAGTCCAAACTCCTAGAGCACCTTCAAGGTTTCTAGGGGCATAAATTGCACATCCAATTTCCTGACTACCTATAATGTTTTTGAAGGTGCTGGAGCACCTGGACAGTAGGGACACATAAAATGACCCGATTTTGGAGACTAAACACCCCAAAGTATTTATATGGGGCATGGGGAGTCTTTTAAAAACTTATTTTTTTTTTTGGTCACAAGATTTTGGAAAATGCAGAAAGAAAATAAAAATATATTTTTTTACACAAAGTTGTCAATTTAACAAAATATTTCTTGCATATAGCATGGGCACACTTAAAATTACACCGCAAAACACATTATGCTAGTAGTAAGGGGATACCACATGTGTGGGACTTTTTCACAGCCTAGCTACACAGAGGGGCCCGGCGTTCAAGAAGCACCTTAACCACTTCCAGTCTGGGCCAATTCTGACATTTCTTTCCTACATGTATGAAACATAATCTTTTGCTAGAAAACTACTTAGAACCTCCAAACATTATATTTTGTTTAAGTAGAGTTCCTAGAAAATAAAATGGTGGGTGTTGCATATCTTTATGTCACACGGTATTTGTGCAGCTTTTCAAAGGCCAATTTTTGGCAAAAAATACACTTGTGAACTTATGAATTGTAATGCACAAAAAACACCATATAATACCCGATTTTTTGGTAAAATATAAAAGATGATGTTAGGCTGAGTAAATAGATACCAAATCTCATGCTTTAAATATGCATCCCCCTATGGCAAGGTGCCAAACAATGGTACCTATAAATCCCCATAGACAACACTTTAAAAGCCTTTACAGGTTACCAATTTAGAGTTACACAGGAGGTCTGGAGCTAGAATTATTGCTCTCACTTTAAAGTTCATGGTGATATCTCACATGTGTGGTGCGGTGTGGTGTTTATATATGCGTGTGGGACCGGCGCACGTGCATCTAATTTCCCGGGTATCTATCACATTTGTGGAGGCCCTGGAGAACCAGGACAGTGGAAACAATTTGGGATACTGGTTCTGTTGACACTGGTACTGTTATTGGACACTGCGGCAATCAGGACACTGGTATGGCAGTGGTCAGGAGTGACACTTCTATGGCAATGATCAGGATGCTGGTATGGGGTATGGCGGTGATCAAGATGTTTGTATAGCGTATGGTGGTGATCAGGATGCTGGTATGGGGTATGGCGCTGATCAGGATGCTGGTATAGGGTATGGTGGTGATCAGGATGTTTGTATGGCATATGGTGGTGATCAGGATGCTGGTATGGCATATGGCGGTGATCAGGACACTGGTATAGAATATGGCAGTGATCAGAATGCTGGTATAATGTATGGCAGTGATCAGGATACTGGTATGACGTGGTGGTGGTCAGGAGGCTGGTATGGTGTATGCCGGTGATCAGGGTGCCGGTATGGTGTATGGTGGTGATCAGGGTGCTGGTATGGTGAACAATGACAATGACGCTGGTATGGTGTATGGTGTTGATTAGGATGCTGGAATGGCATATGGCGGTAATCAGAAAGCTGGTATGACATATGGCGGTGATTGGAGCACTGGTATGGTGAATGGCAGTGATCATGGCACCGGTATGGCGGTGATTAGGAGACTGGTATGGGGTATGACAGTGATCAAAACGCTGGTATATTGGTGATCAAGACATTGGTATGGTGTAAAGCAGTGTTACTCTGTTAGTATCACAGAGGAGGGGGTGGAGAGACTGCAGTTGTTAGAGCTGATTGGAGGAAAGGAACACGTCCCCGCCCCCCCCCCTCCACATAGCAGAAGAACTGTGTTGTGAATAGACAAGTTTTTGTGTTGAGCTCCCTCCGCGACACAAATTTTATCACGTGTGGGGACAACTTCTCTGATAGCCGAGGAACGAAACACCAGGGAGAAATGACACTTAGAGCGTTGGAGATAGATAAGAAAAACACTAAATTATATGTGCTTTGCTCAGATTTCATGACTGAGGTTTACAACCACTTTAAGGGAATCCCTTGAGGCCCCCCAGGTCACCAACAATAAAGTTCCTATTGAAAGATTTCCCATATATTACTTTTCCGGAGACATCCCAAAATTTGAGGTTTTCTTTTACTTTCACTTTCAACAATAATGGTAAACAGGACACATAGCGAGGCTCGATCTCCCTAATGGGGGCACAGACAGCAATAAAAATCTAATAGGGGTTCTAATCCCTCTCCACTTTATCCAAAACTTTAAAAAGTTTTGCCTTTAGTTATACTTTAATAAACACCTAAAAAAAGATTTTACATTAAATTAAAATTCATAAAAAAAAAAAACACATATACATATATATATATATATATATATATATATATATATATATATATATATATACTGCATGTATTTATCAGGGCATGTATGCACGTAACTTTTGCAAGCAAAGATTTGTTCTTTGTAGTGTTATAAAATACTGTACCTTGCTGACTTTCTTATCTTGAAAATCTACCAGGCGGTCTGTCTAATTGAAAAGACCCTCAGTAGTATCTAATATGGTAAAACACAGTGCTCCTGCAAATCAGGTGCCATGTGTTCTTCTCCCTAAACAAAAGACCACAAAGCAAGCTTGGCAACAGTGTATTTTTTTATTTTCATGGCAAGAAATAAATCTATTATCATTTATTCCAGTGGAAGAAACAATGCGCAGTGAGAAAATTAAAAATGAGAGGTTCCTGTGGAATGGAGAATGTGTCAACTCTAAATTTACATTCAGTTTATTATAATAAATAGTTATCACTCAGCTCCAATAAAAGGAAAAATATATGCACTCAAATTCAAAGAATCCTATCAGAAGGAATAAAACAAATTAGATTACATCTGAGGGAAATTTTAGAAATGGGTGTTTGAGATAAGAAACCCCTCTGATGCATGTTTCTATATTTAGGTTTAAAAAAGACTAGTGTGCTATCTAAATAAATACATTTACATAGTAATACAAATTATGAAAATGGTGAAAAATATTAAAGGAAACTTCCAAAATGTCCACAAAAAAGTGTCCAAAAATCCACAAAAGTGCATAAAAATTACCATACACAAATAGTGCAGGAGAAAACAAACGTGCACCAAGTAATTACAAGAAGATTCAAGAAAAAATTCAAAAAAACATGATATATCCACTAAAACATAGGATAAAAAGAATAATATCTAGGAAACGATTTCTTAATAAAATGTGAAAATCCCACTACATGAAATGCCAAGTGCTGCATGTGACCCCACCGCGATCAAACGAAAATAGATGGCTGCTTACCAGAGGTACATAATCTCAAAGCCTGGAAATAACATGCACTCTAGGATATCGCCTGTCCCAACAGAAGGTGGAATCCCAATAGATCCTACAGTCCACGAATGGAGATGCTTAAACCACGGAGGATTGGAGGGATCATGCACATCCTGGACTTTCCAGAAATCTCATCTCAATAAATAGAAAAGGCTAATAGTGCATTACCTCTTAAAAAAACAAATTTATTGTATAAAATTGCACTTACATGAATATAGGCAAAACACAGCTTTACGAGTGTGCACGGCCGCCTGCATTGCGGACCGTGCGTGGTGACGACACGGCTGCTCCAGCTGACGCATTTCCCCTCAGAAGTCGTCAGCTGGAATTGGAGACTCCAATGGACATTATTCTTTTTATCCTATGTTTTAGTGGATATGTCATGATTTTTTAAATTTTTTTCACAAGTAACTTTTTTCTTGAATCTTTTTATAATTACTTAGGTGCACATTTGTTTTCTCTTGCACTATTTGTGTAAGGTATTTTTTAGGCACTTTTGTGGATTTGTGGACACTTTTTTATATATGAACATTTTGGAAGTTTCCTTTCATATGTTTCACCATTGTCATAACTTTTATTACTATGTCAATTTTTTTATTTAGATAGCGCACTAGTCTTTTTTCACCTTTATATTTTTTCTCCCAAGGTTTAGGGAGTTCTAGGTGCTGCTATCCATCTGCCTGGCTAGCGCATCATTTTCACCACTTATATTTTGCTATATTGTCTATGCAAACCAGTATGTCACCCATTTGCCAAATGAATCAAAGAACAACGTGGAAGTCCAGGGCAATTTTTTTTATTTTTCACAGAGATGGTAAAATCTGCATTTTTTGCTAAAAAAATTGTTAAATTAAGAAAAACCCCAAATAATTATATATTTTTGGAAAGCAGGGGTCCTGCAGAATAAGACAGGGGTAGCTACATTTTTATTTTTTTAATGCAGCACAAAATTTGTGCAACTCTTTATCAAATGCATATTTTCAGGAGAATATATATTAAATTAATTTTAGAGCCAACAAACACAAAATATTACTAATTTCTTGGTTAAATATAAAAAATGGGGTTGCGGTGAGTAAATACACTATATTACCAAAAGTATTGAATTTTAATGGCATCCCAGTCTTAGTCCGTAAGGGTTCAATATTGAGTTGGCCGAGTTGGCCCACCCTTTGCAGCTATAACCTTTTTTAACTCTTCTGGGAAGGCTGTCCACAAGGTTTAGGAGTGTGTCTATGGGAAAGTTTGACCATTCTTCCAGAAGCACATTTGTGAGGTCAGGCACTGATGCTGGATGAGAAGGCCTTGCTCGCTGTCTCTGCTGTAATACATCCCAAATGTGTTCTATCGGGTTGGGGTCAGGACTCTGTGCAGGCCAGTCAAGTTCCTCCACCCCAAACTCGCTCATCCATGTCTTTATGGACCCTGCTTTGTGCACTGGTGCACAGTCATGTTGGAACAGGAAGGGGCCATCCCCAAACTGTTCCCACAAAGTTTGGAGCATAAAATTGGTCTTGGTATGCTGACGCCTTAAGTGTTCCCTTTACTGGTACTATAGGGCCAAGCCCAACCTGTGAAAAACAACCCCACACCATATTCCCCTCTCCACCAAATGATTTATACCAGTGCACAAAGGAAGGCCCATAAAGACATGGATAAGCAAGTTTGGGGTGGAGGAACTTGACCGACCTGCACAGAGTCCTAAACTCAACCTGATAGAACACCTTTGGAATGAATTAGAGCGGAGACTGCGAGCCATGTCTTGTCCACATCAATGAAAAGTCTATATGGGGTGTGCTGATATAATGAATTATGCTGCAACCAAAGATCCAAATATTGGTTTGGAATAAATGAAATGTGAAGTAAATAATCTGGTACGCTAAAATAATATAGGTGGCACTCTAAATGATCAAAACACACAGAGTGGCAAAGAGAAACTTAAGGTGCACTCCAACGAATGTAACCTTATAATTATTAAACAATAAATCATATGTGCTTTATCTTAATAGGTAAACCACTAATAATAATTTACAATTATTAAAAAAAATGTGCAATAATCCCAAAAAGGATGATGCTACAAGCTTGGAACACATATTTTTGAGCAGTTTCCCCCATTCTTCTATGCAGGACCTCTCAAGCTCCAACAGGTTAGATGGGGAGCGTCTGTGCATAGCCATTTTAAGATCTCTCCTGAGATGTTCAATCAGAGCAAGTCTGGGCTCTGTCTGGGCCACTCAAAGACATTCACAGAATTGTCCCATAGTCACTCAATTGTTATCTTGGCTGTGTGTTTAAAGTTGTTGTCCCGTTGGAAGTTGAACCTTTACCCCAGTCTGAGGTCCAGAGCGCTCAGGAGCAGGTTTTCATCAAGGATGTCTCTGTACATTGCTGCTTTCATCTTTCCCTTGATCCTGACTCCCACTTCCTGCCACTGAAAAACATCCCCACAGCATGATGCTGCCACCACCATGCTTCACTGTAGGGATGGTATTTGCCAGTTGATGAGCGGTGCCTGGTTTCCTTCAGATATGACACTTGCCATTCAGGCCAAAGAGCTCAATCTATGTTTCATTAGACCAGAGAATTTTGTTTCTCATGATCTGAGAACCCTTCAGGGGCCTTTTGGCAAGCTCCAGGCAGGCTGTTATGTGTCTTTTACTGAGGAGTGGCTTCGTCTGGCCACTCTACCATACAGGCCTGATTGATAGAGTGCTGCAGTTGGTTGTTCTTCTGGAAGGCTCTACTCTCTCCACAGAGAAATGCTGGAGCTCAGTCAGAGTGACCATCAGCTTCTTGGCTCCCTAAGGCCCTTCTCCCCGATTGCTCAATTTGGCCAAGCAAATACATATTCGCCAGCACACCAAGGTTCTTGCAAAAGCAGTCCAAAATTTATTGAAGTTACGATCACATCAAAAATGGTGCAACGTTTCGGAGCCGCACAGGACCCCTTCGTCAGGCGGTCCGCCCTCCGCTGTGCAGCGTCTGTTGCCGTCATGGGAACAGACGCTGCACAGCGGAGGGCGGACTGCCCCGCATACAGAGGACCACGTGGCGCGCCGTGATTGGCTACCGCTGCGCAATGCTCTGCAGTAATGTCAATCGGCTCTGCATGTTTAAGGGGGGATCGGGATTCATCCCGATGAGCATCCATCCCAGCCAGCACAGACCAGCACCATTATATTGATACACTTGACTAAGGTATTAGGATCATGATATTTTGTGTTATTAACACTGATTTCTGACATTTGAAGCTTTTGATTATGTGCAATAGGCAGGAGAATGATGTAATCATATGTGGGTGTCACCTTTATGCACTGTCTTTACTGGTGGTATGTCTCTATATATTTCCTGTTCACAACCTGCACTGTATCACATGCCTGACGAAGGGGTCCTGTGCGGCTCCGAAACGTTGCACCATTTTTGATGTGATCGTAACTTCAATAAATTTTGGACTGCTTTTGCAAGAGCCTTGGTGTGCTGGCGAATATGTATTTGCTTGTATCTAATCCAGTTGCCAACTGGTGATCGCTTCAGCACCCAACACATAAGAGCCTACAAACCAGAAAGGTGTGCGATAGGAATATGTGCTACATGCTCAATTTGGCCAGACGGCCCGCTCTAGGAAAGCAAAGAGTAAGGTGTCCTGGTGGTTCCAAACTTCTTCTATTTACAGATGATGGAAGCCACTGTGCTTATTGGGACCTTCAATGCTGCAGAAATTTTTCTGTACCCTTCCCCAAAAATGCCTTGACACAATTCTGTCTCGGAGGTCTACAGACAATTCCTTGGACTTCATGGCTGGGTTTGTGCTCTGAAATGCACTTTTAGCTGTGGTACCTTATGTAGACAGTTGTGTGTCGTTCCAAATCATGTCCAATCAACTAAATTTACCACAGGTGGACTTCAATCAAGTTGTAGAAACATCTCAAGGATGATCAGAGGAAACAGGATGCACCTGAGCTCAGTTTTGAGCGTCATGGCAAAGGCTCTGAATACTTATGTACATCTTATTTTTTTATTTTTTTATTTTTAATAACTTTGCAAAGATTTAAAACAAACTTCTTTCACATTGACATTATGTGGTATTGTTTGTAGAATTTTGAGGAAAATATAACATTTATTGCATTTTGGAATAAGGCTGTAACATAACAAAATGTGGAAAAAGTAAAGCGCTGTGAATATTTTCCGGATGCCCTGTATACACACCCTTCTCTCCCTGCCATATCTCTAAGGTTTTATAGGCTGCAGATACAGAGGGGAACTGACACTCACAGCCACAGCCTGCCGTAATTACAAGTCTCCCTGATGTCAGCGTGCAGAGTGCAGTGCATATGCATGGACAGCCAGCCAAAGAAGATAATGGCAAGCTCATCTACCTTCACCAAGTATTTGAAGTACTCCTCTTTAAAATAAGTTGCTATAATGCCAAGTTAGCATAAACAGATCTGAATTAGTATTAAATAAAGACGACATTTCTTATGAAATTGAATCACAAAGACATTGAAACACTTTTGTAGAATCAACCTTGCAAAACAATGGGCTGTCACTAAAAAATCTGAACTATGTTAAAATACATGACATATACTATAGTGTATGTATAGATTAGTGGCAAAAAGAATTTTAGAAATATAAAATGTTCTGAATAACTCTCTTTGTTGGCCCAGTTATACATTTAGCTGAAGTGGATATGGTGATGTAGTGCCAATTGTTACCTCAACCTTTTCACTCTCAAACATTTCTTGTTCAAATGTTTATTAAGCTTTTAGAACGCATGAGGCATTTGTGACACAAGATATACAGAGATCATGGATCAGCAAAGTTAGATATTATTTATTTATTACAGGTACTTATATAGGGCTATCAATTTATGCAGTGCTTTACATATATTTTACATTAACATCAGACCCTATCCTCAGCAGTGTGGTGGAAAGGTTGGGGATGGGATATTTACAAAGTCTGTCCTCAGAACCCTTCACACCACAACCCCCCTTTACAACACAAACCAGGGCGAGCTACCAATAGGGTGCCATAATCCAAACTATGTCAGAAAAAAAGGGGAAATGTCAGTTGGAGAACCAACTGACATAACAAAAAACTGGACTTTCAAAGGCACATCATAACATAGACTTAATACACAGGATTTTTAAAATAAAAATATTTATTAGACATGATCTAAAATCACAGAGTGGGGGGTGAAGGACCACCACACTTAACAATAAAGTTCAATACATAATAAAATAAAAAATGGCCACACGCCATATCAATACAAACAGTATAAATATATATGTTTATAGAAATTATCTGATTATCGGTCAGCAAATACTTGACTTGGAAGAGTCTGTCTGATTAGAGGTCAACGCGTTTAGCGATAAGCTTCATCAGGACCAAAATTAATCAGGACAATTCTTTGAGATAAGAGAACAACAAAGATTAGAACCGATACATATCAATGTACAGAATGATATCCAACCATGATTAACCAAGTATGTAATATATATGCATGTGTGTTAGTAAGGTGAGCCAACCTTTTCCAAATGCGTAAGACACACATGGCTTTTTACGCGGACACAGGGGACACGCAAAGAGTAAGGCACCTTATGTAAATATTATAGGCTCATGAGATATGACCTGTATTTAGGGATAATTAACCACTTTCCCACTAGCCACTGTGCTGCTACTGCGGCACAGTGGCTCGTTATTGTCTAGCGACGTAGACCTACGTCGCTAGACTCCTCCCCTGTAGGCAGCGCTCGCGCGCCGCCGGAGGCGCGCTCCCGCTGTTTTCATTCACAGCGGGAGTCCGGCCAGGGGAGGAGTGGCGGCGATTGCCGCTGCTCTGCCCCGATCGTCGGGGAATCCAGTTTGGAGATCCGCCCGCCTGTGTAAACAGAGCGGGCGGATCTCCTAAGTGACAGGGAGTGACAGATCGGAGTGTTCAGCATAGCTGAACATCCGATCTGTCCCTGGCTCACACAGTCACCTCCCCCCCCCCACACATCAGTAAGCACCAGGCATACATTAACCCCTCCCTCTCCAATAAAATTAACCCCTTCCCTGCCAGTGTCATTTTTACAGTAACAGTGCATATTTATAGCACTGATTACTGCAGTAATGTCACTGGTACCCCCAAAAGTGTCAAAAATGTCAGTCAAGGGTCCGATCTGTTCGCCGCAATGTCGCAGTCCCGCAAAAAAAATCGCAGATCGCCGCCATTACTCGTTAAAAAAAGAAACACCAAAAATTACATAAATCTTTCCCTTAGTTAGTAAACGCAATAACTTTTGCGCAAACCAATCAAAATACGCTTATTGCAATTTTTTTTACCAAACATGGGTAGCAGAAAACAAATTGGCCAAAATTTAAAAAAAAATTGGTTTTTACATCTTTTTTTGGGGGGAATTTCATATGAAAAAATGTTAAAAATATTGTTATTTTTTCAAAATAAATGCTCTTTTTTTGTTTATAGCGCAAAAAGTAAAAATCGCACAGGTGATCAAACACCACCAAAAGAAAGCTCTGTTTGTGGGAAAAAAAGGACGTAAATTTAGTTTGGGTATGGCGTCGCATGACCGCGCAATTGTCAGTTAAAGTCACACAGCGCCGAATCGCAAAAAGTGGCCCAGACGTAAGACAGCAAAATGCTCTAGTGGTAAAGTGGTTAATATAAACTCAGTACAATGGAATGTTAATTATATGCGTATATCCATTAAATTAGTTTGCAACAATGTTGCCATTACCCAGATTCAACAGCAGTGTATAAATGGAGCAAACGTACGATGTTTTCAACAGAGCAGGCGGTAGGATGATAATGGTAGATAGTATTGGTGATCAAATCCCTAATTTTCACGACTTAGGGTCAGCCTATATAGATAGATATTTGCTAGTCATGGTGAACTTCTCCTCTTATAGAGATTGATTTAAAGATGCGTTAATTATCCAAAAGCTATACCTTGAAGTTCTCGAAGTTCACCTCTAGAATCAATATGGTCCCTTAACTTGTTTTTGTTAGTGTCATTTACCTATAACAAGACTGAACAGAAGTAATTAATTAAATGGCGTGTTACATCCATGTCTCCCTCAGCAAAAGTATTGTACCCAATTTGCATTTTTGTGATCCTACAATAACTTTTTCTCTGTCACTGATATACCTAAAAAGGTTTTGTAGCCTTTCGTAATAGATTTAGCCAGTTGCTCCTTTTTCTGTGCTTTGGCAACACTGATAATTGGTTTGGTCTCCTTTTGTATGTTTTTATACACTTCTCTACAAGCTACATTTTTTTCTATCTTCTTTCTTGTAGGACCTAACATTGAACTAAGCATAGCTACATACTGTTCTTCATCATACACACTTTCTCCTATATGTACGATCTCTCCTTTTTCCATCTTACTAAAAGGAAGTTATAAGACAATTCTGCATATTAGAACATAAATTTCTTTTTTTTTTAATTTTTTTTAATGTTTTATTTTAATGTGAGTGGGCGATTAACAATATGAATGACCATGTACAATGTACAGTGTGTTAGTATAGGTTGAAAGCAACAATGCTGGCTTTGGAAATGAGCATTCGGAAACACTTGGATGGATGGAAGTCGGGTTAGTAGGTAAAAGGCAGAGGGAAGGAGGGGCAGTCTCTATGAATTAACATTTATTCCTAATATCTCTCCATTTTTTTTTAGAAAACTTTAAAAGACAAGTATAGCAAATTTCTAGTGAGCAGAGTTATTAAAAAATACAGTTATATGTAACTTTTATATCCCTACACGTTTCTTCATTCATATTTTTTAATTAAATACAGAGATTTGCGGATTTACCATAAACATGTGGCTCCCTTGCTTTCTCAGAGCTTGAACAACTGCTATAGAGTATAGATATGTAATTTCTCACATTGATCTCTAACAGAATACTAACTGATTTCCTAAGGAGAAAATTTAAGTAGCACTAAGTCAATTTATTATTTTTTTTTAATGCTCACCCGCAAAAAAATATGTCTAGGCGAAGCAACCCCCCATGTTTTATATATTTTAAATTTAGACAGATTAAAACTATAAAAAAAACAAGCTATTTTGGTATATTTATATTCACTGAAAACCAAATGGAACATGTTACAGTTACTCTAGTATATGGCAAGTGTATTTAGCATCATTGTAAAATTACTTCAAATCAGCTGTGGTTATGGGCATTTAAAATCCATTATATGACAGCAACTTTTCCAGAAATAAAACTTTGTGTTAAAGTTCTCCATGTTTCATTGTCTTCATTTTAACCTGCCCCAGGGAATAACTAAAGCTTGGACGTGATCTCAGCTTACTGTCTACATCAGACAGATCTTATATGGTATAAAAGCTACACCTTCATTGTCATTATCTTCTATTTTCCAGTGCCCAAAAAGTATATTTATGTAGCCCCATTTTTGGGAAAGGGAAGGGGGGTTATGAGAAATACAGAAAATAAAGCAATAAGTGAGCACCCATAGGTCACAGCCGCTGGCACGCAAGGTGACTCCACAAATCTTGTGTACAAAATGAAAAATAAAATGAAGTGCAGCACTTTGAATAAGAATTATATACATCAAAACAATATATCCACTAATCCAAAAAAAAAAAAAATGGTGTCCATAAAAGTCCAATTCATTGATCCAACAAAAAATCTCCAAAGGAAAGATGATGAAATCACTACTCCTGTGCAGTAGAATTCTCTTTTGTTCATTGACGGACACAGCTTTTCATCTTCTTAACTGTAGGGTTATATTGCCCCCTACAGGAGTAGGACACTAGGCAGAGAAAAAGCTTGAACACGTCTATGGGGCAGTCCCTGGGGGTATACTCCCACTTCCTGCAGTAGGTATTCTATTTTTTTTCTGCTTAGTCAGGAGTAAGGACCTAGTTCCTTACTGGGATCTCTGGTCCTAGCAATTTTTTCTTTTTGCATGGATTTTTTTTTCTCTTTTTATTATTTTTTTCCTGCAAGAGCTACAATCAAGTGCTGGACTGGGCGGCAAACTGGATAATATAGATCCTGAGTCGCAGCTTTTCGTTCTGGCCGACAGTACCCACATTACGATGGAGCAGTGTCCTGTCCGGAGCTGTGCCCACCCTGTTCCTGGTGTGGTAAGTAGCTGTCCCCCCACTACCCCGGGAGTGTTTTGGGGTGGATGTGGGCCCTCAGGTTCCCATCCTTCCCCCCAGCCCCTCTAAAATTGCAGTCACTGTGGGTTTTTGGGCCCCACCCCCCACCCCCCCACCCCCTCCCTGGGTGAGGTTATGAGCTGGCTGTTGCCACATGTTCATGGGGGCTGGTTGAAGTTGCTGCTGACCGGGTTTTCCTGGGGAGCAACGGGGGGGAGGGGGGTGAGCAGGGTTCCCTGCCACCCTGGGGGTTGGATTATAGGGTAGGAATGTCCTCTGGGCTCCCTGCAGCGGTTGGTGGGCTGGGGAAGCAGATGTTTTACCATCCGCAGGTACGTGCCTCACGTGGCTGGATCCAGGCAAATCTTTAGGCCGTGGCTTTGCGGCCTACTCGCTGAAAACTATGTGAGGCAGCCCCTGTGAGGGTGGCTGATGCCACTGCCTCCCATTTGGGCATCTGCCTTCCCGTCCACTGCCCCAGGGTGGTCAGCTCTGCTGGGGCTCTCGTCCTGGTGGCTGGGCGCCTTCAAAAATGTAGTCAGCGGCTTGAGGCCTACTGGGCCACGGCCTACTAAACCATGCGGTCGAGTCGGCCACCGCCGGCGGGGGACAGCCTCAGTGTGTGTAGTTGAAGCCCCCACTCTACTTTTGGTCACCTGCCAGGCTGAGGATCCATGCAATTGCGGCTGGGCCTCCATAACAATTTAGTCCATTGTGGGCCCTTGCCTGGTGTCCCCTTTGCAGGATCGCAGTTAATAGCCTTCCCTGATTATGTTTTTCGGGGTGAGCTCAGTATATAGCGACCCTACTGGGTCTGTATCCATGCACCCTGAGTGCTCAGATGCTGAGGATGATTCCTCAGCTCCTCTAGCCACGCTTAAATGGGCGCTGTTGGATGCACTGTTTGTGTCAGTGCGTGAAACTTTAAAAATGGAGGTTGTGGTTGATGCTGCGTCGGAGGCACCAGTTTCTTTTGGTACCCACAGGCCCTCCAAAGCGGCAAGGGTGTTCCCTTTTCCTCTTAATTTGACAACATTGTCACAAAACAGGGGAGTTGTCCAAAACGCAGTGGTTGCTATGCGTTTTTGCTTGCGGTATCCTTATGAGGATTAACTGCATTACAGGTGGATGGCTTCCAGGTTAAATTGAGCTACCTTCATTCCGGTTTAGGAGTCCCCGGCCCTTATAGGTCTAGCTAATAAGAGGGCGGAGGCTCTGGCCTACCATATGTGGCTATGGCTGGTTCGGCATTTAGGCCATTAATTACTTCAGCCCTGGTGTCGCAAACTTTGACCAAGTGGGCTAAGCTTTTATGCCGGGACCTGGAGGAGAAGCAGCTCCCCTCTGCCTTGGTGGAGCTGGCGCATCAGTTTGTCCAAGGGCTACAGTCCAATTCTGCTGTCTGCTACTCGGAAAATGAGGCATTACTTTTTTCTTTCGGCTTTTGTTTTATGTTTTTTTGCTGTGCTTCGTATCACCGAGTGGGTGGGAATGGGTGGCGATCAGTAAAATTGGCTAATCAGGCCTTAAGTTTAGTGATGTTATTATAGGTTCTGCAAGTGTCAAAGTTTATATTCTAAAATATCAATCTAAAACTGACCAGATCTCAAAAGTTCATTGGCCTAATCTAGCTGCTTGTGGCAATCCTATCATTTTTCCTCATATAGTTATTTCAAAATATATATCTTTCAGACCTACTGGTCGGGGTAACTTTTTTATTAATATGGATTTTTCTGCTTTGACCAAATTTTAATTTTTCTCTGTTCTCAAGCATTGCTTATCACACTTAGGTCTTAACAAGCTGAGAATTACTCCACACTTTTTTCGTATAGGAGCCCCGTGGGGGCCTGACCGGAAGCCGATGAAGGAGGACGCAAGGAAGAGAGCTCTAAGCCATCTTCCACAATCCAAAGCCATCCTTCGGCTTTTCAGCCATGGATTCTCCACTACTTGCTCCTTCTAAGACGACTACACCTACCCAACGCTTCTGAGGGACTTTGGGGAGGCAAGCGGCCCAATCGACCACTGCGAGACAGTGCGGCCTAGCAATCAGCGGAAGCCGCGGCCTTGCCTGAAGCGGCCGTGCACATCCAAAGGCGCCCAGATTCACACCCCTAATTCACATAACAGTCCCCTGAAGAGGGGCCCTGCTTGATCGGGCTGACTGCTGTCCCTACGGCAGTAAAGGAGAGGAGATTCCCCCTGTACCGACTTTGAGGCCTACTCGCGGCCAGAAGCCGCGGCCTTGCCTGGAAAATACTGCAATCCCGCCAGAGATACCTGGTAAGCTTTGCATACCCAGCTCACAGTTAATATATACACCAGATCTTCCCCCCTCAGAGACGGCAGTTCCCCTTCATTTGGGTTCCCTAACTTCAGCTGAGGCCAACATCCAATACCAGTGTGAAACAGCCACCAATCTGTCACTGAGTGCAGTGCACGCTTCAGCAAACTGAGCCAGCATTCATTATCTAGCCCAGTTCCATGCACTATTAATCACCCTGACTGTTCACTCTGGTGCGCTCGCATTCTACTTTATTCATTTTAGTGCGCTTATTTCCATGGTGATGGCTGCCTAAAATTCTAGCCCTGACACACAGGGGCTCATTATACGCTGTATACAGGGATCTTGCAGACTTATAATGGGGAAGTCTGAACGCAGCAGCTCAGCCACACGCTCCCGCTCTCCCCTTAATAACACCCCACAGCAAGGACGCAGCATTCCTGAGATCTTTAAATCACAGTCCAGAGACATGGAGACTGCTTCACAATTACCCAGTGATCCACGCCGTCCAGAACATGGTGGAGCTCTATCCTATGCCCAAGCACTTGCACAACCACCTCCAGCTGCCACTCCAAGCTTAGATGATCTGAAAGCAGTAGCGGGTGAGATCAAAGACACCTTATCTGCAGCCATCTCTGCAGCTATCTCTGACCTTAAAAAAGACATTCAAGCCATTACCACCAGAGTGGAGACGGTGGAAGAGACCACAGCTCGCCATGAAACCTTTATCCAGGAAGTGAGAAACCAAGATAACATCCATACTCAATACCTTAGGGGCATGCATAGACATCTTGAAGATTTGGACAACAGGGGCAGAAGCCATAATATCAGAGTACAGGGATTGCCAGAATCAGTTGAACAAGGAAACTTACGTCATGTGGTTACTGCCCTATTCAATGACCTATTAGGCAGACCCCCTGAGGCTAACATAGAATAAAAGCGGCTACACAGAGCTCTTAGGTCAAGAGGACGTGATACAGACCCTCCACGAGATGTCATATGTTGCATCGTGAACTTCAGAATTAAAGAGGAAATCCTATCCAGAGCACGGCAAAGAGGTCATATTCAATACCATGATGCAGAAATAAAGCTATTTCAAGATCTCTCCCCAATCACGCTGCAACAGCACAAAAACCTGAGACCCTTACTGGACATCCTAAGAGAACGGGAGATACCCTATAAGGGGAAGTTCCCATTCTGCCTCGTCGCAGGGCACACAGGCAGGACGGCTTCACTGAGAGGGCCTGAAGATCTACATTCCTTCAGCGAAGCCCTGCGATTTCCCTTGTTTGACCTGCCAAATTGGTCCGCTGACCTCAGACTCCCTCACATCCAGGAAGCAGAACCAATGGATTCACATCAACACAGGAGCCCTTCTGAATTCAGAAGGCGTAGGCCGAACCAACACGAATCTCCACCTCCAGTGAACAGATGCTCGCCTGGAAGAGGCAGTGTACCCTCATCCCCGGCCCATCGCAAAGCTAGACACACGAATAATGATAAGCTTTCCACTTCTTATGGTTACTATCTCTCTGAGACATCCTTAAATTGACCCCAACTCTCCTTACACAGATGGAGAACATAACCAACGTACCTCACCTAACCTACAACATCCCTAGCCACTGTTACTTTTTTTCTTACACTAACTCAGCCCCTTTCTCGGAATTGCATGACGGTGACTGTAATACACACGTCTCAGATTCTCCAAGTCCATAGTACAGGAAAGCAAGACCTCTTCAAGCCTTTACCTTCATCTGCTATGTTTTGTGGCCCTTGTTGATTGCTTCTTTATGACTAACTGAACCTCCTCTGAAGTCCACCATTTGGACAGTGAATACAGTAAAATAAATACCATCAACAAGGCTCAGGAGAAGGTGGAGGGGAATGAGAAGATTTGAGAAGACACCCTCCGAAGGACTAAGAGGCAGGTTTTTTTTTTTCTCTTCTCTTGAATCTGTACTCAGCATTTGATCTCGTTCGCCTTATATTACCCTGACAACAACATTTTTACCGTCATTCCCAGGTTTAAAACTGCTCCGGTGGGGTCTACTCCAGCACACACATACACCTGTATGTTTCAATTTTTCTTGTGCTGTCAGATCTTGCCCGTGTAGCAACATTCCCTTTTCCTTTTTTTGGCCACCCCCCCTCCTTTTTCTTTTTTTTTTTGCTCACCCTCATGCGGGCATTGGTTTTATTGTGTTCACCTCTCATCCATTACATTCATACTGTACTTGTTAGTGACATCCTTTTTAACAGACAGTCATTAACATTGGTTTAATTTGTTATACATCTCTGTTGGTTATGTTCTGTTTCAGATAAATCCGAGAAAAGCAATATCTCTGGAATTTTTGAAAAAGGTAAATGCGAACAACTTATCCGTTACGTGTCTTACCTCCTATATACAAAGAATTCAATAGCTCCCTATTAAAAAGACGAGTAAGGAAACCGGCATATTGTAAAAGGTAACTGATGCTAAAAAACGTCAACCACCCGCCCGGCGCTAAAATATATATATAAATCAGTGTAAGGTATAAAGAAATAAATATATCTACTCAAATCATGAATAAATAGTAAATAAAATCATGTAGATAAAATCATGTAAAACATGTCACTCTGTGCATCCTTTTAATGCACTAGCTGCCACTGTAAACGTAAAACTTGCAAAATCAAATGTATAATAATAGCCCAATCTGTGCGTCTCAGTTCGTTATATCATACATTCAGCGGCGCTTCAGCACACACAATGTATGTGTGCAAGTATATTAGTCAGTTCCTGCAGTGCTTCAGAGCCTGCAATTGCAAACTAGTCCCAACTCCACAGGATGTGCAGTCACAGCCAGCAAAAAGATTTCTCCTCTGATGTTCAGCACCAGTGATTGTACACACAGTATCACTAATCCTTCACCACACCGACTGTGCACCCCTATGAAGTGGCCACTCACCGAATTGCCCTTGAAATATCGCCTTTATGCATAAGCTGCATGAGCCCTTGCTTCTAGTCGGTCTGTCGTCGCTTAGGCACGTCCAGATCCTATCCGTCCACCAGGGGTCACTATCAGGCTGTATATCTCCTCAGTGCAATTTGTAAGCAAACGACATGAAGCAAGAGAGTAGTGTAATACTGTTTCGACTTTATTAATTAAATAAAACTTCCCTCCCCTTCAGCGTATATGCTTACATTTCAATCACCCTTTGCACGCATATCATAAACACAGAGGCTTTGAAAGGTACCGCCGCTCGCCGACCGCGAGCTAGTCCCTGCTGTGGATTACAGCGCTCCTGCGGCTAACAGGCGAGATCCAGAACAACAGCGGTATCCTCCCTTCGTCTCCTCAGCAGCAGCGTACGTGCATCCTGACCGGTTTCGTCTGGTAGACTTCAACAGAGGACTAACGTGCGCTGCTGCAATCAAGATTAATGTATGCAGCCGGAGGACCTCCCTCCCATCATGATTGGTTTACACCACTGATGGGTTCAAACACCTCTTCATTGCCATTACCTGGCCTGAAGGAAATTCAATATGGACATACCATAGAATCATTTTCTAAATACCGGAAAAACAAGATTAATCGATACAAAACAAAGTTTAATACCGCTATCAACTCTCTTATTACTGCAACCAGTATCTGAATGGGTATTCCCCGGGTTTGAATCACACAGAACCCCAGTTTTTTTCAGATTGGCCATCTTTGCCCGATCTGAGCATGTATGTTCAAAATTTCCAAACCTATCGATTTGTAAAAATTGGTCATGGAGTTCTTTCTACCCCTAATTCTACATGCCATCTTGCCCTATCCGGATGCATACATCTTAAGTACTACTAATATTTAAAACGGTTATGCTAAAATCGATATAACCAAAATTTGACACAAAAATAAACCTACAGCACCTGGTATTCCCAGGTGGTCTCCCATACAGGTACTAACCAGGCCCGACCCTGCTTAGCTTCTGAGATCAGATGAGATCGGGCATGTTCAGGGTGATGTGGCCATAGGTAAAATGTAAAGTGCATTCTAATGGTGAAACCATCATGTATGACCACTATCCTCAAGATGTCATACTTATTACATAATTAGCACATGTCATGTAATTTCTGATATGTTTTAAAACCAGTAAATGTCAAATCTTAAATAAATCATTTCATAAATAGTAGATACATAATAAATAAATACATTAACTTCATAAATAATAGGTACAATTCATATGTTGAGATTACAAGAAAATGTTGTTCATAGAGGCCAAATCGCAAATATAATATATAAAATTCGCTCTAAAATATCTTAGTCCATAACCAATAGTACTAAAGGTTAAAATATATAAAAAATAAAGGCGTGTTGCCATAAGGAATCAATGGTCGAGGCATAATCGTAAATTCGAGTAAAATTGGAGAAGGATAAAAGTATATATAAAATGGAATCCATAAAACGTCCTGTCTAAAAAATATACTTAATAGTTGCTTAAAAAACAGTTCAGGTCAAGTTCTATATTTAACCCGTTGGGCGCCAAGGAGTTTGTTTTGTAAATCCATTCAGTTTCCTTTTTGGACAGTTCTCTTACTCTATTGCACCCTCTCCAGTTGCTTGGCATCTTTTCTATACCCCAAAATTTCAGTGCTGAGGGGTCTTTATCATGCTTTTCCCTGAAATGTAGTGGGACACTGTGTTCCTTGAAGCCTGTTGTTATTTTATAAATGTGCTCAGAAATCCTGATGCCCAATTTTCTCTTTGTTCTTCCTATATACAACATACCGCAAGGGCACTCCATTCCGTATACCACGTGGGTCGTGATTAGATGGGCCAAATGGTTCTTATCTGCCGACACATTCTATGTTTCTATGTTTCTATGTGATACACGTGATACACTCCTTTATTTCAAAGGTCTTCCCATTTGCTCCTGAAGTGAACTCCGTTAGACCCCGAAAGTGTGTATTCACTTGTCTGCAAGCCTTACACCTTCTGCATGCGTGAAATCCAGACAAGTCCCAGAACATCTTTGGTGGTCTGGGAGGGTCCAAAACTTTCCTCACCACTCTGTCTCCAATAGTGGGAGCCTTTTTGTATATAAATATTGGGTTATCCGGAATCACGGGGCCCAGAACCTTATCAAGCTTCAATATTCCCCAGTGCTTTTTCATGATAGATTCAAATTCCCTGAACTGGACATTATAATTTGTTATGAAGCCCCATTGGTGCGATTCATTTGGAATCTTATTAGTTGGAGCCAGGCAGGACTCATGTGAAACCGCCAGTACTTCTTTCACTGTCTCCTCCAGTACCTCCGGTCTGTATCCCTTATCGGTAAATTTGTCTGTTATCACGCGTGATTGTTCCAAAAAATCCTCCTCCAAGGTGCAATTCCTCCTTATCCTCAGCAATTGCCCCTTGGGGATGTTCCTTAGCCAGCACGGGTGATGGCCACTGTATACTGGAAGATAGCCGTTTCTATCTGTAGGCTTAAAATATGCCTTAGTGATGATCCGTCTGTTTTCAATCCGCACAGATACATCTGTAAGGAAACCGGCATGTACACCACAGAGGGATGCCTATTTATCTCACCCACTCGGCGCTAAGGTGCTCAATATTGTGCTCACAATAATAAATAAATATAAATAGATATAAAATTGATATAAAATCAAAACTAAATAAAATCAAACTCAGCTGCTGTTATAGACAATGAAACAATATGTATGCATGGGATTATGATTATATGTGCACACCTTTCTTATTGTTTCAATAGCTCCCTATTATTCCTTTACATCTGATCATTCTTTCACCCTTGGTAAAGTATTAAATATTGACATCCTGACTCCACTCCCATCTCTCTCGGGTCCCACATCTCAATAAATTCATCAAAACTACTCCTCACTAACCCCTGTACACTTCTCGCTCAAAGAAACCTGGTGCGTCACGGTGCTACCTCTCGCACATTACCTCTCTTATACTTTGATAAGCGTCTTCATCGACTTCAATCACCCCCCACCTTAACACCTGAACATAGGTGTTGAACCAACCTGGCATTCCACACTTATACCTGTTCATAGACGGGATAGCAGGTCTATACTCGCGGTCGGACATACCTCCCTTCCCATAAACCTTTAACTCAGGTAGCCCTTTGACATAATTTTAATTCCCTTCGCTAGGCTACAGCTTTGCCACCCTTCCTGATACCTTTCTTCATCTCTCTATCTTACTTTCTTTCTTTCCCCCCTCGTTACTCCCACCCCTAGGAGTCCACCCCCCCCTTTTTTTTTTTTTTTGTGTGTCACTTGTCCTCTCTTCCCTTCCCCACAAATGGCTAAACCAAAAACCACTAAAACTTGTCCTCACCTCAAACTAGTCTCCCTAACTGCAAAGGAACTTAATATTCCCGAAAGGAGATCGCAACTCCTTGCATACATGAAAAAACTACATGCGGACGTGGTGTTCTTGCAAGAGACACACTTTAGAACAGACAGTGTTCCTAAACTGAGTAATCATAACTTTCCTACAGTATACCATGCCACTAATAACGAGGGCTAAACTAAAGGGGTTACGATCCTCGTATCAAAATATACCCCTCTAGTAATCGAAGACTCACTAGTAGACGTTAATGGTCGCTCTCTCTGCTTAAAGGGCACCATCTGGGGCAAACCCATAACCTTGGCAAATATATACAGCCCTAACACTGCTCAAGTTAGTTTCTTCAATAATATTTCCAGTGAGCTAGCATCTTTCCAAAAAGGAATGCTAATTATGGGTGGTGATTTCAACGTTGCATTAAATCCCCTACCTAGACGATACTTCCACGGGCACATCGTCACTACCATACGGAGCACTACACAGAATCAATTCGCGTCTTCAGCAACTCCTACTCCACGATTCCTGGTGTACACTTTACCCTAAGGAAAAAGACTACACATTCTACTCATTCCCACATAACAGGTATTCTAGACTGGACTACTGTTGGATCTCACAAAAAGACCTTCTGTATATCACAGCGGCATCAATAGAACCTATGCTCTTTTCTGACCACAACCCTATATCACTAACTATGGAATTTCCTGACCAATGCAACCCCATAAAATGTGGCGACTTGATGCATCTCTGCTGACTGACCTACAAAACACCCTAACTCTGAAATCTCACCTGTCTGACTTTTTTCAGATTAACAATACACCAGAAGTGTCACCACTTTTGCAGTGGGAGGCACACAAATGCTACATCAGGGGCTCAAAAAGCCAGACAGGCAAAGATAAATGACCTCTTAAACAAAATTAAAGATCTAGAGAATTTACACAAATGCTCCTATCTCCAGAGTACCCTGGAGGAACTCTCCTCCACACGGTCTCTTCTGTTGGAAGAACTTAAGCAAAACACCAAACGCAATTACATCCTCTCCAAGAAACTCTATTATGAAATGGGTAACAAAAGCAGAAAACTATTAGCAAATGCACTGAGAGACAGAAGGGCCGCTTTGATGATCAGAGAACTCAAGACCCCCAGTGGAAATTCTCTAACTAAAAACCAAGATATAGCTGATCACCTAGCAGATTTTTACTCTAAGCTGTATAACTTGCCACCGGAAAACAAATTGCTTGACCAAAATAGAACCCGCTCTCAGGTCATAGAGGAGTTTCTTCAGCAATACGCCCGTTCACCAATATTGGCCCTCCAAGCCCAATCTCTAGATGCCCCTATTTCATCTACAGAATTTGCCCTAGCTCTAAAAATGAAACAAATGAAACCGGGGAAGAGTCCAGATCCCAATGGATTTTCAGTAGCTTACTTCAAATTCTTCTCTGACGTACTTTCCAAACCCTTTCTTCAAGCCTTCAATCCTCTGTCTGATAGTAAACCCACTCTAACAAACATCTTGGAAGCCCATATAATGGTGATTCCCAAACCCAGGCAAGGACCATACGCAAGCTTCAAGCTACAGACCCATCTCGATACTAATTGTAGATATCAAAATGTATGCAAAAAATTTAGCTAATCGGCTCCTTCCAATCATCCCTCACATCATTTCCAAAGATCAAGTGGGCTTTATCCCAGGCAGAGAAGCTAAGGATAATATCCTAAAAGAAATAAATATCCACCACTGGCTCTCAAAATCAAACCAGAAGGGAATGTTTCTCTCATTGGATGCCAAGAAGGCGTTTGACAGGCTGGCCTGGGACTATCTTGCAGCTGTTTTGAAAGCTATAGGCCTGGGTGAACGTTTTCTTTGCCTTGTTCTTGCACTTTACAATGGTCCCCGGGCACCCGTCAGGGATGCCCGCTGTTTCCAATTCTATTTGTCCTTACTCTTGAACCCCTTCTTAATCGAATCCGCTCAAATATAAATATAAAGGGGGTGGAGATAGCGAACCACCACTACAAATTGGCAGCGTTTGCGGATGATATCTAACTCTTTTTGACATCTCCGCACACTTCAATCCCGAATCTTTTGGCGGATATGCGCCTCTTCCAATTCATATCACATTTCAAAATTAATTTTGAGAAATCTCACGCACTCAACATATATGCCTGTCCCTGAACCAGATCACTAGTTGTAAAAACAACTTCCCATTTCTTTGGAAAGCAGACGCAATCACATACTTGGGTATTCGCCTCCCTGCCAAACTTCACGATCTTTACGCACTTAATTTCACCCCCACGCTGCAAACCATTGCCCAAGATCTCAAAAAATGGACAAACCCTACCTTTTCATGGTTTGGCCGGGGCGGCGATTCTCAAAAAGAATGTGCTTCCCCGTCTCCTCTATCTCCTACAAACCATCCCTATTAAATTGCAGACTTTATTTCAAACCTACAGGCGCTTATGCTTTTCCTTTCTCTGGAGCCAAAAACTCCCCAGACTCCTCACTACGCCAAAATTAAAGGGAGGCATTGTGCTTCCTGATTTAGAGCGTTACTATTGGGCTTGCCAACTTTCCCAAATTGTAGACTGGAACATCCATCGCTCTACTAAGGATTGGGTAGACCTGGAAGATTCCTTTTCCTCTACCCACTTAAGTTCCACCCCCTGGCTATGTAAAACACATGTTCCCAAGACTCTTTCTGATCACCCACTGATAGGCCCCACTCTACAGAGTTTCTGAGCAACTTGCAGTTCTTTCAATATATCAGAGGCTCCAGGCCCGATGACCCCGCTTCATGGAAATCCTGAATTTCCTCCTGGTCTTGAAAATAGGCTTAAAGGTCAAGACAGCCCTTGCTCAGATGTAAGAATCTATCATCTCACCCAATCGGGCAAGCTAATGAGTCTAACCCAAATACAAACCAAATGGAATGATTCCAAAATAAATTTTTGGTCCTACATGCAAACCAATAATTTCATTGACACTCTCAAATGTGAAACCACTCTACATAGACCATTGACACCTTTATGTTCTATGAGTACACCCTAACAACATATAATATCTAGTGTCTATAACATGTTATGGGATAATTACCAACTTGACTCAGGCAAAGCACAAAAAGCATGGTCTAGAGACTCTAGAGACTTGAACCTGAGCATTTTAGCGGAACAGTGGGAACACATTCATCACTGTACACACAAGAGCTCACATAACATTTTGATCCAGGAGAGTAGTTACAAGGTGTTGTCCAGATGGTACAGATCACCAGCTCTTTTACATAAGTTCAATACAGACATTTATGACAAATGCTGGCACTGCAACCAAGCAACTGGATCCCTGCTACATATTTTCTGGGAATGTCCGGCTATTCAACCCATTTGGGTAAAAGTACATGAAAAAATAGTCCGAATCACCACCTGTGAACTAGAATTCAAACCCGAAGTCTACCTCCTACACTACTCACAAACTCCGGTGAGATCTCATGCCAAATCTCTATCCAAAATTTTGATCAACGTGGTCAGAATGTGTCAGAATGTGTATTCCAGTACTATGGGGCTCAACTCAAGTACCCTCAATCCAAGCCTGGTTCAAACGTGTAAATAAAATCACTGAGATGGAACAACTGATAGCAACAGCTAAATATTCCACTTCCAAATATATCTCCACATGGGCTACCTGGATCCACTTCCAAACGACTGACGATTACTGGTCAACGATGAGCTCACTGCACTGATCAAACATCCTTACCTTCCTTGCTCATATTCCCCATATTCATATTGAGGTTACCCAGACACTTAGATTTGTTCAGACATCAGTCTTTTATCTTGTACTGTATGCTATGTTAGAATACCCCACAATTTTAATGTCAGATTATTTAATTTAGGCGACAAGTCCCTATAAACTAAGCCAAGCATACACTTTGTCGTTTCCCCTACCCCCTTGTGGTTGTTTTTTTTTTTTTCTCTCCCCTCCTCCGCTTGCCCCTTAGCCTCTCTTCCCCTTTCTTTTTATTCTCCTCTTTCTCATTCTCTCTCTCTTTCTCCTCTATGTATATTCCCCTCTCTCAATGCGCTACTCCCCATTTCCTTACATTTACTCAACAACACATCATTACAACCAATACACATTCTTCAACACCTGCATTTTCGGGACAAGATCAAAAGTGCTTCCGTCTTTACGCGCACTTACTTATTTTACTGTCCCACTTAAATACTTTCAGAGTCAAACTTCTACTCACGTCCTTCTTGAGCTTTGAGATGAAGCCGTTGGATAAGTTTTTGGCATTCTACCTGTTCAAAACTATGTACTTGCACTACATACTGTATGTATTATGTAACCTTAAAGGTTATACACAATGTACTTGTTTATTACAGAGCTTTGCCTTTTGCGCCTGCGTTGTCTTCCTCTTTTGTTTGACTCCTACATGTTTTGTTTCTACTATGTTTATACTCTCCAAAAAATGTAAATTGGACCATACGTTTTTGTGATTACGATGTATCTGTATTGCCTTTTTTTTTCATTCTCAATAAACCTTATGAAAAAAAAAAAAAAAAAAAAGGAGCCGCCACTGAATCAGCTAGACTGGGCTTGGATGAATCGATTAATATGAAACTTGGGGGATGGGAATCTCAGCGGTTTAATTTGAATGTACAACCTAATTTAACTTTTTAATTTTCTTAGGTGTGAAGTTTTCAGTTTGGATTCTTGGATTTTATTCACTGGGCTCGGAAACGGCATCTCAACGTTGTTACTCTGAAAACTTATCTTTGCATGCTGATCAATTTTATGTTTTTTGGAAGGGTATTCGAGGTTTGCCATGGGCTAACCTTTATTTTTATTTTTCCAGGTTATCACAAGTCTGGTCATCTCCATCTATTTAATATTTAATTTAGGTGGAAATAACATTGGCTAATTAAAAACGTTAGACTTGATATTTATGATTAAAAAAGATTTACATCATTTTAAAATGCTGTTTCCTGATGCTGTCATAATATTTTCAGAAATTGTTTCACACCTTAGATGGCTTTCCTCTCCATATCTTAAACCCCTGGAGATTAGGAGGTGTATTAATCACTCCATGGAGAGGTTTATGCCCTCGATCAATGGTTTTTCATTCCATCATGTTGACCTAGAAGGTGGTTTTCTTGGCCTTTATAAGCAAGAGGTGATTAATTTGTCTGGCATAGGCCTAGGCATATTTAAATCTAGGCCTTCAAAGTTGTATAGAAATGGCTGCGGGTTTAGGCGGGCCAGCCCTAGTGTGCAACTAGTCCCGACTGGTGGGGACTTCAGGTGTGATTAGTCTGGGATACAATTCGCTTGAGTTCTGTGACTAAGCGATACTTGTTTATTTGATTATATCTCAATGTTATTTGGGTTAATAAAGATTGGATTATTAATATTAAACCAATAAAAGTGCTGAGGTCATTTCTATGCCAAAGATTATTGTGTGTGTGTGTTTTTTTATTTACTTAAAGCGGTTGTAAACCCTAGGGAAAAAAAAAAAAAAAAAACCTGCAAGACAAAGGCATAATGGGCTAGTATGCATCGCATACTAGCCCATTATGTGTAACTTACCTTAGAACGAAGCCCCCACACGGACCCCCGGGCATCGCTGCGGGCGCTGCCATGATCCCTCGCGTGCTCTTCTGGAACATTCGGTACCCCTATATAAAAAGGGGTTCCAACCAGGGTCATTCACAGTTGACTGGCAGCTTATGTGGTATTTCACCCTTGATTCAAGGGGGGACTTCGGTTGTGAATAATCTGGATTATATTACGCTTGAGTTCTGTGACTAAGCGATACTTGTTTATTTGACTATATCTCAATGTTATTTGGGTTAACCACTTTACCACTGCTCACTGTGCTGCTACTGCAGCAAAGTGGCTTTTTAAGGTCTGGCGACGTAGACCTACGTCACCAGACTCTCCCCTCTCTCGGCGGCACGCGCGCGCCGCCGGAGGCTCGCTCCCGCTGTATTCAGACACAGCGGGAGTCGGGCCAGTGGAGGAGAGGAGGTGATCACCGCCGCTCTTTCCCGATCATCGGGGATTGAGTGAGGATCTCCTCTGTGACAGACAGTGACAGATTACAGGATTCAGCATAGCTGAACCTGCAATCTGTGTCTCTGTCATAAAACCCCCTCCCCCCACACACGTCAGTAAGCATGAGGCATACATTTAACCCCTTGATCACCAATAAAGTTAATCCCTTCCCTGCCAGTGTCATTATTACAGTAACAGTGCATATTTATAACACTGATTACTGTAGTAATGTCACTAGTACCCCCAAAAGTATAAAAAATGTCAGTTAGGTGTCCGATCTGTCTGCCGCAATGTTGCAGTCCTGCAAGAAAAATCGCAGATCGCCGCCATTACTAGTAAAAAAAAAATAAACAATAAAAATGACAAATCTTTCCCGTAGTTAGTAAAGGCAATAACTTTTGCGCAAACCAATCAAAATACGCTTATTGTGATTTTTTTTTACCAAAAATATGTAGCAGAAAACAAATTGGCCTAAAATGTTTAAAAATTTTGATTTAAAATTTTTTTTTGGGGAATGT
The DNA here is from genome assembly GCF_965119305.1 of Pelophylax lessonae. NCBI lineage: Eukaryota > Metazoa > Chordata > Amphibia > Anura > Ranidae > Pelophylax > Pelophylax lessonae. The sequence continues at coordinate 178,898,209 of NC_138768.1, forward strand.
TATATATCAGAATGTAAAAAATATTGTTTTTTTTTTTTTTCAAAATTGTTGCTCTTTTTTTCAAAAATTAAAAATCGCACAGGTGATCAAATACCACCAAACGAAAGCTCTATTTGTGGGTAAAAAAAAGACATAAATTTAATTTGGGTACAGCGTCGCACGACCGTGCAATCATCCGTTAAAATAACGCAGTGCCGAATCACAAAATATAGCCTGGTCAGGAATGGGGTAAAATCTTCCGGTCTTAAAGCGGTTAAAAATACGCTCATTGAGAATTTTTTTGTCAAAGACATGTCGCTAAATACATTTTAGCCTAAATATATGATAAAAATTGAATATATTGGATATTTTTTAACTGTCAAAGTAGAAAATGTCAATTTTTTCGCAAAATTTTCGCTCTTTTTTTATTAATATTGCAAAAAATGAAAAGCGCAGAGGTGATCAAATACCACCAAAAGAAAGCTCTGTTTATGGGAAAAAAGGACGTAAATTTCATTTGGGTAAAGGGTTGCATGACTGCGCAATTGTCAGTTAAATTTGCGCAGTGCCAAGTTGCAAAAAGTGGCCTGGACGTTAAGCAGGAAAATCCTTCAGTGGTAAAGTGGTTAATAAAGATTTGATTATTAATATTAAACTAATAAAAGTGCCAAATATTATTGTGTGTGTGTTTTTTCTATTTACTTAAGTATTTTATTATGGTGATATTTGAAGTTATTAAAAGGTGCATCCTTCTGTCCCATGTTTGTTACAAACTGCTCCATACAGCATATAGTATGTTCTGTTTTGCTCAAGGTTGCACTAGTTATTTTTTTTTGGATTAAGTAGAGCAGGTTTAGATCCGCTGTTTTTATTGCTATTTCTATTTCTGCTGGTCAGGTTTACCCTCTCTGCTTGACCTGATGACCATTGTCACTGGAATTAGAAGTGAGGAAAAGTCCAAAAATTTAGCTTGTCCCTCCCTATAAACAAACATCTCACTTTATGTTGTGTCTGCAGCATAAGAAAAAGAAAAGGAAATCACCCTAAAGGCCACTCAGATGACAGAACTGATGGGTTTTATCCATTCCTAGTCTAAACAAACAAACTAAAATCATCTTTGTGCTCTCATTCCTTTCCTATTACATTTAGGTGGCTAGATTCTATTAAACAATCTATCTGCATGTTTACACAGAAATTAATTTTGGACATGCAGTTCTTTTCTTTCATCATAATGGTAGGTGGTCTAACCATTATGAAACCTGTAAAGTAGAATTCATATGTGTGGAAAGCATTGAATAGTTCAAATTTAAAGTGAATGTACACCCTCACATATACCCAGTGAAGTGAACAGCCTCAGATAATACACATAGAATAAACAAATCTCCCTACATACGTGTTTATGTATATCTTCTGTCTTCAGCTTTCTACACTGTTTTGAAAGTGAACACTGTGTTAGAAATTTTTCTTCCTGTTCCAGCACTGGGTGTGGAGACTTGGAATACACTGCGTGACAGCTGATTTGAGGAAAGGCATACACCTCCCCTCCTCATAGGCAGAGGAAAGAAGAAACATGCAGAGATGTGCTGTGAATAGACAAGCTCTCTGTTAATCTATCTCTATGCACCCACCCTGACACAAATTTCCAGCTGCTTATATCTCCTGTGTCGGAGAACTTGTCAGAAGTTATCATGCTGATAACAGGGGAATGAAGAAGCAGAAAGACAGGGAACTTAGGGCTTTGGAGAGAGATGAGTAAACACTACATATATATATATATGTACCCAGGTCAAATTTCATGAATGGGGTTTACATCTACTTTAAGTTAGAGAAATACATATTTTTTAAATCAGCACCAGGGATCTGAAGAAAGGAAAACGCTGCTCCAGGTGTATAGTGTGTGGTAATTGCCAGGCGATAGGATATCCAATAGAGTGCTGGCCCCGGCCCGCCTCCGTGGGAACACTTGTAGAAAAAGAAATAGCCGCACATCCAGGGATTCCAATAAGTTTCAAATACCTTTAATTCCAAAATGTTGCAAGTAATGACACCAAAGACACCAACATGAAGTCTCGTAGACGCGTTTCACACATACCTCTTGTGCTTAATCATTACAATGACAGTGCGCTGACTATAGATCTTAAATAGACCGCCCCAATGAAAACAGGTGTACCGGGGGCGGTAACGATCAGCAGTTGTGCACAACTCAATTAATCACCTAGCCTCAGCCCCAAAGAGCATCTCAGTGGTGATTTGAATATAAAAATCAAGCTGAAGGTCCAACCCATCGTGTATACCGTGAACTCACCCATACACACAAAGACCTGGACCAACAATCACATAGAAAAACGTTTAAAATAACGTTAAAAAAAAACGTCTAAAAAATACCAATGAAAATCAATGGAAAAAATGTAAATACATACAACGTAACAAACAGAGAAGAAAAATGACTATAACAAATATAAGAACCTTTGTATAGTATGTGTATGCACCTGTATGCCGGTATACACCCGCACACACCTGAATACACTTCGTATATAAATATACAAAAATAGGCACATAAAATCATTGTGTCTTCCATATGGTGTACTATCACCACAGAAGGATGCATGAACTCATGCATCCATGTATACATTACAAGGAAACTATCCCCAACATGTTGACCATGCGGACACATGTAATCCAACCAAAAGGAAAATGAAATCATAATGTAAAATATACACAAAAAGGTTTTTTTGTGGAAATGTGCCCATACAGAAATGTATGTGGATATCGGAACACCAGCATGATCATAGATATGGAAACATAGATCTTGTAAAAATACATGGCATAGAGCAATGTGAAAAGAGGAAAAAGGAAGGGAGGATGGGGGAACAGTTGAGGGGGGGAAGAGGAAGAGGGGGACTACCACAACACATGACTGGATATGTTATCAGATCTAAAAAGGTACCTGGATCCCAAAATAGTGGCCAGAGCCGCGATGACGTCACTCCCGCGAATGCGCGCGGGAGTGATTTTCCGGCAAGCTCCCGGCAAATTAATTGAAGGTCCCCCCGGACCTTCAGAGCGCATGCGCCGCTCGCGAGAGCGGCTGCATGCACTGTAAATATCTCCTAAACCATGCCGGTTTAGGAGATATTATTTGTACCTACAGGTAAGCCTTATTATAGGCTTACCTGGAGGTAAAAGTGTCAAAAAGCGGGATACTACCACTTTAATTATTTTATTATGGTGATACTTGAAGTTATTAAAAGGTGCATCCTTCTGTCCCATGGAAAGAGGGCACAGAATTAGGGCCCACACACATGGAACTGAGGATGCCACATAGTTATTAAAAAAAAAAAAAATAATATATATATATACAGTATATATATATAAAAAAAATGGAGGTAAATTATTGGGCTAATAGCTCTTTAAGATTTCAGCTTATCTGTCTCGTGTTTTTAATGGTGGAAAGGATGAAGTCCGCGTGCTCTTCTGGAACATTCGGTACCCCTATATAAAAAGGGGTTCCAACCAGGGTCATTCACAGTTGACTGGCAGCTTATGTGGTATTTTACCCTTGATTCAAGGGGGGACTTCGGTTGTGAATAATCTGGATTATATTACGCTTGAGTTCTGTGACTAAGCGATACTTGTTTATTTGACTATATCTCAATGTTATTTGGGTTAACCACTTTACCACTGCTCACTGTGCTGCTACTGCAGCAAAGTGGCTTTTTAAGGTCTGGCGACGTAGACCTACGTCACCAGACTCTCCCCTCTCTCAGCGGCACGCGCGCGCCGCCGGAGGCTCGCTCCCGCTGTATTCAGACACAGCGGGAGTCGGGCCAGTGGAGGAGAGGCGGTGATTACCGCCGCTCTTCCCCGATCATCGGGGATTGAGTGAGGATCTCCTCTGTGACAGACAGTGACAGATTACAGGATTCAGCATAGCTGAACCTGCAATCTGTGTCTCTGTCATACAACCCCCTCCCCCCACACACGTCAGTAAGCATGAGGCATACATTTAACCCCTTGATCACCAATAAAGTTAATCCCTTCCCTGCCAGTGTCATTATTACAGTAACAGTGCATATTTATAACACTGATTACTGTAGTAATGTCACTGGTACCCCCAAAAGTATAAAAAATGTCAGTTAGGGGTCCGATCTGTCTGCCGCAATGTTGCAGTCCTGCAAGAAAAATCGCAGATCGCCGCCATTACTAGTAAAAAAAAAATAAACAATAAAAATGACAAATCTTTCCCGTAGTTAGTAAAGGCAATAACTTTTGCGCAAACCAATCAAAATACGCTTATTGTGATTTTTTTTTTACCAAAAATATGTAGCAGAAAACAAATTGGCCTAAAATGTTTAAAAATTTTGATTTAAAAATTTTTTTTTGGGGAATGTTATATATCAGAATGTAAAAAATATTGTTTTTTTTTTTTCAAAATTGTTGCTCTTTTTTTCAAAAATTAAAAATCGCACAGGTGATCAAATACCACCAAACGAAAGCTCTATTTGTGGGTAAAAAAAAGACATAAATTTAATTTGGGTACAGCGTCGCACCACCGTGCAATCATCCGTTAAAATAACGCAGTGCCGAATCACAAAATATAGCCTGGTCAGGAATGGGGTAAAATCTTCCGGTCTTAAAGCGGTTAAAAATACGCTCATTGAGAATTTTTTTGTCAAAGACATGTAGCTAAATACATTTTAGCCTAAATATATGATAAAAATTGAATATATTGGATATTTTTTAACTGTCAAAGTAGAAAATGTCAATTTTTTCGCAAAATTTTCGCTCTTTTTTTATTAATATTGCAAAAAATGAAAAGCGCAGAGGTGATCAAATACCACCAAAAGAAAGCTCTGTTTATGGGAAAAAAGGACGTAAATTTCATTTGGGTAAAGGGTTGCATGACTGCGCAATTGTCAGTTAAATTTGCGCAGTGCCAAGTTGCAAAAAGTGGCCTGGACGTTAAGCAGGAAAATCCTTCGGTGGTAAAGTGGTTAATAAAGATTTGATTATTAATATTAAACCAATAAAAGTGCCAAATATTATTGTGTGTGTGTTTTTTCTATTTACTTAAGTATTTTATTATGGTGATATATGAAGTTATTAAAAGGTGCATCCTTCTGTCCCATGTTTGTTACAAACTGCTCCATACAGCATATAGTATGTTCTGTTTTGCTCAAGGTTGTACTAGTTATTTTTTTTTTGGATTAAGTAGAGCAGGTTTAGATCCGCTGTTTTTATTGCTATTTCTATTTCTGCTGGTCAGGTTTACCCTCTCTGCTTGACCTGATGACCATTGTCACTGGAATTAGAAGTGAGGAAAAGTCCAAAAATTTAGCTTGTCCCTCCCTATAAACAAACATCTCACTTTATGTTGTGTCTGCAGCATAAGAAAAAGAAAAGGAAATCACCCTAAGGCCACTCAGATGACAGAACTGATGGGTTTTATCCATTCCTAGTCTAAACAAACAAACTAAAATCATCTTTGTGCTCTCATTCCTTTCCTATTACATTTAGGTGGCTAGATTCTATTAAACAATCTATCTGCATGTTTACACAGAAATTAATTTTGGACATGCAGTTCTTTTCTTTCATCATAATGGTAGGTGGTCTAACCATTATGAAACCTGTAAAGTAGAATTCATATGTGTGGAAAGCATTGAATAGTTCAAATTTAAAGTGAATGTACACCCTCACATATACCCAGTGAAGTGAACAGCCTCAGATAATATACATAGAATAAACAAATCTCCCTACATACGTGTTTATGTATATCTTCTGTCTTCAGCTTTCTACACTGTTTTGAAAGTGAACACTGTGTTAGAAATTTTTCTTCCTGTTCCAGCACTGGGTGTGGAGTCTTGGAATACACTGCGTGACAGCTGATTTGAGGAAAGGCATACACCTCCCCTCCTCATAGGCAGAGGAAAGAAGAAACATGCAGAGATGTGCTGTGAATAGACAAGCTCTCTGCTAATCTATCTCTATGCACCCACCCTGACGCAAATTTCCAGCTGCTTATATCTCCTGTGTCTGAGAACTTGTCAGAAGTTATCATGCTGATAACAGGGGAATGAAGAAGCAGAAAGACAGGGAACTTAGGGCTTTGGAGAGAGATGAGTAAACACTACATATATATATATATATATATATATATATATATATATATACCCAGGTCAAATTTCATGAATGGGGTTTACATCTACTTTAAGTTAGAGAAATACATATTTTTTAAATCAGCACCAGGGATCTGAAGAAAGGAAAACGCTGCTCCAGGTGTATAGTGTGTGGTAATTGCCAGGAGATAGGATATCCAATAGAGTGCTGGCCCCGGCCCGCCTCCGTGGGAACACTTGTAGAAAAAGAAATAGCCGCACATCCAGGGATTCCAATAAGTTTCAAATACCTTTAATTCCAAAATGTTGCAAGTAATGACACCAAAGACACCAACATGAAGTCTCGTAGACGCGTTTCACACATACCTCTTGTGCTTAATCATTACAATGACAGTGCGCTGACTATAGATCTTAAATAGACCGCCCCAATGAAAACAGGTGTACCGGGGGCGGTAACGATCAGCAGTTGTGCACAACTCAATTAATCACCTAGCCTCAGCCCCAAAGAGCATCTCAGTGGTGATTTGAATATAAAAATCAAGCTGAAGGTCCAACCCATCGTGTATACCGTGAACTCACCCATACACACAAAGACCTGGACCAACAATCACATAGAAAAACGTTTAAAATAACGTTAAAAAAAAACGTCTAAAAAATACCAATGAAAATCAATGGAAAAAATGTAAATACATACAACGTAACAAACAGAGAAGAAAAATGACTATAACAAATATAAGAACCTTTGTATAGTATGTGTATGCACCTGTATGCCGGTATACACCCGCACACACCTGAATACACTTCGTATATAAATATACAAAAATAGGCACATAAAATCATTGTGTCTTCCATATGGTGTACTATCACCACAGAAGGATGCATGAACTCATGCATCCATGTATACATTACAAGGAAACTATCCCCAACATGTTGACCATGCGGACACATGTAATCCAACCAAAAGGAAAATGAAATCATAATGTAAAATATACACAAAAAGGTTTTTTTGTGGAAATGTGCCCATACAGAAATGTATGTGGATATCGGAACACCAGCATGATCATAGATATGGAAACATAGATCTTGTAAAAATACATGGCATAGAGCAATGTGAAAAGAGGAAAAAGGAAGGGAGGATGGGGGAAGAGTTGAGGGGGGGAAGAGGAAGAGGGGGACTACCACAACACATGACTGGATATGTTATCAGATCTAAAAAGGTACCTGGATCCCAAAATAGTGGGGGAAAGGCAACCACTAAATTTACTAAAAATGGCTAACATCCCACTCGAAGTTGAGTTCGAGCTGGATGCGACTCTGCAAATGGAAGATCCAAAATACTTCCTTACGGCAAAGGGATCGAAAAGCATCGCCCCCTCGCCTAGGTATCCTGACCTTTTCAATGACTTGAACCCGCATGGCTGTTTTGTCTCCATTGTGCACCCATTGAAATGTCTGGCCACATTGGTGGACAAATTTTTTTCTATGTTATAAATGTGTTGCTGGAACCGGTCCCTAAGCCGTCTCGTGGTCCTGCCTACATATTGCACCAGGGATGGCACTTACATTTAATGAGGAGTGTCCCTTGGCGGCTGCTAAGTTCATTGAAATTTTCATTCCTCTGCCCCCCCTTTGCTATGAGGGTTAATAAAAAGGGCTGGACCTGTCAATGGCACTTGTGGAAAGTGCCAACTATGCCTTTTTCACCCCCTGCTTTATTCATAAAACCTGTGCAACTTAAGCAATGGAAAGCAATCTATTAATGGCGTAGGCAAACCTTTAACGAGTACATGTGATAGGTTCAGCTGTTTGTGTTAACCCCGGCAGCAGCAGAATATCACAGATGTGGGGTATCCAGGAAGGGGGGCAGAGAACTGAAGATTTTGATGTACAGAGCAGCCGTGAGCACAAGGGGCATTTTCACTGAATGTAATTACCATCCTTTGTGCTGATATATAACAAAAAAAAAAAAAAATCAATACATACAAGACTCCTTCAGATGGGTGCTGATACCCATAGTCCATGAATAAGCACTTTTTTTTATGTGGCTTTAAGTGCCAGATGCTGCATGCAGGCAGCCCATTCACGTCTATGATGGTGTGCAGTTGGGGCTGATCACCCACACCTACATGGCTTTAAATTTAGGACATGCAGCTGAGTCCATGCAGCCACTGCATCCTCATAGACATGAATTGACTGCCTGCATGCAGCACCTTTAATGGACTAGGGGTGGGTATCAGCACCTGGTACATAGTTACATAGTTAGTCTGGTTGAAAAAAGACACAAGTCCATCTAGTTCAACCAATGAGGAATGAAGCCTAAGGCTTTAACATTCTACTGACACCAAAGTAGTTAAAATATATTTTGTAAACATTATTGTAACAATAGTTGATAAAGTTACAAAATAAAATCAAGCAAAATGAATGCTTGGTAGTGATGGACGAACATCGGCCGGGGCGGTTCGCGGGCCCCATTGACTTTAATGGCAGGCGAACTTTAAAAACCTTCAGGTCATATTTGCAGTCACAAAATACTTACTAGCTGGGCACAAATAGTCCCACAACATGGACACTGTCATAACAGAAGTATTGCTATTGGAAAAATTTTTATTTTTTTTTTTCAGTAAAAAAAACATGTTTTATTTTATTTTTCTAAATCAGCCAGAACTGACAGCAGCCGGGAAATACATGTCAAATACATATAGGGTCCATTCACACGTCTGTAAAATGGGTCCGCATCAATTTCACAATTTGGCGGAACGTTTACAGACCCATTGATTTTCGATTCCAGTCTGAAAAATTAGGCATTCACTGGATAAAGAAGTAAGTGTCGGCCAGTACAGGCCCCAAAAATTAGCCAACAGGCGTTCACCTGACAGCAAAGAACGTTGTCTTCTGTGGCTGGAGGTACATTAGGCATTCACAGGATACATAAGTAAGTGTCGCCCATTCCAAGCCCCAAACATTAGCCCACATGCATTTACCTGACAGCAAAGAACATTGTATTCTGTGGCTGAAGGTACATTAGGCATTCACAGGATACAGAAGTAAGTGTCGCCCATTCCAGGCCCCAAAAATTAGCCCACAAGCGTTCATCTGACAGCTAAGAACGTTGTATTCTGTGGCTGGAGGTACATTAGGCATTGACAGGATAAATAATTGTCGGCCATGAAAGGCCCCAAAAATTAGGCATTCAATGGACATAAAATTTGGTCTGGCGAATATTTGTGGCCTGTCATGAGGAATTTTAATCAAACATGCTCTACTGGTCACATGTGTTGAATTCCTCTGAGATCCATGCCATTTTTGCAGGACAAAAATACACTGTTATAAAAGTATACTGTTAGATAACACCCCGCTTTAATCTGTGGTATTGAGGGGCCACTGGTTTAGCACACCAGTTCTCCAAAAAAAATGGCCAGTAAGTTTGGCACTGTGTGTAGCAGAGTTAATGCAGCAAAAGAGGCAATATTTTTGCAGGACACAAATACACTGTTATGAAAGTATACTGTTGGATAACACCCCATTTCAATCTGTGGTATTGGGGGGGGACTGGTCTATCACACCAGTTCTACAAAAAATTGGCCAGTAACTGTTGTCACTGTGTGTAGCACAGTTAACGCAGCAAAAGAGGCAACATTTTTGCAGTACCCAAATACACTGTTATAAAAGTATATTGTTAGATAACACCCCACTTCAATCTGTCGTTTAGGGGGCCACTGGTCTCTCACACCAGTTACAATACTTTTTTAAAAGTGCTTTTGTCGCTCTTTGTAGTTGTAGTATAGCTGCAGAAAAGCTCACCACACCAGTCACAATGCTGCACAGTGCACAATACAAATCCACTATAATATGATTTCTATATTAGAAAGTATATTATAAGTGTATTACACCTCTATATAGTGCTAAAGAATAGTACGCCTATATCAAATACCAGTCCTTGAAAGGACATTTGTGGACCTATAACAGAGCGATCTGTGTCACTGATAATCTGTCCCTGCTCCCCACAGCAAACCTCTCCCTACACTGACAAAAGAGTCAATATAGATAGTACATCTATACCTAATACCAGTCCTTAAAAAGGACTTTTGTGGACCTATAACAGAGCAATCTGTCACTGGCAATCTGTCCCTGCTGCACACAGCAAACCTCTCCCTACACTGACAAAAAAGCAGAATGTAAAATGGCAGCCAGCTCAGGTCTATTTATAAGGTAGGAGGTATGTCCATGTGCTAAAATGTCTCAATTTTCCTGTTCCACCTGATGGATGTGCCATGGGTCAAAGTTCTCCCCAATGTAAACTAATATGGCCGCCGCGAAAAACGCCATATGTTCGCAGGATCAGGGAACTGCGAACGAGCAAAGTTCGCCGCGAAGCGACCGCTGGGCGGCAAGGCCATTTCTAATGCTTGGTACTATTGCAGAAAATGTATATTAAAAAGCAATGCACATTACCACCTAAAGAGTATTTATAAATGATTTATTATCTACCATAAAAGCTTTTTCAATAATATAACACATTACACCAGTGTTTCTCAACCGAGGTTCCACAGAACCCTAGAGCTCCGCAGGGGTTCTGCCACAATCTGCCATTCATCACAAGCAGGTGAACAGTAGATTGCATTCCCACATAGCTGACAGGCTGCAGAGAGCAGAGGAAAACAACTAACATCTGTGATGCCGATCCCAGCCGGCCCCTCCCCTCCCTCCTCTCCATCCCAGATGCCTGTGTGTGACATCGCTGGAGGGACGAGAGAGGAGGGCGGGGTGGGAATCAGTGCACAAGATACAATCCAGCAGTTTCCCTGAGCTACCCTGCATGAAAAAAGGAGCTACAGATCCCAGTATTGTGCTTTCCAGTTTTCTCCCCCCCCCCCCTTACTATACTGTTCTCTCCTGGCCCCCATACCCTCCTGCCCCCCCCCCCATGGTTCTCTCCTCACTACCCTATAATGTTCGCTCATGGTTCCCCTATACTGTTCTCTACTGGCCCCCTGCACTGTTCTCTAATGGCCTCCTTGTACTGTTCCCTCCTGGCCCCCATATACTGTTCCCTCCTGGCCCTGCTTTACTGTTCCCTCCTTGCCCTGCTGTACTGTTCCCTTCTGGCACCATGTACTGTTCCCTCTTGGCCCCCCTGTACTGTTCTCTCCTGACCCCCCTGTACTGTTCCCTCCTGGCCCCCCTGTACTGTTCCCTCCTGGCCCCTCTGTATTGTTCCCTCCTGCCCCCCCCCCCCCTGAACTGTTCCCTCATGGCCCCCCTGTACTGTTACCTCATGGCCCCCCCTGTACTTTTCTCTCCTGGTTAATAGTAGAAGATGATCCATGACTCCATACACGCTCTAAAATATCTCCAAATTTATTGATACTTCATAAAAGACAATAAGGTACAGCAGATGTTAATGCATTTCAGCCATGATGGCCTTGTTCACAAAACATATAGTATGACAATATTACCCCTCCTTCTATTGATCACGTGAGTTTTTAATTAGCTCATTAATAGTTATAAGGATGAAACAATGAAACGAATCAATGGGATAAAACACTTCAAAAAGTCAAGCAAAAAAAAAAACAGACAATAATCATGATCAATAAAATACATAAAGAATTCTAAATAAAAATAGTGATAATGAATCAATAAAACAACATGACCAGGGGACAGTGGGAGCAGAGAGACAATGAAATACGAGAATAGTTGGAAAGAAAATGAATTATTTTAATTATACAGTATCTCACAAAAGTGAGTACTCCCCTCAAATTTCTGTAAATATTTTATTATATATTTTTTGGGGGTAATAGAAGTGTGAGTTCTCCCAGCATTGCTGCAGAGGTTGAAGAAGTGGGGGGGTCAGCCTATCAGTGCTCAGACCATACGCTGCACACTGCATCAAATTGGTCTGCATGGCTGTTGTCCCAGAAGGAAGCCTCTTCTAAAAATGATGCACGCAAAAGCCTGCAAACAGTTTGCTAAAGACAAGCAGACTAAGGACATGGATTACTGGAACTGTGTCCTGTGGTCTGATAAGACCAAGATAAACTTATTTGGATCAGATGGTGTCAACCAGGTGAGGAGTACAAAAACAAGTGTGTCTTGCCCACAGTCAAGCATGGTGGTGGGAGTGTCATGGTCTGGGGCTGCATGAGTGCTGCCGGCACTGGGGACAGGGCCAATCCTAGGGTCACAGACGCCTGGGTGCAGAAATTTTTCTGGCGCCCCCACATGGGTGTGGTCATCTTACTAACTCCTCCCCTTTACAAATGTTTCTATGGCAATGGCTCAAACACAGAGATGTTCCCTTAAGAAGTCTTCCTTACCCCGGGACCCTCCCAAGATCTCTTAACAATAAACAAATTACAGTAAGAGAAGCAGAGTACTCTAATGGGAACTGGAGGGGGGTCTCTCTAATGGGCACAGAGAGGGCATCTGATAAAGAATCTGTTAGACAGAGCCCCCAGACAGGAAATGGTAAGAGACTGCAGACTTGATACAAGTGATGGTCAGAGACTGCGGATATGATACAAGAGATCAATGCATTGATGCAGCCTCATCATTGCCCACCAAATGCAGCCTCATCAGTGCCCATCAAATGCAGCCTTATCAGTGCCCACCAAATGCAGTCTACCAGAGCCCACCAAATGCAGCCTACCAGTGCCCACCAAATGCAGCTTACCAGTGCCCACCAAATGCAGATTACCAGTGCCCACCAAATGCAGCCTACCAGTGCCCACCAAATGCAGCCCTATCTGTGCCCACCAAATGCAGCCTACCAGAGCCCACTAAATACAGCTTACCAGTCCCAACTAAATGCAGCCTACCAGTGCCCACCAAATGCAGTTTACCAGAGCCCACTAAATGTAGCTTACCAGTGCCCACCAAATGCAGGTTACCAGTGCCCACCAAATGCAGCCTACCAGTGCCCACCAAATGCAGCTTACCAGAGCCCACCAAATGCAGCTTACCAGTGCCCACCAAATACAGCCTTCCAGTGCCCACCAAATGCAGCTTACCAGTGCCCTCCAAATGCAGCCTACCAGAGCTGCATTTGGTGGGCACTGGTAGGCTGCATTTGGTGGGCTCTGGTAGACTGCATTTGGTGGGCACTGATGAGGCTGCATTTGGTGGGCACTGATAAGGCTGCATTTGGTGGGCACTGGTAAGCTGCATTTGGTGGGTACTGGTGAGCTGCATTTGGTGGGCACTGGTAGGCTGCATTTGGTGGACTCTGGTAGACTGCATTTGGTGGGCACTGATGAGGCTGCATTTGGTGGGCACTGATAAGGCTGAATTTGGTGGGCACTGGTAAGCTGCATTTGGTGGGCACTGGTAAGCTGCATTTGGTGGGCACTGGTAGGCTGCATTTGGTGGGCTCTGGTAGACTGCATTTGGTGGGCACTGATAAGGCTGCATTTGGTGGGCACTGGTAAGCTGCATTTGGTGGGCACTGGTAAGCTGCATTTGGTGGGCACTGGTAGGCTGCATTTGGTGGGCTCTGGTAGACTGCATTTGGTGGGCACTGGTAGGCTGCATTTGGTGGGCACTGATAAGGCTGCATTTGGTGGGCACTGGTAAGCTGCATTTGGTGGGCACTGGTAAGCAGCATTTGGTGGGCACTGGTAGGCTGCATTTGGTGGGCTCTGGTAGACTGCAAATGCAGCCTCATCAGTGCCCACCAAATGCAGTCTACCAGAGCCCACCAAATGCAGCCTACCAGTGCCCACCAAATGCAGCTTACCAGTGCCCACCAAATGCAGCTTACCAGTGCCCACCAAATGCAGCCTTATCAGTGCCCACCAAATGCAGCCTACCAGTGCCCACCAAGTGCAGTCTACCAGTGCCCACCAAGTGCAGCCTACCAGTGCCCACCAAATGCCAGTGCCCACCAAATGCAGCTTACCAGTGCCCACCAAAGGCAGCTTACCAATGCCCACCAAATGCAGCCTACCAGTGCCCACCAAATGCAGCTTACCAATGCCCACCAAATGCAGCTTACCAATGCCCACCAAATGCAGCCTACCAGTGCCCACCAAATGCATCTTACCAGTCCCCACCAAATGCAGCCTACCAGAGCCCACCAAATGCAGATTACCAGTGCCTACCAAATTCAGCTTACCAGAGCCCACCAAATGCAGCTTACGAGTGCCCACCAAATGGAGCCTTAACAGTGCCCACCAAAGGCAGCCTAACAGTGCCCACCAAATGCAGCTTACCAGTGCCCACCAAATGCAGCCTACCAGTGCGCTCTAAATGCAATTTACCAGTGCCCACCCAATGTAGCTTACCGGTGCCTAGATTATGATCTCCCGCTGTGTCACAGAGCTTTTGAATTTCCCGGGCAGCCACTGTAACAAAGTCCCGCCTCCTAGACCGGCTCCTATGATACACGTCATACTGATTTAATTTCCCGGCATAGAATCAGTTTGCCGCCTATCACAGGAGCCGGTCAAGGGGTCGGGACTCTGTTACAGTGGCCACCCGGCTTTTTACACTCAAGCTCCGTGTCACAGCGGGAGATGCCCTCTATGCAGTGGCGTACCTAGAGCATTTGGCACCCAGGGCAGATCCTATATATGGCACCCCCCCCCCCAACTTTAAAATGTAAAAACACCCACACAAATTTGTAATGTTTTCAAGAATATTTATGGCACACATTTCACACCCCCCCCCCATCACAGTGCCCCCCGTCTCTCTAATCACAGTTCCCCCTTTTGCACTCTCTGCCTCCCCTGCACAGTCCTACCTTTGGCATAAACAGATAGCTAATATTATTAGAAATGTGTTTAAGTTTGAGTAAGAGATTGGAGACTTGCTAAAGGAGATGGTCAGAGACTGCGGACATGGTACAGGAGATAGTCAGAGACTGCAGACATGATACCAGAGATGGTCAGAGACTACGGACCTGATACAGGAGATGGTCAGAGTTCTGAGGACATGATACAAGAGATGGTCAGAGACGGAGGACATGATACAAGAGATGGTCAGAGACTGAGGACATGATATAGGAGATGGTCAGAGACTGAGGACATGATACATGAGATGGTCAGAGACTGAGGACATGATACAAGAGATGGTCAGAGACTGAGGACATGATACAGGAGATGGTCAGAGACTGAGGACATGGTACAGGAGATGGTCAGAGACTGAGGACATGGAAACAGGAGATGGTCAGAGACTGCAGACATGATACAAGAGATGGTCAGAGACTACGGACCTTATACAGGAGATGGTCAGAGACTGAGGACATGGTACAGGAGATGGTCAGAGACTGCAGAAATGATACAAGAGATAGTCAGAGACTATGGACCTGATACAGGAGATGGTCAGAGACTGTGGATATGATACAAGAGATGGTCAGAGACTGTGGACATGATACAGGAGATGGTCAGAGACTGAGGACATGATACAGGATATGGTCAGAGACTGAGGACGTGGTACAGGAGATGGTCAGAGACTGCAGACATGATACAAGAGATAGTCAGAGACTACAGACCTGATACAGAAGATGGTCAAAGACTGAGGACATGATACAAGAGATGGTCAAAGACTGTGGCCATACACACCCCCCGCCCACCCGCTGGTACGCCACTGCCACTGGAGGAGGGGAGGACTCTGCCACTGGAGCTTCGGCGCCCCTCCTCTGCCTCAGCTTGCGGCGCCTGGGTGCGGTGCACCCCGTGCACCCGCCCAGGATCGGCCCTGACTGGGGAGCTACAGTTCATTGAGGGAACCATGAATGCCGGCATGTACTGTGACATACTGAAGCAGAGCATGATCCCCTCCCTTTGGAGACTGGGCCGCAGGGCAGTATTCCAACATGATAACGACCCCAAACATGATACCAATGATACATCATGATAACAATGAAGATAACGACTCCAAAATTTGCCCTGTTATACAAGCTGTACGCTCACTACTTTACATTGTAGCAAAGTGTAATTTCTTCATTGTTGTTACATGAAAAAAATACGGACGCCCACTGCATATATACTGCAGCAGGGTGACACGGCTGTCGGGGGTGCAGGAGATGTCGGGGGTGCACGCACGCCGCCGGAGCGCTGTTCTTGCTGTGATGGGACACAGTGGGAGAAAATCAGTGGGCCGATGGTTGCGATGGGCATCGGGACCCGCCAATTGTTTGGAGGAATGAAAGAACAGCGGTCTGCCTTGTTTACATTCCTGTCAGGGAGGAAAAGAGAGATCATGTGTTTCAGCTGGGCATGGAAGCCAATCTCTCAATGCCAGTAAACATGAAACGGGATAAATGCCCAGCATGACATTCTTTGAAGTGGCGTGAAAAATTAGAAATGAGCCTAGCATTAGGGTTAACAGTGTCACTGTAGTGTTCACCTATCCTAGTACTTAGTGCATGTATAGTGCATCCCACTTATTGCAAATTGCAAATAACACATATCGGGTTCCACGGTTTATATATTGTTTAATATCAAAACTTTCATCTGTATTAGTTGAAATGAAAAACTTGTTAGAAAGATTAATGTGACAATATCTGCATGTTTTTATTTTACATGGGAAACTCCCAGGATAAGACAGCCAGGTGGGTTGGTATTTTCTAGATGATGTAAATAGACTGGGAGACAGGAAGGAACCCAAAGTGGGGGATCTCTGACTAGAAAACCAAAAATCGTGGCATCAAATCCCTATGAAGACCTTTGTCAGAATAAAGGATAGGTAAATTATTTTTAATTACATTACATCGTCAAAAGTATTGGGATGCCTGCCTTTATATGCACATGAACTTAAATGGCATCTTAGTCTTAGTCCGTAGGGTTCAATATTGAGTTGGCCCACCCTTTGCAGCTAAAACAGCTTCAACTCTTCTGGAAAGACTGTCTACAAGGTTTAGGAGTGTGTCTATGGGAATGTTTGACCATTCTTCCAGAAGCGCATCTGTGAGGCCAGGCACTGATATTGGACAAGGGCTGGCTCCCAGTCAGACCAGTCAAGCTCTTCCACCCCAAACTCATTTATCCATATCTTTGTGGACCAGGAAGGTGCCATTCCCAAACTGTTCCCACAAGGTTGGGAGCATGAAATTGTCCAAAATGTCTTGGTACGCTGACGCCTTAAGAGTTCCCTTCACTGGAACTAAGGAGCCAAGCTCAACCCCTGAAACACAACCCCACACCATAATCCCCCCTCCACCAAATGATTTGGACCACTGCACAAAGCAAGGTCCATAAAGACATGGATGAGCAAGTTTGGGGTGGAGGAACTTGGCTGGCCTGTACAGAGTCCTGCCCCCCTAGTTTCAGTGAAGGGAAAACATAAGGCGTCAGCATACCAAGACATTTTGGACAATTTAATGCGCCCAACTTTGTGGGAACAGTTTGGGATGTTCCAACATGCTTGCACACCAGTGCACAAAGCAAGGTCCATAAAGACATAGGTGAGCGAGCTTGGGGGGGATGAACATGACTGGCCTGACCTCAACCTGATAGAATACCTTTGGGATGAATTAGAGCAGAGACTGCATGCCAGGCCTTCTCGTCCACATTAGTGCCTGACCTCACAAATGCGATTCTGGAAGAATGGTCAAACATTCCTATAGACACACTCCTAAACCTTGTGGACAGATTTCCCAGAAGAGCTGAAACTGTTATAGCTGCAAAGGGTGGGCCAAATTAATATTGAACCCTAAGGACTAAGACTGGGATGCCATTAAAGTTTATGTGGGTGATACTCCTTAGAGAAAGTAGTTACAAAAGTGTCATAATGAATAATTATAGTTCTCCCCTCTTCTTTATATGAATTTATCTTTTTTCGTTTGAGGACCTTGTTGAAACATCTGCAAGAAATGCCTCTCTATTTCTTTCTTTTACATGATCCGTCCCTTTTTTTAATAACTAGGTCTGAATAGCTTCTTTGAGTGATCTGTTTTAAAACTGTTAACTGTCCTCTCCTGGCTCCCCTGTACTGTTCCCTCCTGCCCCCCCATACTGTGCTTTCCTGGCCCCCCTGTACTGTGCTGTGCTCTCCTGCCCCCCCTCCCCTCCTTGTTCTGTTCCCTCCTGACCCCATAAACTGTTGCCTCCTGATACTGTTCTCCCCTGGTCCCCCTATACTGTTCCCTCCTGGTCCCCCTATACTGTTCTCCCCTGGTCCCCCTATACTGTTCCCTCCTGGCCCCCCTATACTGTTCCCTCCTACCCCCTGTACTGTTCCCTCCTGGCCCCCATATACTGTTCCCTCCTGGCCCCCCCTATACGGTGCCCTCCTGGCCCCCCTATACTGTTCCCTCCTACCCCCTGTACTGTTCCCTCCTGGCCCCCATATACTGTTCCCTCCTGTCCCCCTATACTGTTATCCCCTGGTCACCCTATATGGTGCCCTCCTGCCCCCCGTACTGTTCCCTCCTAGATCAACGTTGAGTTGTAGATATAATGAGCGTAAAATGAACATAAGGAACACATAGTATTCAAAAATAATATGTTCAAAAATAAAATGATGGGACTTTATATGCGGTGTGGCCAGTTGACACATGATGTTTTATTGGTAGTACATATACATTTGCTGGTAAGCATAAAAAGGCATATGATCAAACATCATGTGTTTATTGACATGTAAAATGGCAGTTAGCCTAGGTACAATCGATACAATAAGTTCAAGGGGGACATAGACAATATACAGCTGAATAATATGGTAGAATCATAATGAAAAATAACAAAGGTAAACCAACAAACATAAAATTTGTACAACATGATAATTGGATGCATGCTAAGATGATATTGAGTATATATGGCCTCTTCAGCTCGACGCGTATCGTGAAAACCGTTTCACATCATCAGGAGCAGGCACAATTGGACTCTACGGGAACATATAGAATATATGACATAGCATCCAATGAAGCCTTTTTATGCTTACCAGCAAATGTATATGTACTACCAATAAAACATCATGTGTCAACTGGCCACACCTCATATAAAGTCCCACCATTTTATTTTTGAACATATTATTTTTGAACACTATGTGTTCCTTATGTTCATTTTACGCTCATGATTAATAGGGATGGAGACTCTATGGCACGAGTCTCATTTAACCACCTCCCACCCGGGCCATTGTACATATACGGCCGGGTGGGAGTCTCGTCCTTCTGATCGGACGTTCCGGAACGTCCTTCAGAAGGAGAGAGATCGCGCCACCGCGGGCACGCGCAGCGGCGCGATCTCGATGTGCCTGTGTCCCTAGGCCCTCCTGATCACATGACGGCTGTGTCCAATCACATGACGGCTGTGTCCAATCACAGCTGTCATGTAATGTAAATACAGCCGTTGTAACGGCTTCGATCTCTTCTCCTCCTGACAGATCCTGTCAGTGAGGAGAAGAGGAGAGGATCGGTGCTGCAGCCGGGGGGGATCAGTGAGTATTTCTAATTACTCACTGATCACAGGGGGGGTCTGTGCTGGTAATCAGATGATTGATTACCAGTGCAGGCCTGGGGGGAGGGGGTGCCACTAGAGCCACCAGGGATGCCCACCCATGACCACCAGGGATGCCCACCATGGCCACCAGGGATGGCAAACAGGGCTCAGAGAGCCTGCCAGTGGTGCCCCCCTATCAGTGCTGCCCACCAGTGCTCGTTATTGCCATCTATCAGTGCCGCCCACCAGTGCCCATTATTGCCCACCAGTGCTGCCTATCAGTGCCCATCAGTGCCCCCCATAAGTGCCGATCAGTGCCGCCCATCAGTGCCGCCTATCAGTGCCCATCAGTGCCGCTGATCAGTCCCCATCAGTGCTGCCTATCAGTGCCCATCAACGCTGCCTATCAGTGCCCACCAATGCTGCATATCAGTGCTATCTATCAGTGCCACAGATCAGTGCCCATCAGTGCTGCATATCAGTGCTACCTATCAGTGCCCATCAGTGCTGCATATCAGTGCCACCCCATCAGTGCCACCCCATCAGTGCCACCCCATCAGTGCCACCCCATCAGTGTCTCCTCATCAGTGCCTGTCAGTGCGGTGTCATCAGTGCTCATCAGTGCAGGAAAAAACGTATCTATTTACAAAATTTTATAACCTAAACAAAAAAAACTTTTTTTTTTTTTTTTTCAAACTTTTCGGTCTTTTTTTATTTGTGCACCAAAAAAGAAAAAACCTGACGGTGATCAAATACCACCAAAAGAAAGCTCTATTTGTGGGGAAAAAATGACATAAATTTGGTTTAGGTACAGTGTTGCATGACCGCGCAATTGTCATTCAAAATGCAACAGCGCTAAAAGCTGAAAATTGGTCTGGGAAGGAAGGGGGTGAAAGTGCCCGGTATTGAAGTGGTTAAAGTCCCACTTCCCTTATCTTTCCCCTTCTTCCATTCCCCCTTCCCTCCCCATTTTTCCTCATTCCCATCAACATAGAGTTGTAGATATAAAAATTATTTCAGAGGTTACCTGAGATCTCAGACTTTTTGCCAGGGTTTCCTCAAAGGTAAACAGGTTGAGAAACACTGCATTACGCCATTCACTAGAAACGTCTACAAAAGAGTAAACAAGGTAAAGGGATTTACCTCAAATTAGGATATAAATAGCTTTGGCTCCAAGGTATTTATTAAATGTATGGTAACACAGTGAATATTACATAGGAAGGCACTTCCGCCGCCCACAGATGATTTATGATGTCATGTACTACACAAACATAACACATGCCTAATAGAGCATGCTGATGCACCCAGAGGTGAATGGATTCCCCACACTGAACTTTGTTTTCTTTCCTGATGTACTGTAACTGTTGACAGTTTAATGCGCGAACAGAGCCTGAGGAATATGAAACAATTGGTGTTGGTATTAAGCTGGAATGGATTGTAACAAAAAAAAAAAACAACACGTAAAGGGTATGTAAATGTCAACAGTTGAATGAAGTACTCTGGAAAGAGGCATAAGGTCTACCCCAGGAAGCTTTACATGTGGATTTTGGTTTATTTATAATTTGCATCATAAGAGATTTTTCACTGGAACACCCGGATAAAAGTTTGCATATTATCTGCTGATGAGATTGTATCACTAAAAGAGAACAAATCTAAGATCACAGCGTAGAGAAAATCCCTAAGCTCCATGAAAATAAATTGTGAGCATTTTAAACCTAGGATCAGTAATTACAAAACTAAGATACTGGGAATAGTGCAACTGTGTTACACCATAAAACATACGGACTTTAAAGGCACATGAGTGGATAGGCAGAAAATAGTTTAAAACATAAATATTTTATTGATGTATTTAAAAAGACAAGAACTGTGCATACATGTAATAACACATTAAAAACAACCTATAGGGGAACAAGCCTCCATATAGATTCATAGTGGATATAAAGACATAGTGCAATATATGATGGTTTAGGAGAGGTAAATGCGTTACTAGTCTGGAATGGTCAACGCGTTTCGCATTACGCTTCTTCAGGACCACAGACGGTTGTACACTCTCTTAACAAGACAAACATAATAGAGAAAATATAATTAATCAACAATACAAAAAATGATGATCCAATTACATTTGTATATCTTGCAATATCACAACACATAGTAAGTACTGGCAAGTGAACCAACCTCCTAAGGTGCACAGATATTGTGTCAGCCACACCGATATAGTGGCCAGTGGGGGGAGGGGAACCACCTATATTGTAGGATAATAGAAAATATGTAAAGTCTAAGGGTGCTCTAACTTCAAATGGTATTAAAGGTAATATGTTGTATCATGATTACCTATGAGTATATATTGGTCTGAAAGGAGACGGCTGGATGGCAGATGGAAAGGCACACCAGGATATACATTCAAAAACTAAAAAGAATATGTGTAACCACAGTAAGAGATACAATTAGTTAAAGCCTCCAGAAGTGTTAGAGCCTGGGTAAGAAAAGAAAAGATAAAGATAACCTGAAAAAATAGAAAAGAGGAGAAAGACACCAGAAGGTTTGAATAATTAGGAGGAGAAAAAAAGGAGAAAAAGGGAAACATTGAGAAAGGAATATATCCTTGTAGTTTATTGTATATCTTGTAGTTACCTGGTGAACTGTATGGGTAAAGATAGGCCAGGAAAGCTGTCTAAACCTCCATAATCTCTAGGCACAAGCTAGTTTTAGTCTCTTAGGGTGGGAATATCCACCACACCAGGCATCAAACCTATAAAAAGATAAACCCTAGAAAGATATATCTAGGAATTCTTTAATTTATAGACATATTTTTATATTTATGAGTACTTACAGGTCATATAGGGTAGATAGTGACCACAGATAGGGCCCAGCGAGTGTTAACTACTGGAGAACTAGTCAGACAGTTCCACCAAAAGGGAGGCAATCCTCCACATGTGTAAATATAAAGTAGCTTATTGAGTGATAATATAGGTTAACCAATCAAAGGATTAAATAAATATTGATCACAAAAAAATGTAGCTATAACTTCAAATTCAAAGACCCATTAACAAAAACAACAATGAGTGAAATATAAATATTCATACAAATAGTGAAGTGAAATGGAATAAGGATCCAACAGTCCAAATTGTGGAGAGGAAAACCTCTTCACTGGTGTTAAACCACTTTGCCACTGAGTACCGTAGTACTACTGCGGCAAAGTGGCTCGCTATCGTCTGACGACGTAGACCTACGTCGTCAGACACTCCCCCTTGTGGGCGGCGCTGCGCGCCGCCGGAGGCTCGCTCCCGCTGTATTCAGTCACAGCGGGAGTCGGGCCAGGGGAGGAGCAGCGGCGATCGCCGCTGCTCTGCCCCGATCGTCGGGGATCTAGTGTGGAGGTCCGCCCGCCTGTGTAAACACAAGCGGGCGGATCTCCCAAGTGACAGGGAGTGACAGATCGGAGTGTTCAGCATAGCTGAACACTCCGTTCTGTCCCTGGCTCACACAGTCACCTCCCCCCCCCCCCCACACGTCAGTAAGCACCAGGCATACATTAACCCCTCCCTCTCCAATAAAATTAACCCCTTCCCTGCCAGTATCATTTTTACAGTAACAGTGCATATATATAGCACTGATTACTGCAGTAATGTCACTGGTACCCCCAAAAGTGTCAAAAATGTCAGTCAAGGGTCCGATCTGTCTGCCGCAATGTCGCAGTCCCGCAAAAGAAATCGCAGATCGCCGCCATTACGCGTTAAAAAAAAATTCACCATAATTGACAGAAATCTTTCCCTTTGTTAGTAAACGCAATAACTTTTGCGCAAACCAATCAAAATACGCTTATTGTGAATTTTTTTACCAAACATAGGTAGCAGAAAACAAATTGGCCAAAAATTTAAAAAAATTTTGATTTTTACATTTTTTTGGGGGGAATTTCATATAAAAAATGTGAAAAATATTGTTGTTTTTTCAAAATGTACGCTCTTTTTTTGTTTATAGCGCAAAAAGTAAAAATCGCACAGGTGATCAAATACCACCAAAACAAAGCTCTGTTTGTGGGAAAAAAAGGACGTAAATTTCGTTTGGGTATGGCGTCGCACGACCGCGCAATTGTCAGTTAAAGTCACACAGTGCCGAATCGCAAAAAGTGGCCCAGACGTAAGACAGCAAAATGCTCTAGTGGTAAAGTGGTTAAATAAACATTTGCTCATGAAAAAACAGGTAATGTGAAAAGTCCAAAACAGTATATCAAATAGAGTGAATGTGACTGGAATGTCCCTCCACCTGGTGATATTCCTCCTTACCCGGCGGAAAAAGGTAAATGCAGTAAGTATACTCCTGTTGTTACAGCATGTATATATCCATGTTTTAATCACCTCCAAACGTGCACAGACCACCAGTGCAAAAAACAATATTAGCCTCTTACCAAATATATGAAAGAAAATGGCTCGACAATCACTGATGTGAAGTATAGGCACTGCTCTCTTCTCCTTCAATGAGGATAGGTGGCTTTCGGCTCACACAGTGGGTCCGTAATATACATAAAAAATATATATGGAGGCTGATAGTGCATTACCTTTGATGATTTTTATTAAAGTAGAAATATTGCACTTACATGGTTGAGACGGATACAAGTTGTACAAATGGACTTAAAGCAGAGAGAATCTCTAGTATGACCCGCGTCCGGCTGCAGCGCGGACCGCGAGTGATGTAGTGATGGCACGCCTCCCCTGCTGACACGTTTCCTCCAATAGGGCTTCAACTGAGAATGGGAGATGAGTAGAGATGTCCCGAACTATTCGCTGGCGAACAGTTCCCGGAGAACATCGCTTGTTCGCGTCCGCCGCTGCGGGCGAACATATGCGATGTTCGGTCCGCCCCCTATACTTCATCATCGAGGCAAACTTTGACCCTGTAACTCACAGTCAGCAGACACATTCCAGCCAATCAGCATACCTTCCCTCCCACACCCTCCCACCTCCTATAAAAAAGCAAGGGCAGCATCCATCTTAGATCATTCTGAAGCAGTGTGTTAGTGAGAGCAGGGAGAGTGCTGCTGCTGCTGCTGTTAATAGGGACAGTTGTTAGATAGTGTTCTCGGTCCACTCCTGCTGTAAGGACAGCATCCTGACAGCACCCCCAAAAAGCCCTTTTTAGGGCTGGTATTTCAGGCAATTTTTTTTTATATGTATATATATATCTATTGTGCAGTTGCCTGCCCGCCGTGTGTGAGAGGCCACAGACCCACCACAGACTGTACTGTGTGCACACCACACTCATATCGGGTGGCACAGTACCTTGCAGTTTAAAAGATAATTTTTTTTGTTCCTCTGTCATAATTGCAGTTGCCTGCCGGCTGCCAGTGAGTGTCAGGTCCACAGAGTGTACTGTGCCCACTGCAGTGCCCACCACTGATATATACGGTGGCACAGCACCTTGCAAATGAAAAAAAAAACATTTTTTATAATTACAGTTGCCTGGCCTGCCAGTGAGTGTCAGGTCCACAGAGTGTACTGTGCCCACTGCAGTGCCCACCACTCGTATATACGGTGACACAGCACCTTGCAAATTAAAAAAAATTTTTTTTTTATAGTTGCAGTTGCCTGGCCTGCCAGTGAGTGTCAGGTCCACAGAGTGTACTGTGCCCACTGCAGTGCCCACCACTAATATATATATGGTGGCACAGCACCTTGTAAATTAAAAAAAATATATTTTTTATAATTGCAGTTGTCTGGCCTGCCAGTGAGTGTCAGGTCCACAGAGTGTACTGTGCCCACTGCAGTGCCCACCACTCATATATATACGGTGGCACAGCACCTTGCAAATTAAAATAAATATATTTTTTATAATTGCAGTTGCCTGGCCTGCCAGTGAGTGTCAGGTCCACAGAGTGTACTGTGCCCACTGCAGTGCCCACCACTCATATATATACGGTGGCACAGCACCTTGCAAATTAAAAAAATATATATTATTTATAATTGCAGTTGCCTGGCCTGCCAGTGAGTGTCAGGTCCACATAGTGTACTGTGCCCACTGCAGTGCCCACCACTCATATATACGGTGGCACAGCACCTTGCAAATTAAAAAAAAATATATTTTTTATAATTGCAGTTGCCTGGCCTGCCAGTGAGTGTCAGGTCCACATAGTGTACTGTGCCCACTGCAGTGCCCACCACTCATATATATACGGTGGCACAGCACCTTGCAAATTAAAAAAATATATATTTTTATAGTTGCAGTTGCCTGGCCTGCCAGTGAGTGTCAGGTCCACAGAGTGTACTGTGCCCACTGCAGTGCCCACCACTCATATATATATATATACGGTGGCACAGCACCTTGCAAATTAAAAAAAAATATATTTTTTATAATTGCAGTTGCCTTGCTTGCCAGTGAGTGTCAGGTCCACAGAGTGTACTGTGCGCACTGCAGTGCCCACCACTCATATAAATATATGGTGGCACAGCACCTTGCAAATTAAAAAAATATATATTTTTTATAATGGCAGTTGCCTGGCCTGCCAGTGAGTGTCAGGTCCACAGAGTGTACTGTGCCCACCACTCATATATACGGTGGCACAGCACCTTGCAAATTAAAAAAAAAATATATTTTATAATTGCAGTTGCCTGGCCTGCCAGTGAGTGTCAGGTCCACAGAGTGTACTGTTCCCACTGCAGTGCCCACCGCTCATATATACGGTGGCACAGCACCTTGCAAATAAAAAAAATATATATTTTTTATAATTGCAGTTGCCTGGCCTGCCAGTGAGTATCAGGTCCACAGAGTGTACTGTGCCCACTGCAGTGCCCACCACTCATATATATATACGGTGGCACAGCACCTTGCAAATTAAAAAAACATATATTTTTATAATTGCAGTTGCCTGGCCTGCCAGTGAGTGTCAGGTCCACAGAGTGCACTGTGCCCACTGCAGTGCCCACCACTCATATATACGGTGGCACAGCACCTTGCAAATTAAAAAAAATATATTTTTTTATAGTTGCCTGCCAATGAGTGTCAGGTCCACAGACTGTACTGTACCCACTGCCCAACATTCATATAGGGTGGCACAGCACCTTGCACGCATAGTACCACAAATCTAAAAAAAAATGACAGGCAGAGGCAGGCCACCCCGCAGGGGCCGTCGTGGTCGTGGTGCTGTGATTTCCTTTGGCCCTAGAATAATGCCCAGTGTTCAGATGCCACGTACCCTGAACTCAAAAAATTCTGAGGACATAGTTGACTGGCTTACACAGGACACCCAATCTTCTACAGCTTCCGCTCGGAACCTTGATGCACCATCCTCCTCCAGCTCAGCTTCGGGCACCTCTCAATTTACCACTCGCCCGCCCGCCGGCACCACCACTAACACTAGCACCACAGCCGCTTCACTTGATCTGTCAGAGGAGTTATTTACACATCAGTTGGAAGAAATAAGTGATGCGCAACCGTTAGTGCCAGACGATGTAGATAACGGGGATATGTCTCAGTCAGCACTTATACACATGGACGTACATTGTGATGATGATGTTGTACCTGCTGCTGCTGCTGCCTTTGCTGAGTTGTCAAGTGAAGCGGCTGAAGATGACGATGTGTCCGTGGATGTCACCTGGGTGCCTGCTCGAAGAGAAGAAGAAGAGGGGGAAAGTTCAGATGGGGAGACAGAGAGGAGGAGGAGACGAGTTGGAAGCAGGGGGAGGTCATCGCAAGGAGCTAGTGGCACAGTCAGACAGCATGTATCGGCACCCGGGATCAGCCAGATAGCACGCCAATCAACGCAAGCTGTTGCCACCACCAGAATGCCGTCATTGCAAAGCTCAGCAGTGTGGCATCTTTTTTGTGTTTATGCCTCTGATAACAGTGATGCCATTTGCAACCTGTGCCAAAAGAAACTGAGTCGTGGGAAGTCCAACACCCACCTAGGTACAACTGCTTTGCGAAGGCACATGATCTCACATCACAAACGCCTATGGGATCAACACATGAGTACAAGCAGCACACAAACTCAAAGCCACCATCCTCCTCCTGGTCCAGCATCTTGAGCCACGTCAACCACTGCTGTCCTCCTTGCCCCCTATCAACAACCCGCCACAGGTGTCTGTCAAGGAAATGTTTGAGCGTAAGAAGCCAATGTCACAGAGTCACCCCCTTGCCCGGCATCTGACAGCTGGCTTGTCGGAACTCTTAGCCCGCTAGCTTTTACCATACAAGCTGGTGGAGTCTGAGGCCTTCAAAAAAATGGGCCCACACTGCAGAATGATTGTTTTCTGGGTCACTTAACCACTTAAGCCCCGGAAGATTTTACCCCCTTCCTGACCAGGGCCTATTTTGCGATTCGGCACTGCGTGACTTTAACGGACAATTGCGCGGTCGTGCGACACTGTATCCAAACAAATTTGACGTCATTTTTTTCCCACAAACAGAGCTTTCTTTTGGTGGTATTTGATCACCTGTGCGATTTTTACTTTTTGCGCTATAAACAAAAAAAGAGCATCAATTTTGCAAAAATAACAATATTTTTAAAAAATTTTTATATGAATTTCCCAAAAAAAAATGTAAAAATCAAAATTTGTTAACATTTTAGGCCAATTTGTTTTCTGCTACATATGTTTGGTAAAAAAAAATTGCAAAAAGCGTATTTTGATTGGTTTGCGCAAAAGTTATTGCGTTTACTAACTAAGGGAAAGATTTTTGTCATTTTTGTTGTTTTTTTTAATGCGTAATGGCGGCGATCTGTGTTTTTTTTGTGGTACTGCGACATTGCGGCGGACAGATCGGACCCTTGACTGACATTTTTGACACTTTTGGGGTTACCAGTGACATTACTGCAGTAATCAGTGCTATACATATGCACTGTTACTGTAAAATGACACTGACAGTGAAGGGGTTAACTTTTTTTGAGAGGGAGGGGTTATGTGTGTCCCTAGGGGCGTGATTCTAACTGTGATTGGCTGTGGCTTGAGGTGTATGAACAGTGATCAATGGTCCTACATAGTAGAACTGTATGATCACCATTCATACACAGAGGAGAATGACAGGCGGCTTGTTTACATTAGCCGCCTGCCTTTCTCCCGCTCTAACGGACGATCGCGAGTGACCGGCGGACATCGGGTCTGCCAGTCACACGCGCGGGGGGGTCCGTGACCGTGTGGGAGCGCGCCTCCAGCGGCGCGCACTCGCTCCCTAGACCCTCACAGGCTTCCGACATATCCCTACGTCGCTCTGCCTGTGAGGGGCTGACTGCCGACGTAAATAGTCGTGCGGCAGTCGGCAAGTGGTTAATTGTCACTGAACTACCTCAGCACGACCATAGGCTTTGAAAAATCGCCATCGCCTGCAATCTCCCAAACATGCGCATGAGCACAGTCATCACTACAGCAAGATTGACGCATAGAGGAATAAAATTTATGTCATGAGTGTGTCTACTATTGACAACTCTTTGCGGTTGTCTAAAATCTATTCGATACACGTCCCCTGATAGGGGACGTAACAGGGATTAAACTGATAAGAATAGTACTACTTAACACACCACTCATATAGGATGGCACAGTACATTGCACGGCGCATGCGCAGTGCCCAAAATTGGAAGTAAGAGGACAGACCAACCATCTTTTTCCATCCCCGGGTTCCTAAAATCTATTCCATACACCGGCCCCTGATAGGGGACGTAACGTAACAGGGATTAAACTGATAAGAACAGATTTTTTTAATTTAAAAAAAAGAGGACAGCCTCTGTGGAGCTGGGTATTTTTTGGCCGCGTTACTGAATGCTCATGCACAAGGCTGTAGGCTCATGCGTCCTTTTGCGGAGGTGACAAACCTGGTCAGTCAAACCCAAGGCAACATCATCGACCTTATCCCATATGCATTTTTTCTGGAGCGTGCCCTGCGAAGAGTGCTGGATCAGGCCGTAGATGAGCATGAAGAGGAAGAGTTGTGGTCCCCATCACCACCAGAAGCAGCCTTGTCGTTGTCGATTGCTGGACCTGTGGCAACGCAGAGAGAGGAGTCTGAAGAAGAGAAGTCAGAGGAGGAAGGTGGCTTTGAGGAGGTGGAAGACCAACCACAGCAGGAGTCCCAGGGGGCATGTTGTCACCTTTCGGGGACCCTTGGTGTTGTACGTGGCTGGGTTGAGGAAGAGACCTTCAATGACGTCAGTAAGGACAAGGAACGGGACATGGCTAGCTTGGTATCCAACCTTGTGCAAATGGGGAGTTTGCGGTTGTGCAAATGGACTGACTGACTGTTAAATGGGTGTCAGGTCACCTGTGGCCAGGTGACAACTGCACCCTGTTGGAGGCAGGGGCGCAGCGCAAGGTAGTGAACCCGATAGCAGACTGCTGCGGATGGACCGGAACGTGAGCCCAAGATTCCCCAGGGCACGGAGTCTAAGACCCAGCAGGTGTTCACCAGAGCCTCTAGTGGTGAGGGTGGACTTGGCTGCAGCTGGGCCCAGGTCGCGGCCCCTGGATTCCCCCAGGTCACGCTCCGTAGGGAGAGAATGGTGATGGGTAAGCCGAGGTCGGGTTAACGGGCAGACAAGGGTAACCACGGGACAGGCCAAAGGTCAGGGTAACAGGCAAACAGGAAAAGTCAGAGACAAGCCAAAGTCGGTACACAGAACAGTAGATCAAGCACACAGGAAACAGGAAACTAGCACTGTTGAACAGCAAAGCAGACCTGCAGTGCACTGGTTAATATAGACTTCCTGGAATGGCCTGGGGTGGAGCCAAACAGGGAAGAGAGATGATAAAAGCAGCCAGAAGGAAGAGTCTGGCCCTTAATGCAGACATGAGGAACAGGTAAACTACCAGACATTATTGCATGTCCATGACAATGGGGAGTTTGGTCTGTCAGAGTTTGGTCTGTCACTGTGAAGCGGGCGTAACCCTTACACTACCTTGATCGATACAACATCATACCTGATCGTATACACACACTGGATGTTTTAAAGCATGTTATTTCAAACAATTTAGGAATGTTAGGTGATTTATGCCCTTTATGGATTAAAACCCGACTCTGCGTCAACTACGTAATTTTCCATGGGAGTTTTGCCATGGATCCCCCTCCGGCATGCCACAGTCCAGGTGTTAGTCCCCTTGAAACAACTTTTCCATCACTATTGTGGCCAGAAAGAGTCCCTGTGGGTTTTAAAATTCGCCTGCCTATTGAAGTCTATGGCGGTTCGCTTGGTTCGCCCGTTCGCGAACATTTGCGGAGGTTCACGTTCGCCATTCGCGAACGGCAAATTTTAGGTTTGCGACATCTGTAGAGATGGAGTTGGAGTTAACTTAGGCTGAATTTGAGTTTGGAGTTAACCAAATTCCCTTTGTGTTTTTCATAAAAGGAAATTTGTCTATTCTGAATCACTATTACACAGCAATGTCATCTAATATGGTTTATTTTAATTTTAAGGTATAGTTATGTATCTTATGTGTTTTAACCTTTAGATTTTCTAATAGCAGACTACACAGCTGTCTAATTAGCAGTCTTCATTCTTTATTCATCTGAAACTTTCAGGCATGTCTGATTGTATTCAGCACTTTGGTGTAGTAGGCTAAGCTCACAGTCAACGATTGCTAGGTCATGAGTTCAAGGCCAGACCATGATAACACCCTGTGTGCCATAATTTCTTTTGGCCACATAGTAATACATTGGCTACATCACCTAAAATTGAATGTCAATGGCCATGTATATTCAAGAAACAAACATGCATATCTGCAGGGTGCAATTATGCATTTGCCAAGTTTCAGTATTTATTTATAGCTGTCTAAAATTTAAGAAGGTGATGTCACACTTGGGATTTGAACTCATGCTCTCAGTGTTTATAGCCAGGAACACTAGCCACTAAACCATTGAGCTGAGCATGATTACCCCTGGAATATTTATTCCCATGTTTCAATAGTTAACCACTTCCTTACAGGGCAGTTACACCACTTCCTGCCCAGGCCAATTTTCAGCTTTTAATACTGTTGCATTTTGAATGACAATTGCGCGGTCAAACAACCCTGTACCTAACACAAATGTATGACAGTATTTTCATAAAAAAAATAGTGCTTTCTTTTGGTGGTATTTGATCACTGCAAGGTTTTTTTCTATTGGCAAAAAGAAGACCTAAATGTTTGACCCCTAAAATAATGTGTTTTTGTTTATGTAATAAAATTTGGTAAATCAATATGTTTTTTGTTGCACTGACGAGCATTGATGAGGCTGCGCTGGCAGGCACTGATGAGACACTAATATGCAGAACTGGTAGACAGATAGGTGGCACTGATATGCAGCATTGATGGGCATTGATAGGTGGCACTGATGGGCAATGATTGGCACTGGTGGGCAGCACTGAAAGATGGTAATGATGGGCAGCACTGATGAGGAGGGCACTAACAGGTTCCCTGAGCACTGATTGGCATCAATGGTGGCATGGGTGGGCATCCCTGGTGGCATCCCCCAAGGGTCTGCACTGGTAATCAATGCTCTGATTACAAGCACAGACCCCCCCCCCCACACACACACACACACACACACACACACACTTATGCCCCATACACACGTGCAGATTATCTGCAGACTTTTGTCTGCAGACTTACCAAAACCATATAATATGAGGTCAAACCTAAACACTTTCAATTTGTATGCAATCCGGCAGGCCCTTGCACTACATAGAAAAGGTAAGTCTGCAGACAAAAGTCTGCAGATAATCTGCACGTGTGTATGGGGCATTACTTTGCATATGAATGCCATTTCTTCACAGCTGAAAGTGGCCCTCACCATGATTAGCCAGTTGATTGTGACCACTTGCTGGAATGTGTGCAAGCCAATTTGGTGTCATTTCTGGTCCAGGGTGAACGCCAATGTGCCATTTGCAATTTATTGTAAAGAGATTTTGCTTTATTTTAAAAATGGCGCACACAGACAACTAAAATGTATTGGAAATGTTTTACCTAGGCCAGTGATGGTAACCCTTAAATCCCCCCCCCCCCAAGATGTTTTTGCCCTACATTTCCCAAAATGCTCATGTACTCTGCACTGTAGATGAGCATCATGGGAAATGTTACAAAACACCTGTGTTGCCAAGGTTCATCATCACTGACCTAAGCCAACTAAAAAGGTGAGTGAGCGTTGTAGCAATCTTTTATTTAGTAATCATTTTTAGTGATTTTTTTATTAAATGTTTTGGTTACATTCATCCACAGCGGCTGAATGGAAATTTTGTATTATTCCTTAATTTATATATTTTTAGCTAAATATATACATAAACACTTACATTTTAAATGTAAAATCACCAGTTCACTAATGAATGAGTGTTTGGCTGGCCATCCATGATCCAAGTTTCTTACAAGTCAACACACATAAGAAATGCTTTCAATAATCTCAGCATGAGCACAAAGTGGCTTTTTCATTTAGACTTATGCCCCATACACACGTGCAGATTATCTGCAGACTTTTGTCTGCTGACTTACCTTTTCTATGTAGTGCAAGGGCCTGCCGGATTGCATACAAATTGAAAGTGTTTAGGTTTGACCTCATATTATATGGTTTTGGTAAGTCTGCAGACAAAAGTCTGCAGATAATCTGCACGTGTGTATGGGGCATAATGCCTCGTACAATCGGTACGTGTGTACGAGGCTTAAGGCTGGCCATACATGTTCCAATTTTCTTACAATTTTCTGTCCAATTTTCTTGAAATTTACCTTCAAGTATGTAGTACAAAGGCCTGCCTAATTAGATACAAGTGAATGTGTTTTTTAGCTTTGACCTCACATTATGTGGTTTGTGGTAGATCTACCAGAAAATTGTACAACAAAAGTTGAACATGTATGGCCAGCTTAATGGGCCATACACACTATAATGCCTCGTACACACGTACCGATCTTCGGCCGTAAATATTCGGCCGACGACCGATCGGCCGATTGTAGGCTTGTTAGTATGATGCTTCCGACAGCCGACAGCGCATTTTCGGCCGAACAGAATCTGTCGTGCAGGCATTAAAATTTTTGTTGGCCAACACCAGAACGGCCGATTGTTCGCCAGTCAGTACAGAATTCGGCCGACAATCGGCTGATTTTCAAGACTGGGCATGCTCAGAAAAGAAAAAACACAGGGAAAGTTAACCATCACATGACATCACTTCTGCAGTCGTCTGTTGTTGGCTGACAAAATTCGTGTGCAGTCTTTTGCAGTTTTCAACAGACAGGACAGCCCTGGACAAAAGACAGCCGATCGTTCGGCCGACGATCAGTACGTGTGTACGGGGCTTAAGATTTTCTGAAGACTTTTTCCTTTAGATTTACCAAAACCAGATAATATGAGGTCAAACCTAAACACTTTCAATTTGTATGCAATCTGGCAGGCCCTTGCACTACATAGAAAAGGTAAATCTGAAGGAAAAAGTCTTCGGAAAATCTTATAGTGTATATGGCCATACATGTTCAATTTTTGTTGTACAATTTTCTGATAGATTAACCACACACCACATAATGTGATGTCAAAGCTAAACAACACTTTCACTTGTATCCAATACGGGGCTTAAGATTTTCTGAAGACTTTTTCCTTTAGATTTACCAAAACCAGATAATATGAGGTCAAACCTAAACACTTTCAATTTGTATGCAATCTGGCAGGCCCTTGCACTACATAGAAAAGGTAAATCTGAAGGAAAAAGTCTTCGGAAAATCTTATAGTGTGTATGGCCATACATGTTCAATTTTTGTTGTACAATTTTCTGATAGATTAACCACACACCACATAATGTGATGTCAAAGCTAAACAACACTTTCACTTGTATCCAATTAGGCAGGCCTTTGTACTACATACTTGAAGGTAAATTTCAAGAAAATTGGACAGAAAATTGTATGGCCATACACACTATAAGATTTTCTGAAGACTTTTTCCTTCAGATTTACCTTTTCTATGTAGTGCAAGGGCCTGACAGATTGCATACAAATTGAAAGTGTTTAGGTTTGACCTCATATTATCTGGTTTTGGTAAATCTAAAGGAAAAAATCTTCAGAAAATCTTAGTGTGTATGGCCCATTAGTCTAAATGAAAAAGCCACTTTGTGCTCATTCTGAGATTATTGAAAGCATTTCCTATGTGTGTTGACTTGATGTAGTAATTTTTATATATATAAATATATATATAATTTTTTTTTTTTTTTTTTTTTGGGTTGTTGAATTCTGAGTTCTGGGGTTGCACTGCATATGTTCAATCAATTTGCAAATTCTCAGATTTGCAAGCTCAAACACTGCTATTTTTCAGAGTGTAATGTGGCTCTATATAGGAAGCAAAACTAATATGGCTCCCCACTCAACAAATATATTAATTTCACACATATACAATGTTTTATTTTTGGGGTGTTGCTTGTCATATATAACAACAGACAGTTGTAGGTAGTTCAGGGATTTGAACACCCAAATACATTGTTGCAAGGCAGCTGTGCTAACCACTTGGATATTTTGGTCAGTTTATTTAATCAAGCTCAAGCTTAATACATATTTGCAACATTTTTGCAAAACACAATTTACACAAACATAATCACTTTGTTACATTTATTTCATAATATATGTCACTGATAGTTTCTTAGCCTATCAATTTATATTTAAAATACTAATTTTTCACAGAAATAAATAAATGTTTTAAACACCTATATATAATTTCCAGCATGCAGGATTATTTTTAAAAATTTGTTGATTTTATACAGTTTCACTAAACTAGGTTAATTATTTGGGAATTGTGGTCTCTGAGGTTTTTTTTTTGTTGTTTCTTGTTATCTTTATACCAAGCATACATGTACTGGCACCTTAAGAGCCCATTCACATTGAGGCAACACGACTTGGGGGGGCGACCTGTGAAGTCGCGTGCACCACTGTGCACCGCGACTTGCAGAGACTTCACATACTGGAAGTCTATGCAAGTCGCTCCGAGGTCGCCCCAAAGTGGTACAGGACCCTTTTTCTAAGTCGGAGTGACTTGTGTCGCTCCTATTAGAACGGGTCCTGTACTACTCAATGGACCGCGACATACCGCGACTTGTCAGGCTGACAAGTCGCCTGACAAGTCGCGCTAATGTGAATGGGCTCTAAAAATTAATATAGTTTGATTCAATTAGTCCATCAAAAAATTTTAATAAATAAAAATTATTTGAGCTTGAATTGGGTCTAAATAGAATATATATATATATATATATATATATATATATATATATATATATATATATATATATATATATATATAATTTTTTTTTTTTTAAAGTACAAATCACACATGCTTTGAAAAAAAATGTCATTAGCTTTAGGTAGTTAAGTGGTTAGCACCGCTGCCTTGCAACAGTGTATTTGGGTGTTTGAATCCCTGAACTACCTACTGTATGTTGTTATATATGACAAGCAACACTAATACGGCTTCTCCCCAAAAATGAAACATTGTATATGTGTGAAATTATTATATTTTTGGGGTTGGTTAGATATAGGAAGTAACAATAATATATAGTTTTTTGCATATATATATATATATATATATATATATATATATATACATATGCAAAAAAACATATGTTATTGTTACATTCTATATCTAACCAACCCAAAAATATATTAATTTCACACATATACAATGTTTAATTTTCGGGGAGGAGCCGTGTTAGTGTTCCTTTTCATATATATATGTGTATATATATATATATATATATATATATATATATATATATATATATATATATATATATATATATATATACATATAACTATTTTTGGGTATCTATCTATCTATATATATATATATATATATATATATATATATATATATGTGTGTGTTTATATATATATATATATATATATATATATATTTATGTATAGATATATATTTTTTTGTGATTCATATATATATATATATATATATATATATATATAGACATACATAGATATGTGCAAAAAAAAATTAAAAAAAAAAAGAAAAATTTATTAGCACCGGAATAGCGCCGTCTTACCGCGAATTTGCGGCGGTATTTGCCGCAAATTCAATAAAACTCCCACTAACGTTTTCAAAAACGTTATTTTCAGCCTTGTTTTTGGTTTGGAGCATGCTCACATGGGCTATCTGCCAGAAATTGACTCTGGAGCTATATTTGCATTGTACACTTTTATTAATATCTTTTTTTCTACTTAACATTTTCACACAGTTTAAAAGCAGTTTAGCTCAAAATCATATAACACATCTTTCCCACACATTTTTTATTTTTTTCCTGCCATATTTTGTGATTTTGAAAAAATTAATCCACCTTTTAGCTGGACTGTTTTTAAGTCCAGTCCTGACATTAGTTGATCTTAATGAATCTCACAGTTGGCGTTATTTTCCGCCCGCCGTTCTTTGAATACCAATTTCAGACTTAAAAATTCGCCGGTTCGCAAAATCCCGCCGAAACGCCAATTCTCCGTACTATGAATCAGGCCCACTGTAACAAATAGATTACTCCTTTTGTGTGGCAAGAAATAAATTCTTTAATGGGGTATTCTTTGCCTGTGATAATGGATGATAATTTGTTAGTTCTTATAGTGTGAGCTTCTTTACAAATTCTACAGTTTCCACATGGATAAAATCCTTTCATGTCCAGAAATATTCTTGTAATTGTAGGTTTCTCAACTGGGTTTTGCACTATCAAATCTTTGATATTGGTAGCTTTCCTAAAAATAATTTTAGGTTGTTTGGGCATTGCTGGTCCTAAGATTTTATCTTCTTGCAATACCCCCCAGTATTTTCGGAATACATGATTCAGCCATTTATAGCTGGTGGAAAATTGAGTGGTGAAGGCATATTCAAAATGGGGTTGATTCTTTGTCAAATCTTTCTTCATCACTGGCTCTGTTAAAACTGGTTGTTTAATTGAGCCAATCATTGGTACAATTTCTCCAGATCCTTCTTAATTGGCCTTTAGGCATGGAATTCAACCACGTAGGGTGATGGCAACTGTCCAAGGCAATAAAGCCATTTTTGTCAGTGGGCTTAACATAGGAACAAGTGGCAAAACTTGAGCCCTTTCTATAGATGGTCAGATCCAGAAAGTTGATGGAACTTTTACTGCACTGATATGTGAACCTAATCCCCCAATCATTTCAGTTTAGGTTTTTCATATATCTCTCAAGTGATTCTTCATCTCCTTGCCAAACTAATAACGTGTCATCGATATATCTTCTCCATATCACCAGTTCCTTGGCTCTATTTGAGAAAATATTGCGATCTTCCCACAGTGCCATGAACAAGTTGGCTAAACTTGGGGCAAATTTAGCCCCATTGCAACACCTGTACGCTGAAGATAAAATTTCTGGTTATAATAAAAATAGTTGTGTTCCATCCCAAAGATGAGAAGATCCAGAATAAATCTTTTTTGGTTAAAAGGTATTTCATAGTTAGCGTCTAAAAAGGTGCTAACAGCTTTGTACCCCATATCATGTGGTATCACAGTATATAATGAAGTTACATCTGCTGTAACTAACAGAACTTCACCTGTAACTTCTAACTGAGTCATTTCTTTAATACACTGTGAGGTATGTTTAAGATATGCGGGGGTTTCTTGTACCAATGGCTGCAAAAAGTAATCTACATACCTTCCGATTCTCAAAGTAACCGAGTCGATCCCGCTTACAATGGGTCTTCCTGGTGGTCTAACTAGACTTTTGTGAATTTTCGGAAGGTAGTAGATGGTTGGGATTCTAGGACATAAAGGAATCAAAAATTATTTTTCTTTCTTGTCCAGAATACCCATAGTGTGACCTTTTTGGACTAATTTTTCTAATTTCCTTTTAAACTGTGAGGTGGGATCTT
The DNA here is from genome assembly GCF_965119305.1 of Pelophylax lessonae. Classification (NCBI taxonomy): domain Eukaryota; kingdom Metazoa; phylum Chordata; class Amphibia; order Anura; family Ranidae; genus Pelophylax; species Pelophylax lessonae. The sequence continues at coordinate 178,936,469 of NC_138768.1, forward strand.
TTTTCAATATCTCATACGTTTTGCTGTCCGATAAAAGATTCTCCATTTCTTGTAGATAATCATTTTTGTGGAGCAACACTATCCCTCCCCCTTTATCAGCTGGTCTCACTATAAGGTTTTTGTTCTCGCACAACGATTTTATACCCTTTTTCAAATCTGTCTGTGGTTTGTGCTCCACATGTTTAAATGTTTATTTAAACACCAGTGAAGAGGTTTTCCTCTCCACAATTTGGACTGTTGGATCCTTATTCCATTTCACTTCACTATTTGTATGAATATTTATATTTCACTCATTGTTGTTTTTGTTAATGGGTCTTTGAATTTGAAGTTATAGCTACATTTTTTTGTGATCAATATTTATTTAATCCTTTGATTGGTTAACCTATATTATCACTCAATAAGCTACTTCACTAATTTATTGAAAAGCGCACTATTGTAAGATTCTGGTACCTCCGGTACCCTTAATCACCACTTTCTCTGTAATGCGTCCCACCTTTCTCTTCAGGTGGTACGCATATACCTTTAAGAACGATGATGTCACTGCTGAGCGCCGCAGGGCGGCTATTTCAACTGCCGGCGGTCTCACTCACATTGTTCGTTCAACCTGCCTTGTGTATCCACATGCTTTCAAGCTTGACTCACGATCGGAACCTCCAGCTACTCCCTTTACCTGGAGCAGACCGGAACCTCGCTACTGATCCCTGTATCTCGCTACCGGATCATTCCTCCTCTACTGGACCTCTCTAACTACTAACATTACTTGTGATAAGTACCCCGCAGGGGAACCCTCCATAACCTTACTTGCACTATCTACCTATGCACATTAAGGACTGTTACTACCTATCCATACTATCCTATCATCTGCACTGTTACATAGATTACTAGCTCTTGAGCCTACTGCCATCTATCATCTGCACTGCTGCTTAGATTGCTAGCTCTCCTGTCTACTACTATCTATCTAGCACTGGGTTAGTCTATCCTGTATTTGTCATCTGCTGTCCTCACCACCTGTTAGCATACTCGATACTAACCTATCTGCATTCCTAATACCATCTTGAACTCTCCTGTACAATCCTATCAAGTGTTTACCATCCTTGTCACTGTTCACACCTGTCCCTTCAGCACATCACCTTCATACTATCATATACATCCTATCACTCCAGGAACATCTCATTGAGTGTGTATATATCTGTATGTTGAAGCTGACAGGCCCACGGTGATGAGTCCTGGAGAGTTGGATCTGGTATTCAACACATCTCTGCATGACTACTGAGTGGAGATTTTGCAGCTGCAAATCCAGCCTATAATAAAAACGCAGGAGCGTTACAGATTGAACGAACCTTAAAAATGGATTCAGCAGAATTACCCACTCAAGTGACACAATTAACACAACAAGTAAAAGCGTTAATACTTGCTCTGACTGACATACAAGAAAAGAATCAGACTCTGACACAGCAGGTAACCCAGCTCTCACGGCTCACTGCTGTTCAGCCTCCTGAACCTAAAATAAACCCTCCTCTAGTGTTTACCGGTGACCGGAAAAAATTTTGGGAATTCAAAAACGCATGTCAATTGCTTTTTTTGTTAAAACCTCGTACATACCCCACTGATCAAATAAAAGTCTGTACCGTTATTTCATACTTGACGGGTGATCCACGGGCCTGGGCAGACTCTCTCTTTGAGAAAAATGATCAGATTCTCAACACCTATTCCTTATTCCTAGCGGAACTCACTAGTTTATACGATGACCCCAATAGGCAGAGTACTGCTGATATGCAGTTGAGGGCCTTAAAACAAGGAAGGAGACCTGTAGAAGACTTTGTATCTGAGTTCAAAAGATGGACCCTTGACTCAGGGTGGAATGACACATCTTTGCGAACTCAATTCAGACTCGGGTTATCGGAAGCTGTTAAAGACGAGCTCGCCCGAGCGGATTTACCTGGCACCTTGGAGGCCTTGATACAACTTAGTATCAACATCGACAGACGACTGCGAGAAAGAAGGGCTGAAAAGATGGGAATGCCATTGTCTAGTCCTTCTCGGATTCCGGCCGTTGACCCTACTCCCATGGATGTAGGAACCATACGCCCACCTTTAACGACTACTGAACGAGCTAGAAGAACATCCAGAAATCTCTGCATGTATTGCGCATCCCCGGATCATTTGATAAGCACCTGTCCCCTTGTCCGCAAAAAAGAGGGTGAGTGTTCACATGTCTTGCTGGGAGGATTAACGACTTCCTTTTCTAACCCCTATCTTTTTGTTCATTTAATATTACAGTGGGACCAAACTAGGATCACCACCAATGCTATGGTCGACACTGGATCTTGTGGAAACTATATTGATACACGCTTTGTTACCTTAAATAAAACACCTATTATTTCAAAATCTAAGCCTGTTTCTGTTAGTTTCATTAACGGTATTCCACTGTCTTCTGGTCCAATCACCAACCAGACACAGGCACTCCTTGCCACTACCAACGAGTCACATGTGGAGACCATCACCTTTGATATACTATCCTCACCCCATTTTCCTATTATTTTGGGACTTCCCTGGTTACACACACACCAACCAATCATAGATTGGAAAAAACGGACTTTGGTTTTCCCTTCTCACTATTGTGAGAATACGTGTAACCCCCCATCTTATGGGAAGATTCTGTCTGTGGTGTCAGATGAAATTGCACCACTATGCTATCAGGATCTGTCCGAAGTGTTCCTTGAGAAAAATGCTCAAGTGTTGCCTCCCCATAGGGATTACGATTGCACTATCGATCTACTCCCTAACAGCAAATTGCCTTTCGGTCATGTTTATCCCCTTTCACAGGATGAACTTTCTCATCTCAAGGAATACTTGGATGAGAATTTGACAAAAGGGTTCATTAGACCCTCTACCTCTTCCACTGCTGCAGGACTTTTCTTTGTCCGCAATAAGGATTCCAGTCTCAGGCCTATTATCGATTATAGGCAATTAAACACGATTACGATAAAGGATCGCTATCCTTTGCCGCTTATCCCTGAACTTATTGAACAAGTGCGTGGGGCTACTTATTTCACCAAATTAGACCTGAAAGGGGCATACAACCTAATTCGAATCCGTGACGGGGATGAGTGGAAAACAGCATTCAGAACCAGATACGGACTATTCGAATACCTTGTGATGCCATTCGGGCTATGTAATGCTCCCGCAGCTTTCCAAAGATTCATAAACGACATCTTTAGAGACTTACTTGATGTCTGTGTTGTAGTATACCTAGACGATATACTTATTTATTCTCGTTCTATGCCTGAACACATAAAACATGTAAGACTTGTGTTGTCCAGACTGCTCTCACACAGTCTATACGTGAAATTAAAAAAATGGCTATTTCATAAAGAAGAAATATTATTTCTAGGATACTTCATATCCAAAACTGGAATTAAGATGGATATGAGTAAGATATCCTGTATTCTGGACTGGCCTATACCAACAACTCGTAAGGCCCTACAGCGATTCCTTGGATTCTCGAACTTCTATAGAAAGTTCATCAAGAACTTTTCCGCTATTGTGAGACCTCTCACACAACTGACAAGTATAAAAAAAAACATTCAAATGGTCAGAAGAAGCAAATCAAGCTTTCTGCTTGTTAAAATCAAGCTTTACTTCTGCTCCCATACTACGCCATCCAGACCCATCCCTCCAATATATTCTAGAGGTAGATGCGTCAAATATGGCAGTAGGAGCAGTTCTCTCCCAATGACCAACAAACACTTCATCACTCCACCCAGTTGCTTTCTTTTCAAAATCACTAAGCAACCCAGAGGTGAATTACCCAGTGGGTGAAAAGGAGTTGCTTGCCATAAAACTGGCACTGGAGAATTGGCGACATCTGCTCGAAGGTATCCAGTTACCAATACTCATATATACAGATCATAAAAACCTTCAATACCTCCAGACTAACAAGACTCTCTCCCACCGGCAGGTACGATGGTCATTATTCTTTTTAAGATTTAATTTCCTAGTGACCTACACGCCTGCAGACAAAAATAAAAAAGCGGATGCGCTATCACGACTAACCGAAGATAACTGCGCCGAAATCCCTTCCATTCCCATAATACCCTATGAACGCATTATTGGTGTTGTCCGTTCCTTGAAGGAAGAGATTTTGCACAGTATAGGAATGGATTTACCTCCACCACAGCTAAGTACTGATGCAGAAGGCTTCCTCTATTACAAAGACAAACTCTACATACCCCCTACTATGCGCACCAAGATCTTATTGATGATGTGCTCATGGCAGGACATATGGGCATGACGAAAACCTTTAATTTGCTCACCAGGCAGTTTTGGTGGCCTGATATGAAGACGTCTGTACAAAAATTTGTTTCTTCATGTGACATCTGTGCAAGGTCCAAAATTGACACTACAAAACCATCTGGACTACTTTGTAGTCTACCAATACCCCAGGTTCCATGGGAAGTTGTGTCCTTAGATTTCATAGTAGAACTACCACCTTCCAAAGGACTTAATACCATCCTAGTGTCAGTGGATCACTTGACAAAAATGGCACATTTCATTGCTATCCGTAGACTACCTTCATCTAAACAAACAGCGGAACTACTGATGAAACATGTGTTCAAGTTGCATGGAATTCCAAAGACTCTATTGTCCGACCGTGGTTCACAATTCATCTCTAAATTTTGGCAAGCACTTTGTCAAATTTTACGCATTGAGCGAAAGTTCACTTCTCCCTACCATCCTCAGACCAACGGACAGACTGAAAGAGTCAACCAGTGCATTGAGCAATATCTACGTTGCTACACATCATACCTACAGGATGATTGGGTGGATCTCCTTCCTCTAGCAGAATTTGCTTACAACAACGCAACCCACAGTACTACGAAGCAAAGTCCGTTCTACTTGAACTATGGGTTTCATCCCACTCTTCTTCCACCACGCATCCTGCCATCGAGTAACCCAGTAGCCTCGGATTACCTTACCCAAATAAAAGACTCTTTGGGTTTACTCAATACCACTATATCACACGCTCACAGTCAACAAAAAAAGTACTACGACCTTCGTAGAAGACCTTCTCCTCAGTATGCTATTGGGGACCTTGTTTGGCTATCGACAAAGAACTTAAGATTAAAAATCCCTAGCAAGAAGCTTGGACCTTTATTTTTGGGACCCTTCCCAATTAAAAAACTTATCGGGAAAGCTGCAGTACAGCTCACCCTACCAGCAGATCTCAAGATCCATCCCATCTTCCATGTGTCGCTACTGAAGCCCCATGTTCCTAACCAAGGAATAAGGCCTACCATCTTGCCTCCACCTCCAATACAAGTTGAAGGCGGAGAAGAGTATGAGATCAAGGAAATTTTGGATTCTCGCATCCATAGAGGAAGACTCCAGTATCTCATGAGATGGAAGAACTATGGACCCCAAGACGACACCTGGCTAGATACCTCTGATATTCATGCACCTAGACTTATACGGAACTTTCACTCGAAACACCCAGAGAAACCTGTCCTATAGGCCTTCCGGAGCCGGCCTTAAGGGGGGGGGGTACTGTAAGATTCTGGTACCTCCGGTACCCTTAATCACCACTTTCTCTGTAATGCGTCCCACCTTTCTCTTCAGGTGGTACGCATATACCTTTAAGAACGATGATGTCACTGCTGAGCGCCGCAGGGCGGCTATTTCAACCGCCGGCGGTCTCACTCACATTGTTCGTTCAACCTGCCTTGTGTATCCACATGCTTTCAAGCTTGACTCACGATCGGAACCTCCAGCTACTCCCTTTACCTGGAGCAGACCGGAACCTCGCTACTGATCCCTGTATCTCGCTACCGGATCATTCCTCCTCTACTGGACCTCTCTAACTACTAACATTACTTGTGATAAGTACCCCGCAGGGGAACCCTCCATAACCTTACTTGCACTATCTACCTATGCACATTAAGGACTGTTACTACCTATCCATACTATCCTATCATCTGCACTGTTACATAGATTGCTAGCTCTTGAGCCTACTACCATCTATCATCTGCACTGCTGCTTAGATTGCTAGCTCTCCTGTCTACTACTATCTATCTAGCACTGGGTTAGTCTATCCTGTATTTGTCATCTGCTGTCCTCACCACCTGTTAGCATACTCGATACTAACCTATCTGCATTCCTAATACCATCTTGAACTCTCCTGTACAACCCTATCAAGTGTTTACCATCCTTGTCACTGTTCACACCTGTCCCTTCAGCACATCACCTTCATACTATCATATACATCCTATCACTCCAGGAACATCTCATTGAGTGTGTATATATCTGTATGTTGAAGCTGACAGGCCCACGGTGATGAGTCCTGGAGAGTTGGATCTGGTATTCAACACATCTCTGCATGACTACTGAGTGGAGATTTTGCAGCTGCAAATCCAGCCTATAATAAAAACGCAGGAGCGTTACAACTATTTATATTTACACATTATTTTCACACATTCTGGGAGAAGCTTTTCACATATCAGCGCACCCTTCTTTCTTATCAAATCCTCCACATGTATTGAGTAACCAGAAGAAGATGGCCGAATATCCAGTAGGGTAGTACTAAGGACTAGAGACAAAAATTTGAACAACCAGTTGGTGAGCATCCATCACTTCCGGGATACCTCCTCTCTTCCGGTCACCGGCGATGAGTTCCAATGAACGTCATTTCCGGCGGCGGTGAGGTGACACGCTTCCGGCCCGCCACTGATCACCATTCAACACCTGCGCCGATTAGCGGCCTGTGTGTTTGGGGCTATTTAGGGCACTATACCACTACCGATCGCAACGGAACGGCTACATTTGACGGCACATCACACCGGAGTAAGTTTTTACCTCTTGGAACTACTTCCTAGAACTTTTCTATTGAATCAAATACACTTATGCCCCATTCCTACATCCTGAAACTTGGTCCTAAATATTTTTGTCTCTAGTGCTTAGTACTACCCTACTGGATATTCGGCCATCTTCTTCTGGTTACTCAATACATGTGAAGGATTGCCTCCCTTTTGGTGGAACTGTCTGACTAGTCCTCCAGTAGTTAACACTCGCTGGGCCCTATCTGTGGTCACTATCTACCCTATATGACCTGTAAGTACTCATAAATATAACAATATGTCTATAAATTAAAGAATTCCTAGATATATCTTTCTAGGGTTGATCTTTTTATAGGTTTGATGCCTGGTGTGGTGGGTATTCCCATCCTAAGAGACTAAAACTAGCTTGTGCCTAGAGATTATGGAGGTTTAGACAGCTTTCCTGGCCTATCTTTACCCATACAGTTCACCACGTAACTACAAGATATACAATAAACTACAAGGATATATTCCTTTCTCAATGTTTCCCTTTTTCTCCTTTTTTTCTCCTAATTATTCAAACCTTCAGGTGTCTTTCTCCTCTTTTCTATTTTTTCAGGTTATGTTTATCTTTTCTTTTCTTACCCAGGCTCTAACACTTCTGAAGGCTTTAACTAATTGTATCTCTTACTGTGGTTACACATATTCTTTTTAGTTTTTGGAATGTATATCCTGGTGTGCCTTTCCATCTGCCGTCCAGCCGTCTCCTTTCAGACCAATATATACTCATAGGTAATCATGATACAACATATTACCTTTAATACCATTTGAGGTTAAAGCACCCTTAGACGATGTGTTCCTGCAGCATACGGCGGCCGGATCTTCCGCCCGATGCTGTGAGCCCCGGCTTCCGTCTCCTTCGACGTAACGCTCGCAGGGGGGTGGAACCGGAGACAAATTCAAATAGTTAAACACACAAACACACTGATACATTACAAAATAAAATAAATTCACATTAGTTTGCCCCAGGGTGCCCTTTCCTGCAGTTTTACTGTACTTATATATATATATATATATATATATATATATATATATGTATATGTATATATATATATGTATATATACATATATTTTTTATATATATATATATATATATATATATATATATACACGTCAGCCAGCATTTCCCCTTTCAATACAGAGATGCCAGCGTTCCCCCTTTCAATACAGAGATCATCGTGCCCCTTTCAATACAGAGATGCCAGCGTTCCTCCTTTCAATACAGAGATGCCAGCGTTCCCTCTTTCAATACAGAGATGCCAGCATTCCCCCTTTCAATACAGAGATGCCAGCATTCCCCCTTTCAATGCAGAGATGCCAGCGTGGACTCTAGAGCCACCTTTACCATTAAAGTAACTCCTTACTTCATGTGGGCATTACACTTTGTGGACTCCCTCTTCACCTGTGCCCTACACACTCACCCACAAAATGGCTGCATCCCACTTCTTCAGCTGTTGGCTGGATCTTTTCCTATCTGCCCTGACACACAGACTCCATAGCATTTTGAGTAGTTAAAAGAGAAGTATTGCCAAAGTGTTTCCATCCATATTTCTCTCCCATGACCCAGTGCTCTCTCATGACCCAGAATCAGTCAACAGTGGGCTGAAGTCCGCTGTCAACTGACGTCACAGAGCTGCTCCAGGGTCTGGAAGGATCCCAACCATTTTGTAAGGATTCATGCAGATGCCTGATTGATAGCTGGCTCCGGCTATCAGTGTGTGGCTGAGAGCCAAGGCCAGCTGCTCCTGCCTTCTCCCCAGTATGGTGCTCCAGTGTGTGGCGGAGGGGGATGGGGGGGAGGCAGAGACGAGAGCCGGTGACTGACAGTCACTGCTTCTTGCTGGAAACTCACTGAGAACTGAATGATTTGTGGTCATGTGATCACTCGGGCTTAGAGCCAGCGGCGGATAGCTGAAGCATTGGACCGATGTTGCAGCATGGGTTGAGTATGCATGTTTGTTCTTTTGTGAGCCCCAAACTTCTCCTTTAATGCTGAGCATGTATTATACTTTGTGACTTGACACATTACCCCCTAAGCACACAGGGAAGCCACCGTATTTCTTATTAGCAAGACCTAGCATAACGTGACCCCAGGCCGGGTTCCTAAGCAAACCCTGTACTATAGCAGGCTGTATGATGCAAGAACCGCTAGGTAGGGGACATGAAATACACACTGTGATTCCCTTCACCCACCACTGTCACCCACTTCCTCTGGGCACTTACCTCACAGCAGCTTATCTTCAGTCCCCGCGTCTCCGACCTCGAGTCCTCAGTCCTCCCGCGGCGCCTCCTCCTCGGCCAATGGCGTGGGGTTTGCCTTTCAGCCAATCAGGAAGTGGGAGGACCCGCTCCCTGATTGGCCAGGAGGAGGATCAGTGTAACAATAGCGAATTTTCATTTGCTATTGTCACACAATGGGCGGGCTCAGGAGGGAGCAATGCTCTGCGCCTCGGCCGCCACAGTGAAATTATTTAAAGTTCCTCGGGCGGCCCGGTACCGTTTGATCCACGGACCGGTACCGGTCCGCGGCCCGGGGGTTGGGGAACACTGCCCTAGAGGACTGCTGAGAATTACGCTTTCCTGGATTCCCCTGGGTTACCCTTAGCAACTGACAGTAGATAAACAGCAAAGAAAGTTCTTGGCTCAGTCAATAATCAATCCAGGGGATGTTGGTTTTGTGGTTTTATTGAGAACTGGGATAGGAGAAGGGATGAGTGGGATATTTCAACTGACAACTATTCACAATGGTGAGGACAACTGTCTTTAGAATGCAGCAAGGCCGCTGCTTCACCCTGCCACTGAAGTGAAGATAGATAAAGTGTTCCTGCTTGAATTACTCTTCAGGGTCCTAACTTGGCACTCCCTTTCTCACTTGCTGTGTGTGCTAACACCCATCCACTGACTCTCCACTGGAGTGGTCCCCTTCCTGGGCAGACCCCCGGCAAGCTTCCCGGTACTCACGGACACTGTTTTTCCGAAGTTTGCTCTGCCTCCACCAGTCAGCTTTCATGGACCTCCTGGCTCAGCTTCACACTCCTGGTTCACTAGGCCGACCGCCTGTGACCACCATCCGTAGCAGGAGGAGAGACAGCCATACCCTCCTTCTGGGACTTGGCTTCCTGCCCAAAGACCCCCTGCCACATGTCCCCTTGGCTTTTATAGTCTATCTTAGGATGCACAATTCTCTGTGCCAACCCTCTGGGATAGCTATAAAAGCCTGTGTGTCACTGGCTGAGTTTTCTCCACTGTCCAACATGCCTCCCTATTGGACACAGTGGGGACACTCCCTCAGACCAGATGAATCACACATGGACACATGCAGGAGGCATAACTAACAATCAGGCTCCCCTGATAAGCAGACAAAGCAAACTATATTTCACCTGCCTATCACCTATCTAGGAGGATGCTACACTTGCAAATAGCAAATACCTTGGGGTGTCTACTTGGGAGGGGGGGGGGGGGGTTGTGCTATCTTGGCATTTCATGGCCTCCGAAACGGTGATAGGTAGTGAGGAGTGAAATCAACAATTTATGCCCTCAGAAAGCCTCAAGGCAGTGATTGGGTTTCGGGGGTTCTTTACCTGGCTAGACTGCCAAAAAGTCTCACACTAGTGGTATCTCCTTACCCAGGAGAAGCAGCAGAATGTAGTTTGGGGTGTCATTTCACATATAGCCATGACATGTGTGAGGAAAAATATAATTTAAGTGACAGCTTTGTTTAAAAAAAAAAAAAATCATTTTTGGCATTTTTCAGATACTTGTGGCAAAATATAAAATATTCCATGGACTCAAAATGCCTCTCAGCAAATAGGTTGGAGTGTCTACTTTCCAAAATGGGGTTATTTGGGGGGGGGGGTGTTTTGCTGTCTTGACATTTCAGGACCTTTGAAACTGTGATAGGCAGTGAGGAAGTAAAATAAGCAATTTATGCCCTTAGAAAACCTGAAGGCAGTGATTGGATTTTGGGGTCCTGTACACAGCTAGGCTCCCAAAAAGTCTCACACACGTGGAGAAGCAGCAGAATGTATTTTGCAGCATGATGTATTCCACATATATCCATGGCATGTGTGAGCAATATATCATTTAGTGACAACTTTGTGTAAAAAAAAAATGATATTCCTGAAACTTGAGGCAAAATATAAAATATTCCATGGACTCAACATGCCTCTCAGCAAATAGCTTGGGGTGTGTACTTTCTAAAAAGGGGTCATTTGGGGAGGGGGGGGGTTTAAACTGTCCTGGCATTTTATGCCCAATATTAGAAGCTTATGCCACATATCACTCACTCTTCTAACCACTTGAAGACCAAGCCTTTTCTGACACTTTTTGTTTACATTAAAAAAAACATTTTTTACTAGAAAATTACTTCAAGCCCCAAAACATTATATATTTTTTTAAAGAAGAGGCCCTACAGAACAAAATGGTGGGTGTTGCAATTTTTTTTTGTCACACGATTTTTGCGCAGAGATTTTCTAAATGCAATTTTTTGGGGAAAATATATTTTTTTTTTATTTCATGCACAAATACTCTATATATTGACCAATTGTTTGTACAATATAAAAGATGATCTTATGCCGAGTATAAAGATACCAGACATGACATGCTTTAATAATCTTTATTTCAAGTTTTAGCAGGTTAAAAAGGATACAAAATATGAAGAAAAAGCCAAGGCAGAGTACAATGATTTGGGCGAAATGCCCAACTATGGTAACATGTTATCATCACGGATAAAGATCTCTAGATGTGATCAATTGCATGTATCTTGTGGTTACCCCGATTAGTAACTTTGAGATTTCTGAGAGCTACAATTACTGAATGTCATATCATTCCTACCTGTAGTTCAAGACATAGAGATGGGAGAATGCGTGGAATGGGGAGGGAAAAGAGTAGGAATATGAAGGGTGAAAAAAGGAGAAAAAAAACCAGGAACAAAAACCATAACAGTCAGCACTATATCCTAGATCAAAATTACTGGTGGCGGAAGAAAATTCTGAGGGTTCAAAACACTCCAAAACTTAATTTGTGACAACGCCGAACCACACTGACACTATGTAGACCGAAAACAAAAACAAATCAATATCCCTCATTCTGGATCCCTCAATAATCAATCCCAGGACACCTATGCATTCCACTGTATATACAAAATATATACAAAATATTACTGACCCGGTTAACAGATCAAATTATTTTGACAATGTATTAATAGGTTTTATCCACCCACCCCACACCTTTTCAAACTTGGTAGGCATTCCTCTATTAGTATACATAGCTTTGTAACAGGGAAGGGCTTCATTAATAAGCACTTTCAGGGCAGGAACGACAGGAGGAGGGGGTTTTTTCCATGAGAGGACAATCAGTTTACTAGCATAATAGAACAACAAGAGGGTGTAAACCAATTTCTTAGGAGCCCGGGGATTCCACCAGCCCCAAGAGACACACAAGAGTTACACACAACGTTGTAACATTTTCTGTACATGTAGTAATTTCTAACCAAAACCGTTGTATGGATGTACACTCCCAGAAAATGTGCATAAAATCTGCTCTGGATGAATTGCACCAGCAGCAGCAGGATGACTGAGTGGGAAAGATTCTAGCCAATCTAGCTGGAGTAAGATATATGTGGTGTAGAAATTTGTAATGACTGAGATGGTCTCTAGCCGACACCAATCTGGAAAAGGTAATCTCCCAAAGATCATCCCAGTCGTCCCCATCCAACTAAGGACAAAATGCCACCCAGGCATCTTTGCAAGGTGCAAGAACCTTACAGTTATCTGTATGCAATTGTTTAGATACTTAGACAGGGCCTTAGCCAAAGACTCATCCCTAAGTAAAGACTCTAAGTCCCCTTCCTGGATAGTGATTCCAGCAGAACCAAACTGGGCAGTGTAAGCATGGCGTAATTGTAAGTAGTGAAACAAATGGGCTATTAGGTAACTGATATTTAATTTTCAGCTCATTAAATTGAAGTGTGCCACTCTATGAAATGTCCCCAACCTTTTTTACCCCAAATTTGATCCATGTAACAGGATCTGGGTATGTGTAAAAATAAGATAACTGGGGATTTTTCCATAATGGTATAAAGGGAGAGATTTCCTGTCTCATCCCGGCTTCCGCCCTATGAGCTACCCCCCATGCTTTGATAGTGAAGCGCATAGAAGGGGTGATAGTGTATGGCGCTCTACTGCCCCGAGGCAACAGATGTGTGATTGCCTCATAGGAACCAACTATGGGTGCCTCTAATATAACTCACGTCATTCTCCAGAAAAGTCAACCATCTATGGCCGAAGACCAATTAACCTGCTAGTGAGAATTGTAAAGAGTTAGATACCGCCAGCCACCCTTGCTTCCCTGGTTGCTGGAGCACCTGGAGTTTAAGGCTGGGAACATACCCTTTCCACAGAAACGTTGAGACTAAGCGAATAATACTTTCAAAACTATATTTCAGTATCCAATGTGAATACTTAAGTATTTAACCCTACCCACCTGCTGCAATAGGCAATTCACTTGGACCCCATAAGTGGGAGGGGGTACTTTTAGTGGCAGAATTTGGGACTCACCCCAGTTACCCTTCAAAAGGGAGAATGAGACGGGACCAGCTTGTCCACGTATAACGCTGTCTTTTCTGTTAGCTATCCCCTCAACTCTGTAGAAGCTCTGAGAGCCACAGCCAGAGGTTCGATTAACAGAACCAAAAGTTCCTGATGGGTACCCCTGTTCACCGGAAAGAACCCCAGAGAGGGATCCATTTAGTTTATTGGCTGCTACTGGGTTATGGTAGAGGATGTGATTCCACTTCCTAAAATTAGGGCCAAAATCAAATACTTTCAACACTGTTGTCATATACCTTCAATCTACCGAGTCAAAAGCTTTCTCTAGATCTAGATCTATAAAACCAGTATACCCCCACTAGAGACTTGTGGGGGTATACTGCCCAGTTTGGTTCTGCTGGAATCACCATCCAGGAAGGGGACTTAGAGTCTTTACTTAGGGATGAGTCTTTGGCTAAGGCCCTGTCTAAGTATCTAAACAATTGCATACAGATAACTGTAAGGTTCTTGCACCTTGCAAAGATGCCTGGGTGGCATTTTGTCCTTAGTTGGATGGGGACGACTGGGATGATCTTTGGGAGATTACCTTTTCCAGATTGGTGTCGGCTAGAGACCATCTCAGTCATTACAAATTTCTACACCACATATATCTTACTCCAGCTAGATTGGCTAGAATCTTTCCCACTCAGTCATCCTGCTGCTGCTGGTGCAATTCATCCAGAGCAGATTTTATGCACATTTTCTGGGAGTGTACATCCATACAACGGTTTTTGTGAAATAAAAATGGCAATGTATTATGTTAGAGAAGTGAGCCAAAAAATTTTTTACATACAGGTTTCACTTATGTAAGACTTTTTATTAGGCAACAATGTAAGATGGAGAGACAAGGCAAGTTTTGTTATGAAAACGGAAAATTGATATCAAATACTTACCGTAATTTTCCTTTCCTGATGGACTCCATGGCAGCATACGTTCGGGTAGGCCCCGCCTCCTCTCCTACCCTATAGGACCCCACTCCCATAAATCTTTGCTCCTTTTCAGCATCCATGTTCTATAACTAGCCTACTCAGGAACTGGGAGGGAACTCCTGCTGCCATGGAGTCCATCAGGAAAGGAAAATTACAGGAAGTATTTGGTATCAATTTTCTGTTTTCCTGACAGACTCCATGGCAGCATACGTTCGGGAAATAACTCGCAATACACTCCCGGGTGGGAAGATGCTGAACAAAATTAAACTTTAATTGGTACCATCAACCGATAGTACTTGAATACCAAACTTTACAGAAGATAAGGCAGCTGGTTCAATACAATAGTGAGACATAAACGTATTGATTGAAGACCAGGACGCTGCCCTGCAGACTACTTCGGGGGCGACATGCCTGGAAGCTGCCCAAGATGTTGAGACACTACGGGTTGAGTGTGCGGTCACCACTTCTGGAGGATCCAAGCCCCTGGATTTGTATGCCCATTGTATGGCTTGAACGATCCATGCAGCAATAGCTCTCGAAGAGGCCCGCATTCCTTTCTTTTTTCCGTGAAGAAGAACAAAAAGAAAGTCTGTTTGACGGAAGCCAGCTGTGGCTGTTAGGTATTGTTGTAAGGAATTACCCACATCAAGCGGATGATGTTGAGAACCTTCATCTGTTCTAAAGACGGGAAGAACAATCTCCTGATTCTCGTGGAATACTGAGGTTACTTTTGGGGTTGAACCCAACATAGGTATAAGAACTACTCGGTCAGGGAAAAAGGTTAGGAATGGTTCTTTTACCCCCAGACTTTGTAGCTCAGAGACTCGTTTTGCTGACGTAATTGCCACCAGGAACACAGTTTTAAGTGTAAGCTCTCTGACTGACAGAGGTCTACCAAGAGATGATTCTAATGAGGAGAAGAACTCCAAAACGAACGAAAGATCCCATTTTGGGAATCTCGGCTTCCTCTGGGGTTTTAACTTCATAGCACCTCTGAAAAATTGACGAATCAATGTATGTCTTGCCCAAGAAACTCCTGTGAAGGCAGAGATTGCTGAGACCTGAACCCGTAATGAACTGACAGATAAGGATAGGTCTAGGCCTGATTGTAGGAACCCCAGAACGTCTTGTATGGTAGGAATCACATCAGGATCACTTCTAGGAGACAAAAAACTGGAGAACTTCGCCCAGATTCTTTCGTACACCCTATTGGTGCTGCTTTGTCTAGCACTCAAAAGGGTAGGAATGGCTTCTGCTGGACATCCTAATGCCTCCAATCTCCCCCTTTCAAGAACCACACCTTGAGGTGTAGTCGAGCTGGGCACGGATGAAAGGTAGGACCTTGTGACAGAAGGTCCGACCTGAGAGGTAGAGTTACAGGTGTAACTGAGCAGAGTTAATAGGGGAAACCATGGCCTGTTGGGCCAATATGGGATCACAGCTAAGATCTCCACTGCCTCCGTCTTGAGTCTCCGTAAGAACTGAAGAATAATTGGAGTCGGAGGGAAGGCGTAGGCTCTGCGAAACTTCCAACGGTCCGTGAGAGCGTCGACCCCAATGGCTCGGGGGTCTCGGAACCTTGTGTAATATTTTGCAAGTTTCTTGTTGTCTGGAGCAGCAAATAGGTCGACCTCCGGAAGAAAATCTAGAGACTGAATCCAGTTGAAAACTTCCATGTTGAGGGACCACTCGTTGTTGTCGAGTGTCACTCGGGAAAGAAAATCTGCCTGTAGGTTCTGAATGCCCGGACATACACAGCTGACAGATTGGCTAGGTACCTGTGAGCCCAGAGCATTATTGGCTTCACTTCCTGCAGTAGAGACCAACTGCGTGTTCCGCCCTGCCTCTTTATGTAGGCCACTGCTGTAGTGTTGTCTAATCTGAGGATTACAGATGCACCTTGAATCAGATGTTGAAAGGCCTGGAGTGCCTTGAAGGCTGCTCTGAGTTCCAGAATGTTGGAGACCATCCCGAGGGTAGAGAAGTCCCACTTGCCCTGTGCTGTTTCGGATAGGCAGTGGGCTCCCCAACCCGTGGAGCTGGCATCCGACGTCACCGTGATCCAGGATATGGGGGCTATGGAGTGACAGTTGAGAAGGTTTTTTCTTATCAACCACCATGGAAGACACCTCTTCATAACTGCCGTCAATGCAATGCGTTGGGATAGATCGTCTGACTGCCATTGCTGGAGAAAGCCTCTCTGGAATGGTCTCAGCTTCCAGAGAGCCCACTTTACCATGGGATCTGTCGCTACTAGAGTCCCGATCACTTTCAGACATTGACGAGCCATGAGATGAGAGGAGGAGAGGGCTAGAGAGATCCTCTCCCTGATCACTGGAATTTTCTCCACTGGAAGAGAAATAGTATTCTTCTCTGTGTTGAACAAAGCTCCCTAAAAGATGAGAGATTGGGTGGGAACCAGATGGTTTTTTTCGAGGTTCAGTATCCAACCGAACTCTTGAAGGACCTCGATGACACGGTCTCTGTGTCTGAGAAGCTGAGACTTGTCCTGAGATAAGAGGAGCAGATCGTCCAGGTAATGATACAATCTGATGCCTTCCACTCTGATCAACGCCACCACTGCCAGCAAGACTTTTGAGAATGTGCGAGGCGACGTGGAGAGTCCAAAGGGAAGACAAACAAACTGGAAGTGACTCTCTCCTATGGCGAAGCGAATAAATCGCTGAAGGTTTCTTGCGATGGGGGGAAAGTACGCGTCTTTCAGGTCGATAGATATCAGCCAGTCTTTCGGTTGTACCGAGAGTTGAATTGTTTGGAGAGACTCCATCTTGAACCTTTCTCTGAGAATATAGCGATTTAGATGTGTTAAGTCTATGACGGGTCTCCAAGAGCCGTTCTTCTTCCGTACCATAAACAGAGGGGAGTAGATTCCTTGACCCCTTTCGATGTCTGGAACGGGAACCGCTGCACCCTGGAGTAGCAGAGACTCTACGTAAGAGAACAGAATCTGTTTCTTTTCTTCTGAGGCAGGGATGGAGGTTGGAACAAACCTGAGCCTCGGGGAGCGACTGAAAATCCAAGAGTGACCGACCGAAACTGTGTCGACCACCCAAGCGTCCCGAACTGAGGCCGCCCAGACATGCCGAAAGTGAAACAGACGGGCCCCTACCTGGCATGCCTGAGTGGGCCCACCCTCAAAATGACTTGGTGGCCTCCCGATCGCCAAACGAATCACTCTTGGATGGCTTCTGAAAGGAGGACTGTCTAGACTTCCAGCCTCTATTATAGCTTTTGCCTGGCTTGTAGCTGTGTGCGTCTCTGGAACGGCCAGCGCTTTGCTTCCTAGGAGGCGCTCTCTTGAAGTTACTTTGGCGCCTGTCCTGAGGGAGGAACCCCGACCTACCGCCAGTGGCCTTAGAGATGGCACTCTCCAATTTGTTGCCAAACAGGGAAGAGCCCTCAAATGGTATCCGACACCATATTTGTTTTGAAGCGGCGTCAGCTACCCAAGGCCGAAGCCAAAGTGCCCGTTTGGCAGTGACAGAAGATAGCATCACACGGGCCAGAAGACGGATCATGTCAATAGAGGCCTCCCCCAGGAAGGCGGATGCCATCTTCAACTCTTGGATAGGAGAGCTCTTGGCGACATCTTCAGAGACACTTTTGAGAGTCTCCTCAATATCTTCAGACCAGATCTCCATAGCTTTGGAAGTAGCAGCTAGGGCTAGGGCTGGCTTGCAGGCCATGCCTGCTGTGAGATAGACTCGTTTCAGGTCAGAGTCAATTCTCCTCTCCAATGGATCCTTAAAGGAGGCTGTATCCTCCAGAGGGAGAGTTACATGCTTTACGAGTCTCATCACTGCAGCATCAACGAGTGGAGGAGATTCAAGATGTTTAACCTCTTCTGGTTTGAAGGGATATAGTTTTGCCATCTTGGAAAACATGGAATTTTTTCTCTCCACTTTGGCCCACTCCTCAGTGATTATTTCCCCTAGTTCTCCTAGGAATGGAAAATTGAGACGTTCTTTATTCAGTTGTTTAAAAAACTTTTTCTGTTTTGGAGGGGGAATTGTTGACTCCTCCCACTCAAGGGCTTCCCTTACCGCCTTCACCAAAGCGGAAACAAGCCCAAAGTTAAAGCCTGTACAGGGATCATCCGAATCAGAGCCACTATCCGATAGAAGGAGGGAAGGGCGACTTGGTTGGGAAGAATCCAGAACATCCTGGCCTTGCGATTCCAAATCTGGAGAACGGGGCTGAGCACAAGTTATATTTTGGTGAGAGACTCCCAAATCTTTTAAAGAGTCCTTCAAAACTCGTTTTACCACTGACTCCAGATGCTGATCTGAGTTTTGTCTTTCCCCTGCGGCTTGAGTATAGCAACGGTCGCAGAGAGACTTTCCGTCTGGGACCCGCTGACCACACCCCCAGCATTTATGTTTACGGGTTGACCCGAGCGACCGTGGCCTTTGGAAGGGGATGACCTTTGTTCACCACGGTGCCTAGAGCTGGAGGGGGATTTGCGCCTCGATCTGGACGAGGAATGCCGGTGCTGCGACTCGGAATGATGATCTTCCTTGCGGGCATTATGCTGCGGATCGCATCTGGAAGAACTAAAAAACACAATTATAAGAAGATAGCACGGGAAACATAAGATCCGTGATACCTCCCACCAAAAGTTACCCCACTAAATACCTGCCATGAGCGGGCTGATCACTTAGGGGCGGTGATGACTCCATACTGGCTGAAGCGATTCGCTGGAGACAGAAGGAGACAGACATAGGTATTTGTGCTTAAGCTGCCAAGGAGGGGGGGGGGGGATAAAAACCAAACACTAACCTGTTAGTATAGGAATCCGGACGCCGGGAAAGCCTGTTGCCAACAGAAATGACATTCCCAGTTTGCAGAGGCAATTTCCCGTTTAAACTTAGCGCCAAAATGACGTCATCGCCAGACGCGGCAACTGCGCATGCGCAAAATGGCCGCTGAGTACGGAACTGCGCATGCGCTAACCAAGCCTCGCTTTCGGACCCGGCCGCGCATGCGCAGAAGAACACAATGCTGGCGATCGTGACACAGGAAGCGCCGAAAGCCGGACAGGAAAGACACCCAACCCCCTCTGCAGCAAAAATGAGGCACAAAATACAGAAAAAACACACTAGCACCAGGGAAAAACAATTCACTAAAAGGTAAAGAGTACTTGCGGTTTTAGTTCAGACACGGTCAGGCGCAGTACACCGGGCTTCGGGCAACACAGGACCACCCACAGCAGCATGGGCTTTTGGTCACCAGATAAATCTTCGGTTGCCCCCTCCATACCCGGCTAATAGCAAGGGCTTATCGGAGGCAGGACCATGTTGAACCAAATCCACAATCCAAAAAACGTCCAACGAAGGATAGGAAACACACAGGTATGTGCAACCTGAGGAGGACAAAAGAGGAACATGGATGCTGAAAAGGAGCAAAGATTTATGGGAGTGGGGTCCTATAGGGTAGGAGAGGAGGCGGGGCCTACCCGAACGTATGCTGCCATGGAGTCTGTCAGGAAATATATTTTAGACTGTAATATTTCTAAGACAGAGGCCAGAAATATTGGACAGACTTCATAATCAACAGTGAAGTAGTTGGAGTAGGATGCATTTTTTAAGAAGCATGCAGATTTTTGTCCACAAACTCCACATCTAAGTGCATATGTCACAGAAAAGAGGGTTCAACACAAAATCTAGCTGTTTGCACTTCTGCAAATGGGTGAGCTAAATTACCTGTTTGGTATGTAGAATGTTTTGGGGTTCTAAGATTTTTTCTAGCAAAAAATACTGATTGTTTCATGTGAACAAAAAGAGCCAGAAAAAGCCTGGAGCTAAAGTGGTAAGAGGAAGAGGCTCAATTTGTATAAACTTGTATCCTCAACTTATTCAAAGGCAACAACCTCCCACAAAGAAGTATCCATGGGGTTATTTGGGGGGGGGGGGGTGTTTTGCTGTCTTGACATTTCAGGACCTTCGAAACTGTGATAGGCAGTGAGGAAGTAAAATAAGCAATTTATGCCCTTAGAAAACCTGAAGGCAGTGATTGGATTTTGGGGTCCTGTACACAGCTAGTGTTCTGTTCTCACTACACGTATGCCCCAGGCAGGGGAGGACTGGGAAGGGGGGCAGGGTGGCAATCGCCCCCCGGGCCACTCTGATGCCGGGTAAAAAGGCTGCACTCAGGGCTGGATTAATGTAGGGGCCAGACACTGTATAGAGCAGCCGGTCGCTGCTACACAATGTTATATTTGCAGAGCTGCAGCGGAGCAGTATGAGTGTGCAGAGTACGCTCCTGCACCCGGCTGGCAGAAAACAAACACAGTCACTTCCCTGTCAGGCAGAGTGATGTCCACCCAACAGGAGCTTCCTAGGCCCCGCCTGGCGTTATGTCATGTATTTTTGTTAAACCTCCTTTGTTGCTATTAACAATAAATTATGTTACCACATTGCATCATGTTTGTCTTGCTTCATTACATCGATATCTGTTATAAAACCAGGTGGGCATGGATGGTGAGCTGATTCGATGGTTCAATGGGCCATGTGACTGGACTTGCCCCCCAGGCCTAAAGTTGCCAGCCCTCCCCTGGCCCCAGGCGTGTGCAGCTCAACATACAGCTAAACCTTTAATCCTGCAATAACCAGTCCTTTTGTAACTTAAGGCTTTATTCCAGAGATAGAATAGTGGTCACATGACAGGTTACAAGTCAGAATGGATATGCGAATAGGATTGTGAATATGAGTCAGTCAGGTGAAACAGCGATGCTTCAAAGGGGGGTTCAGGAATCTTCCCACAGCAACCTCAGATGCTGTCTGCTCCTTCCTGAGGTAAATCTTAAAATGGAGATTCTCTCAGAGAGGGGTGGAACTAATATCCAGCAATAGATAACAGGAAGTACCATAAAGTACTGTACAACAGTCTATGTCACAGTGGCATCTTGTGGAAGAGATTGGTATTACAACTTTAATTATTTCCTTATGCTGGAGGCACGACAGCTAGGCTCCCAAAAAGTGTCACACACGTGGTATTCCTGTACTCAGGAGAAGCAGCAGAATGTATTTTGCAGCATGATGTATTCCACATATATCCATGGCATGTGTGAGCAATATATCATTTAGTGACAACTTTGTGTAAAAAAAAAAATGATATTCCTGAAACTTGAGGCAAAATATAAAATATTCCATGGACTCAACATGCCTCTCAGCAAATAGCTTGGGGTGTGTACTTTCTAAAAAGGGGTCATTTGGGGAGGGGGGGGGGGGTTTGAACTGTCCTGGCATTTTATGCCCAATATTAGAAGCTTATGCCACATATCACTCTCTTCTAACCACTTGAAGACCAAGCCTTTTCTGACACTTTTTGTTTACATTAAAAAAACATTTTTTACTAGAAAATTACTTCAAGCCCCAAAACATTATATATTTTTTAAAGCAGAGGCCCTACAGAACAAAATGGTGGGTGTTGCAATTTTTTTTTTTTTTGTCACACGATATTTGCGCAGAGATTTTCTAAATGCAATTTTTTGGGGAAAAAAAACTTTTTTTTTTTATTTCATGCACAAATACTCTATATATTGACCAATTGTTTGTACAATATAAAAGATGATCTTATGTCGAGTATAAAGATACCAGACATGACATGCTTTAATAATCTTTATTTCAAGTTTTAGCTGGTTAAAAAGGATACAAAATATGAAGAAAAAGCCAAGGCAGAGTACAATGATTTGGGCAAAATGCCCAACTATGGTAACATGTTATCATCACTGATAAAGATCTCTAGATGTGATCAATTGCATGTATCTCATGGTTACCCCAATTAGTAACTTTGAGATTTCTGTGAGCTACAATTACTGAA
Organism: Pelophylax lessonae; assembly: GCF_965119305.1. Taxonomy (NCBI): domain Eukaryota; kingdom Metazoa; phylum Chordata; class Amphibia; order Anura; family Ranidae; genus Pelophylax; species Pelophylax lessonae. The sequence goes on from NC_138768.1 coordinate 178,958,699, forward strand.
TGTCATATCATTCCTGCCTGTAGTTCAAGACATAGAGATGGGAGAATGCGTGGAATGGGGAGAGAAAAGAGTAGGAATATGAAGGGTGAAAAACGGAGAAAAAAAAACAGGAACAAAAACCATAACAGTCAGCACTATATCCTAGATCAAAATTGCTGGTGGCGGAAGAAAATTCTGAGGGTTCAAAACACTCCAAAACTTCATCCGTGACAACGCCGAACCACACTGACACTACGTAGACCGAAAACAAAAACAAATCAAAATCCCTCATTCTGGATCCCTCAATAATCAATCCCAGGACACCTATGCATTCCACTGTATATACAAAATATATTACTGACCCCGTTAACAGTAAAATAGATCAAATTATTTTGACAATGTATTAATATGTTTTATCCACTCACCCCACACCTTTTCAAACTTGGTAGGTATTCCTCTATTAGTATACATAGCTTTGTAACAGGGAAGGGCTTCATTAATAAGCACTTTCAGGGCAGGAACGACAGGAGGAGGGGTTTTTTTCCATGAGAGGACAATCAGTTTACTAGCATAATAGAACAACAAGAGGGTGTAAACCAATTTCTTAGGAGCCCGGGGATTCCACCAGCCCCAAGAGACACACAAGAGTTACACACAACGTTGTAACATTTTCTGTACATGTAGTAATTTCTAACCAAAACCGTTGTATGGATGTACACTCCCAGAAAATGTGCATAAAATCTGCTCTGGATGAATTGCACCAGCAGCAGCAGGATGACTGAGTGGGAAAGATTCTAGCCAATCTAGCTGGAGTAAGATATATATATATGTGGTGTAGAAATTTGTAATGACTGAGATGGTCTCTAGCCGACACCAATCTGGAAAAGGTAATCTCCCAAAGATCATCCCAGTCGTCCCCATCCAACTAAGGACAAAATGCCACCCAGGCATCTTTGCAAGGTGCAAGAACCTTACAGTTATCTGTATGCAATTGTTTAGATACTTAGACAGGGCCTTAGCCAAAGACTCATCCCTAAGTAAAGACTCTAAGTCCCCTTCCTGGATAGTGATTCCAGCAGAACCAAACTGGGCAGTGTAAGCATGGCGTAATTGTAAGTAGTGAAACAAATGGGCTATTAGGTAACTGATATTTAATTTTCAGCTCATTAAATTGAAGTGTGCCACTCTATGAAATGTCCCCAACCTTTTTTACCCCAAATTTGATCCATGTAACAGGATCTGGGTATGTGTAAAAATAAGATAACTGGGGATTTTTCCATAATGGTGTAAAGGGAGAGATTTCCTGTCTCATCCCGGCTTCCACCCTATGAGCTGTCCCCCATGCTTTGATAGTGAAGCGCATAGAAGGGGTGATAGTGTATGGCGCTCTACTGCCCCGAGGCAACAGATGTGTGATTGCCTCATAGGAACCAACTATGGCTGCCTCTAATATAACTCACGTCATTCTCCAGAAAAGTCAAACATCTATGGCCGAAGACCAATTAACCTGCTAGTGAGAATCGTAAAGAGTTAGATACCGCCAGCCACCCTTGCTTCCCTGGTTGCTGGAGCACCTGGAATTTAAGGCTGGGAACATACCCTTTCCACAGAAACATTGAGACTAAGCGAATAATACTTTCAAAACTATATTTCAGTATCCAATGTGAATACTTAAGTATTTAACCCTATCCACCTATGGCAGAATTTGGGACTCACCCCAGTTAACCTTCAAAAGGGAGAATGAGACGGGACCAGGTTGTCCACGTATAACGCTGTCTTTTCTGTTAGCTATCCCCTCAACTCTGTAGAAGCTCTGAGAGCCACAGCCAGAGGTTCGATTAACAGAACAAAAGGTTCCTGATGGGTACCCCTGTTCACCGGAAAGAACCCCAGAGAGGGATCCATTTAGTTTATTGGCTGCTACTGGGTTATGGTAGAGGATGTGATTCCACTTCCTAAAATTAGGGCCAAAATCCAATACTTTCAACACTGTTGTCATATACCTTCAATCTACTGAGTCAAAAGCTTTCTCTAGATCTAGATCTATAAAACCAGTATACCCCCACTAGAGACTTCTGGACCTAGCTGGGTATGAGTAAAAACCCTTTCGCAAATTAATATCAGTAGTCTTCTTAGGCTTCAAAATAATTTAATCTTTGATCAAGTATTTTTTAGGTAATTTTTGCTGCAACGCCTGATCTTTTTATCTAACAGTAATAGGACAGAAATGAGCGATAGAAGTAGAAAGCACAAGAGAACTAAAAGCTATTGAAAGGCTAAAGCCCTCAACTTCATAACAATTCACAAACAGTGATCAAATATGTTTCATAGCATAGCTAGTGATTGTCTTTTAGTGCAGTACCACATTGTAATATCTAAAAAGTTTAAAAAAATGTCAACACATAGTGTAAAATAACTTCAAAATCACAACCCCACATTCCAGAGATGCAGCTGTTATGCTAAAATCAAAATCACAGTGCCAAATTACAAAAACAGTACACAGACATATAGCTCAATGGTAGGAGAGTATGTAAGCAGCTTGATTAAGCAGCAATGTAGGAGGGGAAGACTAGGCAGTTTTTATAAACAAATTAAAATTAGAGTGTATTATGTCAAAGATAACAGCCAGAAATAGACCACAGACATGCTGCACATCAAAAAAGCATTTTACTAGACTGCAACGTGGAAAGAAGAGACAAAGCAGGTTTTATTGTAGAATAAAAATGAAAATGTATTAGGACAGAGAAAACATCCAGAAATATAGCACAGACAGTCTGCGCATAATTCAAGCATTTTTAAAAGGCCACATTTCTAGAGGGAGAGATAAGGCACTTTTTTGTGAAATAAAAATGGCAATGTATTATGTTGGAGAAGTGAGCCAAAAAAAACTTTTACATACAGGTTTCACTTATGTAAGACTTTTTACTAGGCAACAATGTAAGATGGAGAGACAAGGCAAGTTTTGTTATGAAATATATTTTAGACTGTAATATTTCTAAGACAGAGGCCAGAAATATTGGACAGACTTCATAATCAACAGTGAAGTAGTTGGAGTAGGATGCATTTTTTAAGAAGCATGCAGATTTTTGTCCACAAACTCCCCATCTAAGTGCATATGTCACAGAAAATAGGGTTCAACACAAAATCTAGCTGTTTGCACTTCTGCAAATGGGTGAGCTAAATTACCTGTTTGCCCACTCGCCACAGCGAACGTCCAGCTGTGCAGGAAGTAATCCTTTAATAGCTGTATGCAGCATTGCTGAGGACAACAGTGTCCTCAATGATTTCATATGACCCACATTTAACGTTCAATGTGTGGGTGGGGTGAAACATACTCCTGGAAGCCTGCACCATTTTTCATCACCGGCACCCCAATGCTTTTTTTTTTCTATGTGTTCCTCCTGTGTATGGTGCTGCTTTGCAGGAACTGAGTCAGTGACTTCAGTCATGAAGCGATAAAGTAGGCCCTGAGACACCAGAACAGCCAGGACACCAGACACCTCCTTGTCTGGTGTGCCTGGTCTATTACCCCACAAAGTGGCTGCTCAACAAGGAACCCCAAAGAGATCCGCTGATCTCCATCCTATTACAGCTCTGGTTTCTTCTTCAAATTGTTACAAGAGGGTACTTGCATGGTAAATGAGCTGACAGTGAATTGGTGAAAACAGCCTAGATTCCCAAAGCTTGTCCTTGTCCCATGCTTGAATCATACTCATTGATGGCCCTTTGATATAAATTTAGCTCATGCAGCATTGCCAGTGTCAATGCTCCATACCTTGGTTGGAGGCCAAAGTGGCGAGAGGTCCCCCCTTGCGACTATCATCGGAGCACCCCTGACTGTAGAGACAGGGGTACAAGCAGAAGTGGTGTCCAGACTGTAGCCAGCAGTGGTAGAGACACACCAGGAGGAACTGTAGTAAGTAGTTTGTAGGCCTGCAGTAACGCAGGGTGACACCAATGAGATGGACCTTGGATGCAGTGGTATGGAGACTATACAGGAGTCCTGTCACTGGCAAGATCATCTAGCAATTGTCAGGGATTAGTCCTTTCTTTAAATAGGGTGTTTGGTGTAAGTCCTAATATTGGGAATGCGCCAGCCTACATCCCTGGGTCCACACACAACACTGGTTCCATGTCTGCATGCACACGCACTACTTTTTTTATCCTGACAGTCAGATTCCAGAGAATGGGTCTATAACTTATGAGGCAGTTGTCAGGCAGGATATTTTACCACTGAATTTCAGCAAGTGGAACAATGGAGACGAACAATGGTTGGGTATAACCCCCTAAAGTGGCCACACACTCTTCTGGCCTGCCACAGAAGATCACAGGGATAATGGAAGCCAGGATACCTAGAAACTACTGCACCGTTAGGTTGAGAACGTGTGCCAGGCTAGGCATGTTTGTGAACTTTCCCTTGCTTAAGCATGGACCGCTGGTTGGTGTGAAACATGACCTTTCCTGGCACAAGATGGCATGAGATCAGAGAGTTTTCCATCCATCCTGTAAAGGGATGAAAGAATCTCTGCCCAAGTGTGGCTCATGTCCCCCAGACATACCAGATGCAAGATACCAGATCTGGTTTTTGACTAGGCCATTTGCTTTCTGGTGGTTATGACAATTCCCCAGATGAGGCCAATAAATAGGAGGGGGTAGAGATGCTGTCAACACCACCAAGCTGTAGGACATGGGATGATACCACCAGCTCTAGCAGTAGGCACGGTCCTGCATCCTCCCCAGCAAATGTATCCAGTGCACAGTAAAAAAGAGATGTATTGCTCTTGTCCAGGCTTGCTGGACCACATGTCTTTCACTGACCGTGCAGTTCAGCGACACAGAGACATTACCTTTCACATGTTGTCCCTTCCCTCTATGCTTCTATCATTTTTTTCCAAGACATCTGAAAAAATTAATTCCTGGATATCCTACTGTAAGACACCTCCTAACCCTTGTGCAGAAAATTGAAATTGCAGGAAGTTAAACTGCATTGTTGGAGTAAGTCAAGTTCTATTGACCGAAAGTAGACTATTAGTCCCAGTTCGGGGTTCTTATACTAAAAAGGTGAGCCTTCTCTTGGTAAAAAAGGTTATCATGTCGACATGAGATCAGTCCATATAAAATCTTTTAGCCTGTGTGTTGCTTCCTATGTTGTTCTACACATTTATTTTTCTTTCCTCCTTAATGATCATCCTACTTTATTAAGCTTACTGTTTCAATGATGATTGTTCTCTTTAATGTATTAGAATTTTATGAGTTATTCAACTGATAACTTACATTATGTTTCCATTCTCAATTCAGATAAGGGAACTAGAATTTCATCAGTTGTGGATTTACATTATGCATATGTGTTCTTTAACTCCTTTCTAATGATATATACTCCATGAGTTTAAAGTATAGAGAACTCTATAAGATAGTTAGTGACCAATACAACAAGCAGTTACATAGTTACATAGTTTGTGAGGTTGAAAAAAGACATCAGTCGATCCAGTTCAACCTATGATGTGTGTGTGTGTGTGTGTGTTTGCTGTTAACTGTACATTGTATACCCCTGTATGTTGTGGTCTTTAAGGTGCCCATCTAATAGTTTTTTGAAACTATCGATGCTCCCTTCTCATACTACTGCTTGTGGAAGAGAATTCCACATCCTAACTGCTCTGACAGTAAAGAACCCCTTATGTATTTTAAGGTTAAACCGTTTTTCCTCTAGTTTTAGTGAGTGGCCACGTGTCTTATTGTATTCCCTTTCTCTGAAAAGTTTGTTCCTTATGCTAGGGTCATCACCAGAACAGTATTTGTACATTGATATCATATCCCCCCTCAAGCGTCTCTTCTCCAGAGAGAATAAGTTCAGTGCTTGTAGTCTTTCCTCATAGCTGATGTCCTCTATTCCCCTAAGTATTTTTGTTGCCCTTCTCTGGACTCTCTCCAGTTCCAGCACATTCTTCCTGAGGACCGGTGCCCAGAACTGGACAGCATACTCCAGATGTGGCCGGACCAGAGTCTTGTAGAGTGGGAGAATAAAATCTCTTTATTTCTGGAGTGAATCCCCTTTTTTATACATGCCAGTATTTTGTTGGCTTTGCTTGCAGCGGCTTGGCATTGCATGCCACTGCCAAGCCTGTTGTCCACTAGTACCCCCAGGTCCTTTTCCATCTTAAATTCACCCAGAGGTTAATTGCTGACATGTACAGTTTCATATAACTTTGAATGTATTATAGATTTCAAGGGTTAACATGGATACTTCTTTGTGGGAGGTTGTTGCCTTTGAATAAGTTGAGGATACAAGTTGATACAAATTGAGCCTCTTCCTCTTACCACTTTAGCTCCAGGCCTTTTCTGGCTCTTTTTGTTCACATGAAACAATCAGTATTTTTTGCTAGAAAAAATCTTAGAACCCCAAAACATTCTATATTTTTAAATTAGAGGCCCTAGAGAATAAATTGGTGGGTGTTGCTTTTTTTTTATGTCACCCAGTATTTGCGCAGCATTTTTTCAAACACAATTTGTTTAGGAAAAATAAACTTTTTTGAATTTTAATGCCAAAAAACACAATACATAACCCAATTTTCAGTAAAATACAAGAGATGATGTTATGTCAAGTAAATAAATATCATACATGTCATGCTTTAAATTTGCGCACATCTGTGCAATGGTGACAAACTATGTAAATTTTCATATCCATAGGCAACGCTTTAAAAGCCTTCACAGGTTACCACTTTAGATTTACACAGGAGATCTGGTGCTAGAATTACTGCCCATGATCTTAAGTTCACCGTAAATTCCCACGCATGTGGGACGATCAATTGGCATGCGACAGGTACTTCTTATGGAGAGATCTGTCTATAAGACCCCAGATTTCTCCTCCGCCCTTAAAAGCATTCGATCACACCAAAATCGGTAGGCTCAAATGCTTTTATTTTTAAAAATGGCAGCGTTTACATCTGGGTAAATCGGAAGGGATTTAAAGAAGTTGTAAAGTCTCAAGGTTTTTTTACCTTAATGCATTAAGATGAAAAACCTTTGGTGCTGCAGCTGTCCCCCAGACACCCCCCCCCCCTTATTCTTACCTGAACATGATCGTTCGAGCGACAAGCACAAGCCCAGCAACTCCAGCCACTGTCTTGGCTCCCACTGCTGTTAATCACATCCAGTGACACCTGAGCGGAGGACTGTGTCAATGGATGCAGCAGCGGAACTCGTGAGTGTGCCCGCACAGGTGCCGCCATGGAAAGGGGCTTTCCGTGGGGGCACCCGATGAAGAGGAAGAGCCAGGAGCACCAATAGGGCCTCCCAGAAGAGGAGAATCAGGGCTGCTCTGTGCAAAACCCTTGCACAGAGCAGGTAAGTATAACATGTTTTTTATTTTGCAAAAAACAAACAAAAAAAAAACCTTTACAATCACTTTAAGATCATCACTTCCAGTTCCCTATATTATAGAAACTAACAGAGTGCTTTTGGTCTTCGTTCATCCCTATGATCAGCCGGTGGAAGCGCCGGATGATCGATTGGTTGTTTCTGATGAAACCGCTGAAAGGCGCTTGGGGGGGGGGGGGAGTCCCCTTCTGCTGCTTGTGAAAGCAATCCAGGGGCTAGTTAGCTGCTAGTATTGCTTTTATAAGAGAGTGGCCATTGGCTCTAAAAAACAGTACTGGGATGATGCCTGCAGCTGCAGTCATCATTCCGGTATAACCACTTAAAGTCCAGAGACATAACGTATGTCACTGGTTGACAAGTGGTTGATCAGCAATTCTATGTGCTTTGGCTAACTTTGCCTTACAGAACGATGTAGTGTAAGGATCTGTTACAGTACCTCTGGGATCCACATATATGTATTGCAAGGAGCATGGCCTGTTCTGTCCATCTGCAGTGGGTGCAGTTTGGTTATGGCTGGTAATGCATGAAAGCATAAACATGTGGTGCACATGTGTTAGGGTGCATTTGCACACATCCTTGACATTGGATGTGCTCACAGGACTAGATGGTAATAAAGCACCTTCCTCTCTGGTGGCAGGTGCTGTGTATTCTTGTCAGCTTGCTGTTGTGCCTGTTGCTGACCAAGACTGCCTCACCCTGCTCATGCCTCCTGGCCTGTGGTCAACTCTGTTCCTGATACTGGAGAAGGTGGATGAGGTGGAGAAGTGCGCATGACATCATGGTCTCCACCTCATCCAATCAGAGAACACTTTGCATTCATTTACAAAATGCAAAGCACTCTCTGAATGGTCACTACCGGTGGTGCTTTCTCACCAAGAACCCCCGACAGACGGCGGACTCAAAATGAAGCCCTGACATGAGCCTTTGAGCTTTTGCAGGGGATTCTCAGCAGACAACATAGCGGGCACTCTCCAAAGGGATTACAACACATGATGCCGCAGTTTAGGAGAACTCATCTTCATTAAGGAACAAGCCAGGGGACTACCATTACAAAGCGACTGCAAGGTAATGAAAATGGAGGGCGGGTCATAAAATGTACCCGCCCTCCATGTATGGGGCCGTGGCAAGACAACGGTTAAAGATGTTAAAATGGGAAAAAAAAATGTCGTTAGTAAAGTACTTACCTTGATTGGTCCATTCCGAAGTAAACCGTCCAGTTGGCACAAGTAGCTGCCTATATAAAGAAGAAAAAAACGTTATACACAGTCAGTCAACGGGGAGCAGAAGAAGAAGTCACATCTTTACTTACCTTATTAAGGAGTCCTTGCTGCGGAGGTTGATGGAGCGGGCCGGCGGTGACGATGGAGAAGCTCTTGGATGCTAAAGTGCCTCTCTCTTCCACCCAAGATTCCGGTACCGGCGATTCAGCCTCCATCTTCTTGTCTTCATGGGTCAGATGATGTAATTCCTCTTCCGGGTGATTCTTCCGCTGACGACACTTCCTCTTTGCAAGGTCAACGAATGTCTGCTGCTGTTTCACTTGACCCCGGTGACGACATCCGGTGTCGTCATATCCGACCAGCTTTTGATGCCGGAAACATGACCGGAGGAAGACAACGGAGGGTCTGCAAGAGGCCCCGAAGATTTGAGTCAGTACCCCCCTTGGCAACGAGCGTCACTGCAAAAAAGAGAGGTACACATCGTAATCTTGTAGCTGTTGCCAATGTCAATAATGCTATGACTTTTACACAGGGGGACATTTGCATGACTGACATACCGTCTTCTGTGATACCGGTTGTTTCAAGGCTCCTGCTTTTCCTATGTCTGCACCAACTACTCAGCTAGTACCTACAACAGTTCCTTCATCATCTCATCAGGCCTCAACTGCCACTTCTGTTCCCTCTCATGACGCAGTTGTTCGAGGTCGAAATAAGGTTGTCTGGATCGTTGTGTTTTGGGCTCGAAGAAGAGCGAAAAGAGAACTTACGGCCTAAATTTAGGATTTCCACCTTCGTTTATCAGAATATTTTGGTATGGTTTTCGAGGTATGACATGGGGTGATTTTTCAAGTGTTTTTTATATTTTGAGTGACACATGGCCAACTTCTGATATTGTTATTTTCCACCTAGGTGGTAACGATGTTGGCCATCGTAAAACTTTGTATATTATTTTGCATATGAAATCCAATTTTAAAAAGTTTAGTTCGATTCTACCACATTGCGTATTTATTTTTTCAGAAATCGTACCGCTTTTACTTTGGTTTTCGGATGATATTAAGCATCTTGAAAAAAATTGTAAATGTATTAACAGGACGATTTAAAAATGTATGCCTTCTTTGAATGGCTTGTCTTTTAGACATAGTGATTTGGAAAGCAGATTATAGGTCTGATCTTATCTACTTGTCTGATATAGCTAACAACATTTTTAACTTGGATTTGCAGACCTGTATAGAATTGGCAGTGGGCTCGGTGGTGGCGCCATATGAGCATGGCTTGTGGGTTTTTTGTATATTGGTCGTAGTTTGAGCTTTATGACTGAACTACAGATGCATTTTAATATTTCATCGTTTTGATTATGGTATTTTACATATTTTATGTTAATTTTAATAAAAGGCAATGGCCTATTATACCCACAGGTCTCTAGTCCAAGCTTCTTTATTGTAATTAAATTTAACTGTTTAATGTTTATAAGGAATTTGTTCTGCCTACGGTACGATGAAAATGGAGGGCGGGTCATGAAATGTACCCGCCCTCCATGTATGGGGTCGTGGCAAGACAACGGTTAAAGCTGTTAAAATGGGGAAAAAAATGTTGTTAATAAAGTACTTACCTTGATTGGTCCAATCCGAAGTAAACCGTCCAATTGGCACAGGTAGCTGCCTATATAAAGAAGAAAAGGCTGTTATACACAGTCAGTTAGCAGAGAGCAGAGGAAAAAGTCAAATCCCACCCTCCGCCCCTTTTTGTTGCGGCTTTTGTTTTTTACATTTGTCCTTCTCTTGGTAGAAGGGGTTTGTTGTATATTGGTCGTAGTTTGAGCTTTATATGCTGAACTACAGGTGTATTTTAATATTTCATTGTTTTGGTTATGGTATATTCCATATTTTATGTTCATTTTAATAAAAGGCCGCAGCCTATTATACCCACAGGTCTCTAGTCCAAGCTTCTTTATTTTAATTACATTTACTTGTTTAATGTTTATTCAGAATTTGTTCTGCCTACGGTACCATAGAGCTCCGTGCAACAAGATTAACTAATTGTTTCAATCTCTGGTCACTGCTACATAGGACTTTAGCACAATCAAGCTCTGTTTAAATTACCACCAGCCTCTATATGTTTCCCCTGTTTACACAGAAAAAGCAACAACTCCTGCATGAATATATCTGCAGCAGACACGGTAACCCTTATTATTATACATAGTTACAAAGAGATTAGTTTGCAAGATACATATGTATCCAACCCCTCATACAGTGTGTAGCCTGCTTTTCTTTGACCGCTATGAAGATCACTGAATACTTGGCCACCATTTATCCCATGCATCTCGTTTAAAGCGGAGTTCCACCCTGAAAAATTTTTTTTCACCGTCCGCTTGCTCTAAATTACCTGAAAAACAATTGGATAATTTAATTTTTTTTTTATTCCCTTACCTTGTTTTTAAAGAAAATATACTTATCTTACTTCCTCTTCCTCCCTCTGCAGCCATGGCCCATGCCATCACTTCCTGCTTGCGTTGACTCCTGGGAGCTGAACATCATCACTCCCAGGAGTCAATGCGCCTGCACTGGCCCCGCTCGTCAGTTCCGGTGCAAGCGCGTCATTCCCTGCTAAACAGCTTCTGGGCATGCCCAGAAGCTGTGCAGGGATGACGTGCCTGCGCCAGAACTGACGAGCGGGGCCGGTGCAGGGCATTCTGGGACCGAAGAGGACACAGAAGAGGACGCCGAAGAGGACGCCCTGGCTTCAGCTGCCCACACCTGAGATGGCAGCGCTGGACAAGAAATTTTCAAGGTAAGTATTTTTTCTAAAAGGTAAGTGCAACCTGGGATAGTTCAGAGGCTATCCATTCTAAAATGCACTAGCCCTGACTGTCCCGGGGGGGTATTTTTATCTAAATCTTTTTTTCAGGCTGGAACTCCGCTTTAATTCACAGTTGCCTGTTGTTACTTGATAGCAATCATCATTCAGCTATATCTACACATGGCACCCTGCAGGCTCTATCTTCATTGCACCATAGACTGCCAGCATTTAAAATTGTGAAATTTTACCAATGGATTATTCTTTTACCAATGATAAATATCAGCAATGTGAAAATAGAATCACAGGATATACCCTAGAAATCCTTAGTAAATTATAAACCTATCGCATAACATAAATGACCTGTTAAAACATTAAAACATTAAAAGTCCATATGATATGCACATAGAATCCATATAATAGGCACACAAAAAAGGTCCAAGGAGAGTTCTTAGTAATGTGTGTAAACTTATGGGTCACCAATCTGCACCATCACCGTGTCCAGGGACAGCTGAAAAACGCACTCACCAAATACTGTGGCTTAATCACTCTCATAATTAAGCTGGAAAGCAAGATTCTCAGAAACACACTGGACAGCTCCCATAAACAGTAGTTGATCGTATATTTCAAATATGCGGAGAGAAAACACAGCCCAACGAGTGCAATACCATGGTGCCCCTATACCTCTTGAGGATTGACCACAAGTTCTCAATGGGATTAGGGTCTGGGGAGTTTTCTGGCCATGGACCTAAAATTTCTATGTTTTGTTCCCCAGGTCACTAAGTTATCACTTTTGCCCTATGGCAAGGTGCTCCATCGTGCCAGAAAAGGCATTGTTCGTCAGCAAACTGTTCTTAGATGGTTGGGAGAAGTTGCTCTTGGAGGATATTTTTGTACCATTCTTTATTTATGGCTGTGTTCTTAGACATAATTGTGAGCAACCCCACACATGAATGGTCTCTGGATGCTTTACTGTTGGCACGACACAGAACTAATGGTAGCGCTTACTTTTTCTTCTCCGGACAAGGTCGTTTCCGAATGCCCCAAACAAAAGTGTATTCATCAGAGAAAGTTACTTTACCCCAGTCCTCAGCAGTCCAATCCCTGTACCTTTTGCAGAATATCAGTCTGCCCCTTATGTGTTTTCTGGAGAGAAGTGGCTTCTTTGCTGAACTTCTTGACACTAGGCCATCCCCCCAAAAGTCTTCACCTCATTGTGTGTGCAGATGCACTCACACCTGCCTGCTGCCATTCCTGGCCAAGCTCTGCACTAGTGGTGCCCCTATCCTGCAGCTGAATCAACTGAAGGAGGTCCTGGTGCTTGCTGGACTTTCTTGGCCGCCCTTAAGCCTTCTTCACAAATGCAGTAGAAATGTTTTTTATGGGATTAAGTTCATTTTCATGACAAAGAGGGACTTTGCATATAATTGCAATTCATCTGATTACTCTTCATAACATTCTGGAGTATATGCAAATTGTCATCATAAAAACTGAGGCTGCAGACATTGTGAAAGTAATATTTGTGTCATTCTCAAAACTTTTGACCACGGCTGTACATAGTTACATTGGTCCAATATAACTACTGTATGTTCCATCTCGTTCAAGCAGCTAGATGCTGCAAAAACTGTCACTACAGGGATGCCCTGTCCTCTTCATATCAGGCATGCGGGGGTCTTCATGAGGAACTTTTTTCTAATAAGAATAACATAGATACCCCTAATCCTTTAACCTCCTGCATAGCAGATATTCAGAGAGAGGAGCATCCCTGCAGAGGAGATTTCTACAGGATCTAGCTACCTATCTAGCTTGATATAGCTACAATGTGGGACTTATTTCATTATTGATAAGTTGGTACAATAAAGTTGTAGGGATAAAAATAATTTTTTAGCTAAATTTCAGCTTTAAAAGCTTAGCCACTTTCAACTAAGGATTTGTGGTTCCTTTATAACTGAATAGCACTGACAATGTCTGCATCTATATATTTATTTCTGTATGGTATGCATTTCAGTGGGTTGCACAGATGTAAACATAGCCTTAAAGGAGAAATTCACCTTTTGGGACAATTTTTTTTTAGGGTGGAACATGTAATATGTTCCCAATGCTGCAGTCACTGCCCCACTTCCCGAGCCCCCACCCCCCCCCACCCCGTGGCAGCAATACGGGAAGAAGTTTCCCATACTAGCTGCCACTTTTTAAAATCAGCGTGACCTAGGCATATAGCAGCTTTAACTTCCATTCTATGGACACTGATGAGGATAGCTATGAGCACAGAAAAGCTGCCTCATTTGCATTGTCTGTACTGGCATGGGCCATTCAATTGCATGATTACAAGTGCATCTTTCCTTGTGAAGTGAGAGCCAGGAGCACACATTTAACCAGTTGTACTACCCCCCCCTGGTTTTCTACAGGAGTATGAGACTGTAGCTGGGCCCCTTGACCTTTACCAGGCCCTTAACACCTTCCTAGTTTCCAGTGTGGATGATTCAGCTCTGACCAGAATGCAGCATTAAGATATATTTATTTGAAGGCCAACCCCACCCATGAAACTGTCAGGAAAGTTAGTAAGAAAAATTTCTATTAAACGGTGTAGTGCTAATTTTACACTCTAATATCCCCTATATATATATATATATATATATATATATATATATATATATATATATATATATATATATAGTCACGTGACCCTGTGATGAAACACATAGGGATGAAGCTTGCTGGATGACATCATCACATTCAGGGAGAGTAAGTGAATAAAAAACTTAAGGATAAAGCACTATTTTGTCTTTTCATTTAAATGTGGCTGAGTGGAGGAGGAGAGGAGGGAGAATGCTGAAGAAGTTATCTTAAAGGTGAAGTGCCTGCAAAATTCAGGAAGAAGGCTGTTTGTGGCTTGGTGCGGAAAGAGGTTTTATATCAACAGAGGACCACCAGAGGAACCTGCCGTGTATTGTATGTCCATTTAAAGGGACATGAGCCTATCTTGCCCCTTTATAACCTGTATGGTCAATGATCCCAGGTGAGAGCACAACAGGGGAAAGTGTGAGCATGACTGGTGGCAAGAGAGACATATTATTGAAGATTTCACGAATGGAAACTAAAAGAATACAAAACTGTTGAATTTCATTTAGATACTTTACTTCACTTTTTCCAGTGGCGGCCCGTCCATTAGGGGCGCAGGGGCACCACCCCCCCCCCATTCATGCATCCGGCCCCCTAATTTACATGCAGGGTGCCAGATGCATGGATTCCAATGGGGGATTTTTTTTTTTTTGAAGCACATGATTAGAGCCAGAGGCTCTAATAGGCTTCAAAAAAAGGGTGGGCTCGGGGCACAGAGTACTGCGCCCTGAGCCCACTCAGTTGTGTGACAATAGCGAATGAATATTCGCTATTGCCACACTGATTCTCCTCCTGGCCAATCAGGAAGTGGGTCCTGAGACCTATTTCCCGATAGGCCGAAAGGAGAAGGCATCCTATTGGCCAAGAAGGGGGGAGGAGAAGGCCGCCGAGAGGGAACATGGAGACTGAGGGGGAAGCCACCACTGCCTTTCAGTCCCGCGGAGCAAGGTAAGTAAACTGGCACGGGGGGGGGAAGGTGGTGCGTGCTGGAGTGCTTGGGGGGGTCTGTTTGCCACCCCCCCCCCACCGACTGATGGAGCACCAGCCGCCACACACACACACACACATATATATAGTGTGACTTAATAAAAGCAGCTCATAAGGGATATGGTAATAAACAAAGTTAGTAAAGATAGTATGAACCGGTTGCTGTTTCCATTTTTGTTTTTTTTTGTAGGCAAAACTGTAAATAGCAGTAATTTATTTGCAGCCAGTAAGCTCACACAGATGTCTTCACTGTGGTCAATCAGGTGATTGCCAGACCATACTTCTTGATCTTTAAGGATAGTTTACAGACGGGTATGGTGCCAGCTGATTGGAAAAAAGCCAACGTGGTACCAATATTTAACCACTTGCCGACCGCCGCACGACTATCTACGGCGGCGGTCAGCCCCTCACAGGCAAAGTGACGTAGGTCTACGTCGCTCGCCTGTGAGGGTTTAGGGAGCGAGCGCGCGCCGCCGGAGGCGCGCTCCCGCTCCCGCGTGGTCACGGACCCCCCCGCGCGTGTGACCGGCGGACCCGATCGCCGCCGGCCACTCTGCGATCGGCGGGGGAGAGGGAGATAGTCAGGCAGCTTGTGTAAACAAGCTGCCTGTCATTCTCCTCTCTGTATGAGAGATGATCACATGGATCTACTATGTAGATCCATTGATCACTCTGCATACAGTTGAAGCCACAGCCAATCACAGTTAGAATCACGCCCCTAGGGACACACACAGCCCCTCCCTCTCAAATAAAGTTAACCCCTTCACTACCAGTGCATTTTTACAGTAACAGTGCATATATATAGCACTGATTACTGTAGAAATGTCACTGGTAACCCCAAAAGTGTCAAAAATGTCAGTCAAGGGTCCGATCTGTCCGCCGCAATGTCGCAGTACCGCAAAAAAAATCGCAGATCGCCGCCATTACGCGTTAAAAAAAAAACAACAAAAATGACAAAAATCTTTCCCTTTGTTAGTAAACGCAATAACTTTTGCGCAAACCAATCAAAATACGCTATCGTGCAGCAAGTAATAAACTAATATTTTGAAACTATTTTATCTTTATTTTTTTTAATTTTTTTTATTTGGATATTTGCAATAGCAACCTACCTCATTTAAAGTCCCATTATCCTTACGCCCTCCCTGTTGTATACAATATTAGGGATGGAGGTGGTTGCTGTGATGCTTCAGATCAATTATTTCTTTATACATATGTATTAGGGTGGAAGACACCCGACCCCTTCCCTTTTTCTGATCTGTAGCATTACCTTTGGTTAACACACCTATTTTTTCCCTGATGCATATAAATTTATATTTACTTATTTATTTTTTTTATATATATTTTCAACAAACTTTATTACATATTATATTTATATATTTTTTTTTAAGCCGTCGGCCCTTGTGGGATCGAGATTACACTTTGGCTGCTTGTTTCCGGGGCTGCGATGCTTGATCTGCTGCCCTGTCCTCTGCTCTATAATCCTGGGCTGAGGGCGGGGCTGCCATGCTGAGCATCGGCGTCATGATTAGCCCAGCCTGTGATCCATGGGTGGATCACTGGGTTAGGGCTGCTATTCCATCTCTGGTTGCTGGGGGTGTAATATGTGGTGCGTGGCTTCCGGCCTTTGCCGGATACCATGTTCACTCCTTTACCACCCCTCTCTGTGACAGTTACATGGCGCTGGCGGTGATCCGCCCTGGCTCATGGGGGTATAAAGCTGTGGAGTTGTTGGACACCTGTCTTTCATGGTTTGAATGCACTAGGACTATCCCTGCAGCACGGTTGTCTCTTGAATTACTTTGTTTTTGGTGAGATCACTATCCTGTCATCTATTGCACTTCCACTTTTTCCATGCTCTGCACTTTGTTTTTGTCTTTTTTTCTCTTTTTTTTTTTTTCTCTGGCTACTTGCTGAATCTTAGCTATGCTGCACCTGGCACAAACGTTTTTCTCTACTAATGTCCTTCCACCCCTTTTTTTTTATCACATACAACACTAATATCTGAAAAAGACAAGTAATCTGGACACATTTTTATATATTTACATTTTATTTTCTTGATTAGATAACTTGGTCACTGATGTGATGAAATCACTGGTTCTTCTATTCCTTCTGCGGGATTTTTTCTCCTTCTCCCCCCCCCCCCCACTTTATGGACCAAGTGTCGTTTACCCACCTCAGCCCCAGATCAGGCGTATATCCACAGTGTACTCAGCAACGGGAGATTATACGATTTTTCTCTGCGACCTTTTTTTGTTGTTTTTAATATGTAAGTATCAGAGTTATAGATTTTTTGAAAACTTTTGAGGGAACTTATCGGTGTGTTAACTTTATCCATATATGATCTCTTTAGCCTAAACTAGCTTTTATTTACAGAAAATTTGTACTAAGCTCCTGAAGAGTGGATGATAACTCCACGAAACGCGTAGAGCCTAAAAATATGAAATATGAAGATTTATCAGGACGTGGATTACGCAATATGTATGAAAGAGCCTATGAGCCACTGGATGTATTCTTGCTATGTATTTGATATATATATGCCGTTGTATGATATTTGTATCTGCTATTATATATCTATTTATTATGTATATATGCCTAGCAAGACATTTCCGTTACTACCTTTTGTATGTCCATACCTGAATTGTCTGTATCTGTACTGTGAATATGCGAGATTCTATTTAATCTATTTATTGATTATTGCTGCATGATCTATTCTTTTATCGTGCAGCAAGTAATAAACTAATATTTTGAAACTATTTTATCTTTATTTTTTTTAATTTTTTTTATTTGGATATTTGCAATAGCAACCTACCTCATTTAAAGTCCCATTATCCTTACGCCCCCCCCCCCCCCCCTGTTGTATACAAGGATGTGCTGGAACTGGAGAAAGTCCAGAGAAGGGCAACAAAAATAATTAGGGGAATGAAGGACATCAGCTATGAGGAAAGACTACAAGCACTGAACCTATTCTCTCTGGAGAAGAGACGATTGAGGGGGGATATGATATCAATGTACAAATACTGTACTGGCAACCCTAGCATATGGAAAAACCTATTCAGAGAAAAGGAATACAATAAGGCCACTCACTAAAACTAGAGGAAAGGCGGTTTAACCTTAAATACGCAGGGGGTTCTTCACTGTAAGAGCAGTAAGGATGTGGAATTCTCTTCCGCAAGCAGTCGTATCAGCAGGGAGCATTGATAGTTTCAAAAAACTATTTGATAGGCACCTTAAAGACCACAACATACAGGGGTATACAATGTGTGGTTAACAGCAAACACACACACACACATCATAGGTTGAACTGGATGGACTGATGTCCTTTTTCAACCTCACTAACTATGTAACTATAATTTCCTTTGCTCTTTAATCAGGTTTTGCTGCTTAAAATTGTGTCATTTCTATTTTGTGTCATAGAACAATTTGCTTGAAATCGTTTTTTTTTTTTTTTTTTTTAGATGTGGAAGAAAACCGACTGATACTTTTTTTTTTATCATTTGGGGACTCTAATTGGGACCCTGCAATGGCCATGGCCATTACCTCCATTCTCCATACTGGATTACTTGATTTTATCTTAATATTTTATATCATTGCAGGATTTACCAAGAGTTAAAAGGAGCATGTGCCTCAGTCTACCAAACTCCATCTATAATTGCAATACCACTTTTGGTATTTAATATATTGGATATTTTACACATCAAAGACTTGCTGTGTTTATCTCCCTAATTTAAACTGAACCTCCATGTTTGATTTGAAAAATAAAAACAATTGAGTAATGTCAATGTTCCTTTTTTATTTGCACTAGGAATATAATTTTCAGGACAAGCTACTTCTAGGTACAAGTACTGATGCACAAAGATTTAGCAAAATGTTACAAAGAGAAACATTATTTTTGTTACGAGTGCACTAATATGGCAACAGTTACCTCAAGCAAGATGAAAGATTAGAAAAATACAGTTTTACGCAGGTTAGTGATGTACACGATGGAACTTGCAGAAATTTCCTTAAGAGAGAGGAACTTCATGCTATAATCTTGATCATGATCAATCTCATTGTTGTAATAAGAGGGAAAAAAAAAAACAGGAAATGAATGTTGTGTAAACTAATGGATACAAGGACGCAACAATTTGATTTTTTTTGACAGATGTTGTAATTCTAAATAGGCATACATTGATACTAAACACACACTGTTTAATTCACATTGTCTTTTCTATTTCTGTTTCTGAATGATAGCGCTGTAATTATTTTAATAAAAAAAAAAACATTTAAGTACATTTTTCCTAATTGCTCTACAGCTGGCACACAACCCAGCCTGTCTACAGTGAAACAAAAGCAGGAGGAACTTCTAGTCCTCTGCTGCTGGTCATATCTTCAAAATAAAATAAAAATCAGCCTTTGGAATACAAAGAAAAAATAAATAATTTATTTAAATAAACTGTTCTAAATTGTCATACAACTACACTGTAAATTTTAAATCAAATCTTTATTATTTTTTGGCAATGACATGGTGTGGGCGAATTTCTGCCAGTCACAAGCTGTGTCAAGCCCCTCAAGCGTATGTCTTAGAACAACAGGGAGGTGAAGCCTCCATTAACCTACATGTATTATCCTGCCTCTATTGGGGTTGATTTACTAAAGGCACATAGCACAGTGCTGCATTTTTGCTGCATTTTGGCCTAGGCCAACAAGGCCCAGGCCTAGGGCGGCACTTTGCAGGGGGGCAGCAAGAAACCCACCCCCCTCCACCTGAGACTCTATTGACCACTGGTTGCTAGAGCCACCTCTCTCACCCCCCCCTCTCTCTCACTCACCCCCTCTCTCTTTCTCTCACTCACCCCCTCTCTCTTTCTCCATCTCTCACCCCTCCTCTCTCTCTCCCTCTCTCTCACCCCCCTCTCTTTCTCTATCATCCCCCTCTCTCTCGCTCTCCCTCTCATCCCTCTTCTCTCTCATCCCTGCTCTCTCCCCTCTCTCTCACCCCCCCTCTTTCTTTCATCCTCCCTCTCTCTCTCTCTCTCATCCCTGCTCTCTCCCCTCTCTCTCTCTCATCCCTGCTCTCTCCCCTCTCTCTCTCTCATCCCTGCTCTCTCCCCTCTCTCTCTCTCTCATCCTCCCTCTCTCTATCTCATCCCTGCTCTCCCCCCTCTCTCTCACCCCCTCTCTCTCTCTCTCATCCCCCCCTCTCTCTCTCTCATCCCCCTCTCTCTCTCTCATCCCCCTCTCTCATCCCCCTCTCTCTCTCTCTCATCCCCCTCTCTCTCTCTCTCATCCCCCCCTCTCTCTCTCTCTCTCATCCTCCCTCTCTCTATCTCATCCCTGCTCTCCCCCCTCTCTCTCTCACCCCCCCTCTCTCTCTCTCATCCCCCTCTCTCTCTCTCTCATCCCCCTCTCTCTCATCCCCCCCTCTCTCTCTCTCTCTCATCCCCCTCTCTCTCTCTCTCTCTCATCCCCCCTCTCTATCTCTCTCATCCCCCCTCTCTATCTCTCTCATCCCCCCTCTCTATCTCTCTCATCCCCCCTCTCTTTCATCCCCCCTCTCTCTCCCTCCCTCCCTCCCTCACCCACCCCCCTCTCTCTCTCCCCCCATCTCTCTCTCCCTCACCCACCCCCTGTCTTTCCCCCCCCCTCTCACCCCCCCCCCTCGTGAGATCTCAGGGGCTCAAGGACTTGTAGTCCTTCAACTTTGGAAGGAGTCACATCCATTAAAAAATGAGTGGGGCAAATTTGCATGGGGGGTGCCCAATTTTAGTCTTGCCTAGGGCAGCACAAAACCCAAATACACCACTGGCACATAGTCTGTGCACTGCAAGTGCAATTACTCTAGATCTGAGGGGGCATGCAAGAAAAAAAAAAAAAAAAAGATTTTTTGCTTGCACATGATTGGATGAGAGAAATCAGCAGAGCTTCAGAGCTTCCCCTCAGATCTAGTGCAGCTACACTTGCAGTATATTTGCCCTAAGTAAATCAATTTAATTGTGTTTAGCTGGTTTGTGGGCATGGAGGAGAAGGAGGGGGTGGGCTATCATTTACCACTGTATACCCCCACATGGGTGACTCTATAGACACATGGGCTACTCAGATGTAATAGGAAGTAAATGCTCAGCACAGAAACACACTGAAAACTGAGCATGTGCAAGGTTGCAACCACAGCTGCAAAGTCCCTAGTAGGGATGAGCTTCGAGTTCAAGTCGAAGGTAAGTTCGACTCGAACATCTCTTGTTCGATTGTTCGTCGAATGATGAAAAAATTTGCTTCTTCACAGAAAATTGGAGTTTCCCATAATGCACTGCAAGCGCACCATGGGTGCAGCTAGTTGTGATTGGCTAAAGCATGCACCCTGACCTCATGCTTTGGCCAATCAAATGATCTCTGCCATGATTGAACTAAAGGCAGGCTGCCTTTAGCCAATCATGGCTCAGGGGCCAAGTACACGCCCCACCCTACATAAAGGCTCGCGCAGCTGCAGCGTGTAGTGTCATTGCGCGGGCGATGAGACAGGACAGGCACGAGTTTGAGCCAGGGGAGAGTAGTTTTTTTGGAGTATGTAAGACAGTGCAGAGATATTTCTAGCAGTGTAGGGAGGGCCAAGTACATGTGTGAGGTAGGGAGAGATTTCTTTCTTTACATCATATCAGACAGCGCAGCGCCAGTGAGTGAGTAGCAGTGTAGGGAGGGCCAGGTACATGTGTGAGGTAGGGAGAGATTTCTTTCTTCACATCAGATACCAGTCAGAGTTCATTGGTCACTTGTGGAACATTCTATAATCATCCCAGACATATAGGATTATAGATCACTTCAGATATCAGTCAGGGTATTCATTGGTCAGTTGTGGAACATTCTATAATCATCACAGACCTATAGAATTATAGATCACTTCAGATATCAGTCAGAATATTCATTGGTCAGTTGTGGAACATTCTATAATTATCACAGAATTATAGGATTATAGGTCCCTTCAGATATCAGTCAGAGTATTCATTGGTCAGTTGTGGAACATTCTATAATTATCACAGACCTATAGGATTATAGATCCCTTTACATATCAGTCAGAGTATTCATTGGTCAGTTGTGGAACATTCTATAATCATCACAGACCTATAGGATTATAGATCACTTTACATATCAGTCAGAATATTCATTGGTCAGTTGTGGAACATTCTATAATCATCATAGACCTATAGGATTATAGATCACTTCATATATCATTCAGAGTATTCATTGGTCAGTTGTGGAACATTCTATAATTATCATAGACCTATAGGATTATAGATCACTTCAGATATCAGTCAGAGTATTCATTGGTCAGTTATGGAACATTCTATAAGCATCACAGATCATCCATCTATAGGATTATAAATTACATCAGATATCAGTGAGAGTATTATTAATTGGTCACTTGCGTACATCTGTAACTACCACAGCTCATCTATAGGGCTATCAAATACATTATATCAGGTCATTGAGTATCTATTGGTCAGTTGCGTATACCCTATGTTGATCTGTATCAACATAATGTCCGAAAGGCTGACAAGGAGTGGCCGACGCTCACAGGCCACATAAAGAGGGCAAGCAGCCTCTGTGTCCATTGTGAAAAGTGGTGGTCACAGTTGACATAGTGCATCCTCTGCAGGCGGGGCACGCCGTCCTTTATTTCCGGTGCTGCCCGTGCTATTTAGCCACAACATGTGGAAGAATTGGTGGAGTGGATCCATAAGCCATCCTCATCTTCCTCTTCCTCTGACACCCACGATCACAGTAGTTTGCTTTCCACCGCAGCTGCCAAGGCGGCCTGTTCCACAGGCTCCTTCTCCACAGCTACTCCTTCAGTCGCCTCACCATCATGCACATAGGAGTCACC
The DNA here is from genome assembly GCF_965119305.1 of Pelophylax lessonae. Taxonomy (NCBI): domain Eukaryota; kingdom Metazoa; phylum Chordata; class Amphibia; order Anura; family Ranidae; genus Pelophylax; species Pelophylax lessonae. The sequence continues at coordinate 178,981,529 of NC_138768.1, forward strand.
TGAACTATTTGATCATAGTGTCAGTGATACAGTGACATGCTCCTGGAGGATGCACAGCAATTTGAAAGCTGTGATGTTGGTTTCCAGGTTGATGAAGGGAATAATGTGAGCCTAGAGAGAGGGGGTGACAATGACGGACAAGAAACCAGCAGTCATGCTGCCACAGCTAAAGCATATTTCCAAGTTTGCTCCAATGACGAGGAGGGAGGGGACGATGAGGTCACTGACTGTACGTGGGTGCCTGATAGGATAGAGGATAAGGAGGAGGAGGAGAAGGAGGAGGAGGAGAGGGAGGACACACAACTCCAATGAGGCAGGATGTGCTCCAGGGGCTGCCATAGCAGTAGCCAACCTATTGGGTCACAGCACAGGGCTCCACAGGTGCAGGGTGCTGCAGAATCCCTGCAGACTCCAAAAAGTTCATTAGTGTGGGCTTTTTTCAGCATCTGTGCAGTAGACCGCAGCATTGCTGTTTGCAACATCTGTCTAAAGCGGATAAAGAGCGACCAGAACACCAGCCGCTTGGGCACCACATGCTTGACAAGGCATATGACGACCTGCCATGCAGTCCATTGGCAACAGCACCTGAAAGAGGCACCAGATCAAAACAAGCATACATCACCTTGCTCCTCATCTGCGATCCCTAACCCTACTATACCTCATGCCTTCTCAAATACCAGCATTGAGAGGGATGATGGTATAGCAATGAGTGGCACAGAGACTTGCACCAAATCTGCTAGTAGTACACCACCGCTTGATTTGAGTAGCAGGCAAATTTCACTACCCCAGTATTTGAACCGTAGAAAGAAATACTGTCCCAGCCATCCACATGCTCAGCGTCTTAATGCTAGCTTAGCCAAATTGCTAGCATTACAGTTGCTGCCTTTTCATCTGGTAGACTCGGCTCCCTTTCGCGAATTTGTGGAATGTGCTGCACCACAGTGGCAGGTCCCAAAAAGGCATTTCCTTTTGCGTAAGGCCATTCCGGCTCTCTACTGTCATGTGAAAGGTAGTGTTTTGGCCTTGTTGGACAAAGCGGTCAGCAGGAAGGTGCACATTAATGCTGTCTTTTGGTCCAGCAGGCATGGACAGGGAAGTTACATTTCTTTCACGGCACACTGGTTAACTCTGCTGACAGCCGGGAAGGATGCAGGACAGGGTTCGGTGTTGCAGCTTGTTTTGCCACCACACCTCCAAAAAGCTGGTGCTGGTTCTGCCACATCTGGCTACTCCACCACCTCCTCCTCCATGTCCTCTTCTGCTCAATTCTCCTCTGCAGCAGCAGTGCTCCCTAAGCGTTCAAGGGGCTACGCAAGAAGTCAGGCTGAAAGATGCCATGCTGTGCTTCAGTTGGTCTGTTTAGGAGATAGGAGTCACACCGGTGCAGAGATTCTGTCAGCTCTGCAGGGGCAGGCTCAGAGATGGTTGATGCCACGACAGCTTGAGACAGGAATGGTTGTATGCAATAATGGCACCAACCTTCTCTCCGCCCTCCGACAGGGACACTTGACACATGTTCCATGCTTGGCACATGTTATGAATCTGGTGGTGCAGCGTTTCTTGAGCAGATACCCGGGCTTCCAAGATCTCCTGAGGCAGGCCAGGAAAGTCTGTGGCCATTTCTGCCATTCGTTCAATGCCAGGGCTCGCTTATCTGACATTCAACGGGAATTCAACCTGCCCACCAACCGTCTCATATGTGACATGCCCACCAGGTGGAACTCAACATTGGCAATGCTGCAGCTGCTGCACATGCAGCAGAGGGCAATCAATGAGTATCTGTGTGAGTATGGCACAAGGACAGGGTCAGGGGAGCTTGGCTTTTTTTCGACCAGCCAGTGGCTTTTGATTAAAGATGCATGCATCATCCTATCACCATTTGAGGAGGCCACTAGGATTGTGAGCAGGGATGATGCATGCATCAGTGACACTATCCCGCTAGTCTACCTGCTGGAGCACACGCTGCGTGGAATCATGGACAGGGCACTTGAGGCAGAACAGTGGGAGCAAGAGGAGAACTTCCTTTCCTCACAAGGCTCCCTTTATGCAGATATCATTCCTGCAGGGCCACAAAACACACAGGAGGAAGAGGAGGATGAGGATTTCGGCAGCATGGATATAGAGGAAGAGGATAGCATACAGTAGTCTTCAAGGGGTGGTTTTGATTCCCCAGAAACCACAGGAGTTGTACGTGGTTGGGGAGAGGTTGCTCCTGCTGGCAATGTCATCCTTAGTGACCCAGAGGACTCAGAAGCTAATGACTCCTCCAACTTACGTTGCATGGGCTCCCTGATTCTGCAAAGCCTGCGAAAGGACCTGAGGATTCGTGCTATCAAGGAGAGGGATAATTACTGGTTGGCAACCCTTCTTGAACCACGTTACAAGGGTAAAGTTGCAGAACTCATCCTGCCTTCGCAGAGGGAGCAGAGGATGAAACATCTTGAGGAGGCCTTGAAAAATAATTTGTGTACCGCCTTTCCAGACACTGGGAGGTCAACATTCTCTGGACATGTTTCTGAGGCATCGTTCAGCCAAAGGAGGAGTGTTCGAGAAGGCGACCGGCTGACCGATGCCTTTAAATAGTTCTTTTGTCCTCAGCAGCACCCAGGGCTGTTAGGTTTAAGCAACCATCGGCAGCGTCTCCGTCATATGGTGCATAATTATCTAGGTGCAAGAGTAACTGGTTGAATTTGCTAGGGGTCTGCCATCCCTTGAGGCCTGCATATGCTGCCTATCCTATTCCTCTACCTTTATTCTGCTAGCTTCCAACAATGTTTTTGGTTTAGGTCACTGCCAACCATCAAAAGGCCTAATTTTTCTTCACTTGTATGACAGGTGCATACAATGTAAATGTCGTATGTCATTTTTAACAGCAGTCCCTGTCCCTGTGCCCTGCTAACTATGAGGAGTTACGGTGTTCAGGCATCACCAACACCAAAGGCCCAATTTTTGGAACCTGTGTAGTTGTAATGTTCCGGTACCTTTGGTACCCTAAATTACACTTTCCACAAGTGTATGCGCCCCACCATTTACTTTTGGAAAGGTGCGCATACACCTTTAAGACTGGAGCTGTCATCACTCAGCGCCGGACTAGATGGCTATTTAAGGCGTCGGCTCTCACTCACATGTGTTCGTTCAAACACCCTTATCTGGATGCTAACCTTGCTTGAAGCTTCCATGCTTGCAAGCTTACTTCGCTGACGGAACCTCGCTGCGCTGATCCCTGTATCCCGCTACTGGATCATCCGCCTCTCCTGAACCACCCTTCGGCTGTATCGCTAATAGTGCTAAGTACCCCGCAGGGGAATTCTCTATAAACTTATACTAAGCTTACACTATCTAGCTCTGCATAGTAGAGACTGTTTATCACATCTGCATAAACTAGATTGCTAGCTTTTGAGACTACTGCTACTTTTCTGCACTGGGTTGATCTCTTTTGTATGTCCACCTGCTATTCTATCATCTGCTATCATACAACATTGCTAAACCTTCCTGCATCCATCTGCTACTGTCTCACCTTCAAGTGTCTATCACCTACCACCTCCACTCAACCTATCCCTCAACCTTCATCATTGTGTTACCACATGCATAAAGTCACTCTAAGAACCAGCTTGCTAATTGTGTGTATTTACTGGCTGAAATAAGACCTTCCACACATGATGAGTCATTGAGGTTGGGAATGGTATCTCAGCATATCTCTTACATGACTACTGACGTGGAACTATTTCTGCAGCTGAAAATCCACACCATATAAAAACACAGGAGCGTTACAGATTGAACGAACCTAAAAATGGATTCAGCAGAAATAGTTCCAGAAATAACCACTCAGGTGACACAATTAAAACAGCAAGTATCTGCGTTAATACACGCACTTGCTGAATTAAAAGAAGACAATCAGGCTCTGTCGCAGCAGGTAATTAGACTGACACAACTTACCTCTGCTCAGTCCCCTGAACCCAAGATAAATCCCCCTTTGGTATTTACAGGCGATCGCAAAAAATTTAGCGAATTTAAAAACGCATGTGAGTTACTTTTTTTGCTAAAACCTCGTACCTACCTTACTGATCACATTAAGGTTTGTACTATTATTTCTTACCTATCAAGCGATCCTCGAGCCTGGGCAGATTCTCTTTTTGAGAAAAACGACCAGCTTCTCAACTCCTATGCCTTGTTCCTGGCAGAGCTCACTAGCCTATATGATGACCCCAATAGGCAGAGTACTGCTGATCTTCAGTTAAGATCCTTGAAACAAGGAAGGAGGCCTGTGGAAGACTTTGTCGCAGAGATCAAGAGATGGACCCTTGATTCAGAATGGAATGATGCATCTCTGAAAATCCAATTTAGGCTTGGCCTATCAGAAGCCATTAAGGACGAGCTCGCCCGAGCGGATCTGCCAAAAACCCTGGATGCATTAATACAACTCAGTATTACCATAGATAGAAGACTACGAGAAAGAAAGGCTGAAAAGATGGGAATGCCATTGTCCGTTTCCTCTCGGAGTCTGGCCGTTCCTATGGAGGTAGGAACCATACCCCCACCGCTATCAACTATGGAAAAAGCCAAAAGACGAAATGAAAATCTCTGCTTGTACTGTGCATCCCCGGATCACAAGATAAACGTCTGTCCCCTAGTCAACAAAAAGAAGGGTGAGTGTTCACATGTCTCTCTAGGAGGATTGACAACTTCATTCACTAACCCCTACATTTCTGTTTTTTTGACATTACAGTGGGACCAGAACAGGATTACTACTAAGGCCATGATTGACACAGGATCTTGTGGAAATTATATGGATATATGTTTTGCTGCTTTAAATAAAATTCCTATTATTTCTAAACTCAAACCTGTCTCAGTAAGTCTTATTACCGGTGTTCCGTTATCCTCTGGTCCGATCACCGATCAGACACAAGCACTTCTAGTCACTATTAACGAGTCTCATAGGGAGACTTCTACCTTCGATTTAATACCATCACCCCACTTTCCCATTGTGTTGGGACTTCCCTGGTTGCACACACACCAACCAACCATAGATTGGAAGAAACGGTCCTTGACCTTCTCTTCTTGTTATTGCGAGGAAACGTGTAACCTCCCGTTTTCCGGGAAGATTCTGTCTGTGGTGACAGATGAGATTGCACCACTATGTTATCAGGATCTTTCTGAGGTTTTTCTTGAGAAAAATGCTCAAGCATTACCTCCTCATCGAGACTATGATTGTAGCATTGATCTACTCCCAAATAGCAAATTGCCGTTCGGTCATGTTTATCCTCTTTCACAGGATGAACTTGCCCATCTCAAAACCTATTTGGATGAGAACTTGGAAAAAGGTTTTATTAGACCTTCCACTTCTTCCACAGCAGCAGGACTCTTTTTTGTTCGCAATAAAGATTCAAGTCTCAGACCTATCATCGACTACAGGAAATTGAATGCTATCACAATAAAAGATCGCTATCCTCTACCGCTTATCCCTGAGCTCATTGAGCAGGTGCGTGGAGCTACCTATTTTTCAAAATTAGACCTGAAAGGAGCATACAATCTCATTCGAATCCGTGATGGACACGAGTGGAAGACTGCGTTCAGAACTAGATACGGATTGTTCGAATATCTTGTGATGCCATTCGGCCTATGCAATGCCCCTGCAGTTTTCCAACGATTTATAAACGATATTTTTAAAGACTTACTAGATGTCTGTGTTGTGGTATATCTGGACGATATACTTATATATTCACGGACCCTGTCTGAACACATAAGACATGTAAGACTTGTATTATCGAGATTGCTTGCACATAATCTTTATGTGAAGCTGAAGAAATGCTTGTTCCATAAAGATGAGGTACTCTTTCTAGGCTACACCATATCCAAAACAGGAATTGAGATGGACATGAGTAAAATATCCTGCATTCAGGATTGGCCTACACCAACTACACGCAAGGCGCTACAGCGATTCCTGGGATTTTCAAATTTCTACAGGAAGTTCATAAAAAACTTTTCTGCTATTGTGAGACCCCTCACACAGCTCACTAGCATAAAAATACCATTTAAATGGTCAGAAGAAGCAAATAAGGCTTTCCACTTGTTAAAGACAAGGTTTACTTCCGCTCCCATATTACGTCATCCAGACCCATCCCTCCAATACATTCTGGAGGTAGATGCGTCAAACATGGCAGTAGGAGCAATACTCTCCCAACGACCTACCCCCACTTCACCACTTCATCCAGTCGCCTTTTTTTCTAAATCCCTGAGCAGTCCCGAGATAAATTACCCCGTGGGTGAGAAGGAACTGCTTGCTATAAAATTGGCTCTGGAGAATTGGCGACATTTACTCGAAGGCACCCAATTACCAATAATTATATACACGGACCATAAAAACCTCCAATATCTTCAGACTAGCAAAACTCTCTCGCATCGACAGGTACGATGGTCACTATTCTTTCTAAGGTTTAACTTCCTAGTGACCTACACACCTGCAGATAAGAACAAAAAGGCGGATGCACTATCACGACTAACTGAAGAAAACTACTTTGAAATTCCTTCCGTTCCTATAATACCTCACAAACGCATTATTGGAGTTGTCCGTTCCTTGAAGGAAGAGGTTCTGCATGGTATAAGGTTGGATTCACCCCCACCACAACTAACTACCGATGCAGAAGGCTTCCTCTACTACAACGACAAACTTTACATACCACCTACCCTACGCACCAAGATCTTGGAATTATCGCATGATGTGCCTATGGCAGGACATATGGGTATGACAAAGACTTTCAATTTGATTTCTCGGCAATTCTGGTGGCCTGACATGAAAACATCTATACAAAAATTCGTCTCTTCATGCAATGTCTGTGCCAGGTCCAAAATTGACACTACGAGACCATCCGGTCTACTATGCAGTCTACCAATACCCCAAACTCCATGGGAGGTTCTGTCATTGGACTTCATCGTAGAATTGCCTCCTTCCAAAGGATTTAATACCATCTTGGTGTCAGTGGACCATCTGACAAAGATGGCACATTTCATTGCTATTCGCAGACTCCCTTCGTCCAAACAAACGGCAGAACTCCTGATGAAACATGTCTTCAGATTACATGGTATCCCAAAAACTCTTTTGTCTGACCGTGGATCCCAATTTATTTCTAAATTCTGGCAAGAACTATGTCACATACTACGGATTGAGCGGAAGCTCACTTCTCCTTACCATCCGCAGACCAACGGACAGACTGAAAGAGTCAACCAATGCATCGAGCAGTATTTACGTTGTTACACTTCTTACCAACAGGATGATTGGTTGGATCTTCTCCCCCTGGCAGAATTTGCCTACAACAACGCAACTCACAGTACAACCAAGCAGAGTCCGTTCTACTTGAACTATGGGTTCCATCCCTCTATTCTCCCTCCACGCATCCTTCCTTCAAATAACCCAGTAGCCTCAGACTATCTTTCCCAAATAAAGGATTCTCTGGGTTTACTAAATACTACCATTGCACACGCTCACAGTCAACAAAAGAAGTACTATGATCTTTGTAGAAGACCTTCTCCACAGTATACTATCGGGGACCTCGTTTGGCTCTTAACAAAAAACTTGAGACTGAAGATCCCTAGCAAAAAGCTTGGACCTCTGTTCTTGGGACCTTTCCCAATCAAGAAACTTATTGGAAAAGCTGCAGTGCAGCTTACATTGCCAATGGACCTAAAAATCCATCCCATTTTCCATGTGTCGCTACTAAAACCCCATGTTCCGGACCAAGGAATAAGGCCTAATATTCCACCTCCCCCTCCTGTACAAGTTGAAGGTGGAGAAGAATACGAGATAAAAGAGATTCTGGATTCTCGTATCTACAGAAGAAGACTTCAGTACTTGGTTAGATGGAAGAACTATGGGCCCCAAGACGACATCTGGCTAAACACCTCTGACATACATGCCCCTAGATTAATCCGCTATTTTCATGCGAGATACCCAGACAAACCAGCTCCAGAGGCCTTCAGGAGCAGGCCTTAAGGGGGGGGGGGGTATTGTAATGTTCCGGTACCTTTGGTACCCTAAATTACACTTTCCACAAGTGTATGTGCCCCACCATTTACTTTTGGAAAGGTGCGCATACACCTTTAAGACTGGAGCTGTCATCACTCAGCGCCGGACTAGATGGCTATTTAAGGCATCGGCTCTCACTCACATGTGTTCGTTCAAACACCCTTATCTGGATGCTAACCTTGCTTGAAGCTTCCATGCTTGCAAGCTTACTTCGCTGACGGAACCTCGCTGCGCTGATCCCTGTATCCCGCTACTGGATCATCCGCCTCTCCTGAACCACCCTTCGGCTGTATCGCTAATAGTGCTAAGTACCCCACAGGGGAATTCTCTATAAACTTATACTAAGCTTACACTATCTAGCTCTGCATAGTAGAGACTGTTTATCACATCTGCATAAACTAGATTGCTAGCTCTTGAGACTACTGCTACTTTTCTGCACTGGGTTGATCTCTTTTGTATGTCCACCTGCTATTCTATCATCTGCTATCACACAACATTGCTAAACCTTCCTGCATCCATCTGCTACTGTCTCACCTTCAAGTGTCTATCACCTACCACCTCCACTCAACCTATCCCTCAACCTTCATCATTGTGTTACCACATGCATAAAGTCACTCTAAGAACCAGCTTGCTAATTGTGTGTATTTACTGGCTGAAATAAGACCTTCCACACATGATGAGTCATTGAGGTTGGGAATGGTATCTCAGCATATCTCTTACATGACTACTGACGTGGAACTATTTCTGCAGCTGAAAATCCACACCATATTAAAACGCAGGAGCGTTACAGTAGTACATGCAATTTCAAATTTGCATGGAATTCTTACCAGCAGGTCCCGTTCCTGCACCCAGCAAGAGTAACTGCGAGGGCTTGGTTACGGTGTTCAGGCACCACCTACAGTAAAGGCCCAATTTTTGGCACTTGTATAGCACATGCAATTTCAAATTTGTATGGAATTCTTACCAGCAGGTCCCGTTCCTGCACCCGGCAAGAGTAACTGCTAGGCCTTGGTTATGGTGTTCAGGCACCACCTACCGCAAAGGCCCGATTTTTGGCACTTTGTTAGCACATGCAATTTCTAATCTGTATGGAATTCTTACCAGCAGGTCCCGTTCCTGCACCCAGCAAGAGTAACTGCGAGGCCTTGGTTATGGTGTTCAGGCACCACCAATGGCAAAGGCCCAATTTTTGGCACTTGTATAGCACATGCAATTTCAAATTTGTATTGAATTCTTACTAGAGTTGAGCGAACACCTGGATGTCCAGGTTCGGCGGGTCCACCTGAACTTGAAAAAAAAGTCCCGGACTTAACCCGAACTTTACCCCGATCCCGAACCCCATTGAAGTCAATGGAGACCCAAACTTTTGAGCACTAAAATAAACATGGAAAGGGCTAGAGGGCTGCAAATGGCAGCAAAATCATCTTAAGAGCATGGCAAGTGCTCTGCAAACAAATGTGGATAGGGAAATAACTTAAAATAACATAAAAAACATAAAAATAAAAAATAATCATCTTGAATGATGTAGGAGGAGGACGAGGCCCATATGGAGTAGGAGGTTGAGGTGGTGGTGGATATGGCGGTGTAGGTAGAAGCGGCGGCGGTGGAGGAGCAGGACGAGGCCCATATGGAGTAGGAGGTTGAGGTGGCGGTGGATGTGGCGGTGTAGGTGGAAGCGGCGGTGGAGGAGGACGAGGTAGCCAACACTGGATTTTGTTTTTAATTTTATTTCTTTTTAAATTAGGGTACACCCCAAAAGAGTGACAAAGATCAAAAATACAACAATGGCTGGGTAAGGCCGGTATACATGTCTATTCTGCACAAGGTACGGACAAGTCCTGTGGGATCCATGCCTGGTTCATTTTAATGAACGTGAGCTTGTCCACAATGGCTCTGCACAGGCGGCTGCGCTTGTCTGTGATAACGCCCCCAGCCCTGCTAAATACACGTTCAGATAATACACTGGCTGCAGGGCAGGCCAGCACCTCCAAGGCTAAAGGGCAAGCTCAGGCCATGTGCCCAATTTGGAGACCCAGAAGTTGAAGGGGGCAGACCCGTCATTCAGTACGTGTATAGTACATAAGGAACGGCAAGGAACTGTATATGGTATATGGAAAGGAACGGTGATGGCGGCGTAGGGGCTTTTTTCCCTCTTCTGGGTTGAGTCTGGCCTTGGAAAAGGTATGTGTCCTTGGTTGTGGGCCGGGCTCTCCCAAAGCTGTCTAAGTTCTGAGGCCGTCTGGTAGGGACGGGGCTGCACTGATCTTGCCAGGGACCGGGATTCTGAAAAGCCTGTGGTGTATGTGCCCCTGGAGTGGCAGTCCAGGGGTGCCATAATTCACAGTGGATGGCAACACTATGAGTATGGCACCAAGGACACTGCACTTCCTACACACGTTTTTCACACCTGTCTCTAGGGACGGGCCTTTTGGTCAGGAGTCAGGACCAGAGGAATTTTTTATTCCTGGCCGAAGAGCCTGCCATAGTATTGCAACATGGCACTAACCTTGCACTTCTCCACTATCCCTTTCCCCACTATTATGTGTTGTGTGTCTCACGTTTTGTCTTTTTTATTGTGGCGGTACACTTTATTTTGCACAGTGTGATTAGTAGGGTGTAGGTCCTTGGGCCTGTCCCTGAAAGTCTTGGGGGGGGGTGGATATGGCCTTCTGGCTTGGTTCGCCCTCTCTCATGGGGTCTCTCTTCGGGAGAGCCCCACCTAGTACTTGGGGTGGTTTGTTTCAGCAGACCTCCTAAAGAACGGGGCTGCCTGGTTTCGGCCAGGTTAGCCAGTGTAAGTACCCAGTCCCTATCAGTAGCCTTGCGCCCCGGGGGATCAGGGTCAAGGACCATGTGTACACCCTGTGCACTTTTTGTGTTTCACTTTTTTGGTGTGCACTTTTTTATTCACCCCCCAGGTGATAGTCTGAGTGTGTTCACACACCACAGGATTAAAAAAAAAAAAACAGCTGGTGGTCCTGGTTGTTGTGGCGTGCCGACAAATCTTTTCCACATTTCATACATGCTAACCCTGCCTTATTAGGTGCTGGTAGTGCCCTGGCTGCGTTGGCAACCTCCTCCTCTGCCTTTGACTTGTGCTTCCACTGTGCCCCCGCTGTCAGGTGGGAATGCCACCAGCATTGCTTCTCAACCTTTTGGCTAAGATCAAGTGTAGTATCTGTTGTTATCAGTTATCTGGGTGCCACCCTGCTGTGAACATGGTTCCTCCTCCTCCATCTCCTCCTCCTCCTCATCCTCCACCTCATCATCCTCCAGAACTGTGCCCTTGCTGGACAATTGTGTACCTGGCGTTTGTGGGTGCAGGAACCCGCCCTCTGAGCCACTTGTGAATGACTGCTCAGAAAGCCTTGGAAATGATCACTGCTCCGGATGCAGAGGCGGTAGAGGATGAGGAAGCGGAGTAGGCGGAGTTAGCAACAGGAGGCAAACTGAAGCGCCCTGCAATCCTCGGTGGTGGAAGATGCGCCAAACAAATTTAAAGGGTGTATCTCACAGTAAAATAATCAGCAAACACTGCAAAATTATTAATTTTCCCCTAAATGGGTGTTTATTGAATAGCAGAATAGAACAACAGTATCCAAAGGGTGTATCTCACCCGTACAGATACAGACTAAACTGCAATTTAATATCTTTCTGTCCCCTAAATGGTTGTTTATTGAATATCAGAATAGAACAACAGTATCCAAAGGGTGTATCTCACAGTAACATATGCAGACTAGGCCGCAATTTAATATTTTTTCCCTATATGGGCGTTTAATGATTAGCAGAATAGAACAAAAGTATACAAAGGGTGTATCTCACACATACAGATACACACTAAGCCGCAATTTAATATCTTTCTTTCCCCTACATGGGTGTTTATTGAATAGCAGAATAGAACAACAGTATCTAAAAGGGTGTATCTCACACGTACAGATACAGACTAAGCCGCAATTTAATATCTTTCTTTCCCCTACATGGGTGTTTATTGAATAGCAGAATAGAACAAGAGTATCTAAAAGGGTGTATCTCACACGTACAGATGCAGACTAGGCCGCAATTTAATATTTTTTCCCTAAATGGGTGTTTATTGAATAGCGGAATAGAACAACAGTATAGAAAGGGTGTATCTCACAGTAAAATATTCAGACTAGGCCGCAATTTATTTTTTTTCCCCTAAATCGGTTTTTATTGCAAAGCGGAATACAACAGTATGCAATGGGTGTATCTCACTGTAACATATGCAGACCAGGCCGCAATTACATTTTTATCCCCTAAATGGGTTTTTATTACAATGCGCAATACAACAGTATGCAATGGGTGTATCTCACTGTAACATATGCAGACTAGGCCGCAATTAAATTTTTATCCCCTAAATGGGTTTTTATTGCAAAGCGGAATACAACAGTATGCAATGGGTGTATCTCACTGTACCATATGCAGACTAGGCTGCAATTTATTTTTTCCCCTAAATGGGTTTTTATTGCAAAGCGGAATACAACAACAGTATGCAATGGGTGTATCGCACTGTAACGTATGAATGAAAATCTGAAAAATAATTGTCCCCTTAATTGGGTCTTGTTGAATAGCAGATTTGAAATGCAGTGTCTAAACACTGTAAGTCACAGCAAAATATGAAGGAAAAAAGTTTTTTTCTTTTTTAAAAGCAGATTAAGCCGACACATATGCACTCAGCTTGCATGAAATGGCCGCTACACACCGCACGCCTAACAGGTTGGATACTGTTGTTGTTCTATTCCGCTATTGAATAAAAAAAAAAAACCCATTTGAATGAAAAACTGAAAAATAATTTTTTTTCCCTAAATACTGAAAAATAATTATTTTCCCCTAACATTGGTGCTTTTTGAAGAGCAGGTTAGAAAAGCAGTGTCTGTCTAAACAATGTATGTCAAAGTAAAATATGAAGGAAAAAAGTTTTTTTCTTTTTTAAATGCAGATTAAGCAGACACATATGCACTCAGCTTGCATGAAATGGCCGCTACACACCGCACGCCTAACAGGTTGGATACTGTTGTTCTATTCCGCTATTGAATAAAAAAAAACCCATTTGAATGAAAAACTGAAAAATTATTTTTTTCCCTAAATACTGAAAAATAATTATTTTCCCCTTACATTGGTGCTTTTTGAAGAGTAGGTTAGAAAAGCAGTGTCTGTCTAAACACTGTATGTCAAAGTAAAATATGAAGGAAAAAATTATTTTTCTTTTTTAAATGCAGATTAAGCAGACACATATGCACTGAGCTTGCATTAAATGTGCAGCACCACACACCGCCCACCTAACAGACTGAAATTTTTTTTTTTCTCCTTTCTCCTCCTCACTGGGCTCAGGTCAGGGTATAAAAATCGTGCACTGCACCCCCACACAATACAATCAATGTAGATCGCTGTATGATTAAAGAAGATTCTTCCTATTCTTTCCCTTGGTCTAAATGACTCCATATTTTCCATTGTTTTAGAATAAGTTGGATTACATCAAACTCCTGATGCAAGAAAACTTAAAATATTATACTTACCTGACGGTAATTTTCCTTTCCTGATGCATAAGCATGACAGCATACATGTATGGGTATAGGCTCCGCCCCTCACCCAATCAGGACTGGTTATACTATATAAACGAGTCACGTCCCGTAAGACAGCATTCTCGTAACTATACTCAAATGCGAAACCCCCAAGGGAGGGACCTGTATGCTGTCATGCTTATGCATCAGGAAAGGAAAATTACTGTCAGATAAGTATAACATTTTCCATCTTCCAATCCTGACACAAGCATGACAGCATACACGTATGGGATGTAGCACGCCAACAAAAACCCATAAGGGAGGGCCATGCTGAAGTGTTTTAATCAACATATCTTTAGACTCATTTAGAACTGAAGTCAACTCCCCTGCTTCCAATGTTGCTTGATTAATTTTGTAATAGGCTACAAATGGTTTGTAGTATATGAACCTAGTTGATATCCTATAAAAATAATTCTGGACCTATGAATTCTGCCCATGAGCACTCCACCCGTCTGGTAAAGTGGGCTCTGCACTATATTGATGGATTAAGCTTTGCCCTATAAGCCCCCTGGGCTACATTGACCTGAGGTGATACCATCATCCTAGTGGACAGTGAAAGTCTTCTTCTGATACCGCCAGACCTGAAGAGGGACTGTCTGATCTTCTAGAGAAGGGCCACTTCCATGTATTTCTTCCACATCAAGTCCACTACCCAAGGCTTTGGTGACTTAGACATTTCAGTTTGGACATGCTGGAGAAGAAGAAGGAGGAGTGGGACAACCTTCCCAACACTAGTTGCACTGCAAGTTCTAAGGGGAAAAAACGACCCGTACAGGCATTTCGGAATAGGTTTACGAAGATGTGCAGCGGTCACTGGATCTCAGGAAGTGAGGACCTGACCAAGACTTAACTATCACTTAATCCCTTATCTCGGCTTACTTGCAGACATTGTGATCATTACAGTCGAGAGCAGAGGATTCCATCCTTAAATTCTGTAAGGTTTCCCATGTTCTGGTATACCTGAAGTTTTTAGCAGGTGCCCTGGCTTCCACAGGGTTTCAAATACTAAAGGTGAGACCCCTAGATAAGCCTTCCATACCTGTTCTCCCAGCTGCTAGATCTAACTTGGCTGAATTTGAATACACTTGGCCCCACTGTGTAAGGTCTGAAATCTCAGCAAGGAGAATAGGAGGTTCTTAAGCCAAAGACTGTACTTGAGGACACCGCGGCCTGCAAGGCCACCAGGACATTATTGCCCTCATCACAACTGGACGAACGGATCCTGAGCTTGGAGACCATGGGCTTCCGCAGAACTTTTTTTTGGGGGGGCATCGTTTTAAGGTCACCCATGCTCCACCCCTTTTCAACAATGTTATGAAGGGGAGGGGCTTAGTCATTATACTTATTTTGAGTATTTATTTTTAAGGAGCAGACAGCATTTATTTTTAAAGCATTTGTTAACCTAAAAAAAAAATTGATCCTGTTCCCTTAAAGCATGTTATACAGCACAATGCTTTGCTGTGTAATTTGGCCCCTTCTATCAACTAAAATATCTGGCTTATCTTGCCTGGCTATGTCCTCCCCTCTGTAAACTGACCACGGTATACCATGGCTGCTGAGCCCTGACACTGTGGTCTGTTTACGCACCTCCGTCATCCACAGCCCTCCTGTCCTCCTCTGTCCTCTCTCCCCCCTCTCTCCCTGCCTGTCTGCTCCTGTGTCAGTGCCCCCCCCCTGCTGCTGTAGTTTCATTTAAAGTTTCTTATCCTGTCTACAGTCTGTTTATTAATCCTGTGTGCCCCTGTGTATGTGTTTTATAAAAATAAGCCATTCTTTACAAGTTTTTGGAGCACCACTCGCCATTCGCCGCTCACGTGACTCGCCACCTCTCTCCTCCTCTCCCCCTCCCCTGCCGACTGACATCAGTGAGGAATCCTGGGCCCTGCCCGCTGCAGGCAGCTGTCAGATGAGGAGAGGAGAGAGCTGACAGGTCACATGAGCGGCACTCAGTCCTCTGAAAACTGGTAATGAAAGGCTTATTTTTTTTAACCACTTTACCACCGCCCACAGTAATATTACTGCCGCAGAGTGGCTCGTTATCGTCTGACGACGTAGTACTACGTCGTCAGACACTCCCCCTTCTGGGCGGCGCTTGCGCGCCGCCGGAGGCTCGCTCCCGCTGTTTTCGGTCACAGCGGGAGACGGGCCAGGGGAGGAGCAGCGGCGATCGCCGCCGCTCTTTCCCGATCGTTGGGGATCTAGTGTGGCGATCCGCCCGCCTGTGTAAACACAAGCGGGCGGATCTCCCAAGTGACAGGGAGTGACAGATCGGAGTGTTCAGCATAGCTGGACATCCAATCTGTCCCTGACTCACTCAGTCACCTCCCCCCCCCCCCCACACGTCAGTAAGCACCAGGCATACATTAACCCCTCCCTCTCCAATAAAATTAACCCCTTCCCTGCCAGTGTCATTTTTACAGTAACAGTGCATATTTATAGCACTGATTACTGCAGTAATGTCACTGGTACCCCCAAAAGTGTCAAAAATGTCAGTCAAGGGTCCAATCTGTCCGCCGCAATGTCACAGTACCGCAAAAAAAATCGCAGATCGCCGCCATTACGCGTTAAAAAAAAAAAACACCAAAAATGACAGAAATCTTTCCCTTTGTTAGTAAACACAATAACTTTTGTGAAAACCAATCAAAATACGCTTATTGTGATTTTTTTTACCAAACATGGGTAGCAGAAAACAAATTGGCCAAAAATTTAAAAAAAATTGGTTTTTACATCTTTTTTGGGGGGAATTTCATATAAAAAAATGTTAAAAATATTGTTATTTTTTCAAAATAAACGCTCTTTTTTTGTTTATAGCGCAAAAAGTAAAAATCGCATAGGTGATCAAATACCACCAAAAGAAAGCTCTGTTTGTGGGAAAAAAAGGACGTAAATTTTGTTTGGGTATGGTGTCGCACGACCGCGCAATTGTCAGTTAAAGTTAAACAGCGCCGAATCGCAAAAAGTGGCCTGGAGGTAAGACAGCAAAATCCTCCGGTGGTAAAGTGGTTAAAACACATACACACACACAGACACACAGGCACACAGGATTATTAAACAGACCAGACAGGATGGTATGAAGTGGCTTAACAACCACTTGAAAGGGGAAGTTGCGATTCTAAGGGGGGGCATTTGCTCCCCCTTGCCCCTTCCTGTGGACGCCCATGTTGGAGACCACTGGGTCTGGTGGCTATATAGGCTAACCTGCCAACCCAACTGGATGTTAGTAGATCCACTGCTTTAACATCTGGGAAGCTCCTTCTTGCAGGAATAACTTCTATTCGTGACCATAGAGGTTACTGTCAGGTTGAGATTTATTGAATTCCTTGTTGGTCTAGGGACACACTCTTGACATTCAAGACTTAGTATCTTACAGTGTCTGACAGGAAGTTCTGGGAGGCCAGAACACAAAGAACGATGAGAGGAGACAGGTTCTACTGTAGGCTAACCTGAATGTGAGATACCTTTGACACAAGTTTAATAATACTGTATTCCTTCTTGCCATGAAGATAGGAGATTACCATTACCGTCTCTTTGGAGCATAACTGAGGCCCCCTAGGCTGTGTTGCCCAAACAACTTCAAGGCTTGGGAATCACTGCACCCCTGATGTTGGCCACTTCATCCTCCATTGGCATATGTCATTGACCTTAAGCTAGGAGGTCACTGAGGCGAATACCAAAAAAGTGAATAGATTGTGATAATTGGTATGCCAGGAAACTGATGAAAGCTGAAAAGATTAACTATCTTTAGCTGCCACCAACGGGACTTGTCTCATATGTGGAGTCATCTTCTCTGGAGTAGGAATTGAATCCTCCATTACCTTAGAAGGCCAGAATATAATGGTCTCAATCTTCCAGGGAGTTTAACCTACTGCATGGATTACTGCAGACTACTTCTCAACCATTTGAGATCATGGGATAAGAACAGATGGGATAGAGCTATGACTTGCCCCAAGTGAGAACCTAATACTTTCTCCTTTTGTGAGGGCAACTCTACAGTATTATAGTGAAAAAACTATCAGTGCAAGACTAAGTGAAATTCAAATGTGTATAAAATGTGCTAGAATAAATCAATATATAAATCCGGCTGCATACACAAATTTTGTCCACACCTCACAAAAACATAAAAATCAAAAAACGTGCTGCGCCAGAAGCCAGCATGAGCATATCAGGGGATAAGTGATAGTCTGTTTACCCCCTGATATGCTCATGCTGACCCGTTTGGGTCTGGTATCAAGGTGAGAGGCCAATCTTACTGGTGGAGGGAGTTCACACACTGGTGGTTCCTGCTTGATTCACGAGGGATTGAGGCTGTCCGGTCATCACCTGGATATACTAATCATTACTTTGGAGCACTTTATATGAACATTTATGTTTCATCAGAGCACATATGATGGACACCATATTTTGTTGATAACACTTGTTGATTCATGTAATCACTAATTATTTTTGTGCACTTCTGGCGCAACTCTACAGTATTCTCCTGAGTGTCCAAAATGTCATTATTATGATGAGATGAGTTGGCCTTCCCCAGTGGATGATTCGTCCGAATTTGATCTTAGTCTGAATCAGAATTTGGCAGGACCTGGAGGCTGCAGGCTGTTGTCCAGCTATGGAACCTGCTGCCCTTGCTTCCGCAAGATGGCCACTACTGGAAGCAATATCCTGGAAAAATTTATTGAGTACAGTATGCGGAAAAGCCAAAGTTTGTTAAATGAACCTGAAATGAAACTCTCAGAAGCATTGGTGTACTGAAAAGCATATGTACACATCAGCTAGATTCAGAGAAAAACTACAGCTGCTTTATCTGAAGCTTTGAGTGATTGTTATCAATAACGCCATATGAAGTTTTGGATTTTAATTCTTCATTCCATTTCCTGCCTAAATGTGCTTTTCAACTAAGAACACTGGATCGATGGCTCACTGTTGATTTGGCAACATTTGCTTAAAATTTTAAAGAACCATAGTGGGAATTAGAGGAGTTGGAGGAGTGGAAAGAAAATTCAAATGACTTCCTTACTGCCCAGGCCCCACCGATTCTGAGCCTCCTTTGCCCAAATTTGTGATAATTCCTTCAATAACACCTACTGGGCAAATTTGAGTGAAAGGAACTTTGCTGCTCCTAGGGAGGAGCAAACATGGGTTTAGACAACCATAGAAAGATGATTATGGATCTTTCAATCTCTTCTATAGCTCTTCTCAGGCCCTGTCACCAACTCTTTGTTCTGGGCCTAGGTGACTAGCCTAAGGGATTAGTCCCAAATCTAGACATCATTGATTCCATCTTGAATAGCAGTCGATTCACTTTAGAAAAAGGCATATGCAGTCAGTGGGTTAAGCCATAGGGCTTGACTAACCACACAGAGGTACAGCATGCTGCATCACTGGTCACTTTAATTTCACTCAGGGATCACACACTACAAAGACTTATTACTGGTCCAGTTTGCTTTCAACTCTTCTGCAGAGAACCATAGAGCCTTGGCTACTGATGAAAACTCTCACGCAGGCCACACAACACTATCTAATGGTGGAATAAATCTCATTTCCAAATCCATATTGCTGTTCTTATGCCTCTGTAAAGGATATTGCATCATCCGCTGGCAAACTTGCACTTACAGTCAGGTCCATAAATATTGGGACATTGACACAATTCTAATCTTTTTGGCTCTATACACCACCACAATGGATTTGAAATGAAACAAACAAGATGTGCTTTAACTGCAGACTTTCAGCTTTTTACATAGTTACATAGTTACATAGTTAGTGAGGTTGAAAAAAGACATAAGTCCATCCAGTTCAACCTATGATGTGTGTGTGTGTTTGCTTTTAACCGTACATTGTATACCCCTGTATATTGTGGTCTTTAAGGTGTCCATCCAGTAGTTTTTTGAAACTATCAATGCTCCCCGCTAATATGACTGCTTGTGGAAGAGAATTCCACATCCTTACCGCTCTTACAGTGAAGAACCCCTTACGCACTTTAAGGTTAAACCGCCTTTCCTCAAGTTTTAGTGAGTGGCCACGTGTCTTATTGTATCTCCTTTCTCTGAATAGTTTGTTCCTTATGCTGGGGTCGCCAGTACAGTATTTGTACATTGATATCATATCCCCCCTCAATCGTCTCTTCTCCAGAGAGAATAAGTTCAGTGCTTGTAGTCTTTCCTCATAGCTGATGTCCTCCATTCCCCTAATTATTTTTGTTGCCCTTCTCTGGACTTTCTCCAGTTCCAGCACATCCTTCCTGAGGACCGGTGCCCAAAACTGGACAGCATACTCCAGATGTGGCCGGACCAGAGTCTTGTAGAGTGGAAGAATAATCTCTTTATTTGTGGAGTGAATCCCCTTTTTTATACAACCCAGTATTCTGTTGGCTTTGCTTGCGGCGGCTTGGCATTGCATGCCACTGCCAAGCCTGTTGTCTACCAGTACCCCCAGGTCCCTTTCCATCCTAGACTTACCCAGAGGTTCCCCCCCTAGTGAGTAGCTTGCTTTAATTTGAGGGTATTTACATCCAAATCGGGTGAAAGGTGTAGGAATTACAACAGTTTGTATATGTGCCTCCCACTTTTTAAGGGACCAAAAGTAATGGGACAATTGGCTGCTCAGCTGTTCCATGGCCAGGTATGTGTTATTCCCTCATTATCCCATTTACAAGGAGCAGATTAAAGGTCAAGAGTTAATTTCAAGTGCACTATTTGAATCTGTTGCTGTCAACTCTCAATATGAGATCCAAAGAGCTTTCACTATCAGTGAAGCAAGCCATCATTAGGCTGAAAAAAAAAACAAACCCATCAGAGAGATAGCAAAAACATTAGGTGTGGCCAAATCAACTGTTTGGAACATCCTTAAAAAGAAAGAATGCACCGGTGAGCTCAGCAACACCAAAAGACCACGGAAAACAACTGTGGTGGATGACCGAAGAATTCTTTCCCTGGTGAAGAAAACACCAGTTGGCTAGATCAAGAATACTCTCCAGGAGGGAGGTGTATGTGTGTCAAAGTCAACAATCAAGAGAAGACTTCACCAGAGTGAATACAGAGGGTCCACCACAAGATGTAAACCATTGGTGAGCCAGTGTTTGGTGATGTCTATGCGTTCCAGACTTCAGGCTGTAATTGACTGCAAAGGATTTGCAACCAAGTATTAAAAAGTGAAAGTTTGATTTATGATTGTTAATCTGTCCCAAAACTTTTGATCTATTAAAAAGAGGGGAGGCACATATACAAACTGTTGTAATTCCTGCACCGTTCACCTGATTTGGATGTAAATACCCTCAAATTAAAGCTGAAAGTCTGCAGTTAAAGCACATCTTGTGTGTTTCATTTCAAATCGATTGTGGTGGTGTCAGGTACCTTGGTTGAGGCCGAAGTGCTGAGAGGGTGAAAGATTGTATTAACATGCCTTATTACATTTCATATATATTTTAACTTATGCCCATTCTATGATGAAATATGGGCCCCTGCATTTACATAGTAACGAGCTAGACTGGCACCCATTCATCCACCTTGGACAGCAGCCAGCTGTATTTTGCATTTAGACGACATGTTAAACCACCTCTCCATTCAATCATTTGAACACTTGACAGTTGGATATTTAGCATTTAGATTACAAGACATTTTGCATAAGAGATTACTGACACCACCCATAAACAATTGACAATGGCTTACATTAACACATGACAACTGAATGCAGACGGGGCGACTCTGCCACAGGACACAGATTCAGATACAAAGACACCTCATATTGACACAAATGCATAGGGAAACCAAAGCCATTCATGTACAGTTTCTGTAAGACATGTTCTATTGTCAAATTGACCAGTAAATTGTAAACCAGTTAAAGCAGTTTTTTCCCGCTTAAACGTGCCTTAAATAAGAGCTACACTTGCAATAAAATCAGTTGTGACTGCGCTAAGTTTGAGTGCTATGTGTCGTCATAACTCCCGGCCGGACGAGAGGGAATTCACTATCTAGGGGGGTTGGCAACTGAAGGGCTGTATATCATCGTGATTGCCTCCTGACGAGAATTGAGCTAACAGAGGGCTTCCCTTGCAGCTCGGTGCGGATCACCCCTGGAGGTGAGACAGGAGATGACACGTCCCAAGGAGCACTGGATGCTGGTGAAATCCGGATGGATGGATGGTATGGTATGAACACCCAGGACCGCTTCCAGGAGATCTAAAGGTGCTCAGTGGAAAAAGACACAAGGTTAATGCCAGGCCGAGGGTCATACACAGTTAATCAGTCTGGAAGTAATGAGCCAAGTGGAAGGTAGCAAAGGGGCAAGACAAGAGAGAGTCCGTGAGATCCAAGCCAAGGTCGGTACACAGGAGATCCAGCAGGGGTGTCAGAGCAAAGAGTGGTCAGGCAAGCCAAGGTCGATCAAGGGAGAAGATGCAGACAGGTCAAAGAAGCAAGCCGGGTCAAAACAGGAACACAGGTAAATGGACAGGTCACGGGTACAGGAGCTGATGATAAACCAGCACTGGAGCACACCGGAAGAGCGTCTTATATAGGGCCAGGGCTGGGGAGATAGGCGTGGTGACACACCTTCTCTGCATCCGGCGATCTATTGTTGCTGAATGGTGATTCCTTTCCTGACAGTGCCCCCCCCCCCGAGGGGCAGCCTCTGGATGCCCAACGACCATGTTTTTCTGGAAATTTGTTGTGAAATTCTCTCAAAAGTTTAGGGGCGTGGATGTTACTCAATGGTTCCCATGAATTTTCCTCCGGAGGATATCCTTTCCATTTAATCAAGTATTGAGTACGGTTGCCTCTTTGTCGACAATCCAAGATATTCTCAACCTCAAATTCAGGCTCCCCTTATACTGAAACTGGAGGAGGTGGTACCTCTTCTCTTCCCGGGAAGGGGCTTGGTACCGCTGGCTTAAGTAGCGAGGCATGAAATACTGGGTGCATTTTGAAAGAGCCGGGCAAGGCCAATTCAAAGGCCACAGGATTCACCACTCTCTTGAACTCAAAAGGACCAATGAATCTTGGCCCCAATTTCTTGGACGGGCAGGATAATTTCAAATTAATTGAAGAGAGCCAAACTCGATCTCCAACTTTGTACACTGGGTTCTCCCTCCGTTTGAGGTCAAAGAATTTCTTATAGTCCTGTTGTGCTTTATGAATATAGTCTCAAAGCAACTGGAAATTAGTTTTAATGGCTGCTAGCCAATCATGGACTGCGGGAACCGTTTTTTCCTGATCCAAGTTAGGCAAAAAAGAAGGATGAAAGCCATAATTAGCCCAAAACGGGGTTTGGTTGGTTGCGGAGTGTATGGAATTATTGTAGGCGAATTCTGCACATGGAAACAGGGAGGTCCAGTCGTCCTCAGAGCTGGTGCAAAAACATCGGAGGTACTGTTCCAGGGTTTGATTGGTTCTCTCTGTTTGCCCATTACTTTGTGGATGGTAAGCAGATGACAGGGACACTTCAACCGACAAGGACTTGCAGAGCTCCTTCCAAAATCTAGAGGTGAATTGAACACCTCGGTCTGACACTATATTATTTGGATGTCCATGTAGCCTGACCACCTCTTTGATAAATGTGTTGGCTGTTTCCAGGGCGGAGGGAGTGCCCCTCATGGGCAAGAAGTGAGCCATTTTTGAGAGTCGGTCCACGACTACCAAGATGGTGGAAAACCCTTCTGAGGGTGGTAGCTCAACTATAAAGTCCATAGACAGACCTTTCCAGGGCTGCTCTGGAATCAGCAATGGTCTTAACAGGCCCCATGATTTGGCTTTAGCCCCTTTGTTACGTTGGCACGTGATGCATGAATTTACATAGCTTCTGCAGTCCTGATGTAGCTTAGGCCACCAGAAGCGGCGTTGGATAAGTTCGTAGGTCTTTTTTACCCCAAAATGTCCAGCGAGTTTGTGGTCGTGAAAGGTTTTGAGGACCAACAATCTCACTTGTGTAGGAACAAAAATTTTTTCCTGGTGCCAGAGGAATCCTTCCCGTTTATTTAGAGAACCGGCTTCGAGTTCAGTACATTGAGTAGAGGCTTGCTGAATTGTGGACTGTAGGTCAGTGTGAATCAGAAAAAAGTTTTGAGCTGATAGGATGGTATTGGGCTCCGTCGTGCTGGGAGTATCCGGAAACATTCGGGACAGGGCGTCCGCCTTTCCATTCTTAGATCCTGGTCTGTAGGTAATATGGAAATTAAAGCGTGAAAAGAATAGAGCCCACCGGGCTTGCCGAGGTCTTAGGCGTCTAGCAGTCCTGAGATACTCTAGATTCTTGTGATCCGTGAATATCATGATAGGGTGTGCAGCGCCTTCAAGCAGGTACCTCCATTCTTCTAGAGCACATTTAATAGCCAGAAGTTCCCAATCCCCCACATCGTAGTTCTTCTCTGGGGGTGACATTTTCCGAGAGAAGAAAGCTACTGGGTGTAGCAGGGTCTCCGGGCCTTGTGGCTGGGACAGAATAGCCCCTGTGGCTACTTCCGAAGCATCCACTTCGAGAATATAAGGTAAGACCGGGTCCGGGTGTTGAAGAATAGGTGCGGTCACAAACAGGCTTTTTAATTTATCAAAAGCTGACTGAGCCTCCGGTGACCAGCGGAAGCGAATCTGCTGGCGCGTTAGTTGGGTGATGGGTGCGATAATTGTTGAGAATCCCTTTATAAATCTTCTGTAGAAGTTAGCGAAGCCCACAAATCGCTGAACTCCCTTCTTATCAGTGGGGGCTGGCCACTCCAAAATGGCTTTTACTTTTTGTGGATCCATAGAGACACCCTCAGTTGAAATGATAAGCCCTAGGAACTAGATGGACTTCCTCTCAAATTCACATTTTTCCAGTTTCACATAGAGCCCATGTTTCCTTAAGGTGGTTAATACTTTTTTGACATGAATCCGGTGGAGTTCCAGGGTGGAGGAGAAGACCAAGATGTCATCTAGGTACACAATTAAGAAGTTGTCCAGGAACTCTCGAAAAATGTCATTGACCAGATGTTGAAATGTGGCCGGGGCAATACACAGCCCGAAGGGCATGACCAGATATTCGAAGTGGCCGAAACGGGTTCTAAACGCCGTTATCCACTCATCCCCTTCTCGGATGAAAATAAGGTTGTACGCTCCTCGGAGGTCTAATTTGGTAAAGACCCAGGCAGACTGGAAGCGCTGGAACAATTCTGGAATCAAGGGAAGAGGATAACGATTTTTGATGGTAACTTTGTTGAGTTCCCAGTAATCAACACAGGGTCTTAACGTGCCATCTTTTTTCTCAACAAAGAAGATTCCAGCACCAGCTGGGGAGGACAAGGGCGGATGAACCCCTTTTCCAGGTTCTCGTTGACATAAGTCCGAAGAGTTTCTAATTCCTTCTCAGATAAGGGAAATATTCTTCCAAAAGGGATCTCGGCTCCTGGAAGAAGCTCAATGGGGCAGTCGTAGGGCCTGTGAGGGGGTAGAGCATCAGCCTTTTTTTTGTCGAATACATCCCTAAAGTCCTGATAGGCTGCAGGAATGTCTTCAGGAAGGTCTAGGGCCGGCTGAACGGCCAGACACGTGGCGGGAGCGTTGGGTCCAGGGGGAAAGCAATGGTCCAGACAATATTTGGATGAGAAGGAAATCCTCTTCTTCACCCAGTCAATTTGTGGGTTATGAGCCTGGAGCCATGGAAGGCCCAGGATAACCGGGAATAAGGGAGAGGATAAGACATCAAAGCGGAGGAGCTCTTGATGGCTCGAGTTCGTGGTAGTGAGTACCGGATAGGTTTCTCTGGTCACAGGTCCGGAACTAGGCAGGGACCCGTCGGCCAGAAAGACTTGAAGCCGTTGCTCCTTAATTTGTAAGGGGACCCCCAGTTTCCTTGCTAGTGTACAATCCAGAAAACAACTGCAAGCTCCGGAGTCAACAATTGCCGTGAGCTGGATCTTCTCTTCTGCTACCTGTAAGGAGATAGGAAGGAAAAGGTGAGCAGGGGATGGCTCAGAGATCTGACAGTTCAAGACAGACCGTGAATAGCACTTACTGGGCCTCACGGGGCAGTTGTGGAGGAAGTTGCCGGAGGCTCCACAGTATAGACAGAGGTTAGCCTGGCGGCGACGTTGTCTCTCTTCGGGTGATAGGGAGGAATGAATTAGTCCAATCTGCATGGGTTCACCGTCCGCAGAGGCATTCATAGCTGGTGCAGGGGGAGGAGAGGCGGCAAACGGGACCTTTGGTATCACCCAAGAAGCTCGGGCCCCCTGGAGGCGTTCTGAGCGTCGTTCCCGCAGACCCCTGTCCATTTGGATGGCTAGAGAGATCAAGTCTTCCAGGGATGCAGGTGTCTCTATCCAAGCAAGCTCGTCTTTTAGAGCTTCAGAGAGGCCATGACGGTACTGGTATTTCAATGCCGCCTCATTCCAGTCCGTGGCGGCTGCCCATCTACGGAAGTCTACAGTGTAGTCCTCGGCCGGGCGTTTATTCTGCTGTAAGGCATGTAAAGCAGACTCTGCTGTGACCGTGCGCTGAGGATTTCATATAGCTGGGCTATGGCCTCAAAAAAGGAGCTTACTGAGTTCAAGGTAGGACTCTTCTGTTCAAGGAGGTTGTGTGCCCAAGTCTGGGGTTCTTCAGTGAGTAAGGAGATTATAAACCCCACTTTAATGGATTCAGAGGAGAAGGTCCTGGGCTGAAGAGCCAAATATAATAAACAGGCATTTTTGAAAGCCCTAAATTTCCTTCGCTCCCCACGTGGCTCTGGTGGCGGAGCTGAAGCTGAATGGGCGGAGCCAGCTTGATCCGGTTGAGAAGGAGCCTGCAAAGAGCTAGTGGCAGGCTGATTAGGGTCATTCGGAGGAGATGAGCCGGCTAGGTTTACTACCCGACCTTCCAGCTGGAAGTAACCATCTTGCAGTCTTTGTACGGCTTGGGTTAGGGCTGAAACCTGTTGGAATAAAGCCTCGAGCGGGGAAGCACCTCTGTCGGCCTCTGACATGGCTGGTTTATGCTGTTGGGTACCTTGGTTGAGGCCGAAGTGCTGAGAGGGCTTCCCTTGCAGCTTGGTGCGGATCACCCCTGGAGGTGAGACAGGAGATGACACATCCCAAGGAGCACTGGATGCTGGTGAAATCCGGATGGATGGATGGTATGGACACCCAGGACCGCTTCCAGGAGATCTAAAGGTGCTCAGTGGAAAAAGACACAAGGTTAATGCCAGGCCGAGGGTCATACACAGTTAATCAGTCCGGAAGTAATGAGCCAAGTGGAAGGTAGCAAAGGGGCAAGACAAGAAAGAGTCCGTGAGATCCAAGCCAAGGTTGGTACACAGGAGATCCAGCAGGGGTGTCAGAGCAAAGAGTGGTCAGGCAAGCCAAGGTCAATCAAGGGAGAAGATGCAGACAGGTCAAAGAAGCAAGCCGGGTCAAACGGGAACACAGGTAAACAGACAGGTCACGGGTACAGGTGCTGATGATAAACCAGCACTGGAGCACACCGGAAGAGCGTCTTATATAGGGCCAGGGCTGGGGAGATGGGCGTGGTGACACACCTGCTCTGCATCCGGCGATCTATTGTTGCTGAATGGTGATTCCTTTCCTGACAGGTGGTGTATAGAGCCAAAAAGATTAGAATTGTGTCTATGTCCCAATATTTATGGACCTGACTGTAAGGCTTGTCTAATGAAGTTTCCTTGGCCG
Source organism: Pelophylax lessonae (assembly GCF_965119305.1). Classification (NCBI taxonomy): domain Eukaryota; kingdom Metazoa; phylum Chordata; class Amphibia; order Anura; family Ranidae; genus Pelophylax; species Pelophylax lessonae. Next base: position 179,008,755 of record NC_138768.1, read on the forward strand.
ACTGCCTCTGAAGTAAAGCTGGGCTTTACAGAAAGGATCTTGCTATCCCCTGCTAGCATGAAGGCACATCTAGCCAATCTGATG